>NW_026646364.1:0-713987 GCF_949987535.1 Balaenoptera acutorostrata | reverse complement strand
CCCCTTTCTTCACAATGCTCCATGATGCCTGTCATCACAATGCTCAATGGCTTTTGTTATCACAATGCTCCAGGACCAGTTTCATCACAATACTCCATCCCCCTTGTCATCACGGTGCACAATGAAACCTCTCATTACAATGCTCCATGACACTTGTCATCACAATGCTCCATGGCCCTTGTCATCACAATGCACCAGATTTCTTGTCATCACAATGTTCCATGACCGTGTCATCACAATGCTCCAGAATTCTTGTCATCACAATGTTCCATGACCGTGTCATCACAATGCTCCAGAATTCTTGTCATCACAATATTCCATGACCGTGTCATCACAATGCTCCATGGCCCTTGTCATCACAATGCTCCAGAATTCTTGTCATCACAATGTTCCATGACCATGTCATCACAATTCTCCATGGCCCTTGTCATCACAATGCTCCAGAATTCTTCTCATCACAATGTTCCATGACCGTGTCATCACAATGCTCCATGGCCCTTGTCATCACAATGCTCCAGAATTCTTGTCATCACAATGTTCCATGACCGTGTCATCACAATGCTCCATGGCCCTGGTCATCACAATGCTCCAGATTGCTTGTCATCACAAAGTTCCATGACCGTGTCATCACAATGCACCATGGCCCTTGTCATCACAATGCTCCAGAATTCTTGTCATCACAATGTTCCGTGACCGTGTCATCACAATGCTCCATAGTCCTTGTCATCACAATGCTCCAGAATCCTTGTCATCACAATGTTCTATGACCGTGTCATCACAATGCTCCATGGCCCTTGTCATCACAATGCACCAGATTTCTTGTCATCACAATGTTCCATGACCGTGTCATCACAATGCTCCAGAATTCTTGTCATCACAATGTTCCATGACCGTGTCATCACAATGCTCCAGAATTCTTGTCATCACAATGTTCCATGACCGTGTCATCACAATGCTCCATGGCCCTTGTCATCACAATGCTCCAGAATTCTTGTCATCACAATGTTCCATGACCGTGTCATCACAATGCTCCATAATTCTTGTCATCACAATGTTCCATGACCGTGTCATCACAATGCTACATGACCCTGGTATTCACAGTTCTCCATGACCTTTGTCATCACAATGCTCTATATAGTTTTTCATGACAATTCTAAATGACCACTTTAATCATTTTGCTTGCTGACCATTTTCATCACATTTCTCTATTGTCATTACAATTCCCCATGTCCCCATTCTTCACAATGCTCCATGATGCCTGTCATCACAATGCTCAATGGCTTTTGTTATAACAATGCTCCAGGACCAGTTTCATCACAATACTCCATTCCCCTTGTCATCACGGTGCACAATGAAACCTCTCATTACAATGCTCCATGACACTTGTCATCACAATGCTCCATGGCCCTTGTCTTCACAATGCTCCAGATTTCTTGTCATCACCATGTTCCATGACCATGTCATCACAATACTCCATGGCCCTTGTCATCACAATGCTCCATGGCCCGTGTCATCACAATGCTCCAGAATTCTTGTCATCACAATGTTCCATGACCGTGTCATCACAATGCTCCATGGCCCTTGTCATCACAATGCTCCATAATTCTTGTCATCACAATGTTCCATGACCGTGTCATCACAATGCTCCAGAATTCTTGTCATCACAATGTTCCATGACCATGTCATCACAATTCTCCATGGCCCTTGTCATCACAATTCTCCAGAATTCTTGTCATCACAATGTTCCATGACCGTGTCATCACAATGCTCCATGGCCCTTGTCATCACAATGCTCCAGAATTCTTGTCATCACAATGTTCCATGACCGTGTCATCACAATGCTCCATGGCCCTGGTCATAACAATGCTCCAGATTGCTTGTCATCACAAAGTTCCATGACCGTGACATCACAATGCACCATGGCCCTTGTCATCACAATGCTCCAGAATTCTTGTCATCACAATTTTCCATGACCGTGTCATCACAATGCTCCATGGTCCTTGTCATCACAATGCTCCAGAATCCTTGTCATCACAATGTTCCATGACCGTGTCATCACAATGCTCCATGGCCCTTGTCATCACAATGCACCAGATTTCTTGTCATCACAATGTTCCATGACCGTGTCATCACAATGCTCCAGAATTCTTGTCATCACAATGTTCCATGACCGTGTCATCACAATGCTCCAGAATTCTTTTCATCACAATGTTCCATGACCGTGTCATCACAATGCTCCATGGCCCTTGTCATCACAATGCTCCAGAATTCTTGTCATCACAATGTTCCATGACCGTGTCATCACAATGCTCCATGGCCCTTGTCATCACAATGCTCCAGATTTCTTGTAATCACAATGTTCCATGACCGTGTCATCACAATGCTCCATAATTCTTGTCATCAAAATGTTCCATGACCGTGTCATCACAATGCTCCAGAATTCTTGTCATCACAATGTTCCATGACAGTGTCATCACAATGCTCCAGAATTCTTTTCATCACAATGCTCCAGAATTCTTGTCATCACAATGTTCCATGACCGTGTCATCACAATGCTCCATGGCCCTTGTCATCACAATGCTCCATAATTCTTGTCATCACAATGTTCCATGACCGTGTCATCACAATGCTCCAGAATTCTTGTCATCACAATGTTCCATGACCATGTCATCACAATTCTCCATGGCCCTTGTCATCACAATTCTCCAGAATTCTTGTCATCACAATGTTCCATGACCGTGTCATCACAATGCTCCATAATTCTTGTCATCACAATGTTCCATGACCGTGTCATCACAATGCTCCATAATTCTTGTCATCACAATGTTCCATTACCGTGTCATCACAATGCTACATGACCCTGGTCATCACAGTTCTCCATGACCTTTGTCATCACAATGCTCTATATAGTTTTTCATGACAATTCTAAATGACCACTTTAATCATTTTGCTTGCTGACCATTTTCATCACATTTCTCTATTGTCATTACAATTCCCCATGTCCCCATTCTTCACAATGCTCCATGATGCCTGTCATCACAATGCTCAATGGCTTTTGTTATCACAATGCTCCAGGACCAGTTTCATCACAATACTCCATCCCCCTTGTCATCACGGTGCACAATGAAACCTCTCATTACAATGCTCCATGACACTTGTCATCACAATGCTCCATGGCCCTTGTGTTCACAATGCTCCAGAATTCTTGTCATCACCATGTTCCATGACCATGTCATCACAATTCTCCATGGCCCTTGTCATCACAATGCTCCATGGCCATTGTCATCACAATGCTCCATAATTCGTGTCATCACAATGTTCCATGACCGTGTCATCACAATGCTCCATAATTCTTGTCATCACAATGTTCCATGAACGTGTCATCACAATGCTCCATAATTCTTGTCATCACAATATTCCATGACCGTGTCATCACAATGCTCCATGGCCCTTGTCATCACAATGCTCCAGAATTCTTGTCATCACAATGTTCCATGACCATGTCATCACAATTCTCCATGGCACTTGAAATCACAATGCTCCAGAATTCTTGTCATCACAATGTTCCATGACCGTGTCATCACAATGCTCCATGGCCCTTGTCATCACAATGCTCCAGAATTCTTGTCATCACAATGTTCCATGACCGTGTCATCACAATGCTCCATGGCCCTGGTCATCACAATGCTCCAGATTGCTTGTCATCACAAAGTTCCATGACCGTGTCATCACAATGCACCATGGCCCTTGTCATCAGAATGCTCCAGAATTCTTGTCATCACAATGTTCCATGACCGTGTCATCACAATTCTCCATGGTCCTTGTCATCACAATGCTCCAGAATTCTTGTCATCACAATGTTCCATGACCGTGTCATCACAATGCTCCATGGCCCTTTTCATCACAATGCTCCAGATTTCTTGTCATCACAATGTTCCATGACCGTGTCATCACAATGCTCCAGAATTCTTGTCATCACAATGTTCCATGACTGTGTCATCACAATGCTCCAGAATTCTTGTCATCACAGTGTTCCATGACCGTGTCATCACAATGCTCCATGGCCCTTGTAATCACAATGCTCCAGAATTCTTGTCATCACCAGGTTCCATGACCGTGTCATCACAATGCTCCATAATTCTTGTCATCAAAATGTTCCATGACCGTGTCATCACAATGTTCGCTGACCATGTCATCACAATGCTGCAGAATTCTTGTCATCACAATGCTCCAGAATTCTTGTCATCACAATGTTCCATGACCGTGTCATCACAATGCTCCAGAATTCTTGTCATCACAATGCTCCAGAATTCTTGTCATCACAATGTTCCATGACCGTGTCATCACAATGCACCATGGCCCTTGTCATCACAATGCTCCAGAATTCTTGTCATCACAATGTTCCATGACCGTGTCATCACAATGCTCCATGATCGTTGTCATCACAATGCTCCAGAATCCTTGTTATCACAATGTTCCATGACCGTGTCATCACAATGCTCCATGGCCCTTGTCATCACAATGCACCAGATTTCTTGTCATCACAATGTTCCATGACCGTGTCATCACAATGCTCCAAAATTCTTGTCATCACAATGTTCCATGACCGTGTCATCACAATGCTCCAGAATTCTTGTCATCACAATGTTCTATGACTGTGTCATCACAATGCTCCATGGCCCTTGTCATCACAATGCTCCAGAATTCTTGTCATCACAATGTTCCATGACCATGTCATCACAATTCTCCATGGCCCTTGTCATCACAATGCTCCAGAGTACTTGTCATCACAATGTTCCATGACCGTGTCATCACAATGCTCCATGGCCCTTGTCATCACAATGCTCCAGAATTCTTGTCATCAAAATGTTCCATGACCGTGTCATCACAATGCTCCATGGCCCTGGTCATCACAATGCTCCAGATTGCTTGTCATCACAAAGTTCCATGACCGTGTCATCACAATGCACCATGGCCCTTGTCATCACAATGCTCCAGAATTCTTGTCATCACAATGTTCCATGACCGTGTCATCACAATGCTCCATGGTCCTTGTCATCACAATGCTCCAGAATCCTTTTCATCACAATGTTCCATGAACGTGTCATCACAATGCTCCATGGCCCTTGTCATCACAATGCACCAGATTTCTTGTCATCACAATGTTCCATGACCGTGTCATCACAATGCTCCAGAATTCTTGTCATCACAATGTTCCATGACCGTGTCATCACAATGCTCCAGAATTCTTGTCATCACAATGTTCCATGACCGTGTCATCACAATGCTCCATGGCCCTTGTCATCACAATGCTCCAGAATTCTTGTCATCACAATGTTCCATGACCGTGTCATCACAATGCTCCATAATTCTTGTCATCACAATGTTCCATGACCGTGTCATCACAATGCTACATGACCCTGGTCATCACAGTTCTCCATGACCTTTGTCATCACAATGCACTATATAATTTTTCATGACAATTCTAAATGACCACTTTAATCATTTTGCTTGCTGACCATTTTCATCACATTTCTCTATTGTCATTACAATTCCCCATGTCCCCATTCTTATCAATGCTCCATGATGCCTGTCATCACAATGCTCAATGCCTTTTGTTATCACAATGCTCCAGGACCAGTTTCATCACAATACTCCATCCCCCTTGTCATCACGGTGCACAATGAAACCTCTCATTACAATGCTCCATGACACTTGTCATCACAATGCTCCATGGCCCTTGTCATCACAATGCACCAGATTTCTTGTCATCACAATGTTCCATGACCGTGTCATCACAATGCTCCAGAATTCTTGTCATCACAATGTTCCATGACCGTGTCATCACAATGCTCCAGAATTCTTGTCATCACAATATTCCATGACCGTGTCATCACAATGCTCCATGGCCCTTGTCATCACAATGCTCCAGAATTCTTGTCATCACAATGTTCCATGACCATGTCATCACAATTCTCCATGGCCCTTGTCATCACAATGCTCCAGAATTCTTCTCATCACAATGTTCCATGACCGTGTCATCACAATGCTCCATGGCCCTTGTCATCACAATGCTCCAGAATTCTTGTCATCACAATGTTCCATGACCGTGTCATCACAATGCTCCATGGCCCTGGTCATCACAATGCTCCAGATTGCTTGTCATCACAAAGTTCCATGACCGTGTCATCACAATGCACCATGGCCCTTGTCATCACAATGCTCCAGAATTCTTGTCATCACAATGTTCCGTGACCGTGTCATCACAATGCTCCATAGTCCTTGTCATCACAATGCTCCAGAATCCTTGTCATCACAATGTTCTATGACCGTGTCATCACAAAGCTCCATGGCCCTTGTCATCACAATGCACCAGATTTCTTTCATCACAATGTTCCATGACCGTGTCATCACAATGCTCCAGAATTCTTGTCATCACAATGTTCCATGACCGTGTCATCACAATGCTCCAGAATTCTTGTCATCACAATGTTCCATGACCGTGTCATCACAATGCTCCATGGCCCTTGTCATCACAATGCTCCAGAATTCTTGTCATCACAATGTTCCATGACCGTGTCATCACAATGCTCCATAATTCTTGTCATCACAATGTTCCATGACCGTGTCATCACAATGCTACATGACCCTGGTATTCACAGTTCTCCATGACCTTTGTCATCACAATGCTCTATATAGTTTTTCATGACAATTCTAAATGACCACTTTAATCATTTTGCTTGCTGACCATTTTCATCACATTTCTCTATTGTCATTACAATTCCCCATGTCCCCATTCTTCACAATGCTCCATGATGCCTGTCATCACAATGCTCAATGGCTTTTGTTATAACAATGCTCCAGGACCAGTTTCATCTCAATACTCCATTCCCCTTGTCATCACGGTGCACAATGAAACCTCTCATTACAATGCTCCATGACACTTGTCATCACAATGCTCCATGGCCCTTGTCTTCACAATGCTCCAGAATTCTTGTCATCACCATGTTCCATGACCATGTCATCACAATACTCCATGGCCCTTGTCATCACAATGCTCCATGGCCCGTGTCATCACAATGCTCCAGAATTCTTGTCATCACAATGTTCCATGACCGTGTCATCACAATGCTCCATGGCCCTTGTCATCACAATGCTCCATAATTCTTGTCATCACAATGTTCCATGACCGTGTCATCACAATGCTCCAGAATTCTTGTCATCACAATGTTCCATGACCATGTCATCACAATTCTCCATGGCACTTGAAATCACAATGCTCCAGAATTCTTGTCATCACAATGTTCCATGACCGTGTCATCACAATGCTCCATGGCCCTTGTCATCACAATGCTCCAGAATTCTTGTCATCACAATGTTCCATGACCGTGTCATCACAATGCTCCATGGCCCTGGTCATCACAATGCTCCAGATTGCTTGTCATCACAAAGTTCCATGACCGTGTCATCACAATGCACCATGGCCCTTGTCATCAGAATGCTCCAGAATTCTTGTCATCACAATGTTCCATGACCGTGTCATCACAATTCTCCATGGTCCTTGTCATCACAATGCTCCAGAATTCTTGTCATCACAATGTTCCATGACCGTGTCATCACAATGCTCCATGGCCCTTTTCATCACAATGCTCCAGATTTCTTGTCATCACAATGTTCCATGACCGTGTCATCACAATGCTCCAGAATTCTTGTCATCACAATGTTCCATGACTGTGTCATCACAATGCTCCAGAATTCTTGTCATCACAGTGTTCCATGACCGTGTCATCACAATGCTCCATGGCCCTTGTAATCACAATGCTCCAGAATTCTTGTCATCACCAGGTTCCATGACCGTGTCATCACAATGCTCCATAATTCTTGTCATCAAAATGTTCCATGACCGTGTCATCACAATGTTCGCTGACCATGTCATCACAATGCTGCAGAATTCTTGTCATCACAATGCTCCAGAATTCTTGTCATCACAATGTTCCATGACCGTGTCATCACAATGCTCCAGAATTCTTGTCATCACAATGCTCCAGAATTCTTGTCATCACAATGTTCCATGACCGTGTCATCACAATGCACCATGGCCCTTGTCATCACAATGCTCCAGAATTCTTGTCATCACAATGTTCCATGACCGTGTCATCACAATGCTCCATGATCGTTGTCATCACAATGCTCCAGAATCCTTGTTATCACAATGTTCCATGACCGTGTCATCACAATGCTCCATGGCCCTTGTCATCACAATGCACCAGATTTCTTGTCATCACAATGTTCCATGACCGTGTCATCACAATGCTCCAAAATTCTTGTCATCACAATGTTCCATGACCGTGTCATCACAATGCTCCAGAATTCTTGTCATCACAATGTTCTATGACTGTGTCATCACAATGCTCCATGGCCCTTGTCATCACAATGCTCCAGAATTCTTGTCATCACAATGTTCCATGACCATGTCATCACAATTCTCCATGGCCCTTGTCATCACAATGCTCCAGAGTACTTGTCATCACAATGTTCCATGACCGTGTCATCACAATGCTCCATGGCCCTTGTCATCACAATGCTCCAGAATTCTTGTCATCAAAATGTTCCATGACCGTGTCATCACAATGCTCCATGGCCCTGGTCATCACAATGCTCCAGATTGCTTGTCATCACAAAGTTCCATGACCGTGTCATCACAATGCACCATGGCCCTTGTCATCACAATGCTCCAGATTTCTTGTCATCACAATGTTCCATGACCGTGTCATCACAATGCTCCATGGTCCTTGTCATCACAATGCTCCAGAATCCTTTTCATCACAATGTTCCATGAACGTGTCATCACAATGCTCCATGGCCCTTGTCATCACAATGCACCAGATTTCTTGTCATCACAATGTTCCATGACCGTGTCATCACAATGCTCCAGAATTCTTGTCATCACAATGTTCCATGACCGTGTCATCACAATGCTCCAGAATTCTTGTCATCACAATGTTCCATGACCGTGTCATCACAATGCTCCATGGCCCTTGTCATCACAATGCTCCAGAATTCTTGTCATCACAATGTTCCATGACCGTGTCATCACAATGCTCCATAATTCTTGTCATCACAATGTTCCATGACCGTGTCATCACAATGCTACATGACCCTGGTCATCACAGTTCTCCATGACCTTTGTCATCACAATGCACTATATAATTTTTCATGACAATTCTAAATGACCACTTTAATCATTTTGCTTGCTGACCATTTTCATCACATTTCTCTATTGTCATTACAATTCCCCATGTCCCCATTCTTATCAATGCTCCATGATGCCTGTCATCACAATGCTCAATGCCTTTTGTTATCACAATGCTCCAGGACCAGTTTCATCACAATACTCCATCCCCCTTGTCATCACGGTGCACAATGAAACCTCTCATTACAATGCTCCATGACACTTGTCATCACAATGCTCCATGGCCCTTGTCATCACAATGCACCAGATTTCTTGTCATCACAATGTTCCATGACCGTGTCATCACAATGCTCCAGAATTCTTGTCATCACAATGTTCCATGACCGTGTCATCACAATGCTCCAGAATTCTTGTCATCACAATATTCCATGACCGTGTCATCACAATGCTCCATGGCCCTTGTCATCACAATGCTCCAGAATTCTTGTCATCACAATGTTCCATGACCATGTCATCACAATTCTCCATGGCCCTTGTCATCACAATGCTCCAGAATTCTTCTCATCACAATGTTCCATGACCGTGTCATCACAATGCTCCATGGCCCTTGTCATCACAATGCTCCAGAATTCTTGTCATCACAATGTTCCGTGACCGTGTCATCACAATGCTCCATAGTCCTTGTCATCACAATGCTCCAGAATCCTTGTCATCACAATGTTCTATGACCGTGTCATCACAAAGCTCCATGGCCCTTGTCATCACAATGCACCAGATTTCTTGTCATCACAATGTTCCGTGACCGTGTCATCACAATGCTCCAGAATTCTTGTCATCACAATGTTCCATGACCGTGTCATCACAATGCTCCAGAATTCTTGTCATCACAATGTTCCATGACCGTGTCATCACAATGCTCCATGGCCCTTGTCATCACAATGCTCCAGAATTCTTGTCATCACAATGTTCCATGACCGTGTCATCACAATGCTCCATAATTCTTGTCATCACAATGTTCCATGACCGTGTCATCACAATGCTACATGAACCTGGTATTCACAGTTCTCCATGACCTTTGTCATCACAATGCTCTATATAGTTTTTCATGACAATTCTAAATGACCACTTTAATCATTTTGCTTGCTGACCATTTTCATCACATTTCTCTATTGTCATTACAATTCCCCATGTCCCCATTCTTCACAATGCTCCATGATGCCTGTCATCACAATGCTCAATGGCTTTTGTTATAACAATGCTCCAGGACCAGTTTCATCTCAATACTCCATTCCCCTTGTCATCACGGTGCACAATGAAACCTCTCATTACAATGCTCCATGACACTTGTCATCACAATGCTCCATGGCCCTTGTCTTCACAATGCTCCAGAATTCTTGTCATCACCATGTTCCATGACCATGTCATCACAATACTCCATGGCCCTTGTCATCACAATGCTCCATGGCCCGTGTCATCACAATGCTCCAGAATTCTTGTCATCACAATGTTCCATGACCGTGTCATCACAATGCTCCATGGCCCTTGTCATCACAATGCTCCATAATTCTTGTCATCACAATGTTCCATGACCGTGTCATCACAATGCTCCAGAATTCTTGTCATCACAATGTTCCATGACCATGTCATCACAATTCTCCATGGCCCTTGTCATCACAATTCTCCAGAATTCTTGTCATCACAATGTTCCATGACCGTGTCATCACAATGCTCCATGGCCCTTGTCATCACAATGCTCCAGAATTCTTGTCATCACAATGTTCCATGACCGTGTCATCACAATGCTCCATGGCCCTGGTCATAACAATGCTCCAGATTGCTTGTCATCACAAAGTTCCATGACCGTGACATCACAATGCACCATGGCCCTTGTCATCACAATGCTCCAGAATTCTTGTCATCACAATTTTCCATGACCGTGTCATCACAATGCTCCATGGTCCTTGTCATCACAATGCTCCAGAATCCTTGTCATCACAATGTTCCATGACCGTGTCATCACAATGCTCCATGGCCCTTGTCATCACAATGCACCAGATTTCTTGTCATCACAATGTTCCATGACCGTGTCATCACAATGCTCCAGAATTCTTGTCATCACAATGTTCCATGACCGTGTCATCACAATGCTCCAGAATTCTTTTCATCACAATGTTCCATGACCGTGTCATCACAATGCTCCATGGCCCTTGTCATCACAATGCTCCAGAATTCTTGTCATCACAATGATCCATGACCGTGTCATCACAATGCTCCATGGCCCTTGTCATCACAATGCTCCAGATTTCTTGTAATCACAATGTTCCATGACCGTGTCATCACAATGCTCCATAATTCTTGTCATCAAAATGTTCCATGACCGTGTCATCACAATGCTCCAGAATTCTTGTCATCACAATGTTCCATGACAGTGTCATCACAATGCTCCAGAATTCTTTTCATCACAATGCTCCAGAATTCTTGTCATCACAATGTTCCATGACCGTGTCATCACAATGCTCCATGGGCCTGGTCATCACAATGCTCCAGATTGCTTGTCATCACAAAGTTCCATGACCGTGTCATCACAATGCACCATGGCCCTTGTCATCACAATGCTCCAGAATTCTTGTCATCACAATGTTCCATGACCGTGTCATCACAATGCTCCATGGCCCTTGTCATCACAATTCTCCAGAATTCTTGTCATCACAGTGTTCCATGACCGTGTCATCACAATGCTCCATGGCCCTTGTCATCACAATCCTCCAGAATTCTTGTCATCACAAGGTTCCATGACCGTGTCATCACAATGCTCCATAATTTTTGTCATCAAAATGTTCCATGACCGTGTCATCACAATGCTCCAGAATTCTTGTCATCACAATGTTCCATGACCATGTCATCACAATGCTCCAGAATTCTTGTCATCACAATGCTCCAGAATTCTTGTCATCACAATGTTCCATGACCGTGTCATCACAATGCTCCATGGCCCTGGTCATCACAATGCTCCAGATTGCTTTTCATCACAAAGTTCCATGACCGTGTCATGACAATGCACCATGGCCTTTGTCATCACAATGCTCCAGAATTCTTGTCATCACAATGTTCCATGACCGTGTCATCACAATGCTCCATGGCCCTTGTCATCACACTGCTCCAGAATTCTTGTCATCACAATGTTCCATGACCGTGTCATCACAATGCTCCATATTTCTTGTCATAACAATGTTCCATGACCGTGTCATCACAATGCTCCATAATTCTTGTCATCACAATATTCCATGACCGTGTCATCACAATGCTCCATGGCCCTTGTCATCACAATGCTCCAGAATTCTTGTCATCACAATGTTCCATGACCATGTCATCACAATTCTCCATGGCACTTGTAATCACAATGCTCCAGAATTCTTGTCATCACAATGTTCCATGACCGTGTCATCACAATGCTCCATGGCCCTTGTCATCACAATGCTCCAGAATTCTTGTCATCACAATGTTCCATGACCGTGTCATCACAATGCTCCATGGCCCTTGTCAGCACAATGCTCCAGAATTCTTGTCATCACAATGTTCGATGACCATGTCATCACAATGCTCCATGGCCCTTGTCATCACAATGCTCCAGAATTCTTGTCATCACATTGTTCCATGACCGTGTCATCACAATGCTCCATGGCCCTTGTCATCACAATGCTCCAGAATTCTTGTCATCACAATGTTCCATGATCGTGTCATCACAATGCTCCATAATTCTTTTCATCACAATGTTCCATGACCGTGTCATCACAATGCTACATGACTCTCGTCATCACAGTTCTCCATGACCTTTGCCATCACAATGCTCTATATAGATTTTCATGACAATTCTATATGACCACTTTAATCACTTTGCTTGCTGACCATTTTCATCACATTTCTCTATTGTCATTAAAATTTCCCATGACCCCTTTCTTCACAATGCTCCATGATGCCTGTCATCACAATGCTCAATGGCTTTTGTTATCACAAAGCTCCAGGACCAGTTTCATCACAATACTCCATCCCCCTTGTCATCACGGTGCACAATGAAAAGTTACATTACAATGCTCCATGACACATGTCATCACAATGCTCCAGAATTCTTGTCATCACAATGTTCCATGACCATGTCATCACAATTCTCCATGGCACTTGAAATCACAATGCTCCAGAATTCTTGTCATCACAATGTTCCATGACCGTGTCATCACAATGCTCCATGGCCCTTGTCATCACAATGCTCCAGAATTCTTGTCATCACAATGTTCCATGACCGTGTCATCACAATGCTCCATGGCCCTGGTCATCACAATGCTCCAGATTGCTTGTCATCACAAAGTTCCATGACCGTGTCATCACAATGCACCATGGCCCTTGTCATCAGAATGCTCCAGAATTCTTGTCATCACAATGTTCCATGACCGTGTCATCACAATGTTCCATGGTCCTTGTCATCACAATGCTCCAGAATTCTTGTTATCACAATGTTCCATGACCGTGTCATCACAATGCTCCATGGCCCTTTTCATCACAATGCTCCAGATTTCTTGTCATCACAATGTTCCATGACCGTGTCATCACAATGCTCCAGAATTCTTGTCATCACAATGTTCCATGACCGTGTCATCACAATGCTCCAGAATTCTTGTCATCACAATGTTCCATGACCATGTCATCACAATGCTCCATGGCCCTTGTCATCACAATGCTCCAGAATTCTTGTCATCACAATGTTCCATGACCGTGTCATCACAATGCTCCATAATTCTTGTCATCACAATGTTCCATTACCGTGTCATCACAATGCTACATGACCCTGGTCATCACAGTTCTCCATGACCTTTGTCATCACAATGCTCTATATAGTTTTTCATGACAATTCTAAATGACCACTTTAATCATTTTGCTTGCTGACCATTTTCATCACATTTCTCTATTGTCATTACAATTCCCCATGTCCCCATTCTTCACAATGCTCCATGATGCCTGTCATCACAATGCTCAATGGCTTTTTTTATCACAATGCTCCAGGACCAGTTTCATCACAATACTCAATCCCCCTTGTCATCATGGTGCACAATGAAACCTCTCATTACAATGCTCTTTGACACTTGTCATCACAATTCTCCTTGGCCCTTGTCTTCACAATGCTCCAGAATTCTTGTCATCACCATGTTCCATGACCATGTCATCACAATTCTCCATGGCCCTTGTCATCACAATGCTCCATGGCCATTGTCATCACAATGCTCCATAATTCGTGTCATCACAATGTTCCATGACCGTGTCATCACAATGCTCCATAATTCTTGTCATCACAATGTTCCATGAACGTGTCATCACAATGCTCCATAATTCTTGTCATCACAATATTCCATGACCGTGTCATCACAATGCTCCATGGCCCTTGTCATCACAATGCTCCAGAATTCTTGTCATCACAATGTTCCATGACCATGTCATCACAATTCTCCATGGCACTTGAAATCAAAATGCTCCAGAATTCTTGTCATCACAATGTTCCATGACCGTGTCATCACAATGCTCCATGGCCCTTGTCATCACAATGCTCCAGAATTCTTGTCATCACAATGTTCCATGACCGTGTCATCACAATGCTCCATGGCCCTGGTCATCACAATGCTCCAGATTGCTTGTCATCACAAAGTTCCATGACCGTGTCATCACAATGCACCATGGCCCTTGTCATCAGAATGCTCCAGAATTCTTGTCATCACAATGTTCCATGACCGTGTCATCACAATGCTACATGACCCTGGTCATCACAGTTCTCCATGACCTTTGTCATCACAATGCTCTATATAGTTTTTCATGACAATTCTAAATGACCACTTTAATCATTTTGCTTGCTGACCATTTTCATCACATTTCTCTATTGTCATTACAATTCCCCATGTCCCCATTCTTCACAATGCTCCATGATGCCTGTCATCACAATGCTCAATGGCTTTTGTTATCACAATGCTCCAGGACCAGTTTCATCACAATACTCCATCCCCCTTGTCATCACGGTGCACAATGAAACCTCTCATTACAATGCTCCATGACACTTGTCATCACAATGCTCCATGGCCCTTGTGTTCACAATGCTCCAGAATTCTTGTCATCACCATGTTCCATGACCATGTCATCACAATTCTCCATGGCCCTTGTCATCACAATGCTCCATGGCCCTTGTCATCACAATGCTCCATAATTCGTGTCATCACAATGTTCCATGACCGTGTCATCACAATGCTCCATAATTCTTGTCATCACAATGTTCCATGAACGTGTCATCACAATGCTCCATAATTCTTGTCATCACAATATTCCATGACCGTGTCATCACAATGCTCCATGGCCCTTGTCATCACAATGCTCCAGAATTCTTGTCATCACAATGTTCCATGACCATGTCATCACAATTCTCCATGGCACTTGAAATCACAATGCTCCAGAATTCTTGTCATCACAATGTTCCATGACCGTGTCATCACAATGCTCCATGGCCCTTGTCATCACAATGCTCCAGAATTCTTGTCATCACAATGTTCCATGACCGTGTCATCACAATGCTCCATGGCCCTGGTCATCACAATGCTCCAGATTGCTTGTCATCACAAAGTTCCATGACCGTGTCATCACAATGCACCATGGCCCTTGTCATCAGAATGCTCCAGAATTCTTGTCATCACAATGTTCCATGACCGTGTCATCACAATGTTCCATGGTCCTTGTCATCACAATGCTCCAGAATTCTTGTTATCACAATGTTCCATGACCGTGTCATCACAATGCTCCATGGCCCTTTTCATCACAATGCTCCAGATTTCTTGTCATCACAATGTTCCATGACCGTGTCATCACAATGCTCCAGAATTCTTGTCATCACAATGTTCCATGACCGTGTCATCACAATGCTCCAGAATTCTTGTCATCACAATGTTCCATGACCATGTCATCACAATGCTCCATGGCCCTTGTCATCACAATGCTCCAGAATTCTTGTCATCACAATGTTCCATGACCGTGTCATCACAATGCTCCATAATTCTTGTCATCACAATGTTCCATGACCGTGTCATCACAATGCTACATGACCCTGGTCATCACAGTTCTCCATGACCTTTGTCATCACAATGCTCTATATAGTTTTTCATGACAATTCTAAATGACCACTTTAATCATTTTGCTTGCTGACCATTTTCATCACATTTCTCTATTGTCATTACAATTCCCCATGTCCCCATTCTTCACAATGCTCCATGATGCCTGTCATCACAATGCTCAATGGCTTTTGTTATCACAATGCTCCAGGACCAGTTTCATCACAATACTCCATCCCCCTTGTCATCACGGTGCACAATGAAACCTCTCATTACAATGCTCCATGACACTTGTCATCACAATGCTCCATGGCCCTTGTGTTCACAATGCTCCAGAATTCTTGTCATCACCATGTTCCATGACCATGTCATCACAATTCTCCATGGCCCTTGTCATCACAATGCTCCATGGCCATTGTCATCACAATGCTCCATAATTCGTGTCATCACAATGTTCCATGACTGTGTCATCACAATGCTCCATAATTCTTGTCATCACAATGTTCCATGAACGTGTCATCACAATGCTCCATAATTCTTGTCATCACAATATTCCATGACCGTGTCATCACAATGCTCCATGGCCCTTGTCATCACAATGCTCCAGAATTCTTGTCATCACAATGTTCCATGACCATGTCATCACAATTCTCCATGGCACTTGAAATCACAATGCTCCAGAATTCTTGTCATCACAATGTTCCATGACCGTGTCATCACAATGCTCCATGGCCCTTGTCATCACAATGCTCCAGAATTCTTGTCATCACAATGTTCCATGACCGTGTCATCACAATGCTCCATGGCCCTTTTCATCACAATGCTCCAGATTTCTTGTCATCACAATGCTCCATGGCCCTTGTAATCACAATGCTCCAGAATTCTTGTCATCACAAGGTTCCATGACCGTGTCATCACAATGCTCCATAATTCTTGTCATCAAAATGTTCCATGACCGTGTCATCACAATGTTCGCTGACCATGTCATCACAATGCTCCAGAATTCTTGTCATCACAATGCTCCAGAATTCTTGTCATCACAATGTTCCATGACCGTGTCATCACAATGCTCCAGAATTCTTGTCATCACAATGCTCCAGAATTCTTGTCATCACAATGTTCCATGACCGTGTCATCACAATGCACCATGGCCCTTGTCATCACAATGCTCCAGAATTCTTGTCATCACAATGTTCCATGACCGTGTCATCACAATGCTCCATGGTCCTTGTCATCACAATGCTCCAGAATCCTTGTCATCACAATGTTCCATGACCGTGTCATCACAATGCTCCATGGCCCTTGTCATCACAATGCACCAGATTTCTTGTCATCACAATGTTCCATGACCGTGTCATCACAATGCTCCAGAATTCTTGTCATCACAATGTTCCATGACCGTGTCATCACAATGCTCCAGAATTCTTGTCATCACAATGTTCTATGACCGTGTCATCACAATGCTCCATGGCCCTTGTCATCACAATGCTCCAGAATTCTTGTCATCACAATGTTCCATGACCATGTCATCACAATTCTCCATGGCCCTTGTCATCACAATTCTCCAGAGTACTTGTCATCACAATGTTCCATGACCATGTCATCACAATGCTCCATGGCCCTTGTCATCACAATGCTCCAGAATTCTTGTCATCACAATGTTCCATGACCGTGTCATCACAATGCTCCATGGCCCTGGTCATCACAATGCTCCAGATTGCTTGTCATCACAAAGTTCCATGACCGTGTCATCACAATGCACCATGGCCCTTGTCATCACAATGCTCCAGAATCCTTTTCATCACAATGTTCCATGACCGTGTCATCACAATGCTCCATGGCCCTTGTCATCACAATGCACCAGATTTCTTGTCATCACAATGTTCCATGACCGTGTCATCACAATGCTCCAGAATTCTTGTCATCACAATGTTCCATGACCGTGTCATCACAATGCTCCAGAATTCTTGTCATCACAATGTTCCATGACCGTGTCATCACAATGCTCCATGGCCCTTGTCATCAAAATGCTCCAGAATTCTTGTCATCACAATGTTCCATGACCGTGTCATCACAATGCTCCATAATTCTTGTCATCACAATGTTCCATGACCGTGTCATCACAATGCTACATGACCCTGGTCATCACAGTTCTCCATGACCTTTGTCATCACAATGCACTATATAATTTTTCATGACAATTCTAAATGACCACTTTAATCATTTTGCTTGCTGACCATTTTCATCACATTTCTCTATTGTCATTACAATTCCCCATGTCCCCATTCTTATCAATGCTCCATGATGCCTGTCATCACAATGCTCAATGCCTTTTGTTATCACAAGGCTCCAGGACCAGTTTCATCACAATACTCCATCCCCCTTGTCATCACGGTGCACAATGAAACCTCTCATTACAATGCTCCATGACACTTGTCATCACAATGCTCCATGGCCCTTGTCATCACAATGCACCAGATTTCTTGTCATCACAATGTTCCATGACCGTGTCATCACAATGCTCCAGAATTCTTGTCATCACAATGTTCCATGACCGTGTCATCACAATGCCCCAGAATTCTTGTCATCACAATATTCCATGACCGTGTCATCACAATGCTCCATGGCCCTTGTCATCACAATGCTCCAGAATTCTTGTCATCACAATGTTCCATGACCATGTCATCACAATTCTCCATGGCCCTTGTCATCACAATGCTCCAGAATTCTTCTCATCACAATGTTCCATGACCGTGTCATCACAATGCTCCATGGCCCTTGTCATCACAATGCTCCAGAATTCTTGTCATCACAATGTTCCATGACCGTGTCATCACAATGCTCCATGGCCCTGGTCATCACAATGCTCCAGATTGCTTGTCATCACAAAGTTCCATGACCGTGTCATCACAATGCACCATGGCCCTTGTCATCACAATGCTCCAGAATTCTTGTCATCACAATGTTCCGTGACCGTGTCATCACAATGCTCCATAGTCCTTGTCATCACAATGCTCCAGAATCCTTGTCATCACAATGTTCCATGACCGTGTCATCACAATGCTCCATGTTCCTTGTCATCACAGTGCTCCAGAATCCTTGTCATCACAATGTTCCATGACCGTGTCATCACAATGCTCCAGAATTCTTGTCATCACAATGTTCCATGACCGTGTCATCACAATGCTCCATGGCCCTTGTCATCACAATGCTCCAGAATTCTTGTCATCACAATGTTCCATGACCGTGTCATCACAATGCTCCATAATTCTTGTCATCACAATGTTCCATGACCGTGTCATCACAATGCTCCATAATTCTTGTCATCACAATGTTCCATGACCGTGTCATCACAATGCTACATGACTCTCGTCATCACAGTTCTCCATGACCTTTGCCATCACAATGCTCTATATAGATTTTCATGACAATTCTATATGACCACTTTAATCACTTTGCTTGCTGACCATTTTCATCACATTTCTCTATTGTCATTAAAATTTCCCATGACCCCTTTCTTCACAATGCTCCATGATGCCTGTCATCACAATGCTCAATGGCTTTTGTTATCACAAAGCTCCAGGACCAGTTTCATCACAATACTCCATCCCCCTTGTCATCACGGTGCACAATGAAAAGTTACATTACAATGCTCCATGACACATGTCATCACAATGCTCCAGAATTCTTGTCATCACAATGTTCCATGACCATGTCATCACAATTCTCCATGGCACTTGAAATCACAATGCTCCAGAATTCTTGTCATCACAATGTTCCATGACCGTGTCATCACAATGCTCCATGGCCCTTGTCATCACAATGCTCCAGAATTCTTGTCATCACAATGATCCATGACCGTGTCATCACAATGCTCCATGGCCCTGGTCATCACAATGCTCCAGATTGCTTGTCATCACAAAGTTCCATGACCGTGTCATCACAATGCACCATGGCCCTTGTCATCAGAATGCTCCAGAATTCTTGTCATCACAATGTTCCATGACCGTGTCATCACAATGTTCCATGGTCCTTGTCATCACAATGCTCCAGAATTCTTGTTATCACAATGTTCCATGACCGTGTCATCACAATGATCCATGGCCCTTTTCATCACAATGCTCCAGATTTCTTGTCATCACAATGTTCCATGACCGTGTCATCACAATGCTCCAGAATTCTTGTCATCACAATGTTCCATGACCGTGTCATCACAATGCTCCAGAATTCTTGTCATCACAATGTTCCATGACCATGTCATCACAATGCTCCATGGCCCTTGTCATCACAATGCTCCAGAATTCTTGTCATCACAATGTTCCATGACCGTGTCATCACAATGCTCCATAATTCTTGTCATCACAATGTTCCATTACCGTGTCATCACAATGCTACATGACCCTGGTCATCACAGTTCTCCATGACCTTTGTCATCACAATGCTCTATATAGTTTTTCATGACAATTCTAAATGACCACTTTAATCATTTTGCTTGCTGACCATTTTCATCACATTTCTCTATTGTCATTACAATTCCCCATGTCCCCATTCTTCACAATGCTCCATGATGCCTGTCATCACAATGCTCAATGGCTTTTGTTATCACAATGCTCCAGGACCAGTTTCATCACAATACTCAATCCCCCTTGTCATCATGGTGCACAATGAAACCTCTCATTACAATGCTCTTTGACACTTGTCATCACAATTCTCCATGGCCCTTGTCTTCACAATGCTCCAGAATACTTGTCATCACCATGTTCCATGACCATGTCATCACAATTCTCCATGGCCCTTGTCATCACAATGCTCCATGGCCATTGTCATCACAATGCTCCATAATTCGTGTCATCACAATGTTCCATGAACGTGTCATCACAATGCTCCATAATTCTTGTCATCACAATATTCCATGACCGTGTCATCACAATGCTCCATGGCCCTTGTCATCACAATGCTCCAGAATTCTTGTCATCACAATGTTCCATGACCATGTCATCACAATTCTCCATGGCACTTGAAATCACAATGCTCCAGAATTCTTGTCATCACAATGTTCCATGACCGTGTCATCACAATGCTCCATGGCCCTTGTCATCACAATGCTCCAGAATTCTTGTCATCACAATGTTCCATGACCGTGTCATCACAATGCTCCATGGCCCTTTTCATCACAATGCTCCAGATTTCTTGTCATCACAATGCTCCATGGCCCTTGTCATCACAATGCTCCAGAATTCTTGTCATCACAAGGTTCCATGACCGTGTCATCACAATGCTCCATAATTCTTGTCATCAAAATGTTCCATGACCGTGTCATCACAATGTTCGCTGACCATGTCATCACAATGCTCCAGAATTCTTGTCATCACAATGCTCCAGAATTCTTGTCATCACAATGTTCCATGACCGTGTCATCACAATGCTCCAGAATTCTTGTCATCACAATGCTCCAGAATTCTTGTCATCACAATGTTCCATGACCGTGTCATCACAATGCACCATGGCCCTTGTCATCACAATGCTCCAGAATTCTTGTCATCACAATGTTCCATGACCGTGTCATCACAATGCTCCATGGTCCTTGTCATCACAATGCTCCAGAATCCTTGTCATCACAATGTTCCATGACCGTGTCATCACAATGCTCCATGGCCCTTGTCATCACAATGCACCAGATTTCTTGTCATCACAATGTTCCATGACCGTGTCATCACAATGCTCCAGAATTCTTGTCATCACAATGTTCCATGACCGTGTCATCACAATGCTCCAGAATTCTTGTCATCACAATGTTCTATGACCGTGTCATCACAATGCTCCATGGCCCTTGTCATCACAATGCTCCAGAATTCTTGTCATCACAATGTTCCATGACCATGTCATCACAATTCTCCATGGCCCTTGTCATCACAATTCTCCAGAGTACTTGTCATCACAATGTTCCATGACCATGTCATCACAATGCTCCATGGCCCTTGTCATCACAATGCTCCAGAATTCTTGTCATCACAATGTTCCATGACCGTGTCATCACAATGCTCCATGGCCCTGGTCATCACAATGCTCCAGATTGCTTGTCATCACAAAGTTCCATGACCGTGTCATCACAATGCACCATGGCCCTTGTCATCACAATGCTCCAGAATCCTTTTCATCACAATGTTCCATGACCGTGTCATCACAATGCTCCATGGCCCTTGTCATCACAATGCACCAGATTTCTTGTCATCACAATGTTCCATGACCGTGTCATCACAATGCTCCAGAATTCTTGTCATCACAATGTTCCATGACCGTGTCATCACAATGCTCCAGAATTCTTGTCATCACAATGTTCCATGACCGTGTCATCACAATGCTCCATGGCCCTTGTCATCAAAATGCTCCAGAATTCTTGTCATCACAATGTTCCATGACCGTGTCATCACAATGCTCCATAATTCTTGTCATCACAATGTTCCATGACCGTGTCATCACAATGCTACATGACCCTGGTCATCACAGTTCTCCATGACCTTTGTCATCACAATGCACTATATAATTTTTCATGACAATTCTAAATGACCACTTTAATCATTTTGCTTGCTGACCATTTTCATCACATTTCTCTATTGTCATTACAATTCCCCATGTCCCCATTCTTATCAATGCTCCATGATGCCTGTCATCACAATGCTCAATGCCTTTTGTTATCACAAGGCTCCAGGACCAGTTTCATCACAATACTCCATCCCCCTTGTCATCACGGTGCACAATGAAACCTCTCATTACAATGCTCCATGACACTTGTCATCACAATGCTCCATGGCCCTTGTCATCACAATGCACCAGATTTCTTGTCATCACAATGTTCCATGACCGTGTCATCACAATGCTCCAGAATTCTTGTCATCACAATGTTCCATGACCGTGTCATCACAATGCCCCAGAATTCTTGTCATCACAATATTCCATGACCGTGTCATCACAATGCTCCATGGCCCTTGTCATCACAATGCTCCAGAATTCTTGTCATCACAATGTTCCATGACCATGTCATCACAATTCTCCATGGCCCTTGTCATCACAATGCTCCAGAATTCTTCTCATCACAATGTTCCATGACCGTGTCATCACAATGCTCCATGGCCCTTGTCATCACAATGCTCCAGAATTCTTGTCATCACAATGTTCCATGACCGTGTCATCACAATGCTCCATGGCCCTGGTCATCACAATGCTCCAGATTGCTTGTCATCACAAAGTTCCATGACCGTGTCATCACAATGCACCATGGCCCTTGTCATCACAATGCTCCAGAATTCTTGTCATCACAATGTTCCGTGACCGTGTCATCACAATGCTCCATAGTCCTTGTCATCACAATGCTCCAGAATCCTTGTCATCACAATGTTCCATGACCGTGTCATCACAATGCTCCATGTTCCTTGTCATCACAGTGCTCCAGAATCCTTGTCATCACAATGTTCCATGACCGTGTCATCACAATGCTCCAGAATTCTTGTCATCACAATGTTCCATGACCGTGTCATCACAATGCTCCATGGCCCTTGTCATCACAATGCTCCAGAATTCTTGTCATCACAATGTTCCATGACCGTGTCATCACAATGCTCCATAATTCTTGTCATCACAATGTTCCATGACCGTGTCATCACAATGCTCCATAATTCTTGTCATCACAATGTTCCATGACCGTGTCATCACAATGCTACATGACTCTCGTCATCACAGTTCTCCATGACCTTTGCCATCACAATGCTCTATATAGATTTTCATGACAATTCTATATGACCACTTTAATCACTTTGCTTGCTGACCATTTTCATCACATTTCTCTATTGTCATTAAAATTTCCCATGACCCCTTTCTTCACAATGCTCCATGATGCCTGTCATCACAATGCTCAATGGCTTTTGTTATCACAAAGCTCCAGGACCAGTTTCATCACAATACTCCATCCCCCTTGTCATCACGGTGCACAATGAAAAGTTACATTACAATGCTCCATGACACATGTCATCACAATGCTCCAGAATTCTTGTCATCACAATGTTCCATGACCATGTCATCACAATTCTCCATGGCACTTGAAATCACAATGCTCCAGAATTCTTGTCATCACAATGTTCCATGACCGTGTCATCACAATGCTACATGACTCTCGTCATCACAGTTCTCCATGACCTTTGCCATCACAATGCTCTATATAGATTTTCATGACAATTCTATATGACCACTTTAATCACTTTGCTTGCTGACCATTTTCATCACATTTCTCTATTGTCATTAAAATTTCCCATGACCCCTTTCTTCACAATGCTCCATGATGCCTGTCATCACAATGCTCAATGGCTTTTGTTATCACAAAGCTCCAGGACCAGTTTCATCACAATACTCCATCCCCCTTGTCATCACGGTGCACAATGAAAAGTTACATTACAATGCTCCATGACACATGTCATCACAATGCTCCAGAATTCTTGTCATCACAATGTTCCATGACCATGTCATCACAATTCTCCATGGCACTTGAAATCACAATGCTCCAGAATTCTTGTCATCACAATGTTCCATGACCGTGTCATCACAATGCTCCATGGCCCTTGTCATCACAATGCTCCAGAATTCTTGTCATCACAATGTTCCATGACCGTGTCATCACAATGCTCCATGGCCCTGGTCATCACAATGCTCCAGATTGCTTGTCATCACAATGTTCCATGACCATGTCATCACAATTCTCCATGGCACTTGAAATCACAATGCTCCAGAATTCTTGTCATCACAATGTTCCATGACCGTGTCATCACAATGCTCCATGGCCCTTGTCATCACAATGCTCCAGAATTCTTGTCATCACAATGATCCATGACCGTGTCATCACAATGCTCCATGGCCCTGGTCATCACAATGCTCCAGATTGCTTGTCATCACAAAGTTCCATGACCGTGTCATCACAATGCACCATGGCCCTTGTCATCAGAATGCTCCAGAATTCTTGTCATCACAATGTTCCATGACCGTGTCATCACAATGTTCCATGGTCCTTGTCATCACAATGCTCCAGAATTCTTGTTATCACAATGTTCCATGACCGTGTCATCACAATGATCCATGGCCCTTTTCATCACAATGCTCCAGATTTCTTGTCATCACAATGTTCCATGACCGTGTCATCACAATGCTCCAGAATTCTTGTCATCACAATGTTCCATGACCGTGTCATCACAATGCTCCAGAATTCTTGTCATCACAATGTTCCATGACCATGTCATCACAATGCTCCATGGCCCTTGTCATCACAATGCTCCAGAATTCTTGTCATCACAATGTTCCATGACCGTGTCATCACAATGCTCCATAATTCTTGTCATCACAATGTTCCATTACCGTGTCATCACAATGCTACATGACCCTGGTCATCACAGTTCTCCATGACCTTTGTCATCACAATGCTCTATATAGTTTTTCATGACAATTCTAAATGACCACTTTAATCATTTTGCTTGCTGACCATTTTCATCACATTTCTCTATTGTCATTACAATTCCCCATGTCCCCATTCTTCACAATGCTCCATGATGCCTGTCATCACAATGCTCAATGGCTTTTGTTATCACAATGCTCCAGGACCAGTTTCATCACAATACTCAATCCCCCTTGTCATCATGGTGCACAATGAAACCTCTCATTACAATGCTCTTTGACACTTGTCATCACAATTCTCCATGGCCCTTGTCTTCACAATGCTCCAGAATACTTGTCATCACCATGTTCCATGACCATGTCATCACAATTCTCCATGGCCCTTGTCATCACAATGCTCCATGGCCATTGTCATCACAATGCTCCATAATTCGTGTCATCACAATGTTCCATGAACGTGTCATCACAATGCTCCATAATTCTTGTCATCACAATATTCCATGACCGTGTCATCACAATGCTCCATGGCCCTTGTCATCACAATGCTCCAGAATTCTTGTCATCACAATGTTCCATGACCATGTCATCACAATTCTCCATGGCACTTGAAATCACAATGCTCCAGAATTCTTGTCATCACAATGTTCCATGACCGTGTCATCACAATGCTCCATGGCCCTTGTCATCACAATGCTCCAGAATTCTTGTCATCACAATGTTCCATGACCGTGTCATCACAATGCTCCATGGCCCTTTTCATCACAATGCTCCAGATTTCTTGTCATCACAATGCTCCATGGCCCTTGTAATCACAATGCTCCAGAATTCTTGTCATCACAAGGTTCCATGACCGTGTCATCACAATGCTCCATAATTCTTGTCATCAAAATGTTCCATGACCGTGTCATCACAATGTTCGCTGACCATGTCATCACAATGCTCCAGAATTCTTGTCATCACAATGCTCCAGAATTCTTGTCATCACAATGTTCCATGACCGTGTCATCACAATGCTCCAGAATTCTTGTCATCACAATGCTCCAGAATTCTTGTCATCACAATGTTCCATGACCGTGTCATCACAATGCACCATGGCCCTTGTCATCACAATGCTCCAGAATTCTTGTCATCACAATGTTCCATGACCGTGTCATCACAATGCTCCATGGTCCTTGTCATCACAATGCTCCAGAATCCTTGTCATCACAATGTTCCATGACCGTGTCATCACAATGCTCCATGGCCCTTGTCATCACAATGCACCAGATTTCTTGTCATCACAATGTTCCATGACCGTGTCATCACAATGCTCCAGAATTCTTGTCATCACAATGTTCCATGACCGTGTCATCACAATGCTCCAGAATTCTTGTCATCACAATGTTCTATGACCGTGTCATCACAATGCTCCATGGCCCTTGTCATCACAATGCTCCAGAATTCTTGTCATCACAATGTTCCATGACCATGTCATCACAATTCTCCATGGCCCTTGTCATCACAATTCTCCAGAGTACTTGTCATCACAATGTTCCATGACCATGTCATCACAATGCTCCATGGCCCTTGTCATCACAATGCTCCAGAATTCTTGTCATCACAATGTTCCATGACCGTGTCATCACAATGCTCCATGGCCCTGGTCATCACAATGCTCCAGATTGCTTGTCATCACAAAGTTCCATGACCGTGTCATCACAATGCACCATGGCCCTTGTCATCACAATGCTCCAGAATCCTTTTCATCACAATGTTCCATGACCGTGTCATCACAATGCTCCATGGCCCTTGTCATCACAATGCACCAGATTTCTTGTCATCACAATGTTCCATGACCGTGTCATCACAATGCTCCAGAATTCTTGTCATCACAATGTTCCATGACCGTGTCATCACAATGCTCCATAATTCTTGTCATCACAATGTTCCATGACCGTGTCATCACAATGCTACATGACCCTGGTCATCACAGTTCTCCATGACCTTTGTCATCACAATGCACTATATAATTTTTCATGACAATTCTAAATGACCACTTTAATCATTTTGCTTGCTGACCATTTTCATCACATTTCTCTATTGTCATTACAATTCCCCATGTCCCCATTCTTATCAATGCTCCATGATGCCTGTCATCACAATGCTCAATGCCTTTTGTTATCACAAGGCTCCAGGACCAGTTTCATCACAATACTCCATCCCCCTTGTCATCACGGTGCACAATGAAACCTCTCATTACAATGCTCCATGACACTTGTCATCACAATGCTCCATGGCCCTTGTCATCACAATGCACCAGATTTCTTGTCATCACAATGTTCCATGACCGTGTCATCACAATGCTCCAGAATTCTTGTCATCACAATGTTCCATGACCGTGTCATCACAATGCCCCAGAATTCTTGTCATCACAATATTCCATGACCGTGTCATCACAATGCTCCATGGCCCTTGTCATCACAATGCTCCAGAATTCTTGTCATCACAATGTTCCATGACCATGTCATCACAATTCTCCATGGCCCTTGTCATCACAATGCTCCAGAATTCTTCTCATCACAATGTTCCATGACCGTGTCATCACAATGCTCCATGGCCCTTGTCATCACAATGCTCCAGAATTCTTGTCATCACAATGTTCCATGACCGTGTCATCACAATGCTCCATGGCCCTGGTCATCACAATGCTCCAGATTGCTTGTCATCACAAAGTTCCATGACCGTGTCATCACAATGCACCATGGCCCTTGTCATCACAATGCTCCAGAATTCTTGTCATCACAATGTTCCGTGACCGTGTCATCACAATGCTCCATAGTCCTTGTCATCACAATGCTCCAGAATCCTTGTCATCACAATGTTCCATGACCGTGTCATCACAATGCTCCATGTTCCTTGTCATCACAGTGCTCCAGAATCCTTGTCATCACAATGTTCCATGACCGTGTCATCACAATGCTCCAGAATTCTTGTCATCACAATGTTCCATGACCGTGTCATCACAATGCTCCATGGCCCTTGTCATCACAATGCTCCAGAATTCTTGTCATCACAATGTTCCATGACCGTGTCATCACAATGCTCCATAATTCTTGTCATCACAATGTTCCATGACCGTGTCATCACAATGCTCCATAATTCTTGTCATCACAATGTTCCATGACCGTGTCATCACAATGCTACATGACTCTCGTCATCACAGTTCTCCATGACCTTTGCCATCACAATGCTCTATATAGATTTTCATGACAATTCTATATGACCACTTTAATCACTTTGCTTGCTGACCATTTTCATCACATTTCTCTATTGTCATTAAAATTTCCCATGACCCCTTTCTTCACAATGCTCCATGATGCCTGTCATCACAATGCTCAATGGCTTTTGTTATCACAAAGCTCCAGGACCAGTTTCATCACAATACTCCATCCCCCTTGTCATCACGGTGCACAATGAAAAGTTACATTACAATGCTCCATGACACATGTCATCACAATGCTCCAGAATTCTTGTCATCACAATGTTCCATGACCATGTCATCACAATTCTCCATGGCACTTGAAATCACAATGCTCCAGAATTCTTGTCATCACAATGTTCCATGACCGTGTCATCACAATGCTCCATGGCCCTTGTCATCACAATGCTCCAGAATTCTTGTCATCACAATGTTCCATGACCGTGTCATCACAATGCTCCATGGCCCTGGTCATCACAATGCTCCAGATTGCTTGTCATCACAAAGTTCCATGACCGTGTCATCACAATGCACCATGGCCCTTGTCATCAGAATGCTCCAGAATTCTTGTCATCACAATGTTCCATGACCGTGTCATCACAATGTTCCATGGTCCTTGTCATCACAATGCTCCAGAATTCTTGTTATCACAATGTTCCATGACCGTGTCATCACAATGATCCATGGCCCTTTTCATCACAATGCTCCAGATTTCTTGTCATCACAATGTTCCATGACCGTGTCATCACAATGCTCCAGAATTCTTGTCATCACAATGTTCCATGACCGTGTCATCACAATGCTCCAGAATTCTTGTCATCACAATGTTCCATGACCATGTCATCACAATGCTCCATGGCCCTTGTCATCACAATGCTCCAGAATTCTTGTCATCACAATGTTCCATGACCGTGTCATCACAATGCTCCATAATTCTTGTCATCACAATGTTCCATTACCGTGTCATCACAATGCTACATGACCCTGGTCATCACAGTTCTCCATGACCTTTGTCATCACAATGCTCTATATAGTTTTTCATGACAATTCTAAATGACCACTTTAATCATTTTGCTTGCTGACCATTTTCATCACATTTCTCTATTGTCATTACAATTCCCCATGTCCCCATTCTTCACAATGCTCCATGATGCCTGTCATCACAATGCTCAATGGCTTTTGTTATCACAATGATCCAGGACCAGTTTCATCACAATACTCAATCCCCCTTGTCATCATGGTGCACAATGAAACCTCTCATTACAATGCTCTTTGACACTTGTCATCACAATTCTCCATGGCCCTTGTCTTCACAATGCTCCAGAATACTTGTCATCACCATGTTCCATGACCATGTCATCACAATTCTCCATGGCCCTTGTCATCACAATGCTCCATGGCCATTGTCATCACAATGCTCCATAATTCGTGTCATCACAATGTTCCATGACCGTGTCATCACAATGCTCCATAATTCTTGTCATCACAATATTCCATGACCGTGTCATCACAATGCTCCATGGCCCTTGTCATCACAATGCTCCAGAATTCTTGTCATCACAATGTTCCATGACCATGTCATCACAATTCTCCATGGCACTTGAAATCACAATGCTCCAGAATTCTTGTCATCACAATGTTCCATGACCGTGTCATCACAATGCTCCATGGCCCTTGTCATCACAATGCTCCAGAATTCTTGTCATCACAATGTTCCATGACCGTGTCATCACAATGCTCCATGGCCCTGGTCATCACAATGCTCCAGATTGCTTGTCATCACAAAGTTCCATGACCGTGTCATCACAATGCACCATGGCCCTTGTCATCAGAATGCTCCAGAATTCTTGTCATCACAATGTTCCATGACCGTGTCATCACAATTCTCCATGGTCCTTGTCATCACAATGCTCCAGAATTCTTGTCATCACAATGTTCCATGACCGTGTCATCACAATGCTCCATGGCCCTTTTCATCACAATGCTCCAGATTTCTTGTCATCACAATGTTCCATGACCGTGTCATCACAATGCTCCAGAATTCTTGTCATCACAATGTTCCATGACTGTGTCATCACAATGCTCCAGAATTCTTGTCATCACAGTGTTCCATGACCGTGTCATCACAATGCTCCATGGCCCTGGTCATCATAATGCTCCAGATTGCTTGTCATCACAAAGTTCCATGACCGTGTCATCACAATGCACCATGGCCCTTGTCATCAGAATGCTCCAGAATTCTTGTCATCACAATGTTCCATGACCGTGTCATCACAATGTTCCATGGTCCTTGTCATCACAATGCTCCAGATTTCTTGTCATCACAATGTTCCATGACCGTGTCATCACAATGCTCCAGAATTCTTGTCATCACAATGTTCCATGACCGTGTCATCACAATGCTCCAGAATTCTTGTCATCACAATGTTCCATGACCATGTCATCACAATGCTCCATGGCCCTTGTCATCACAATGCTCCAGAATTCTTGTCATCACAATGTTCCATGACCGTGTCATCACAATGCTCCATAATTCTTGTCATCACAATGTTCCATTACCGTGTCATCACAATGCTACATGACCCTGGTCATCACAGTTCTCCATGACCTTTGTCATCACAATGCTCTATATAGTTTTTCATGACAATTCTAAATGACCACTTTAATCATTTTGCTTGCTGACCATTTTCATCACATTTCTCTATTGTCATTACAATTCCCCATGTCCCCATTCTTCACAATGCTCCATGATGCCTGTCATCACAATGCTCAATGGCTTTTGTTATCACAGTGCTCCAGGACCAGTTTCATCACAATACTCCATCCCCCTTGTCATCACGGTGCACAATGAAACCTCTCATTACAATGCTCCATGACACTTGTCATCACAATGCTCCATGGCCCTTGTGTTCACAATGCTCCAGAATTCTTGTCATCACCATGTTCCATGACCATGTCATCACAATTCTCCATGGCCCTTGTCATCACAATGCTCCATGGCCCTTGTCATCACAATGCTCCATAATTCGTGTCATCACAATGTTCCATGACCGTGTCATCACAATGCTCCATAATTCTTGTCATCACAATGTTCCATGAACGTGTCATCACAATGCTCCATAATTCTTGTCATCACAATATTCCGTGACCGTGTCATCACAATGCTCCATGGCCCTTGTCATCACAATGCTCCAGAATTCTTGTCATCACAATGTTCCATGACCATGTCATCACAATTCTCCATGGCACTTGAAATCACAATGCTCCAGAATTCTTGTCATCACAATGTTCCATGACCGTGTCATCACAATGCTCCATGGCCCTTGTCATCACAATGCTCCAGAATTCTTGTCATCACAATGTTCCATGACCGTGTCATCACAATGCTCCATGGCCCTGGTCATCACAATGCTCCAGATTGCTTGTCATCACAAAGTTCCATGACCGTGTCATCACAATGCACCATGGCCCTTGTCATCAGAATGCTCCAGAATTCTTGTCATCACAATGTTCCATGACCGTGTCATCACAATGTTCCATGGTCCTTGTCATCACAATGCTCCAGAATTCTTGTTATCACAATGTTCCATGACCGTGTCATCACAATGCTCCATGGCCCTTTTCATCACAATGCTCCAGATTTCTTGTCATCACAATGTTCCATGACCGTGTCATCACAATGCTCCAGAATTCTTGTCATCACAATGTTCCATGACCGTGTCATCACAATGCTCCAGAATTCTTGTCATCACAATGTTCCATGACCATGTCATCACAATGCTCCATGGCCCTTGTCATCACAATGCTCCAGAATTCTTGTCATCACAATGTTCCATGACCGTGTCATCACAATGCTCCATAATTCTTGTCATCACAATGTTCCATTACCGTGTCATCACAATGCTACATGACCCTGGTCATCACAGTTCTCCATGACCTTTGTCATCACAATGCTCTATATAGTATTTCATGACAATTCTAAATGACCACTTTAATCATTTTGCTTGCTGACCATTTTCATCACATTTCTCTATTGTCATTACAATTCCCCATGTCCCCATTCTTCACAATGCTCCATGATGCCTGTCATCACAATGCTCAATGGCTTTTGTTATCACAATGCTCCAGGACCAGTTTCATCACAATACTCCATCCCCCTTGTCATCACGGTGCACAATGAAACCTCTCATTACAATGCTCCATGACACTTGTCATCACAATGCTCCATGGCCCTTGTGTTCACAATGCTCCAGAATTCTTGTCATCACCATGTTCCATGACCATGTCATCACAATTCTCCATGGCCCTTGTCATCACAAGGCTCCATGGCCATTGTCATCACAATGCTCCATAATTCGTGTCATCACAATGTTCCATGACCGTGTCATCACAATGCTCCATAATTCTTGTCATCACAATGTTCCATGAACGTGTCATCACAATGCTCCATAATTCTTGTCATCACAATATTCCATGACCGTGTCATCACAATGCTCCATGGCCCTTGTCATCACAATGCTCCAGAATTCTTGTCATCACAATGTTCCATGACCATGTCATCACAATTCTCCATGGCACTTGAAATCACAATGCTCCAGAATTCTTGTCATCACAATGTTCCATGACCGTGTCATCACAATGCTCCATGGCCCTTGTCATCACAATGCTCCAGAATTCTTGTCATCACAATGTTCCATGACCGTGTCATCACAATGCTCCATGGCCCTGGTCATCACAATGCTCCAGATTGCTTGTCATCACAAAGTTCCATGACCGTGTCATCACAATGCACCATGGCCCTTGTCATCAGAATGCTCCAGAATTCTTGTCATCACAATGTTCCATGACCGTGTCATCACAATTCTCCATGGTCCTTGTCATCACAATGCTCCAGAATTCTTGTCATCACAATGTTCCATGACCGTGTCATCACAATGCTCCATGGCCCTTTTCATCACAATGCTCCAGATTTCTTGTCATCACAATGTTCCATGACCGTGTCATCACAATGCTCCAGAATTCTTGTCATCACAATGTTCCATGACTGTGTCATCACAATGCTCCAGAATTCTTGTCATCACAGTGTTCCATGACCGTGTCATCACAATGCTCCATGGCCCTGGTCATCATAATGCTCCAGATTGCTTGTCATCACAAAGTTCCATGACCGTGTCATCACAATGCACCATGGCCCTTGTCATCAGAATGCTCCAGAATTCTTGTCATCACAATGTTCCATGACCGTGTCATCACAATGTTCCATGGTCCTTGTCATCACAATGCTCCAGAATTCTTGTCATCACAATGTTCCATGACCGTGTCATCACAATGCTCCAGAATTCTTGTCATCACAATGTTCCATGACCATGTCATCACAATGCTCCATGGCCCTTGTCATCACAATGCTCCAGAATTCTTGTCATCACAATGTTCCATGACCGTGTCATCACAATGCTCCATAATTCTTGTCATCACAATGTTCCATTACCGTGTCATCACAATGCTACATGACCCTGGTCATCACAGTTCTCCATGACCTTTGTCATCACAATGCTCTATATAGTTTTTCATGACAATTCTAAATGACCACTTTAATCATTTTGCTTGCTGACCATTTTCATCACATTTCTCTATTGTCATTACAATTCCCCATGTCCCCATTCTTCACAATGCTCCATGATGCCTGTCATCACAATGCTCAATGGCTTTTGTTATCACAGTGCTCCAGGACCAGTTTCATCACAATACTCCATCCCCCTTGTCATCACAGTGCACAATGAAACCTCTCATTACAATGCTCCATGACACTTGTCATCACAATGCTCCATGGCCCTTGTGTTCACAATGCTCCAGAATTCTTGTCATCACCATGTTCCATGACCATGTCATCACAATTCTCCATGGCCCTTGTCATCACAATGCTCCATGGCCCTTGTCATCACAATGCTCCATAATTCGTGTCATCACAATGTTCCATGACCGTGTCATCACAATGCTCCATAATTCTTGTCATCACAATGTTCCATGAACGTGTCATCACAATGCTCCATAATTCTTGTCATCACAATATTCCGTGACCGTGTCATCACAATGCTCCATGGCCCTTGTCATCACAATGCTCCAGAATTCTTGTCATCACAATGTTCCATGACCATGTCATCACAATTCTCCATGGCACTTGAAATCACAATGCTCCAGAATTCTTGTCATCACAATGTTCCATGACCGTGTCATCACAATGCTCCATGGCCCTTGTCATCACAATGCTCCAGAATTCTTGTCATCACAATGTTCCATGACCGTGTCATCACAATGCTCCATGGCCCTGGTCATCACAATGCTCCAGATTGCTTGTCATCACAAAGTTCCATGACCGTGTCATCACAATGCACCATGGCCCTTGTCATCAGAATGCTCCAGAATTCTTGTCATCACAATGTTCCATGACCGTGTCATCACAATGTTCCATGGTCCTTGTCATCACAATGCTCCAGAATTCTTGTTATCACAATGTTCCATGACCGTGTCATCACAATGCTCCATGGCCCTTTTCATCACAATGCTCCAGATTTCTTGTCATCACAATGTTCCATGACCGTGTCATCACAATGCTCCAGAATTCTGTCATCACAATGTTCCATGACCGTGTCATCACAATGCTCCAGAATTCTTGTCATCACAATGTTCCATGACCATGTCATCACAATGCTCCATGGCCCTTGTCATCACAATGCTCCAGAATTCTTGTCATCACAATGTTCCATGACCGTGTCATCACAATGCTCCATAATTCTTGTCATCACAATGTTCCATGACCGTGTCATCACAATGCTACATGACCCTGGTCATCACAGTTCTCCATGACCTTTGTCATCACAATGCTCTATATAGTTTTTTCATGACAATTCTAAATGACCACTTTAATCATTTTGCTTGCTGACCATTTTCATCACATTTCTCTATTGTCATTACAATTCCCCATGTCCCCATTCTTCACAATGCTCCATGATGCCTGTCATCACAATGCTCAATGGCTTTTGTTATCACAATGCTCCAGGACCAGTTTCATCACAATACTCCATCCCCCTTGTCATCACGGTGCACAATGAAACCTCTCATTACAATGCTCCATGACACTTGTCATCACAATGCTCCATGGCCCTTGTGTTCACAATGCTCCAGAATTCTTGTCATCACCATGTTCCATAACCATGTCATCACAATTCTCCATGGCCCTTGTCATCACAAGGCTCCATGGCCATTGTCATCACAATGCTCCATAATTCGTGTCATCACAATGTTCCATGACCGTGTCATCACAATGCTCCATAATTCTTGTCATCACAATGTTCCATGAACGTGTCATCACAATGCTCCATAATTCTTGTCATCACAATATTCCATGACCGTGTCATCACAATGCTCCATGGCCCTTGTCATCACAATGCTCCAGAATTCTTGTCATCACAATGTTCCATGACCATGTCATCACAATTCTCCATGGCACTTGAAATCACAATGCTCCAGAATTCTTGTCATCACAATGTTCCATGACCGTGTCATCACAATGCTCCATGGCCCTTGTCATCACAATGCTCCAGAATTCTTGTCATCACAATGTTCCATGACCGTGTCATCACAATGCTCCATGGCCCTGGTCATCACAATGCTCCAGATTGCTTGTCATCACAAAGTTCCATGACCGTGTCATCACAATGCACCATGGTCCTTGTCATCAGAATGCTCCAGAATTCTTGTCATCACAATGTTCCATGACCGTGTCATCACAATTCTCCATGGTCCTTGTCATCACAATGCTCCAGAATTATTGTCATCACAATGTTCCATGACCGTGTCATCACAATGCTCCATGGCCCTTTTCATCACAATGCTCCAGATTTCTTGTCATCACAATGTTCCATGACCGTGTCATCACAATGCTCCAGAATTCTTGTCATCACAATGTTCCATGATTGTGTCATCACAATGCTCCAGAATTCTTGTCATCACAGTGTTCCATGACCGTGTCATCACAATGCTCCATGGCCCTGGTCATCATAATGCTCCAGATTGCTTGTCATCATAAAGTTCCATGACCGTGTCATCACAATGCACCATGGCCCTTGTCATCAGAATGCTCCAGAATTCTTGTCATCACAATGTTCCATGACCGTGTCATCACAATGTTCCATGGTCCTTGTCATCACAATGCTCCAGAATTCTTGTCATCACAATGTTCCATTACCGTGTCATCACAATGCTCCATGGCCCTTTTCATCACAATGCTCCAGATTTCTTGTCATCACAATGTTCCATGACCGTGTCATCACAATGCTCCAGAATTCTTGTCATCACAATGTTCCATGACCGTGTCATCACAATGCTCCAGAATTCTTGTCATCACAATGTTCCATGACCATGTCATCACAATGCTCCATGGCCCTTGTCATCACAATGCTCCAGAATTCTTGTCATCACAATGTTCCATGACCGTGTCATCACAATGCTCCATAATTCTTGTCATCACAATGTTCCATTACCGTGTCATCACAATGCTACATGACCCTGGTCATCACAGTTCTCCATGACCTTTGTCATCACAATGCTCTATATAGTTTTTCATGACAATTCTAAATGACCACTTTAATCATTTTGCTTGCTGACCATTTTCATCACATTTCTCTATTGTCATTACAATTCCCCATGTCCCCATTCTTCACAATGCTCCATGATGCCTGTCATCACAATGCTCAATGGCTTTTGTTATCACAATGCTCCAGGACCAGTTTCATCACAATACTCCATCCCCCTTGTCATCACGGTGCACAATGAAACCTCTCATTACAATGCTCCATGACACTTGTCATCACAATGCTCCATGGCCCTTGTGTTCACAATGCTCCAGAATTCTTGTCATCACCATGTTCCATGACCATGTCATCACAATTCTCCATGGCCCTTGTCATCACAATGCTCCATGGCCATTGTCATCACAATGCTCCATAATTCGTGTCATCACAATGTTCCATGACCGTGTCATCTCAATGCTCCATAATTCTTGTCATCACAATGTTCCATGAACGTGTCATCACAATGCTCCATAATTCTTGTCATCACAATATTCCATGACCGTGTCATCACAATGCTCCATGGCCCTTGTCATCACAATGCTCCAGAATTCTTGTCATCACAATGTTCCATGACCATGTCATCACAATTCTCCATGGCACTTGAAATCACAATGCTCCAGAATTCTTGTCATCACAATGTTCCATGACCGTGTCATCACAATGCTCCATGGCCCTTGTCATCACAATGCTCCAGAATTCTTGTCATCACAATGTTCCATGACCGTGTCATCACAATGTTCCATGGCCCTGGTCATCACAATGCTCCAGATTGCTTGTCATCACAAAGTTCCATGACCGTGTCATCACAATGCACCATGGCCCTTGTCATCAGAATGCTCCAGAATTCTTGTCATCACCATGTTCCATGACCGTGTCATCACAATGTTCCATGGTCCTTGTCATCACAATGCTCCAGAATTCTTGTTATCACAATGTTCCATGACCGTGTCATCACAATGCTCCATGGCCCTTTTCATCACAATGCTCCAGATTTCTTGTCATCACAATGTTCCATGACCGTGTCATCACAATGCTCCAGAATTCTTGTAATCACAATGTTCCATGACTGTGTCATCACAATGCTCCAGAATTCTTGTCATCACAGTGTTCCATGACCGTGTCATCACAATGCTCCATGGCCCTTGTAAGCACAATGCTCCAGAATTCTTGTCATCACAAGGTTCCATGACCGTGTCATCACAATGCTCCATAATTCTTGTCATCAAAATGTTCCATGACCGTGTCATCACAATGTTCGCTGACCATGTCATCACAATGCTCCAGAATTCTTGTCATCACAATGCTCCAGAATTCTTGTCTTCACAATGTTCCATGACCGTGTCATCACAATGCTCCAGAATTCTTGTCATCACAATGCTCCAGAATTCTTGTCATCACAATGTTCCATGACCGTGTCATCACAATGCACCATGGCCCTTGTCATCACAATGCTCCAGAATTCTTGTCATCACAATGGTCCATGACCGTGTCATCACAATGCTCCATGGTCCTTGTCATCACAATGCTCCAGAATCCTTGTCATCACAATGTTCCATGACCGTGTCATCACAATGCTCCATGGCCCTTGTCATCACAATGCACCAGATTTCTTGTCATCACAATGTTCCATGACCGTGTCATCACAATGCTCCAGAATTCTTGTCATCACAATGTTCCATGACCGTGTCATCACAATGCTCCAGAATTCTTGTCATCACAATGTTCTATGACCGTGTCATCACAATGCTCCATGGCCCTTGTCATCACAATGCTCCAGAATTCTTGTCATCACAATGTTCCATGACCATATCATCACAATTCTCCATGGCCCTTGTCATCACAATGCTCCAGAGTACTTGTCATCACAATGTTCCATGACCGTGTCATCACAATGCTCCATGGCCCTGGTCATCACAATGCTCCAGAATTCTTGTCATCACAATGTTCCATGACCATGTCATCACAATGCATCATGGCCCTTGTCACCACAGTGCTCCAGAATTCTTGTCATCACAATGTTCCATGACCGTGTCATCACAATGCTCCATGGCCCTTGTCATCACAATGCTCCAGAATTCTTGTCATCACAATGTTCCATGACCGTGTCATCACAATGCTCCATAATTCTTGTCATCACAATGTTCCATGACCGTGTCATCACAATGCTACATGACCCTGGTCATCACAGTTCTCCATGACCTTTGTCATCACAATGCTCTATATAGTTTTTCATGACAATTCTAAATGACCACTTTAATCATTTTGCTTGCTGACCATTTTCATCACATTTCTCTATTGTCATTACAATTCCCCATGTCCCCATTCTTCACAATGCTCCATGATGCCTGTCATCACAATGCTCAATGGCTTTTGTTATCACAATGCTCCAGGACCAGTTTCATCACAATACTCCATCCCCCTTGTCATCACGGTGCACAATGAAACCTCTCATTACAATGCTCCATGACACTTGTCATCACAATGCTCCATGGCCCTTGTGTTCACAATGCTCCAGAATTCTTGTCATCACCATGTTCCATGACCATGTCATCACAATTCTCCATGGCCCTTGTCATCACAATGCTCCATGGCCATTGTCATCACAATGCTCCATAATTCGTGTCATCACAATGTTCCATGACCGTGTCATCTCAATGCTCCATAATTCTTGTCATCACAATGTTCCATGAACGTGTCATCACAATGCTCCATAATTCTTGTCATCACAATATTCCATGACCGTGTCATCACAATGCTCCATGGCCCTTGTCATCACAATGCTCCAGAATTCTTGTCATCACAATGTTCCATGACCATGTCATCACAATTCTCCATGGCACTTGAAATCACAATGCTCCAGAATTCTTGTCATCACAATGTTCCATGACCGTGTCATCACAATGCTCCATGGCCCTTGTCATCACAATGCTCCAGAATTCTTGTCATCACAATGTTCCATGACCGTGTCATCACAATGTTCCATGGCCCTGGTCATCACAATGCTCCAGATTGCTTGTCATCACAAAGTTCCATGACCGTGTCATCACAATGCACCATGGCCCTTGTCATCAGAATGCTCCAGAATTCTTGTCATCACCATGTTCCATGACCGTGTCATCACAATGTTCCATGGTCCTTGTCATCACAATGCTCCAGAATTCTTGTTATCACAATGTTCCATGACCGTGTCATCACAATGCTCCATGGCCCTTTTCATCACAATGCTCCAGATTTCTTGTCATCACAATGTTCCATGACCGTGTCATCACAATGCTCCAGAATTCTTGTAATCACAATGTTCCATGACTGTGTCATCACAATGCTCCAGAATTCTTGTCATCACAGTGTTCCATGACCGTGTCATCACAATGCTCCATGGCCCTTGTAAGCACAATGCTCCAGAATTCTTGTCATCACAAGGTTCCATGACCGTGTCATCACAATGCTCCATAATTCTTGTCATCAAAATGTTCCATGACCGTGTCATCACAATGTTCGCTGACCATGTCATCACAATGCTCCAGAATTCTTGTCATCACAATGCTCCAGAATTCTTGTCATCACAATGTTCCATGACCGTGTCATCACAATGCTCCAGAATTCTTGTCATCACAATGCTCCAGAATTCTTGTCATCACAATGTTCCATGACCGTGTCATCACAATGCACCATGGCCCTTGTCATCACAATGCTCCAGAATTCTTGTCATCACAATGGTCCATGACCGTGTCATCACAATGCTCCATGGTCCTTGTCATCACAATGCTCCAGAATCCTTGTCATCACAATGTTCCATGACCGTGTCATCACAATGCTCCATGGCCCTTGTCATCACAATGCACCAGATTTCTTGTCATCACAATGTTCCATGACCGTGTCATCACAATGCTCCAGAATTCTTGTCATCACAATGTTCCATGACCGTGTCATCACAATGCTCCAGAATTCTTGTCATCACAATGTTCTATGACCGTGTCATCACAATGCTCCATGGCCCTTGTCATCACAATGCTCCAGAATTCTTGTCATCACAATGTTCCATGACCATATCATCACAATTCTCCATGGCCCTTGTCATCACAATGCTCCAGAGTACTTGTCATCACAATGTTCCATGACCGTGTCATCACAATGCTCCATGGCCCTGGTCATCACAATGCTCCAGAATTCTTGTCATCACAATGTTCCATGACCATGTCATCACAATTCTCCATGGCCCTTGTCATCACAATGCTCCAGAATTCTTGTCATCACAATGTTCCATGACCGTGTCATCACAATGCTCCATGGCCCTGGTCATCACAATGCTCCAGATTGCTTGTCATCACAAAGTTCCATGACCGTGTCATCACAATGCACCATGGCCCTTGTCATCACAATGCTCCAGAATTCTTGTCATCACAATGTTCCATGACCGTGTCATCACAATGCTCCATGGTCCTTGTCATCACAATGCTCCAGAATCCTTTTCATCACAATGTTCCATGAACGTGTCATCACAATGCTCCATGGCCCTTGTCATCACAATGCACCAGATTTCTTGTCATCACAATGTTCCATGACCGTGTCATCACAATGCTCCAGAATTCTTGTCATCACAATGTTCCATGACCGTGTCATCACAATGCTCCAGAATTCTTGTCATCACAATGTTCCATGACCGTGTCATCACAATGCTCCATGGCCCTTGTCATCAAAATGCTCCAGAATTCTTGTCATCACAATGTTCCATGACCGTGTCATCACAATGCTCCATAATTCTTGTCATCACAATGTTCCATGACCGTGTCATCACAATGCTACATGACCCTGGTCATCACAGTTCTCCATGACCTTTGTCATCACAATGCACTATATAATTTTTCATGACAATTCTAAATGACCACTTTAATCATTTTGCTTGCTGACCATTTTCATCACATTTCTCTATTGTCATTACAATTCCCCATGTCCCCATTCTTATCAATGCTCCATGATGCCTGTCATCACAATGCTCAATGCCTTTTGTTATCACAATGCTCCAGGACCAGTTTCATCACAATACTCCATCCCCCTTGTCATCACGGTGCACAATGAAACCTCTCATTACAATGCTCCATGACACTTGTCATCACAATGCTCCATGGCCCTTGTCATCACAATGCACCAGATTTCTTGTCATCACAATGTTCCATGACCGTGTCATCACAATGCTCCAGAATTCTTGTCATCACAATGTTCCATGACCGTGTCATCACAATGCCCCAGAATTCTTGTCATCACAATATTCCATGACCGTGTCATCACAATGCTCCATGGCCCTTGTCATCACAATGCTCCAGAATTCTTGTCATCACAATGTTCCATGACCGTGTCATCACAATGCTCCATGGCCCTGGTCATCACAATGCTCCAGATTGCTTGTCATCACAAAGTTCCATGACCGTGTCATCACAATGCACCATGGCCCTTGTCATCACAATGCTCCAGAATTCTTGTCATCACAATGTTCCATGACCGTGTCATCACAATGCTCCATGGTCCTTGTCATCACAATGCTCCAGAATCCTTTTCATCACAATGTTCCATGAACGTGTCATCACAATGCTCCATGGCCCTTGTCATCACAATGCACCAGATTTCTTGTCATCACAATGTTCCATGACCGTGTCATCACAATGCTCCAGAATTCTTGTCATCACAATGTTCCATGACCGTGTCATCACAATGCTCCAGAATTCTTGTCATCACAATGTTCCATGACCGTGTCATCACAATGCTCCATGGCCCTTGTCATCAAAATGCTCCAGAATTCTTGTCATCACAATGTTCCATGACCGTGTCATCACAATGCTCCATAATTCTTGTCATCACAATGTTCCATGACCGTGTCATCACAATGCTACATGACCCTGGTCATCACAGTTCTCCATGACCTTTGTCATCACAATGCACTATATAATTCTTCATGACAATTCTAAATGACCACTTTAATCATTTTGCTTGCTGACCATTTTCATCACATTTCTCTATTGTCATTACAATTCCCCATGTCCCCATTCTTATCAATGCTCCATGATGCCTGTCATCACAATGCTCAATGCCTTTTGTTATCACAATGCTCCAGGACCAGTTTCATCACAATACTCCATCCCCCTTGTCATCACGGTGCACAATGAAACCTCTCATTACAATGCTCCATGACACTTGTCATCACAATGCTCCATGGCCCTTGTCATCACAATGCACCAGATTTCTTGTCATCACAATGTTCCATGACCGTGTCATCACAATGCTCCAGAATTCTTGTCATCACAATGTTCCATGACCGTGTCATCACAATGCCCCAGAATTCTTGTCATCACAATATTCCATGACCGTGTCATCACAATGCTCCATGGCCCTTGTCATCACAATGCTCCAGAATTCTTGTCATCACAATGTTCCATGACCATGTCATCACAATTCTCCATGGCCCTTGTCATCACAATGCTCCAGAATTCTTCTCATCACAATGTTCCATGACCGTGTCATCACAATGCTCCATGGCCCTTGTCATCACAATGCTCCAGAATTCTTGTCATCACAATGTTCCATGACCGTGTCATCACAATGCTCCATGGCCCTGGTCATCACAATGCTCCAGATTGCTTGTCATCACAAAGTTCCATGACCGTGTCATCACAATGCACCATGGCCCTTGTCATCACAATGCTCCAGAATTCTTGTCATCACAATGTTCCGTGACCGTGTCATCACAATGCTCCATAGTCCTTGTCATCACAATGCTCCAGAATCCTTGTCATCACAATGTTCCATGACCGTGTCATCACAATGCTCCATGGCCCTTGTCATCACAATGCACCAGATTTCTTGTCATCACAATGTTCCATGACCCTGTCATCACAATGCTCCAGAATTCTTGTCATCACAATGTTCCATGACCGTGTCATCACAATGCTCCAGAATTCTTGTCATCACAATGTTCCATGACCGTGTCATCACAATGCTCCATGGCCCTTGTCATCACAATGCTCCAGAATTCTTGTCATCACAATGTTCCATGACCGTGTCATCACAATGCTCCATAATTCTTGTCATCACAATGTTCCATGACCGTGTCATCACAATGCTACATGACCCTGGTCATCACAGTTCTCCATGACCTTTGTCATCACAATGCTCTATATAGTTTTTCATGACAATTCTAAATGACCACTTTAATCATTTTGCTTGCTGACCATTTTCATCACATTTCTCTATTGTCATTACAATTCCCCATGTCCCCATTCTTCACAATGCTCCATGATGCCTGTCACCACAATGCTCAATGGCTTTTGTTATAACAATGCTCCAGGACCAGTTTCATCACAATACTCCATTCCCCTTGTCATCACGGTGCACAATGAAACCTCTCATTACAATGCTCCATGACACTTGTCATCACAATGCTCCATGGCCCTTGTCTTCACAATGCTCCAGAATTCTTGTCATCACCATGTTCCATGACCATGTCATCACAATACTCCATGGCCCTTGTCATCACAATGCTCCATGGCCCTTGTCATCACAATGCTCCAGAATTCTTGTCATCACAATGTTCCATGACCGTGTCATCACAATGCTCCATGGCCCTTGTCATCACAATGCTCCATAATTCTTGTCATCACAATGTTCCATGACCGTGTCATCACAATGCTCCAGAATTCTTGTCATCACAATGTTCCATGACCATGTCATCACAATTCTCCATGGCCCTTGTCATCACAATTCTCCAGAATTCTTGTCATCACAATGTTCCATGACCGTGTCATCACAATGCTCCATGGCCCTTGTCATCACAATGCTCCAGAATTCTTGTCATCACAATGTTCCATGACCATGTTATCACAATTCTCCATGGCACTTGAAATCACAATGCTCCAGAATTCTTGTCATCACAATGTTCCATGACCGTGTCATCACAATGCTCCATAATTCTTTTCATCACAATATTCCATGACCGTGTCATCACAATGCTCCATGGCCCTGGTCATCACAATGCTCCAGATTGCTTGTCATCACAAAGTTCCATGACCGTGACATCACAATGCACCATGGCCCTTGTCATCACAATGCTCCAGAATTCTTGTCATCACAATTTTCCATGACCGTGTCATCACAATGCTCCATGGTCCTTGTCATCACAATGCTCCAGAGTACTTGTCATCACAATGTTCCATGACCGTGTCATCACAATGCTCCATGGCCCTGGTCATCACAATGCTCCATAATTCGTGTCATCACAATGTTCCATGACCGTGTCATCACAATGCTCCATAATTCTTGTCATCACAATGTTCCATGAACGTGTCATCACAATGCTCCATAATTCTTGTCATCACAATATTCCATGACCGTGTCATCACAATGCTCCATGGCCCTTGTCATCACAATGCTCCAGAATTCTTGTCATCACAATGTTCCATGACCATGTCATCACAATTCTCCATGGCACTTGAAATCACAATGCTCCAGAATTCTTGTCATCACAATGTTCCATGACCGTGTCATCACAATGCTCCATGGCCCTTGTCATCACAATGCTCCAGAATTCTTGTCATCACAATGTTCCATGACCGTGTCATCACAATGCTCCATGGCCCTGGTCATCACAATGCTCCAGATTGCTTGTCATCACAAAGTTCCATGACCGTGTCATCACAATGCACCATGGTCCTTGTCATCAGAATGCTCCAGAATTCTTGTCATCACAATGTTCCATGACCGTGTCATCACAATTCTCCATGGTCCTTGTCATCACAATGCTCCAGAATTATTGTCATCACAATGTTCCATGACCGTGTCATCACAATGCTCCATGGCCCTTTTCATCACAATGCTCCAGATTTCTTGTCATCACAATGTTCCATGACCGTGTCATCACAATGCTCCAGAATTCTTGTCATCACAATGTTCCATGATTGTGTCATCACAATGCTCCAGAATTCTTGTCATCACAGTGTTCCATGACCGTGTCATCACAATGCTCCATGGCCCTGGTCATCATAATGCTCCAGATTGCTTGTCATCACAAAGTTCCATGACCGTGTCATCACAATGCACCATGGCCCTTGTCATCAGAATGCTCCAGAATTCTTGTCATCACCATGTTCCATGACCGTGTCATCACAATGTTCCATGGTCCTTGTCATCACAATGCTCCAGAATTCTTGTTATCACAATGTTCCATGACCGTGTCATCACAATGCTCCATGGCCCTTTTCATCACAATGCTCCAGATTTCTTGTCATCACAATGTTCCATGACCGTGTCATCACAATGCTCCAGAATTCTTGTAATCACAATGTTCCATGACTGTGTCATCACAATGCTCCAGAATTCTTGTCATCACAGTGTTCCATGACCGTGTCATCACAATGCTCCATGGCCCTTGTAAGCACAATGCTCCAGAATTCTTGTCATCACAAGGTTCCATGACCGTGTCATCACAATGCTCCATAATTCTTGTCATCAAAATGTTCCATGACCGTGTCATCACAATGTTCGCTGACCATGTCATCACAATGCTCCAGAATTCTTGTCATCACAATGCTCCAGAATTCTTGTCATCACAATGTTCCATGACCGTGTCATCACAATGCTCCAGAATTCTTGTCATCACAATGCTCCAGAATTCTTGTCATCACAATGTTCCATGACCGTGTCATCACAATGCACCATGGCCCTTGTCATCACAATGCTCCAGAATTCTTGTCATCACAATGGTCCATGACCGTGTCATCACAATGCTCCATGGTCCTTGTCATCACAATGCTCCAGAATCCTTGTCATCACAATGTTCCATGACCGTGTCATCACAATGCTCCATGGCCCTTGTCATCACAATGCACCAGATTTCTTGTCATCACAATGTTCCATGACCGTGTCATCACAATGCTCCAGAATTCTTGTCATCACAATGTTCCATGACCGTGTCATCACAATGCTCCAGAATTCTTGTCATCACAATGTTCTATGACCGTGTCATCACAATGCTCCATGGCCCTTGTCATCACAATGCTCCAGAATTCTTGTCATCACAATGTTCCATGACCATATCATCACAATTCTCCATGGCCCTTGTCATCACAATGCTCCAGAGTACTTGTCATCACAATGTTCCATGACCGTGTCATCACAATGCTCCATGGCCCTGGTCATCACAATGCTCCAGAATTCTTGTCATCACAATGTTCCATGACCATGTCATCACAATTCTCCATGGCCCTTGTCATCACAATGCTCCAGAATTCTTGTCATCACAATGTTCCATGACCGTGTCATCACAATGCTCCATGGCCCTGGTCATCACAATGCTCCAGATTGCTTGTCATCACAAAGTTCCATGACCGTGTCATCACAATGCACCATGGCCCTTGTCATCACAATGCTCCAGAATTCTTGTCATCACAATGTTCCATGACCGTGTCATCACAATGCTCCATGGTCCTTGTCATCACAATGCTCCAGAATCCTTTTCATCACAATGTTCCATGAACGTGTCATCACAATGCTCCATGGCCCTTGTCATCACAATGCACCAGATTTCTTGTCATCACAATGTTCCATGACCGTGTCATCACAATGCTCCAGAATTCTTGTCATCACAATGTTCCATGACCGTGTCATCACAATGCTCCAGAATTCTTGTCATCACAATGTTCCATGACCGTGTCATCACAATGCTCCATGGCCCTTGTCATCAAAATGCTCCAGAATTCTTGTCATCACAATGTTCCATGACCGTGTCATCACAATGCTCCATAATTCTTGTCATCACAATGTTCCATGACCGTGTCATCACAATGCTACATGACCCTGGTCATCACAGTTCTCCATGACCTTTGTCATCACAATGCACTATATAATTTTTCATGACAATTCTAAATGACCACTTTAATCATTTTGCTTGCTGACCATTTTCATCACATTTCTCTATTGTCATTACAATTCCCCATGTCCCCATTCTTATCAATGCTCCATGATGCCTGTCATCACAATGCTCAATGCCTTTTGTTATCACAATGCTCCAGGACCAGTTTCATCACAATACTCCATCCCCCTTGTCATCACGGTGCACAATGAAACCTCTCATTACAATGCTCCATGACACTTGTCATCACAATGCTCCATGGCCCTTGTCATCACAATGCACCAGATTTCTTGTCATCACAATGTTCCATGACCGTGTCATCACAATGCTCCAGAATTCTTGTCATCACAATGTTCCATGACCGTGTCATCACAATGCCCCAGAATTCTTGTCATCACAATATTCCATGACCGTGTCATCACAATGCTCCATGGCCCTTGTCATCACAATGCTCCAGAATTCTTGTCATCACAATGTTCCATGACCGTGTCATCACAATGCTCCATGGCCCTGGTCATCACAATGCTCCAGATTGCTTGTCATCACAAAGTTCCATGACCGTGTCATCACAATGCACCATGGCCCTTGTCATCACAATGCTCCAGAATTCTTGTCATCACAATGTTCCATGACCGTGTCATCACAATGCTCCATGGTCCTTGTCATCACAATGCTCCAGAATCCTTTTCATCACAATGTTCCATGAACGTGTCATCACAATGCTCCATGGCCCTTGTCATCACAATGCACCAGATTTCTTGTCATCACAATGTTCCATGACCGTGTCATCACAATGCTCCAGAATTCTTGTCATCACAATGTTCCATGACCGTGTCATCACAATGCTCCAGAATTCTTGTCATCACAATGTTCCATGACCGTGTCATCACAATGCTCCATGGCCCTTGTCATCAAAATGCTCCAGAATTCTTGTCATCACAATGTTCCATGACCGTGTCATCACAATGCTCCATAATTCTTGTCATCACAATGTTCCATGACCGTGTCATCACAATGCTACATGACCCTGGTCATCACAGTTCTCCATGACCTTTGTCATCACAATGCACTATATAATTTTTCATGACAATTCTAAATGACCACTTTAATCATTTTGCTTGCTGACCATTTTCATCACATTTCTCTATTGTCATTACAATTCCCCATGTCCCCATTCTTATCAATGCTCCATGATGCCTGTCATCACAATGCTCAATGCCTTTTGTTATCACAATGCTCCAGGACCAGTTTCATCACAATACTCCATCCCCCTTGTCATCACGGTGCACAATGAAACCTCTCATTACAATGCTCCATGACACTTGTCATCACAATGCTCCATGGCCCTTGTCATCACAATGCACCAGATTTCTTGTCATCACAATGTTCCATGACCGTGTCATCACAATGCTCCAGAATTCTTGTCATCACAATGTTCCATGACCGTGTCATCACAATGCCCCAGAATTCTTGTCATCACAATATTCCATGACCGTGTCATCACAATGCTCCATGGCCCTTGTCATCACAATGCTCCAGAATTCTTGTCATCACAATGTTCCATGACCATGTCATCACAATTCTCCATGGCCCTTGTCATCACAATGCTCCAGAATTCTTCTCATCACAATGTTCCATGACCGTGTCATCACAATGCTCCATGGCCCTTGTCATCACAATGCTCCAGAATTCTTGTCATCACAATGTTCCATGACCGTGTCATCACAATGCTCCATGGCCCTGGTCATCACAATGCTCCAGATTGCTTGTCATCACAAAGTTCCATGACCGTGTCATCACAATGCACCATGGCCCTTGTCATCACAATGCTCCAGAATTCTTGTCATCACAATGTTCCGTGACCGTGTCATCACAATGCTCCATAGTCCTTGTCATCACAATGCTCCAGAATCCTTGTCATCACAATGTTCCATGACCGTGTCATCACAATGCTCCATGGCCCTTGTCATCACAATGCACCAGATTTCTTGTCATCACAATGTTCCATGACCCTGTCATCACAATGCTCCAGAATTCTTGTCATCACAATGTTCCATGACCGTGTCATCACAATGCTCCAGAATTCTTGTCATCACAATGTTCCATGACCGTGTCATCACAATGCTCCATGGCCCTTGTCATCACAATGCTCCAGAATTCTTGTCATCACAATGTTCCATGACCGTGTCATCACAATGCTCCATAATTCTTGTCATCACAATGTTCCATGACCGTGTCATCACAATGCTACATGACCCTGGTCATCACAGTTCTCCATGACCTTTGTCATCACAATGCTCTATATAGTTTTTCATGACAATTCTAAATGACCACTTTAATCATTTTGCTTGCTGACCATTTTCATCACATTTCTCTATTGTCATTACAATTCCCCATGTCCCCATTCTTCACAATGCTCCATGATGCCTGTCACCACAATGCTCAATGGCTTTTGTTATCACAATGCTCCAGGACCAGTTTCATCACAATACTACATCCCCCTTGTCATCACGGTGCACAATGAAACCTCTCATTACAATGCTCCATGACACTTGTCATCACAATGCTCCATGGCCCTTGTCTTCACAATGCTCCAGAATTCTTGTCATCACCATGTTCCATGACCATGTCATCACAATACTCCATGGCCCTTGTCATCACAATGCTCCATGGCCCTTGTCATCACAATGCTCCAGAATTCTTGTCATCACAATGTTCCATGACCGTGTCATCACAATGCTCCATGGCCCTTGTCATCACAATGCTCCATAATTCTTGTCATCACAATGTTCCATGACCGTGTCATCACAATGCTCCAGAATTCTTGTCATCACAATGTTCCATGACCATGTCATCACAATTCTCCATGGCCCTTGTCATCACAATTCTCCAGAATTCTTGTCATCACAATGTTCCATGACCGTGTCATCACAATGCTCCATGGCCCTTGTCATCACAATGCTCCAGAATTCTTGTCATCACAATGTTCCATGACCATGTTATCACAATTCTCCATGGCACTTGAAATCACAATGCTCCAGAATTCTTGTCATCACAATGTTCCATGACCGTGTCATCACAATGCTCCATAATCCTTTTCATCACAATATTCCATGACCGTGTCATCACAATGCTCCATGGCCCTGGTCATCACAATGCTCCAGATTGCTTGTCATCACAAAGTTCCATGACCGTGACATCACAATGCACCATGGCCCTTGTCATCACAATGCTCCAGAATTCTTGTCATCACAATTTTCCATGACCGTGTCATCACAATGCTCCATGGTCCTTGTCATCACAATGCTCCAGAATCCTTGTCATCACAATGTTCCATGACCGTGTCATCACAATGCTCCATGGCCCTTGTCATCACAATGCACCAGATTTCTTGTCATCACAATGTTCCATGACCGTGTCATCACAATGCTCCAGAATTCTTGTCATCACAATGTTCCATGACCGTGTCATCACAATGCTCCAGAATTCTTTTCATCACAATGTTCCATGACCGTGTCATCACAATGCTCCATGGCCCTTGTCATCACAATGCTCCAGAATTCTTGTCATCACAATGTTCCATGACCATGTCATCACAATTCTCCATGGCACTTGAAATCACAATGCTCCAGAATTCTTGTCATCACAATGTTCCATGACCGTGTCATCACAATGCTCCATGGCCCTTGTCATCCCAATGCTCCAGAATTCTTGTCATCACAATGTTCCATGACCGTGTCATCACAATGCTCCATGGCCCTGGTCATCACAATGCTCCAGATTGCTTGTCATCACAAAGTTCCATGACCGTGTCATCAAAATGCACCATGGCCCTTGTCATCAGAATGCTCCAGAATTCTTGTCATCACAATGTTCCATGACCGTGTCATTACAATTCTCCATGGTCCTTGTCATCACAATGCTCCAGAATTCTTGTCATCACAATGTTCCATGACCGTGTCATCACAATGCTCCATGGCCCTTTTCATCACAATGCTCCAGATTTCTTGTCATCACAATGTTCCATGACCGTGTCATCACAATGCTCCAGAATTCTTGTAATCACAATGTTCCATGACTGTGTCATCACAATGCTCCAGAATTCTTGTCATCACAGTGTTCCATGACCGTGTCATCACAATGCTCCATGGCCCTTGTAATCACAATGCTCCAGAATTCTTGTCATCACAAGGTTCCATGACCGTGTCATCACAATGCTCCATAATTCTTGTCATCAAAATGTTCCATGACCGTGTCATCACAATGTTCGCTGACCATGTCATCACAATGCTCCAGAATTCTTGTCATCACAATGCTCCAGAATTCTTGTCATCACAATGTTCCATGACCGTGTCATCACAATGCTCCAGAATTCTTGTCATCACAATGCTCCAGAATTCTTGTCATCACAATGTTCCATGACCGTTTCATCACAATGCACCATGGCCCTTGTCATCACAATGCTCCAGAATTCTTGTCATCACAATGTTCCATGACCGTGTCATCACAATGCTCCATGGTCCTTGTCATCACAATGCTCCAGAATCCTTGTCATCACAATGTTCCATGACCGTGTCATCACAATGCTCCATGGCCCTTGTCATCACAATGCACCAGATTTCTTGTCATCACAATGTTCCATGACCGTGTCATCACAATGCTCCAGAATTCTTGTCATCACAATGTTCCATGACCGTGTCATCATAATGCTCCAGAATTCTTGTCATCACAATGTTCTATGACCGTGTCATCACAATGCTCCATGGCCCTTGTCATCACAATGCTCCAGAATTCTTGTCATCACAATGTTCCATGACCATGTCATCACAATTCTCCATGGCCCTTGTCATCACAATGCTCCAGAGTACTTGTCATCACAATGTTCCATGACCGTGTCATCACAATGCTCCATGGCCCTTGTCATCACAATGCTCCAGAATTCTTGTCATCACAATGTTCCATGACCGTGTCATCACAATGCTCCATGGCCCTGGTCATCACAATGCTCCAGATTGCTTGTCATCACAAAGTTCCATGACCGTGTCATCACAATGCACCATGGCCCTTGTCATCACAATGCTCCAGAATTCTTGTCATCACAATGTTCCATGACCGTGTCATCACAATGCTCCATGGTCCTTGTCATCACAATGCTCCAGAATCCTTTTCATCACAATGTTCCATGAACGTGTCATCACAATGCTCCATGGCCCTTGTCATCACAATGCACCAGATTTCTTGTCATCACAATGTTCCATGACCGTGTCATCACAATGCTCCAGAATTCTTGTCATCACAATGTTCCATGACCGTGTCATCACAATGCTCCAGAATTCTTGTCATCACAATGTTCCATGACCGTGTCATCACAATGCTCCATGGCCCTTGTCATCAAAATGCTCCAGAATTCTTGTCATCACAATGTTCCATGACCGTGTCATCACAATGCTCCATAATTCTTGTCATCACAATGTTCCATGACCGTGTCATCACAATGCTACATGACCCTGGTCATCACAGTTCTCCATGACCTTTGTCATCACAATGCACTATATAATTTTTCATGACAATTCTAAATGACCACTTTAATCATTTTGCTTGCTGACCATTTTCATCACATTTCTCTATTGTCATTACAATTCCCCATGTCCCCATTCTTATCAATGCTCCATGATGCCTGTCATCACAATGCTCAATGCCTTTTGTTATCACAATGCTCCAGGACCAGTTTCATCACAATACTCCATCCCCCTTGTCATCACGGTGCACAATGAAACCTCTCATTACAATGCTCCATGACACTTGTCATCACAATGCTCCATGGCCCTTGTCATCACAATGCACCAGAATTCTTGTCATCACAATGTTCCATGACCGTGTCATCACAATGCTCCAGAATTCTTGTCATCACAATATTCCATGACCGTGTCATCACAATGCTCCATGGCCCTTGTCATCACAATGCTCCAGAATTCTTGTCATCACAATGTTCCATGACCATGTCATCACAATTCTCCATGGCCCTTGTCATCACAATGCTCCAGAATTCTTCTCATCACAATGTTCCATGACCGTGTCATCACAATGCTCCATGGCCCTTGTCATCACAATGCTCCAGAATTCTTGTCATCACAATGTTCCATGACCGTGTCATCACAATGCTCCATGGCCCTGGTCATCACAATGCTCCAGATTGCTTGTCATCACAAAGTTCCATGACCGTGTCATCACAATGCACCATGGCCCTTGTCATCACAATGCTCCAGAATTCTTGTCATCACAATGTTCCGTGACCGTGTCATCACAATGCTCCATAGTCCTTGTCATCACAATGCTCCAGAATCCTTGTCATCACAATGTTCCATGACCGTGTCATCACAATGCTCCATGGCCCTTGTCATCACAATGCACCAGATTTGTTGTCATCACAATGTTCCATGACCGTGTCATCACAATGCTCCAGAATTCTTGTCATCACAATGTTCCATGACCGTGTCATCACAATGCACCATGGCCCTTGTCATCACAATGCTCCAGAATTCTTGTCATCACAATGTTCCGTGACCGTGTCATCACAATGCTCCATAGTCCTTGTCATCACAATGCTCCAGAATCCTTGTCATCACAATGTTCCATGACCGTGTCATCACAATGCTCCATAATTCTTGTCATCACAATGTTCCATGACCGTGTCATCACAATGCTACATGACCCTGGTCATCACAGTTCTCCATGACCTTTGTCATCACAATGCTCTATATAGTTTTTCATGACAATTCTAAATGACCACTTTAATCATTTTGCTTGCTGACCATTTTCATCACATTTCTCTATTGTCATTACAATTCCCCATGTCCCCATTCTTCACAATGCTCCATGATGCCTGTCATCACAATGCTCAATGGCTATTGTTATAACAATGCTCCAGGACCAGTTTCATCACAATACTCCATTCCCCTTGTCATCACGGTGCACAATGAAACCTCTCATTACAATGCTCCATGACACTTGTCATCACAATGCTCCATGGCCCTTGTCTTCACAATGCTCCAGAATTCTTGTCATCACCATGTTCCATGACCATGTCATCACAATACTCCATGGCCCTTGTCATCACAATGCTCCATGGCCCTTGTCATCACAATGCTCCAGAATTCTTGTCATCACAATGTCCCATGACCGTGTCATCACAATGCTCCATGGCCCTTGTCATCACAATGCTCCATAATTCTTGTCATCACAATGTTCCATGACCGTGTCATCACAATGCTCCAGAATTCTTGTCATCACAATGTTCCATGACCATGTCATCACAATTCTCCATGGCCCTTGTCATCACAATTCTCCAGAATTCTTGTCATCACAATGTTCCATGACCGTGTCATCACAATGCTCCATGGCCCTTGTCATCACAATGCTCCAGAATTCTTGTCATCACAATGTTCCATGACCATGTTATCACAATTCTCCATGGCACTTGAAATCACAATGCTCCAGAATTCTTGTCATCACAATGTTCCATGACCGTGTCATCACAATGCTCCATAATTCTTTTCATCACAATATTCCATGACCGTGTCCTCACAATGCTCCATGGCCCTGGTCATCACAATGCTCCAGATTGCTTGTCATCACAAAGTTCCATGACCGTGACATCACAATGCACCATGGCCCTTGTCATCACAATGCTCCAGAATTCTTGTCATCACAATTTTCCATGACCGTGTCATCACAATGCTCCATGGTCCTTGTCATCACAATGCTCCAGAATCCTTGTCATCACAATGTTCCATGACCATGTCATCACAATGCTCCATGGCCCTTGTCATCACAATGCACCAGATTTCTTGTCATCACAATGTTCCATGACCGTGTCATCACAATGCTCCAGAATTCTTGTCATCACAAAGTTCCATGACCGTGTCATCACAATGCTCCAGAATTCTTTTCATCACAATGTTCCATGACCGTGTCATCACAATGCTCCATGGCCCTTGTCATCACAATGCTCCAGAATTCTTGTCATCACAATGTTCCATGACCGTGTCATCACAATGCTCCATGGCCCTTGTCATCACAATGCTCCAGATTTCTTGTAATCACAGTGTTCCATGATCGTGTCATCACAATGCTCCATAATTCTTGTCATCAAAATGTTCCATGACCGTGTCATCACAATGCTCCAGAATTCTTGTCATCACAATGTTCCATGACAGTGTCATCACAATGCTCCAGAATTCTTTTCATCACAATGCTCCAGATTGCTTGTCATCACAAAGTTCCATGACCGTGTCATCACAATGCACCATGGCCCTTGTCATCACAATGCTCCAGAATTCTTGTCATCACAATGTTCCATGACCGTGTCATCACAATGCTCCATGGCCCTTGTCATCACAATGCTCCAGAATTCTTGTCATCACAGTGTTCCATGACCGTGTCATCACAATGCTCCATGGCCCTTGTCATCACAATCCTCCAGAATTCTTGTCATCACAAGGTTCCATGACCGTGTCATCACAATGCTCCATAATTCTTGTCATCAAAATGTTCCATGACCGTGTAATCACAATGCTCCAGAATTCTTGTCATCACAATGTTCCATGACCATGTCATCACAATGCTCCAGAATTCTTGTCATCACAATGCTCCAGAATTCTTGTCATCACAATGTTCCATGACCGTGTCATCACAATGCTCCATGGCCCTGGTCATCACAATGCTCCAGATTGCTTTTCATCACAAAGTTCCATGACCGTGTCATGACAATGCACCATGGCCTTTGTCATCACAATGCTCCAGAATTCTTGTCATCACAATGTTCCATGACCGTGTCATCACAATGCTCCATGGCCCTTGTCATCACACTGCTCCAGAATTCTTGTCATCACAATGTTCCATGACCGTGTCATCACAATGCTCCATATTTCTTGTCATAACAATGTTCCATGACCGTGTCATCACAATGCTCCATAATTCTTGTCATCACAATATTCCATGACCGTGTCATCACAATGCTCCATGGCCCTTGTCATCACAATGCTCCAGAATTCTTGTCATCACAATGTTCCATGACCATGTCATCACAATTCTCCATGGCACTTGTAATCACAATGCTCCAGAATTCTTGTCATCACAATGTTCCATGACCGTGTCATCACAATGCTCCATGGCCCTTGTCATCACAATGCTCCAGAATTCTTGTCATCACAATGTTCCATGACCGTGTCATCACAATGCTCCATGGCCCTTGTCATCACAATGCTCCAGAATTCTTGTCATCACAATGTTCGATGACCATGTCATCACAATGCTCCATGGCCCTTGTCATCACAATGCTCCAGAATTCTTGTCATCACATTGTTCCATGACCGTGTCATCACAATGCTCCATGGCCCTTGTCATCACAATGCTCCAGAATTCTTGTCATCACAATGTTCCATGATCGTGTCATCACAATGCTCCATAATTCTTTTCATCACAATGTTCCATGACCGTGTCATCACAATGCTACATGACTCTCGTCATCACAGTTCTCCATGACCTTTGCCATCACAATGCTCTATATAGATTTTCATGACAATTCTATATGACCACTTTAATCACTTTGCTTGCTGACCATTTTCATCACATTTCTCTATTGTCATTAAAATTTCCCATGACCCCTTTCTTCACAATGCTCCATGATGCCTGTCATCACAATGCTCAATGGCTTTTTTTATCACAAAGCTCCAGGACCAGTTTCATCACAATACTCCATCCCCCTTGTCATCACGGTGCACAATGAAAAGTTACATTACAATGCTCCATGACACATGTCATCACAATGCTCCAGAATTCTTGTCATCACAATGTTCCATGACCATGTCATCACAATGCTCCATGGCCCTTGTCATCACAATGCTCCAGAATTCTTGTCATCACAATGTTCCATGACCGTGTCATCACAATGCTCCAGAATTCTTGTCATCACCATGCTCCAGAATTCTTGTCATCACAATGTTCCATGACCGTGTCATCACAATGCTCCATGGCCCTGGTCATCACAATGCTCCAGATTGCTTGTCATCACAAAGTTCCATGACCGTGTCATCACATTGCACCATGGCCCTTGTCATCACAATGCTCCAGAATTCTTGTCATCACAATGTTCCATGACCGTGTCATCACAATGCTCCATGGCCCTTTTCATCACAATGCTCCAGAATTCTTGTCATCACAATGTTCCATGACCGTGTCATCACAATGCTCCATGGCCCTTGTCATCACAATGCTCCAGATTTCTTGTCATCACAATGTTCCATGATAGTGTCATCACAATGCTCCATAATACTTGTCATCAAAATGTTCCATGACCGTGTCATCACAATGCTCCAGAATTCTTGTCATCACAATGTTCCATGACCGTGTCATCACAATGCTCCAGAATTCTTGTCATCACAATGCTCCAGAATTCTTGTCATCTCAATGTTCCATGACCGTGTCATCACAATGCTCCATGGCCCTTGTCATCACAATGCTCCAGAATTCTTGTCATCACAATGTTCCATGACCGTGTCATCACAATGCTCCATGGCCCTTGTCATCACAATGCTCCAGATTTCTTGTCATCACAATGTTCCATGACCGTGTCATCACAATGCTCCATGGCCCTTTTCATCACAATGCTCCAGATTTCTTGTCATCACAATGTTCCATGACCGTGTCATCACAATGCTCCAGAATTCTTGTCATCACAATGTTCCATGACCGTGTCATCACAATGCTCCAGAATTCTTGTCATCACAGTGTTCCATGACCGTGTCATCACAATGCTCCATGGCCCTTGTAATCACAATGCTCCAGAATTCTTGTCATCACAAGGTTCCATGACCGTGTCATCACAATGCTCCATAATTCTTGTCATCAAAATGTTCCATGACCGTGTCATCACAATGCCCCAGAATTCTTGTCATCACAATGTTCCCTGACCATGTCATCACAATGCTCCAGAATTCTTGTCATCACAATGCTCCAGAATACTTGTCATCACAATATTCCATGACCGTGTCATCACAATGCTCCAGAATTCTTGTCATCACAATGCTCCAGAATTCTTGTCATCGCAATGTTCCATGACCGTGTCATCACAATGCTCCATAATTCTTGTCATCACAATGTTCAATGACCGTGTCATCAAAATGCTCCAGAATTCTTGTCATCTCAATGTTCCATGACCGTGTCATCACAATGCTCCATGGCCCTTGTCATCACAATGCTCCAGAATTCTTGTCATCACAATGTTCCATGACCGTGTCATCACGATGCTCCATGGCCCTTGTCATCACAATACTCCAGAATTCTTGTCATCACAATGTTCCAGAATTCTTGTCATCACAGTGTTCCATGACCGTGTCATCACAATGTTCCAGAATTCTTGTCATCTCAATGTTCCATGACCGTGTCATCACAATGCTCCTTGGCCCTTGTCATCACAATGCTCCAGAATTCTTGTCATCACAGTGTTCCATGACCGTGTCATCACAATGCTCCATGGCCCTGGTCACCACAATGCTCCAGATTGCTTGTCATCAGAAAGTTCCATGACCGTGTCATCAAAATGCACCATGGCCCTTGTCATCACAATGCTCCAGAATTCTTGTCATCACAATGTTCCATGACCGTGTCACCACAATGCTCCATGGCCCTTGTCATCACAATGCTCCAGATTGCTTGTCATCACAATGTTCCATGACCGAGTCATCACAATGCTCCATGGCCCTTGTCATCACAATGCTCCAGATTTCTTGTCATCACAATGTTCCATGACCGTGTCATCACAATGCTCCAGAATTCTTGTCATCACAATGTTCCATGACCGTGTCATCACAATGCTCCAGAATTCTTGTCATCACAGTGTTCCATGACCGTGTCATCACAATGCTCCATGGCCCTTGTAATCACAATGCTACAGAATTCTTGTCATCACAAGGTTCCATGACCGTGTCATCACAATGCTCCATAATTCTTGTCATCAAAATGTTCCATGACCGTGTCATCACAATGCCCCAGAATTCTTGTCATCACAATGTTCCCTGACCATGTCATCACAATGCTCCAGAATTCTTGTCATCACAATGCTCCAGAATACTTGTCATCACAATATTCCATGACCGTGTCATCACAATGCTCCAGAATTCTTGTCATCACAATGCTCCAGAATTCTTGTCATCACAATATTCCATGACCGTGTCATCACAATGCTCCATGGCCCTGGTCATCACAATGCTCCAGATTGCTTGTCATCACAAAGTTCCATGACCGTGTCATGACAATGCACCATGGCCCTTGTCATCACGATGCTCCAGAATTCTTGTCATCACAATGTTCCATGACCGTGTCATCACAATGCTCCATGGCCCTTGTCATCACAATGCTCCAGAATTCTTGTCATCACAATGTTCCATGACTGTGTCATCACAATGCTCCATAATTCTTGTCATCACAATGTTCAATGACCGTGTCATCAAAATGCTCCATAATTCTTGTCATCACAATGTTCCATGACCGTGTCATCACAATGCTCCAGAATTCTGGTCATCACAATGTTCCATGACCATGTCATCACAATGCTCCATGGCCCTTGTCATCACAATGCTCCAGAATTCTTGTCATCACAATGTTCCATGACCGTGTCATCACAATGCTCCATAATTCTTGTCATCACAATGTTCCATGACCGTGTCATCACAATGCTACATGACCCTGGTCATCACAGTTCTCCATGACCTTTGTCATCACAATGCTCTATATAGTTTTTCATGACAATTCTAAATGACCACTTTAATCATTTTGCTTGCTGACCATTTTCATCACATTTCTCTATTGTCATTACAATTCCCCATGTCCCCATTCTTCACAATGCTCCATGATACCTGTCAACACAATGCTCAAGGGCTTTTGTTATCACAATGCTCCAGGACCAGTTTCATCACAATACTCCATCCCCCTTGTCATCACGGTGCACAATGAAACCTCTCATTACAATGCTCCATGACACTTGTCATCACAATGCTCCATGGCCCTTGTCTTCACAATGCTCCAGAATTCTTGTCATCACCATGTTCCATGACCATGTCATCACAATTCTCCATGGCCCTTGTCATCACAATGCTCCATGGCCATTGTCATCACAATGCACCAGAATTCTTGTCATCACAATGTTCCATGACCATGTTATCACAATTCTCCATGGCACTTGAAATCACAATGCTCCAGAATTCTTGTCATCACAATGTTCCATGACCGTGTCATCACAATGCTCCATAATTCTTTTCATCACAATATTCCATGACCGTGTCATCACAATTCTCCATGGCCCTTGTCATCACAATGCTCCATGGCCATTGTCATCACAATGCGCCAGAATTCTTGTCATCACAATGTTCCATGACCGTGTCATCACAATGCTCCATGGCCCTTGTCATCACAATGCTCCAGAATTCTTGTCATCACAATGTTCCATGACCGTGTCATCACAATGCTCCATAATTCTTTTCATCACAATATTCCATGACCGTGTCATCACAATGCTCCATGGCCCTTGTCATCACAATGCTCCAGAATTCTTGTCATCACAATGTTCCATGACCATGTTATCACAATTCTCCATGGCACTTGAAATCACAATGCTCCAGAATTCTTGTCATCACAATGTTCCATGACCGTGTCATCACAATGCTCCATAATTCTTTTCATCACAATATTCCATGACCGTGTCATCACAATTCTCCATGGCCCTTGTTATCACAATGCTCCATGGCCATTGTCATCACAATGCGCCAGAATTCTTGTCATCACAATGTTCCATGACCGTGTCATCACAATGCTCCATGGCCCTTGTCATCACAATGCTCCAGAATTCTTGTCATCACAATGTTCCATGACCGTGTCATCACAATGCTCCATAATTCTTGTCATCACAATGTTCCATGACCGTGTCATCACAATGCTCCAGAATTCTTGTCATCACAATGTTCCATGACCGTGTCATCACAATGCTCCATAATTCTTTTCATCACAATATTCCATGACCGTGTCATCACAATGCTCCATGGCCCTTGTCATCACAATGCTCCAGAATTCTTGTCATCACAATGTTCCATGACCATGTTATCACAATTCTCCATGGCACTTGAAATCACAATGCTCCAGAATTCTTGTCATCACAATGTTCCATGACCGTGTCATCACAATGCTCCATGGCCCTTGTCATCACAATGCTCCAGAATTCTTGTCATCACAATGTTCCATGACCGTGTCATCACAATGCTCCATGGCCCTGGTCATCACAATGCTCCAGATTGCTTGTCATCACAAAGTTCCATGACCGTGTCATCACAATGCACCATGGCCCTTGTCATCAGAATGCTCCAGAATTCTTGTCATCACAATGTTCCATGACCGTGTCATCACAATGCTCCATGGTCCTTGTCATCACAATGCTCCAGAATTCTTGTCATCACAATGTTCCATGACCGTGTCATCACAATGCTCCATGGCCCTTTTCATCACAATGCTCCAGAATTCTTGTCATCACAATGTTCCATGACCGTGTCATCACAATGCTCCAGAATTCTTGTCATCACAATGTTCCATGACCGTGTCATCACAATGCTCCATATTTCTTGTCATCACAATGTTCCATGACCGTGTCATCACAATGCTCCAGAATTCTTGTCATCACCATGTTCCATGACCATGTCATCACAATTCTCCATGGCCCTTGTTATCACAATGCTCCATGGCCATTGTCATCACAATGCGCCAGAATTCTTGTCATCACAATGTTCCATGACCGTGTCATCACAATGCTCCATGGCCCTTGTCATCACAATGCTCCAGAATTCTTGTCATCACAATGTTCCATGACCGTGTCATCACAATGCTCCATAATTCTTGTCATCACAATGTTCCATGACCGTGTCATCACAATGCTCCAGAATTCTTGTCATCACAATGTTCCATGACCGTGTCATCACAATGCTCCATAATTCTTTTCATCACAATATTCCATGACCGTGTCATCACAATGCTCCATGGCCCTTGTCATCACAATGCTCCAGAATTCTTGTCATCACAATGTTCCATGACCATGTTATCACAATTCTCCATGGCACTTGAAATCACAATGCTCCAGAATTCTTGTCATCACAATGTTCCATGACCGTGTCATCACAATGCTCCATGGTCCTTGTCATCACAATGCTCCAGAATTCTTGTCATCACAATGTTCCATGACCGTGTCATCACAATGCTCCATGGCCCTTTTCATCACAATGCTCCAGAATTCTTGTCATCACAATGTTCCATGACCGTGTCATCACAATGCTCCAGAATTCTTGTCATCACAATGTTCCATGACCGTGTCATCACAATGCTCCAGAATTCTTGTCATCACAGTGTTCCATGACCGTGTCATCACAATGCTCCATTGCCCTTGTAATCACAATGCTCCAGAATTCTTGTCATCACAAGGTTCCATGACCGTGTCATCACAATGCTCCATAACTCTTGTCATCAAAATGTTCCATGACCGTGTCATCACAATATTCCCTGACCATGTCATCACAATTCTCCAGAATTCTTGTCATCACAATGCTCCAGAATTCTTGTCATCACAATATTCCATGACCGTGTCATCACAATGCTCCAGAATTCTTGTCATCACAATGCTCCAGAATTCTTGTCATCACAATGTTCCATGACCGTGTCATCACAATGCTCCATGGCCCTGGTCATCACAATGCTCCAGATTGCTTGTCATCACAAAGTTCCATGACCGTGTCATGACAATGCACCATGGCCCTTGTCATCACGATGCTCCAGAATTCTTGTCATCACAATGTTCCATGACCGTGTCATCACAATGCTCCAGATTTCTTGTCATCACAATGTTCCATGACCATGTCATCACAATGCTCCATGGCCCTTGTCATCACAATGCTCCAGAATTCTTGTCATCACAATGTTCCATGACCGTGTCATCACAATGCACCATGGCCCTTGTCATCACAATGCTCCAGAATTCTTGTCATCACAATGTTCCATGACCGTGTCATCACAATGCTCCATGGCCCTTGTCATCACAATGCTCCAGAATTCTTGTCATCACAATGTTCCATGACCGTGTCATCACAATGCTCCATGGCCCTTTTCATCACAATGCTCCAGAATTCTTGTCATCACAATGTTCCATGACCGTGTCATCACAATGCTCCAGAATTCTTGTCATCACAATGTTCCATGACCGTGTCATCACAATGCTCCAGAATTCTTGTCATCACAGTGTTCCATGACCGTGTCATCACAATGCTCCATTGCCCTTGTAATCACAATGCTCCAGAATTCTTGTCATCACAAGGTTCCATGACCGTGTCATCACAATGCTCCATAACTCTTGTCATCAAAATGTTCCATGACCGTGTCATCACAATATTCCCTGACCATGTCATCACAATTCTCCAGAATTCTTGTCATCACAATGCTCCAGAATTCTTGTCATCACAATATTCCATGACCATGTCATCACAATGCTCCAGAATTCTTGTCATCACAATGCTCCAGAATTCTTGTCATCACAATGTTCCATGACCGTGTCATCACAATGCTCCATGGCCCTGGTCATCACAATGCTCCAGATTGCTTGTCATCACAAAGTTCCATGACCGTGTCATGACAATGCACCATGGCCCTTGTCATCACGATGCTCCAGAATTCTTGTCATCACAATGTTCCATGACCGTGTCATCACAATGCTCCAGATTTCTTGTCATCACAATGTTCCATGACCATGTCATCACAATGCTCCATGGCCCTTGTCATCACAATGCTCCAGAATTCTTGTCATCACAATGTTCCATGACCGTGTCATCACAATGCACCATGGCCCTTGTCATCACAATGCTCCAGAATTCTTGTCATCACAATGTTCCATGACCGTGTCATCACAATGCTCCATGGCCCTTGTCATCACAATGCTCCATAATTCTTGTCATCACAATGTTCCATGACCGTGTCATCACAATGCTCCATGGCCCTGGTCATCACAATGCTCCAGATTGCTTGTCATCACAATGTTCCATGACCGTGTCATCACAATGCACCATGGCCCTTGTCATCACAATGCTCCAGAATTCTTGTCATCACAATGTTCCATGACCGTGTCATCACAATGCTCCAGAATTCTTGTCATCACAATGTTCCATGACCGTGTCATCACAATGCTCCAGAATTCTTGTCATCACAATGTTCCATGACCGTGTCATCACAATGCTCCATGGCCCTTGTCATCAAAATGCTCCAGAATTCTTGTCATCACAATGTTCCATGACCGTGTCATCACAATGCTCCATAATTCTTGTCATCACAATGTTCCATGACCGTGTCATCACAATGCTACATGACCCTGGTCATCACAGTTCTCCATGACCTTTGTCATCACAATGCACTATATAGTTTTCATGACAATTCTAAATGACCACTTTAATCATTTTGCTTGCTGACCATTTTCATCACATTTCTCTATTGTCATTACAATTCCCCATGTCCCCATTCTTCACAATGCTCCATGATGCCTGTCATCACAATGCTCAATGGCTTTTGTTATCACAATGCTCCAGGACCAGTTTCATCACAATATTCCATCCCCCTTGTCATCACGGTGCACAATGAAAAGTTTCATTACAATGCTCCATGACACATGTCATCACAATGCTTCAGAATTCTTGTCATCACAATGTTCCATGACCATGTCATCACAATTCTCCATGGCCCTTGTCATCACAATGCTCCAGAATTCTTGTCCTCACAATGTTCCATGACAGTGTCATCACAATACTCCATGGCCCTTGTCATCACAATGCTCCAGAATTCTTGTCATCACAATGTTCCATGATCATGTCATCACAATGCTCCAGAATTCTTGTCATAACAATTCTCCAGAATTCTTGTCATCACAATATTCCGTGACCGTGTCATCACAATGCTCCATGGCCTTGTCATCACAATGCTCCAGAATTCTTTTCATCACAATGTTCGATGACCATGTCATCACAATGATCCATGGCCCTTGTCATCACAATGCTCCAGAATTCTTGTCATCACATTGTTCCATGACCGTGTCATCACAATGCTCCATGGCCCTTGTCATCACAATGCTCCAGAATTCTTGTCATCACAATGTTCAATGACCGTGTCATCACAATGCTCCATGGCGCTTGTCATCACAATGCTCCAGAATTCTTGTCATCACAATGTTCCATGACCGTGTCATCACAATGCTCCATGGCCATGGTCATCACAATGCTCCAGATTGCTTGTCATCACAAAGTTCCATGACCGTGTCATCACAATGCACCATGGCCCTTGTCATCACAATGCGCCAGAATTCTTTTCATCACATTGTTCCATGACCGTGTCATCACAATGCTCCATGGCCCTTGTCATCACAATGCTCCAGAATTCTTGTCATCACATTGTTCCATGACCGTGTCATCACAATGCTCCATGGCCCATGTCATCACAATGCTCCAGAATTCTTGTCATCACAATGTTCCATGACCATGTCATCACAATGCTCCATGGTCCTTGTCATCACAATGCTCCAGAATTCTTGTCATCACAATGTTCCATGATCGTGTCATCACAATGCTCCATAATATTTGTCATCAAAATGTTCCATGACCGTGTCATCACAATCCTCCAGAATTCTTGTCATCACAATGTTCCATGACCGTGTCATCACAATGCTCCAGAATTCTTGTCATCACAATGCTCCAGAATTCTTGTCATCACAATGTTCCATGACCGTGTCATCACAATGCTCCATGGCCCTTGTCATCACAATGCTCAAGAATTCTTGTCATCACAATGTTTCATGACCGTGTCATCACAATGCTCCATAATTCTTGTCATCAAAATGTTCCATGACCGTGTCATCACAATGCTCCAGAATTCTTGTCATCACAATGTTCCATGACCGTGTCATCACAATGTTCTAGAATTCTTGTCATCACAATGCTCCAGAATTCTTGTCATCACAATGTTCCATGACCGTGTCATCACAATGCTCCATGGCCCTGGTCATCACAATGCTCCAGATTGCTTGTCATCACAAAGTTCCATGACCGTGTCATCACAATGCTCCATGGCCCTTGTCATCACAATGCTCCAGAATTCTTGTCATCAAAATGTTCCATGACCGTGTCATCACAATGCTCCATGGCCCTTGTCATCACAATGCTCCAGAATTCTTGTCATCACAATGTTCCATGACCGTGTCATCACAATGCTCCATGGCCCTTGTCATCACAATGCTCCAGATTTCTTTCATCACAATGTTCCATGACCGTGTCATCACAATGCTCCATAATTCTTGTCATCAAAATATTCCATGACCGTGTCATCACAATGCTCCAGAATTATTGTCATCACAATGTTCCATGACCGTGTCATCACAATGCTCCATGGCCCTTTTCATCACAATGCTCCAGAATTCTTGTCATCACAAAATTCCATGACTGTGTCATCAAAATGCACCATGGCCCTTGTCATCACAATGCTCCAGAATTCTTGTCATCACAATGTTCCATGACCGTGTCATCACAATGCTCCATGGCCCTTGTCATCACAATGATCCAGAATTCTTGTCATCACAATGTTCCATGACCGTGTCATCACAATGCTCCATGGCCCTTGTCATCACAATGCTCCAGAATTCTTGTCATCACATAGTTCCATGACCGTGTCATCACAATGCACCATGGGCCTTGTCATCACAGTGCTCCAAACTTCTTGTCATCACAATGTTCCATGACCGTGTCATCACAATGCTCCATGGCTCTTGTCATCACAATGCTCCAGAATTCTTGTCATCACAATGTTCCATGACCGTGTCATCACAATGCTCCATGGCCCTTGTCATCACAATGCTCCAGAATTCTTGTCATCACAGTGTTCCATGACCGTGTCATCACAATGCTCCATAGCCCTTGTCATCACAATGCTCCAGATTTCTTGTCATCACAATGTTCCATAACCGTGTCATCACAATGCTCCATAATTCTTGTCATCAAAATGTTCCATGACCGTGTCATCACAATGCTCCAGAATTCTTGTCATCACAATGTTCCATGACCGTGTCATCACAATGCTCCAGAATTCTTTTCATCACAATGCTCCAGAATTCTTGTCATCGCAATGTTCCATGACCGTGTCATCACAATGCTCCATGGCCCTGGTCATCACAATGCTCCAGATTGCTTGTCATCACAAAGTTCCATGACCGTGTCATCACAATGCACCATGGCCCTTGTCATCACAATGCTCCAGAATTCTTGTCATCACAATGTTCCATGACCGTGTCATCACAATGCTCCATGGCCCTTGTTATCACAATGCTCCAGAATTCTTGTCATCACAGTGTTCCATGACCGTGTCATCACAATGCTCCATGGCCCTTGTTATCACAATGCTCCAGAATTCTTGTCATCACAAGGTTCCATGACCGTGTCATCACAATGCTCCATAATCCTTGTCATCAAAATGTTCCATGACCGTGTCATCACAATGCTCCAGAATTCTTGTCATCACAATGTTCCATGACCATGTCATCACAATGCTCCAGAATTCTTGTCATCACAATGCTCCAGAATTCTTGTCATCACAATGTTCCATGACCGTGTCATCACAATCCTCCAGAATTCTTGTCATCACAATGCTCCAGAATTCTTGTCATCACAATGTTCCATGACCGTGTCATCACAATGCTCCATGGCCCTGGTCATCACAATGCTCCAGATTGCTTGTCATCACAAAGTTCCATGACCGTGTCATCACAATGCACCATGGCCCTTGTCATCACAATGCTCCAGAATTCTTGTCATCACAATGTTCCATGACCATGTCATCACAATGCTCCATGGCCCTTGTCATCACAATGCTCCAGAATTCTTGTCATCACAATGTTCCATGACCGTGTCATCACAATGCTCCATAATTCTTGTCATCACAATGTTCCATAACCGTGTCATCACAATGCTCCATAATTCTTGTCATCACAATGTTCCATGACCGTGTCATCACAATGCTCCAGAATTCATGTCATCACAATGTTCCATGACCATTTCATCACAATGCTACATGGCCCTTGTCATCACAATGCTCCAGAATTCTTGTCATCACAATGTTCCATGACCGTGTCATCACAATGCTCCATAATTCTTGTCATCACAATGTTCCATGACCGTGTCATCACAATGCACCATGGCCCTTGTCACCACAATGCTCCAGAATTCTTGTCATCACAATGTTCCATGACCGTGTCATCACAATGCTCCATAATTCTTGTCATCACAATGTTCCATGACCGTGTCATCACAATGCTCCATAATTCTTGTCATCACAATGTTCCATGACCGTATCATCACAATGCTCCATGGCCCTTGTCATCACAATGCTCCAGAATTCTTTTCATCACAATGTTCCATGACCGTGTCATCACAATGCTCCATGGCCCTTGTCATCACAATGCTCCAGAATTCTTGTCATCACAATGTTCCATGACCGTGTCATCACAATGCTCCATGGCCCTGGTCATCACAATGCTCCAGATTGATTGTCATCACAAAGTTCCATGACCGTGTCATCACAATGCACCATGGCCCTTGTCATCACAATGCTCCAGAATGCATGTCATCATAATGTTCCATGACCGTGTCATCACAATGCTCCATGGCCCTTTTCATCACAATGCTCCAGATTTCTTGTCATCACAATGTTCCATGACTGTGTCATCACAATGCTCCATGGCCCTTGTTATCACAATGCTCCAGAATTCTTGTCATCACAGTGTTCCATGACCGTGTCATCACAAAGCTCCATGGCCCTTGTTATCACAATGCTCCAGAATTCTTGTCATCACAAGGTTCCATGACCGTGTCATCACAATGCTCCATAATCCTTGTCATCAAAATGTTCCATGACCGTGTCATCACAATGCCCCAGAATTCTTGTCATCACAATGTTCCATGACCATGTCATCACAATGCTCCAGAATTCTTGTCATCACAATGCTCCAGAATTCTTGTCATCACAATGTTCCATGACCGTGTCATCACAATGCTCCAGAATTCTTGTCATCACAATGCTCCAGAATTCTTGTCATCACAATGTTCCATGACCGTGTCATCACAATGCTCCATGGCCCTGGTCATCACAATGCTCCAGATTGCTTGTCATCACAAAGTTCCATGACCGTGTCATGACAATGCACCATGGCCCTTGTCATCACAATGCTCCAGAATTCTTGTCATCACAATGTTCCATGACCGTGTCATCACAATGCTCCATGGCCCTTGTCATCACAATGCTCCAGAATTCTTGTCATCAGAATGTTCCATGACCGTGTCATCACAATGCTCCATAATTCTTGTCATAACAATGTTCCATTACCGTGTCATCACAATGCTCCATATTTCTTGTCATCACAATGTTCCATGACCGTGTCATCACAATGCTCCAGAATTCTTGTCATCACAATGTTCCATGACCATGTCATCACAATGCTCCATGGCCCTTGTCATCACAATGCTCCAGAATTCTTGTCATCACAATGTTCCATGACCGTGTCATCACAATGCTCCATAATTCTTGTCATCACAATGTTCCATGACCGTGTCATCACAATGCACCATGGCCCTTGTCACCACAATGCTCCAGAATTCTTGTCATCACAATGTTCCATGACCGTGTCATCACAATGCTCCATGGCCCTTGTCATCACAATGCTCCAGAATTCTTGTCATCACAATGTTCCATGACCGTGTCATCACAATGCTCCATAATTCTTGTCATCAAAATGTTCCATGACCGTGTCATCACAATGCTCCATGGCCCTTGTCATCACAATGCTCCAGAATTCTTGTCATCACATAGTTCCATGACCGTGTCATCACAATGCACCATGGCCCTTGTCATCACAATGCTCCAAACTTCTTGTCATCACAATGTTCCATGACCGTGTCATCACAATGCTCCAGAATTCTTGTCATCACAATGTTCCATTACCGTGTCATCACAATGCTCCATATTTCTTGTCATCACAATGTTCCATGACCGTGTCATCACAATGCTCCAGAATTCTTGTCATCACAATGTTCCATGACCATGTCATCACAATGCTCCATGGCCCTTGTCATCACAATGCTCCAGAATTCTTGTCATCACAATGTTCCATGACCGTGTCATCACAATGCTCCATAATTCTTGTCATCACAATGTTCCATGACCGTGTCATCACAATGCACCATGGCCCTTGTCACCACAATGCTCCAGAATTCTTGTCATCACAATGTTCCATGACCGTGTCATCACAATGCTCCATGGCCCTTGTCATCACAATGCTCCAGAATTCTTGTCATCACAATATTCCATGACCGTGTCATCACAATGCTCCATAATTCTTGTCATCAAAATGTTCCATGACCGTGTCATCACAATGCTCCAGAATTCTTGTCATCACAATGTTCCATGACCGTGTCATCACAATGCTCCATGGCCCTTGTCATCACAATGATCCAGAATTCTTGTCATCACAATGTTCCATGACCGTGTCATCACAATGCTCCATGGCCCTTGTCATCACAATGCTCCAGAATTCTTGTCATCACATTGTTCCATGACCGTGTCATCACAATGCACCATGGCCCTTGTCATCACAATGCTCCAAACTTCTTGTCATCACAATGTTCCATGACCGTGTCATCACAATGCTCCATGGCTCTTGTCATCACAATGCTCCAGAATTCTTGTCATCACAATGTTCCATGACCGTGTCATCACAATGCTCCATGGCCCTTGTCATCACAATGCTCCAGAATTCTTGTCATCACAGTGTTCCATGACCGTGTCATCACAATGCTCCATGGCCCTTGTCATCACAATGCTCCAGATTTCTTGTCATCACAATGTTCCATGACCGTGTCATCACAATGCTCCATAATTCTTGTCATCAAAATGTTCCATGACCGTGTCATCACAATGCTCCAGAATTCTTGTCATCACAATGTTCCATGACCGTGTCATCACAATGCTCCAGAATTCTTTTCATCACAATGCTCCAGAATTCTTGTCATCGCAATGTTCCATGACCGTGTCATCACAATGCTCCATGGCCCTGGTCATCACAATGCTCCAGATTGCTTGTCATCACAAAGTTCCATGACCGTGTCATCACAATGCACCATGGCCCTTGTCATCACAATGCTCCAGAATTCTTGTCATCACAATGTTCCATGACCGTGTCATCACAATGCTCCATGGCCCTTGTTATCACAATGCTCCAGAATTCTTGTCATCACAGTGTTCCATGACCGTGTCATCACAATGCTCCATGGCCCTTGTTATCACAATGCTCCAGAATTCTTGTCATCACAAGGTTCCATGACCGTGTCATCACAATGCTCCATAATCCTTGTCATCAAAATGTTCCATGACCGTGTCATCACAATGCTCCAGAATTCTTGTCATCACAATGTTCCATGACCATGTCATCACAATGCTCCAGAATTCTTGTCATCCCAATGCTCCAGAATTCTTGTCATCACAATGTTCCATGACCGTGTCATCACAATCCTCCAGAATTCTTGTCATCACAATGCTCCAGAATTCTTGTCATCACAATGTTCCATGACCGTGTCATCACAATACTCCATGGCCCTGGTCATCACAATGCTCCAGATTGCTTGTCATCACAAAGTTCCATGACCGTGTCATCACAATGCACCATGGCCCTTGTCATCACAATGCTCCAGAATTCTTGTCACCACAATGTTCCATGACCATGTCATCACAATGCTCCATGGCCCTTGTCATCACAATGCTCCAGAATTCTTGTCATCACAATGTTCCATGACCGTGTCATCACAATGCTCCATAATTCTTGTCATCACAATGTTCCATTACCGTGTCATCACAATGCTCCATAATTCTTGTCATCACAATGTTCCATGACCGTGTCATCACAATGCACCATGGCCCTTGTCACCACAATGCTCCAGAATTCTTGTCATCACAATGTTCCATGACCGTGTCATCACAATGCTCCATAATTCTTGTCATCACAATGTTCCATGACCGTGTCATCACAATGCCCAATAATTCTTGTCATCACAATGTTCCATGACCGTATCATCACAATGCTCCATGGCCCTTGTCATCACAATGCTCCAGAATTCTTTTCATCACAATGTTCCATGACCGTGTCATCACAATGCTCCATGGCCCTTGTCATCACAATGCTCCAGAATTCTTGTCATCACAATGTTCCATGACCGTGTCATCACAATGCTCCATGGCCCTGGTCATCACAATGCTCCAGATTGATTGTCATCACAAAGTTCCATGACCGTGTCATCACAATGCACCATGGCCCTTGTCATCACAATGCTCCAGAATGCATGTCATCATAATGTTCCATGACCGTGTCATCACAATGCTCCATGGCCCTTTTCATCACAATGCTCCAGATTTCTTGTCATCACAATGTTCCATGACTGTGTCATCACAATGCTCCATGGCCCTTGTTATCACAATGCTCCAGAATTCTTGTCATCACAGTGTTCCATGACCGTGTCATCACAAAGCTCCATGGCCCTTGTTATCACAATGCTCCAGAATTCTTGTCATCACAAGGTTCCATGACCGTGTCATCACAATGCTCCATAATCCTTGTCATCAAAATGTTCCATGACCGTGTCATCACAATGCCCCAGAATTCTTGTCATCACAATGTTCCATGACCATGTCATCACAATGCTCCAGAATTCTTGTCATCACAATGCTCCAGAATTCTTGTCATCACAATGTTCCATGACCGTGTCATCACAATGCTCCAGAATTCTTGTCATCACAATGCTCCAGAATTCTTGTCATCACAATGTTCCATGACCGTGTCATCACAATGCTCCATGGCCCTGGTCATCACAATGCTCCAGATTGCTTGTCATCACAAAGTTCCATGACCGTGTCATGACAATGCACCATGGCCCTTGTCATCACAATGCTCCAGAATTCTTGTCATCACAATGTTCCATGACCGTGTCATCACAATGCTCCATGGCCCTTGTCATCACAATGCTCCAGAATTCTTGTCATCAGAATGTTCCATGACCGTGTCATCACAATGCTCCATAATTCTTGTCATAACAATGTTCCATTACCGTGTCATCACAATGCTCCATATTTCTTGTCATCACAATGTTCCATGACCGTGTCATCACAATGCTCCAGAATTCTTGTCATCACAATGTTCCATGACCATGTCATCACAATGCTCCATGGCCCTTGTCATCACAATGCTCCAGAATTCTTGTCATCACAATGTTCCATGACCGTGTCATCACAATGCTCCATAATTCTTGTCATCACAATGTTCCATGACCGTGTCATCACAATGCACCATGGCCCTTGTCACCACAATGCTCCAGAATTCTTGTCATCACAATGTTCCATGACCGTGTCATCACAATGCTCCATGGCCCTTGTCATCACAATGCTCCAGAATTCTTGTCATCACAATGTTCCATGACCGTGTCATCACAATGCTCCATAATTCTTGTCATCACAATGTTCCATGACCGTGTCATCACAATGCTCCATAATTCTTGTCATCACAATGTTCCATGACCGTGTCATCACAATGCTCCATGGCCCTTGTCATCACAATGCTCCAGAATTCTTGTCATCACAATGTTCCATGACCGTGTCATCACAATGCTCCATAATTCTTGTCATCACAATGTTCCATGACCGTGTCATCACAATGCTCCATAATTCTTGTCATCACAATGTTCCATGACCGTGTCATCACAATGCTCCATGGCCCTTGTCATCACAATGCTCCAGAATTCTTGTCATCACAATGTTCCATGACCGTGTCATCACAATGCTCCATGGCCCTTGTCATCACAATGCTGCACAATTCTTGTCATCACAATGTTCCATGACCGTGTCATCACAATGCTCCATGGCCCTGGTCATCACAATGCTCCAGATTGCGTGTCATCACAAAGTTCCATGACCGTGTCATCACAATGCACCATGGCCCTTGTCATCACAATGCTCCAGAATGCATGTCATCATAATGTTCCATGACCGTGTCATCACAATGCTCCATGGCCGTTGTCATCACAATGCTCCAGATTTCTTGTCATCAAAATGTTCCATGACTGTGTCATCACAATGCTCCATGGCCCTTGTTATCACAATGCTCCAGAATTCTTGTCATCACAGTGTTCCATGACCATGTCATCCCAATGCTCCATGGCCATTGTTATCACAATGCTCCAGAATTCTTGTCATCACAAGGTTCCATGACCGTGTCATCACAATGCTCCATAATCCTTGTCATCAAAATGTTCCATGACCGTGTCATCACAATGCTCCAGAATTCTTGTCATCACAATGTTCCATGACCATGTCATCACAATGCTCCAGAATTCTTGTCATCACAATGCACCAGAATTCTTGTCATCACAATGTTCCATGACCGTGTCATCACAATGCTCCAAAATACTTGTCATCACAATGTTCCAGAATTCTTGTCATCACAATGTTCCATGACCGTGTCATCACAATGCTCCATGGCCCTGGTCATCACAATGCTCCAGATTGCTTGTCATCACAAAGTTCCATGACCGTGTCATGACAATGCACCATGGCCCTTGTCATCACAATGCTCCAGAATTCTTGTCATCACAATGTTCCATGACCGTGTCATCACAATGCTCCATAATTCTTGTCATCACAATGTTCCATGACCGTGTCATCACAATGCACCATGGCCCTTGTCACCACAATGCTCCAGAATTCTTGTCATCACAATGTTCCATGACCGTGTCATCACAATGCTCCATGGCCCTTGTCATCACAATGCTCCAGAATTCTTGTCATCACAATGTTCCATGACCGTGTCATCACAATGCTCCATAATTCTTGTCATCACAATGTTCCATGACCGTGTCATCACAATGCTCCATAATTCTTGTCATCACAATGTTCCATGGCCCTTGTCATCACAATGCTCCAGAATTCTTGTCATCACAATGTTCCATGACCATGTCATCAAATGCTCCATGGCCCTTGTCATCACAATGCTCCAGAATTCTTGTCATCACAATGTTCCATGACCGTGTCATCACAATGCTCCATGGCCCTGGTCATCACAATGCTCCAGATTGCTTGTCATCACAAAGTTCCATGACCGTGTCATCACAATGCACCATGGCCCTTGTCATCACAATGCTCCAGAATGCATGTCATCACAATGTTCCATGACCGTGTCATCACAATGCTCCATGGTCCTTGTCATCACAATGCTCCAGAATCCTTGTCATCACAATGTTCCATGAACGTGTCATCACAATGCTCCATGGCCCTTGTCATTACAATGCTCCAGATTTCTTGTCATCACAATGTTCTATGACCGTGTCATCACAACGCTCCATAATTCATGTATTCAAAATGTTCCATGACCGTGTCATCACAATGCTCCAGAATTCTTGTCATCACAATGTTCCATGACCGTGTCATCACAATGCTCCATGGCCCTTGTCATCACAATGCTCCAGAATTCTTGTCATCACAATGTTCCATGACCGTGTCATCACAATGCTCCATGATTCTTGTCATCACAATGTTCCATGACCGTGTCATCACAATGCTACATGACCCTGGCCATCACAGTTCTCCATGACCTTTGTCATCACAATGCTCTATGTAGTTTTTCATGACAATTCTAAATGACCACTTTAATCACTTTGCTTGCTGACCATTTTCATCACATTTCTCTATTGTCATTACAATTTCCCATGACCCCTTTCTTCACAATGCTCCATGATGCCTGTCATCACAATGCTCAATGGCTTTTGTTATCACAATGCTCCAGGACCAGTTTCATCACAATACTCTATCCCCCTTGTCATCACGGTGCACAATGAAACCTCTCATTACAATGCTCCATGACACTTGTCATCACAATGCTCCATGGCACTTGTCATCACAATGCTCCTGATTGTTGTCATCACAAAGTTCCGTGACCGTGTCATCACAATGCACCATGGCCCTTGTCATCACAATGCTCCAGATTTCTTGTCATCACAATGTTCCATGACCGTGTCATCACAATGCTCCATGGCACTTGTCATCACAATGCTCCAGAATTCTTGTCATCAGAATGTTCCATGACCGTGTCATCACAATGCTCCATAATTCTTGTCATAACAATGTTCCATGACCGTGTCATCACAATGCTCCATGGCCCTTGTCATCACAATGATCCAGAATTCTTGTCATCACAATGTTCCATGACCGTGTCATCACAATGCTCCATGGCCCTTGTCATCACAATGCTCCAGAATTCTTGTCATCACATAGTTCCATGACCGTGTCATCACAATGCACCATGGCCCTTGTCATCACAATGCTCCAAACTTCTTGTCATCACAATGTTCCATGACCGTGTCATCACAATGCTCCATGGCTCTTGTCATCACAATGCTCCAGAATTCTTGTCATCACAATGTTCCATGACCGTGTCATCACAATGCTCCATGGCCCTTGTCATCACAATGCTCCAGAATTCTTGTCATCACAGTGTTCCATGACCGTGTCATCACAATGCTCCATGGCCCTTGTCATCACAATGCTCCAGATTTCTTGTCATCACAATGTTCCATGACCGTGTCATCACAATGCTCCATAATTCTTGTCATCAAAATGTTCCATGACCGTGTCATCACAATGCTCCAGAATTCTTGTCATCACAATGTTCCATGACCGTGTCATCACAATGCTCCAGAATTCTTTTCATCACAATGCTCCAGAATTCTTGTCATCGCAATGTTCCATGACCGTGTCATCACAATGCTCCATGGCCCTGGTCATCACAATGCTCCAGATTGCTTGTCATCACAAAGTTCCATGACCGTGTCATCACAATGCACCATGGCCCTTGTCATCACAATGCTCCAGAATTCTTGTCATCACAATGTTCCATGACCGTGTCATCACAATGCTCCATGGCCCTTGTTATCACAATGCTCCAGAATTCTTGTCATCACAGTGTTCCATGACCGTGTCATCACAATGCTCCATGGCCCTTGTTATCACAATGCTCCAGAATTCTTGTCATCACAAGGTTCCATGACCGTGTCATCACAATGCTCCATAATCCTTGTCATCAAAATGTTCCATGACCGTGTCATCACAATGCTCCAGAATTCTTGTCATCACAATGTTCCATGACCATGTCATCACAATGCTCCAGAATTCTTGTCATCCCAATGCTCCAGAATTCTTGTCATCACAATGTTCCATGACCGTGTCATCACAATCCTCCAGAATTCTTGTCATCACAATGCTCCAGAATTCTTGTCATCACAATGTTCCATGACCGTGTCATCACAATGCTCCATGGCCCTGGTCATCACAATGCTCCAGATTGCTTGTCATCACAAAGTTCCATGACCGTGTCATCACAATGCACCATGGCCCTTGTCATCACAATGCTCCAGAATTCTTGTCACCACAATGTTCCATGACCATGTCATCACAATGCTCCATGGCCCTTGTCATCACAATGCTCCAGAATTCTTGTCATCACAATGTTCCATGACCGTGTCATCACAATGCTCCATAATTCTTGTCATCACAATGTTCCATTACCGTGTCATCACAATGCTCCATAATTCTTGTCATCACAATGTTCCATGACCGTGTCATCACAATGCACCATGGCCCTTGTCACCACAATGCTCCAGAATTCTTGTCATCACAATGTTCCATGACCGTGTCATCACAATGCTCCATAATTCTTGTCATCACAATGTTCCATGACCGTGTCATCACAATGCTCCATAATTCTTGTCATCACAATGTTCCATGACCGTATCATCACAATGCTCCATGGCCCTTGTCATCACAATGCTCCAGAATTCTTTTCATCACAATGTTCCATGACCGTGTCATCACAATGCTCCATGGCCCTTGTCATCACAATGCTCCAGAATTCTTGTCATCACAATGTTCCATGACCGTGTCATCACAATGCTCCATGGCCCTGGTCATCACAATGCTCCAGATTGATTGTCATCACAAAGTTCCATGACCGTGTCATCACAATGCACCATGGCCCTTGTCATCACAATGCTCCAGAATGCATGTCATCATAATGTTCCATGACCGTGTCATCACAATGCTCCATGGCCCTTTTCATCACAATGCTCCAGATTTCTTGTCATCACAATGTTCCATGACTGTGTCATCACAATGCTCCATGGCCCTTGTTATCACAATGCTCCAGAATTCTTGTCATCACAGTGTTCCATGACCGTGTCATCACAAAGCTCCATGGCCCTTGTTATCACAATGCTCCAGAATTCTTGTCATCACAAGGTTCCATGACCGTGTCATCACAATGCTCCATAATCCTTGTCATCAAAATGTTCCATGACCGTGTCATCACAATGCCCCAGAATTCTTGTCATCACAATGTTCCATGACCATGTCATCACAATGCTCCAGAATTCTTGTCATCACAATGCTCCAGAATTCTTGTCATCACAATGTTCCATGACCGTGTCATCACAATGCTCCAGAATTCTTGTCATCACAATGCTCCAGAATTCTTGTCATCACAATGTTCCATGACCGTGTCATCACAATGCTCCATGGCCCTGGTCATCACAATGCTCCAGATTGCTTGTCATCACAAAGTTCCATGACCGTGTCATGACAATGCACCATGGCCCTTGTCATCACAATGCTCCAGAATTCTTGTCATCACAATGTTCCATGACCGTGTCATCACAATGCACCATGGCCCTTGTCACCACAATGCTCCAGAATTCTTGTCATCACAATGTTCCATGACCGTGTCATCACAATGCTCCATGGCCCTTGTCATCACAATGCTCCAGAATTCTTGTCATCACAATGTTCCATGACCGTGTCATCACAATGCTCCATAATTCTTGTCATCACAATGTTCCATGACCGTGTCATCACAATGCTCCATAATTCTTGTCATCACAATGTTCCATGACCGTGTCATCACAATGCTCCATGGCCCTTGTCATCACAATGCTCCAGAATTCTTGTCATCACAATGTTCCATGACCGTGTCATCACAATGCTCCATGGCCCTTGTCATCACAATGCTGCACAATTCTTGTCATCACAATGTTCCATGACCGTGTCATCACAATGCTCCATGGCCCTGGTCATCACAATGCTCCAGATTGCGTGTCATCACAAAGTTCCATGACCGTGTCATCACAATGCACCATGGCCCTTGTCATCACAATGCTCCAGAATGCATGTCATCATAATGTTCCATGACCGTGTCATCACAATGCTCCATGGCCGTTGTCATCACAATGCTCCAGATTTCTTGTCATCAAAATGTTCCATGACTGTGTCATCACAATGCTCCATGGCCCTTGTTATCACAATGCTCCAGAATTCTTGTCATCACAGTGTTCCATGACCATGTCATCACAATGCTCCATGGCCATTGTTATCACAATGCTCCAGAATTCTTGTCATCACAAGGTTCCATGACCGTGTCATCACAATGCTCCATAATCCTTGTCATCAAAATGTTCCATGACCGTGTCATCACAATGCTCCAGAATTCTTGTCATCACAATGTTCCATGACCATGTCATCACAATGCTCCAGAATTCTTGTCATCACAATGCACCAGAATTCTTGTCATCACAATGTTCCATGACCGTGTCATCACAATGCTCCAAAATACTTGTCATCACAATGTTCCAGAATTCTTGTCATCACAATGTTCCATGACCGTGTCATCACAATGCTCCATGGCCCTGGTCATCACAATGCTCCAGATTGCTTGTCATCACAAAGTTCCATGACCGTGTCATGACAATGCACCATGGCCCTTGTCATCACAATGCTCCAGAATTCTTGTCATCACAATGTTCCATGACCGTGTCATCACAATGCTCCATAATTCTTGTCATCACAATGTTCCATGACCGTGTCATCACAATGCACCATGGCCCTTGTCACCACAATGCTCCAGAATTCTTGTCATCACAATGTTCCATGACCGTGTCATCACAATGCTCCATGGCCCTTGTCATCACAATGCTCCAGAATTCTTGTCATCACAATGTTCCATGACCGTGTCATCACAATGCTCCATAATTCTTGTCATCACAATGTTCCATGACCGTGTCATCACAATGCTCCATAATTCTTGTCATCACAATGTTCCATGGCCCTTGTCATCACAATGCTCCAGAATTCTTGTCATCACAATGTTCCATGACCATGTCATCACAATGCTCCATGGCCCTTGTCATCACAATGCTCCAGAATTCTTGTCATCACAATGTTCCATGACCGTGTCATCACAATGCTCCATGGCCCTGGTCATCACAATGTTCCAGATTGCTTGTCATCACAAAGTTCCATGACCGTGTCATCACAATGCACCATGGCCCTTGTCATCACAATGCTCCAGAATGCATGTCATCACAATGTTCCATGACCGTGTCATCACAATGCTCCATGGTCCTTGTCATCACAATGCTCCAGAATCCTTGTCATCACAATGTTCCATGAACGTGTCATCACAATGCTCCATGGCCCTTGTCATTACAATGCTCCAGATTTCTTGTCATCACAATGTTCTATGACCGTGTCATCACAACGCTCCATAATTCGTGTATTCAAAATGTTCCATGACCGTGTCATCACAATGCTCCAGAATTCTTGTCATCACAATGTTCCATGACCGTGTCATCACAATGCTCCATGGCCCTTGTCATCACAATGCTCCAGAATTCTTGTCATCACAATGTTCCATGACCGTGTCATCACAATGCTCCATAATTCTTGTCATCACAATGTTCCATGACCGTGTCATCACAATGCTACATGACCCTGGCCATCACAGTTCTCCATGACCTTTGTCATCACAATGCTCTATGTAGTTTTTCATGACAATTCTAAATGACCACTTTAATCACTTTGCTTGCTGACCATTTTCATCACATTTCTCTATTGTCATTACAATTTCCCATGACCCCTTTCTTCACAATGCTCCATGATGCCTGTCATCACAATGCTCAATGGCTTTTGTTATCACAATGCTCCAGGACCAGTTTCATCACAATACTCTATCCCCCTTGTCATCACGGTGCACAATGAAACCTCTCATTACAATGCTCCATGACACTTGTCATCACAATGCTCCATGGCACTTGTCATCACAATGCTCCTGATTGTTGTCATCACAAAGTTCCGTGACCGTGTCATCACAATGCACCATGGCCCTTGTCATCACAATGCTCCAGATTTCTTGTCATCACAATGTTCCATGACCGTGTCATCACAATGCTCCATGGCACTTGTCATCACAATGCTCCAGAATTCTTGTCATCAGAATGTTCCATGACCGTGTCATCACAATGCTCCATAATTCTTGTCATAACAATGTTCCATTACCGTGTCATCACAATGCTCCATATTTCTTGTCATCACAATGTTCCATGACCGTGTCATCACAATGCTCCAGAATTCTTGTCATCACAATGTTCCATGACCATGTCATCACAATGCTCCATGGCCCTTGTCATCACAATGCTACAGAATTCTTGTCATCACAATGTTCCATGACCGTGTCATCACAATGCTCCATAATTCTTGTCATCACAATGTTCCATGACCGTGTCATCACAATGCACCATGGCCCTTGTCACCACAATGCTCCAGAATTCTTGTCATCACAATGTTCCATGACCGTGTCATCACAATGCTCCATGGCCCTTGTCATCACAATGCTCCAGAATTCTTGTCATCACAATGTTCCATGACCGTGTCATCACAATGCTCCATAATTCTTGTCATCACAATGTTCCATGAACGTGTCATCACAATGCTCCATAATTCTTGTCATCACAATGTTCCATGACCGTGTCATCACAATGCTCCATGGCCCTTGTCATCACAATGCTCCAGAATTCTTGTCATCACAATGTTCCATGACCGTGTCATCACAATGCTCCATGGCCCTTGTCATCACAATGCTGCACAATTCTTGTCATCACAATGTTCCATGACCGTGTCATCACAATGCTCCATGGCCCTGGTCATCACAATGCTCCAGATTGCGTGTCATCACAAAGTTCCATGACCGTGTCATCACAATGCACCATGGCCCTTGTCATCACAATGCTCCAGAATGCATGTCATCATAATGTTCCATGACCGTGTCATCACAATGCTCCATGGCCGTTGTCATCACAATGCTCCAGATTTCTTGTCATCAAAATGTTCCATGACTGTGTCATCACAATGCTCCATGGCCCTTGTTATCACAATGCTCCAGAATTCTTGTCATCACAGTGTTCCATGACCGTGTCATCACAATGCTCCATGGCCATTGTTATCACAATGCTCCAGAATTCTTGTCATCACAAGGTTCCATGACCGTGTCATCACAATGCTCCATAATCCTTGTCATCAAAATGTTCCATGACCGTGTCATCACAATGCTCCAGAATTCTTGTCATCACAATGTTCCATGACCATGTCATCACAATGCTCCAGAATTCTTGTCATCACAATGCACCAGAATTCTTGTCATCACAATGTTCCATGACCGTGTCATCACAATGCTCCAAAATACTTGTCATCACAATGTTCCAGAATTCTTGTCATCACAATGTTCCATGACCGTGTCATCACAATGCTCCATGGCCCTGGTCATCACAATGCTCCAGATTGCTTGTCATCACAAAGTTCCATGACCGTGTCATGACAATGCACCATGGCCCTTGTCATCACAATGCTCCAGAATTCTTGTCATCACAATGTTCCATGACCGTGTCATCACAATGCTCCATAATTCTTGTCATCACAATATTCCATGACCGTGTCATCACAATGCACCATGGCCCTTGTCACCACAATGCTCCAGAATTCTTGTCATCACAATGTTCCATGACCGTGTCATCACAATGCTCCATGGCCCTTGTCATCACAATGCTCCAGAATTCTTGTCATCACAATGTTCCATGACCGTGTCATCACAATGCTCCAAAATTCTTGTCATCACAATGTTCCATGACCGTGTCATCACAATGCTCCATAATTCTTGTCATCACAATGTTCCATGGCCCTTGTCATCACAATGCTCCAGAATTCTTGTCATCACAATGTTCCATGACCATGTCATCACAATGCTCCATGGCCCTTGTCATCACAATGCTCCAGAATTCTTGTCATCACAATGTTCCATGACCGTGTCATCACAATGCTCCATGGCCCTGGTCATCACAATGCTCCAGATTGCTTGTCATCACAAAGTTCCATGACCGTGTCATCACAATGCACCATGGCCCTTGTCATCACAATGCTCCAGAATGCATGTCATCACAATGTTCCATGACCGTGTCATCACAATGCTCCATGGTCCTTGTCATCACAATGCTCCAGAATCCTTGTCATCACAATGTTCCATGAACGTGTCATCACAATGCTCCATGGCCCTTGTCATTACAATGCTCCAGATTTCTTGTCATCACAATGTTCCATGACCGTGTCATCACAACGCTCCATAATTCGTGTATTCAAAATGTTCCATGACCGTGTCATCACAATGCTCCAGAATTCTTGTCATCACAATGTTCCATGACCGTGTCATCACAATGCTCCATGGCCCTTGTCATCACAATGCTCCAGAATTCTTGTCATCACAATGTTCCATGACCGTGTCATCACAATGCTCCATAATTCTTGTCATCACAATGTTCCATGACCGTGTCATCACAATGCTACATGACCCTGGCCATCACAGTTCTCCATGACCTTTGTCATCACAATGCTCTATGTAGTTTTTCATGACAATTCTAAATGACCACTTTAATCACTTTGCTTGCTGACCATTTTCATCACATTTCTCTATTGTCATTACAATTTCCCATGACCCCTTTCTTCACAATGCTCCATGATGCCTGTCATCACAATGCTCAATGGCTTTTGTTATCACAATGCTCCAGGACCAGTTTCATCACAATACTCTATCCCCCTTGTCATCAAGGTGCACAATGAAACCTCTCATTACAATGCTCCATGACACTTGTCATCACAATGCTCCATGGCACTTGTCATCACAATGCTCCAGATTGTTGTCATCACAAAGTTCCGTGACCGTGTCATCACAATGCACCATGGCCCTTGTCATCACAATGCTCCAGATTTCTTGTCATCACAATGTTCCATGACCGTGTCATCACAATGCTCCAGAATTCTTGTCATCACAATGTTCCATGACCGTGTCATCACAATGCTCCATGGCCCTTGTCATCACAATGCTCCAGAATTCTTGTCATCACAAGGTTCCATGACCGTGTCATCACAATGCTCCATAATTCTTGTCATAACAATGTTCCATTACCGTGTCATCACAATGCTCCATAATTCTTGTCATCACAATGTTCCATGACCGTGTCATCACAATGCTCCAGAATTCTTGTCATCACAATGTTCCATGACCATGTCATCACAATACTCCATGGCCCTTGTCATCACAATGCTCCAGAATTCTTGTCATCACAATGTTCCATGACCGTGTCATCACAATGCTCCATAATTCTTGTCATCACAATGTTCCATGACCGTGTCATCACAATGCACCATGGCCCTTGTCACCACAATGCTCCAGAATTCTTGTCATCACAATGTTCCATGACCGTGTCATCACAATGCTCCATGGCCCTTGTCATCACAATGCTCCAGAATTCTTGTCATCACAATGTTCCATGACCGTGTCATCACAATGCTCCATAATTCTTGTCATCACAATGTTCCATGACCGTGTCATCACAATGCTCCATAATTCTTGTCATCACAATGTTCCATGACCGTGTCATCACAATGCTCCATGGCCCTTGTCATCACAATGCTCCAGAATTCTTGTCATCACAATGTTCCATGACCGTGTCATCACAAAGCTCCATGGCCCTTGTCATCACAATGCTGCACAATTCTTGTCATCACAATGTTCCATGACCCTGTCATCACAATGCTCCATGGCCCTGGTCATCACAATGCTCCAGATTGCTTGTCATCACAAAGTTCCATGACCGTGTCATCACAATGCACCATGGCCCTTGTCATCACAATGCTCCAGAATGCATGTCATCATAATGTTCCATGACCGTGTCATCACAATGCTCCATGGCCGTTGTCATCACAATGCTCCAGATTTCTTGTCATTAAAATGTTCCATGACTGTGTCATCACAATGCTCCATGGCCCTTGTTATCACAATGCTCCAGAATTCTTGTCATCACAGTGTTCCATGACCGTGTCATCACAATGCTCCATGGCCATTGTTATCACAATGCTCCAGAATTCTTGTCATCAAAAGGTTCCATGACCGTGTCATCACAATGCTCCATAATCCTTGTCATCAAAATGTTCCATGACCGTGTCATCACAATGCTCCAGAATTCTTGTCATCACAATGTTCCATGACCGTGTCATCACAATGCTCCATGGCCCTTGTCATTACAATGCTCCAGAATTCTTGTCATCACAATGTTCCATGACCGTGTCATCACAATGCTCCATGGCCCTGGTCATCACAATGCTCCAGATTGCTTGTCATCACAAAGTTCCATGACCGTGTCATCACAATGCACCATGGACCTTGTCATCACAATGCTCCAGAATCCTTGTCATCACAATGTTCCATGACCGTGTCATCACAATGCTCCATGGCCCTTGTCATCACAATGCACCAGATTTCTTGTCATCACAATGTTCCATGACCGTGTCATCACAATGCTCCAGAATTCTTGTCATCACAATGTTCCATGACCGTGTCATCACAATGCTCCAGAATTCTTGTCATCACAATGTTCCATGACCGTGTCATCACAATGCTCCATGGCCCTTGTCATCACAATGCTCCAGAATTCTTGTTATCACAATGTTCCATGACCGTGTCATCACAATGCTCCAGAATTCTTGTCATCACAATGTTCCATGACCGTGTCATCACAATGCTCCATGGTCCTTGTCATCACAATGCTCCAGAATCCTTGTCATAACAATGTTCCATGACCGTGTCATCACAATGCTCCATGGCCCTTGTTATCACAATGCACCAGATTTCTTGTCCTCACAATGTTCCATGACCGTGTCATCACAATGCTCCAGAATTCTTGTCATCACAATGTTCCATGACCGTGTCATCACAATGCTCCAGAATTCTTGTCATCACAATGTTCCATGACCGTGTCATCACAATGCTACATGACCCTGGTCATCACAGTTCTCCATGACCTTGGTCATCACAATGCTCTATATAGTTTTTCATGACAATTCTAAATGACCACTTTAATCATTTTGCTTGCTGACCATTTTCATCACATTTCTCTATTGTCATTACAATTCCCCATGTCCCCATTCTTCACAATGCTCCATGATGCCTGTCATCACAATGCTCAATGGCTTTTGTTATCACAATGCTCCAGGACCAGTTTCATCACAATACTCCATCCCCCTTGTCATCACGGTGCACAATGAAACCTCTCATTACAATGCTCCATGACACTTGTCATCACAATGCTCCATGGCCCTTGTCTTCACAATGCTCCAGAATTCTTGTCATCACCATGTTCCATGACCATGTCATCACAATACTCCATGGCCCTTGTCATCACAATGCTCCATGGCCCTTGTCATCACAATGCTCCAGAATTCTTGTCATCACAATGTTCCATGACCGTGTCATCACAATGCTCCATAATTCTTGTCATCACAATGTTCCATGACCGTGTCATCACAATGCTACATGACTCTGGTCATCACAGTTCTCCATGACCTTTGCCATCACAATGCTCTATATAAATTTTCATGACAATTCTAAATGACCACTTTAATCACTTTGCTTGCTGACCATTTTCATCACATTTCTCTATTGTCATTACAATTCCCCATGACCCCTTTCTTCACAATGCTCCATGATGCCTGTCATCACAATGCCCAATGGCTTTTGTTATCACAATGCTCCAGGACCAGTTTCATCACAATACTCCATCCCCCTTGTCATCAAGGTGCACAATGAAACCTCTCATTACAATGCTCCATGACACTTGTCATCACAAAGCTCCATGGCCCTTGTCATCACAATGCTCCAGAATTCTTGTCATCACAATGTTCAATGACCGTGTCATCACAATGCTCCATGGCCCTTGTCATCACAATGCTCCAGAATTCTTGTCATCACAATGTTCCATGACCGTGTCATCACAATGCTCCAGAATTCTTCTCATCACAATGCTCCAGAATTCTTGTCATCACAATGTTCCATGACCGTGTCATCACAATGCTCCATGGCCCTGGTCATCACAATGCTCCAGATTGCTTGTCATCACAAAGTTCCATGACCGTGTCATCACAATGCACCATGGCCCTTGTCATCACAATGCTCCAGAATTCTTGTCATCACAATGTTCCATGACCGTGTCATCACAATGCTCCATGGCCCTTGTCATCACAATGCTCCAGAATTCTTGTCATCACAATGATCCATGACCGTGTCATCACAATGCTCCATGGCCCTTGTCATCACAATGCTCCAGATTTCTTGTCATCACAATGTTCCATGATCGTGTCATCACAATGCTCCATAATAATTGTCATCAAAATGTTCCATGACCGTGTCATCACAATGCTCCAGAATTCTTGTCATCACAATGTTCCATGACCGTGTCATCACAATGCTCCAGAATTCTTGTCATCACAATGCTCCAGAATTCTTGTCATCACAATGTTCCATGACCGTGTCTTCACAATGCTCCATTGCCCTGGTCATCACAATGCTCCAGATTGCCTGTCATTACAAAGTTCCATGACCATGTCATCACAATGCACCATGGCCCTTGTCATCACAATGCTCCAGAATTCTTGTCATCACAATGTTCCATGACCGTGTCATCACAATGCTCCATGGCCCTTGTCATCACAATGCTCCAGAATTCTTGTCATCTCAATGTTCCATGACCGTGTCATCACAATGCTCCATGGCCCTTGTCATCACAATGCTCCATAATTCTTGTCATCACAATGTTCCATGACCGTTTCATCACAATGCTCCATAATTCTTGTCATCACAATGTTCCATGACCGTGTCATCACAATGCTCCATGGCCCTTTTCATCACAATGCTCCGGAATTCTTGTCATCACAAGGTTCCATGACTGTGTCATCAAAATGCACCATGGCCCTTGTCATCACAATGCTCCAGAATTCTTGTCATCACAATGTTCCATGACCGTGTCATCACAATGCTCCATGGCCCTTGTCATCACAATGCTCCAGAATTCTTGTCATCACAATGTTCCATGACCGTGTCATCACAATGCTCCATGGCCCTTGTCATCACAATGCTCCAGAATTCTTGTCATCACAAAGATCCATGACCATGTCATCACAATGCACCATGGCCCTTGTCATCACAATGCTCCAAACTTCTTGTCATCACAATGTTCCATGACCGTGTCATCACAATGCTCCATGGCCCTTGTCATCACAATGCTCCAGAATTCTTGTCATCACAATGTTCCATGACCGTGTCATCACAATGCTCCATAATTCTTGTCATCAAAATGTTCCATAACAGTGTCATCACAATGCTCCAGAATTCTTGTCATCACAATGTTCCATGACCGTGTCATCACAATGCTCCAGAATTCTTTTCATCACAATGTTCCAGAATTCTTGTCATCACAATGTTCCATGACCGTGTCATCACAATGCTCCATGGCACTGGTCATCACAATGCTCCAGATTGCTTGTCATCACAAAGTTCCATGACCGTGTTATCACAATGCACCATGGCCCTTGTCATCACAATGCTCCAGAATTCTTGTCATCACAGTGTTCCATGACCGTGTCATCACAATGCTCCATGGCCCTTGTCATCACAATGCTCCAGAATTCTTGTCATCACAAGGTTCCATGACCGTGTCATCACAATGCTCCATAATTCTTGTCATCACAATGTTCCATGACCGTGTCATCACAATGCTACATGACCCTGGTCATCACAGTTCTCCATGACCTTTGTCATCACAATGCTCTATATAGTTTTTCATGACAATTCTAAATGACCACTTTAATCATTTTGCTTGCTGACCATTTTCATCACATTTCTCTATTGTCATTACAATTCCCCATGTCCCCATTCTTCACAATGCTCCATGATGCCTGTCATCACAATGCTCAATGGCTTTTGTTATCACATTGCTCCAGGACCAGTTTCATCACAATACTCCATCCCCCTTGTCATCACGGTGCACAATGAAACCTCTCATTACAATGTTCCATGACCGTGTCATCACAATGCTCCATGGCCCTTGTCATCACAATGCTCCAGAATTCTTGTCATCACAATGTTCCATGACCGTGTCATCACAATGCTCCATAATTCTAGTCATCACAATGTTCCATGACCGTGTCATCACAATGCTCCAGAATTCTTGTCATCACAATGTTCCATGACCATGTCATCACAATGCTCCATGGCCCTTGTCATCACAATGCTCCAGAATTCTTGTCATCACAATGTTCCATGACCGTGTCATCACAATGCTCCATAATTCTTGTCATCACAATGTTCCATGACCGTGTCATCACAATGCTCCATGGCCCTTGTCATCACAATGCTCCAGAATTCTTCTCACCACAATGTTCCATGACCGTGTCATCACAATGCTACATGACACTGGTCATCACAGTTCTTCATGACCTTTGTCATCACAATGCTCTATATAGTTTTTCATGACAATTCTAAATGACCACCTTAATCACTTTGCTTGCTGACAATTTTCATCACATTTCTCTATTGTCATTACAATTCCCCATGACCCCTTTCTTCACAATGCTCCATGATGCCTGTCATCACAATGCCCAATGGCTTTTGTTATCACAATGCTCCAGGACCAGTTTCATCACAATACTCCATCCCCCTTGTCATCAAGGTGCACAATGAAACCTCTCATTACAATGCTCCATGACACTTGTCATCACAAAGCTCCATGGCCCTTGTCATCACAATGCTCCAGAATTCTTGTCATCACAATGTTCAATGACCGTGTCATCACAATGCTCCATGGCCCTTGTCATCACAATGCTCCAGAATTCTTGTCATCACAATGTTCCATGACCGTGTCATCACAATGCTCCAGAATTCTTCTCATCACAATGCTCCAGAATTCTTGTCATCACAATGTTCCATGACCGTGTCATCACAATGCTCCATGGCCCTGGTCATCACAATGCTCCAGATTGCTTGTCATCACAAAGTTCCATGACCGTGTCATCACAATGCACCATGGCCCTTGTCATCACAATGCTCCAGAATTCTTGTCATCACAATGTTCCATGACCGTGTCATCACAATGCTCCATGGCCCTTGTCATCACAATGCTCCAGAATTCTTGTCATCACAATGCTCCAGATTTCTTGTCATCACAATGTTCCATGATCGTGTCATCACAATGCTCCATAATAATTGTCATCAAAATGTTCCATGATCGTGTCATCACAATGCTCCAGAATTCTTGTCATCACAATGTTCCATGACCGTGTCATCACAATGCTCCAGAATTCTTGTCATCACAATGCTCCAGAATTCTTGTCATCACAATGTTCCATGACCGTGTCTTCACAATGCTCCATTGCCCTGGTCATCACAATGCTCCAGATTGCCTGTCATTACAAAGTTCCATGACCATGTCATCACAATGCACCATGGCCCTTGTCATCACAATGCTCCAGAATTCTTGTCATCACAATGTTCCATGACCGTGTCATCACAATGCTCCATGGCCCTTGTTATCACAATGCTCCAGAATTCTTGTCATCTCAATGTTCCATGACCGTGTCATCACAATGCTCCATGGCCCTTGTCATCACAATGCTCCATAATTCTTGTCATCACAATGTTCCATGACCGTTTCATCACAATGCTCCATAATTCTTGTCATCACAATGTTCCATGACCGTGTCATCACAATGCTCCATGGCCCTTTTCATCACAATGCTCCGGAATTCTTGTCATCACAAGGTTCCATGACTGTGTCATCAAAATGCACCATGGCCCTTGTCATCACAATGCTCCAGAATTCTTGTCATCACAATGTTCCATGACCGTGTCATCACAATGCTCCATGGCGCTTGTCATCACAATGCTCCAGAATTCTTGTCATCACAATGTTCCATGACCGTGTCATCACAATGCTCCATGGCCCTTGTCATCACAATGCTCCAGAATTCTTGTCATCACAAAGTTCCATGACCATGTCATCACAATGCACCATGGCCCTTGTCATCACAATGCTCCAAACTTCTTGTCATCACAATGTTCCATGACCGTGTCATCACAATGCTCCATGGCCCTTGTCATCACAATGCTCCAGAATTCTTGTCATCACTATGTTCCATGACCGTGTCATCACAATGCTCCATGGCCCTTGTCATCACAATGCTCCAGATTTCTTGTCATCACAATGTTCCATGACCGTGTCATCACAATGCTCCATAATTCTTGTCATCAAAATGTTCCATGACAGTGTCATCACAATGCTCCAGAATTCTTGTCATCACAATGTTCCATGACCGTGTCATCACAATGCTCCAGAATTCTTTTCATCACAATGTTCCAGAATTCTTGTCATCACAATGTTCCATGACCGTGTCATCACAATGCTCCATGGCCCTGGTCATCACAATGCTCCACATTGCTTGTCATCACAAAGTTCCATGACCGTGTTATCACAATGCACCATGGCCCTTGTCATCACAATGCTCCAGAATTCTTGTCATCACAGTGTTCCATGACCGTGTCATCACAATGCACCATGGCCCTTGTCATCACAATGCTCCAGATTTCTTGTCATCACAATGTTCCATGACCGTGTCATCACAATGCTCCATAATTCTTGTCATCACAATGTTCCATGACCGTGTCATCACAATGCTCCAGAATTCTTGTCATCACAATGTTCCATGACCATGTCATCACAATGCTCCATGGCCCTTGTCATCACAATGCTCCAGAATTCTTGTCATCACAATGTTCCATGACCGTGTCATCACAATGCTCCATAATTCTTGTCATCACAATGTTCCATGACCGTGTCATCACAATGCACCATGGCCCTTGTCACCACAATGCTCCAGAATTCTTGTCATCACAATATTCCATGACCGTGTCATCACAATGCTCCATGGCCCTTGTCATCACAATGCTCCAGAATTCTTGTCATCACAATGTTCCATGACCGTGTCATCACAATGCTCCATAATTCTTGTCATCACAAAGTTCCATGACCGTGTCATGACAATGCACCATGGCCCTTGTCATCACAATGCTGCAGAATTCTTGTCATCACAATGTTCCACGACTGTGTCATCACAATGCTCCATGGCCCTTGTCATCACAATGCTCCAGAATTCTTGTCATCACAATGTTCCATGACCGTGTCATCACAATGCTCCATAATTCTTGTCATCACAATGTTCCATTACCGTGTCATCACAATGCTCCAGAATTCTTGTCATCACAATGTTCCATGACCATGTCATCACAATGCTCCCTGGCCCTTGTCATCACAATGCTCCAGAATTCTTGTCATCACAATGTTCCATGACCGTGTCGTCACAATGCTCCATAATTCTTGTCATCACAATGTTCCATGACCGTGTCATCACAATGCACCATGGCCCTTGTCACCACAATGCTCCAGAATTCTTGTCATCACAATGTTCTATGACCGTGTCATCACAATGCTCCATGGCCCTTGTCATCCCAATGCTCCAGAATTCTTATCATCACAATGTTCCATGACCGTGTCATCACAATGCTCCAGAATTCTTGTCATCACAATGTTCCATGACCGTGTCATCCCAATGCTCCATGGCCCTTGTCATCACAATGCTCCAGAATTCTTGTCATCACAATGTTCCATGACCGTGTCATCACAATGCTCCATAATTCTTGTCATCACAATGTTCCATGACCGTGTCATCACAATGCTACATGACCCTGGCCATCACAGTTCTCCATGACCGTTGTCATCACAATGCTCTATGTAGTTTTTCATGACAATTCTAAATGACCACTTTAATCACTTTGCTTGCTGACCATTTTCATCACATTTCTCTATTGTCATTACAATTTCCCATGACCCCTTTCTTCACAATGCTCCATGATGCCTGTCATCACAATGCTCAATGGCTTTTGTTATCACAATGCTCCAGGACCAGTTTCATCACAATACTCTATCCCCCTTGTCATCACGGTGCACAATGAAACCTCTCATTACAATGCTCCATGACACTTGTCATCACAATGCTCCATGGCCCTTGTCATCACAATGCTCCAGATTGTTGTCATCACAAAGTTCCGTGACCGTGTCATCACAATGCACCATGGCCCTTGTCATCACAATGCTCCAGATTTCTTGTCATCACAATGTTCCATGACCGTGTCATCACAATGCTCCAGAATTCTTGTCATCACAATGTTCCATGACCGTGTCATCACAATGCTCCAGAATTCTTGTCATCACAATGTTCCATGACCGTGTCATCACAATGCTCCATGGCCCTTGTCATCACAATGCTCCAGAATTCTTGTCATCACAAGGTTCCATGACCGTGTCATCACAATGCTCCAGAATTCTTGTCATCACAATGTTCCCTGACCATGTCATCACAATGCTCCAGAATTCTTGTCATCACAATGCTCCAGAATTCTTGTCATCACAATGTTCCATGACCGTGTCATCACAATGCTCCAGAATTCTTGTCATCACAATCCTCCAGAATTCTTGTAATCACAATGTTCCATGACCGTGTCATCACAATGCTCCATGGCCCTGGTCATCACAATGCTCCAGATTGCTTGTCATCACAAAGTTCCATGACCGTGTCATGACAATGCACCATGGCCCTTGTCATCACAATGCTCCAGAATTCTTGTCATCACAATGTTCCATGACCGTGTCATCACAATGCTCCATGGCCCTTGTCTTCACAATGCTCCAGAATTCTTGTCATCACCATGTTCCATGACCATGTCATCACAATTCTCCATGGCCCTTGTCATCACAATGCTCCATGGCCCTTGTCATCACAATGCTCCAGAATTCTTGTCATCACAATGTTCCATGACCGTGTCATCACAATGCTCCATGGCCCTTGTCATCACAATTCTCCATAATTCTTGTCATCACAATGTTCCATGACCGTGTCATCACAATGCTCCAGAATTCTTGTCATCACAATGTTCCATGACCATGTCATCACAATGCACCATGGCCCTTGTCAACACAATGCTCCAGAATTCTTGTCATCACAATGTTCCATGACCGTGTCATCACAATGCTCCATGGCCCTTGTCATCACAATGCTCCAGAATTCTTGTCATCACAATGTTCCATGACCGTGTCATCAAAATGCTCCATAATTCTTTTCATCACAAAGTTCCATGACCGTGTCATCACAATGCTCCATAATTCTTGTCATCACAATGTTCCATGACGGTGTCATCACAATGCTCCATGGCCCTTGTCATCACAATGCTCCAGAATTCTTGTCATCACAATGTTCCATGACCATGTCATCACAATTCTCCATGGCCCTTGTCATCACAATGCTCCAGAATTCTTGTCATCACAATGTTCCATGACCGTGTCATCACAATGCTCCATGGCCCTTGTCATCACAATGCTCCAGAATTCTTGTCATCACAATGTTCCATTACCGTGTCATCACAATGCTCCATGGCCCTTGTCATCACAATGCTCCAGAATTCTTGTCATCACAAAGTTCCATGACCATGTCATCACAATGCACCATGACCCTTGTCATCACAATGCTCCAAACTTCTTGTCATCACAATGTTCCATGACCGTGTCATCACAATGCTCCATGGCCCTTGTCATCACAATGCTCCAGAATTCTTGTCATCACAATGTTCCATGACCGTGTCATCACAATGCTCCATGGCCCTTGTCATCACAATTCTCCAGATTTCTTGTCATCACAATGTTCCATGACCGTGTCATCACAATGTTCCATAATTCTTGTCATCAAAATGTTCCATGACAGTGTCATCACAATGCTCCAGAATTCTTGTCATCACAATGTTCCATGACCGTGTCATCACAATGCTCCAGAATTCTTTTCATCACAATGTTCCAGAATTCTTGTCATCACAATGTTCCATGACCGTGTCATCACAATGCTCCATGGCCCTTGTCATCACAATGCTGCACAATTCTTGTCATCACAATGTTCCATGACCCTGTCATCACAATGCTCCATGGCCCTGGTCATCACAATGCTCCAGATTGCTTGTCATCACAAAGTTCCATGACCGTGTCATCACAATGCACCATGGCCCTTGTCATCACAATGCTCCAGAATGCATGTCATCATAATGTTCCATGACCGTGTCATCACAATGCTCCATGGCCGTTGTCATCACAATGCTCCAGATTTCTTGTCATCAAAATGTTCCATGACTGTGTCATCACAATGCTCCATGGCCCTTGTTATCACAATGCTCCAGAATTCTTGTCATCACAGTGTTCCATGACCGTGTCATCACAATGCTCCATGGCCATTGTTATCACAATGCTCCAGAATTCTTGTCATCACAAGGTTCCATGACCGTGTCATCACAATGCTCCATAATCCTTGTCATCAAAATGTTCCATGACCGTGTCATCACAATGCTCCAGAATTCTTGTCATCACAATGTTCCATGACCGTGTCATCACAATGCTCCATGACCCTTGTCATTACAATGCTCCACCAGAATTCTTGTCATCACAATGTTCCATGACCGTGTCATCACAATGCTCCATGGCCCTGGTCATCACAATGCTCCAGATTGCTTGTCATCACAAAGTTCCATGACCGTGTCATCACAATGCACCATGGACCTTGTCATCACAATGCTCCAGAATCCTTGTCATCACAATGTTCCATGACCGTGTCATCACAATGCTCCATGGCCCTTGTCATCACAATGCACCAGATTTCTTTTCATCACAATGTTCCATGACCGTGTCATCACAATGCTCCAGAATTCTTGTCATCACAATGTTCCATGACCGTGTCATCACAATGCTCCAGAATTCTTGTCATCACAATGTTCCATGACCGTGTCATCACAATGCTCCATGGCCCTTGTCATCACAATGCTCCAGAATTCTTGTTATCACAATGTTCCATGACCGTGTCATCACAATGCTCCAGAATTCTTGTCATCACAATGTTCCATGACCGTGTCATCACAATGCTCCATGGTCCTTGTCATCACAATGCTCCAGAATCCTTGTCATCACAATGTTCCATGACCGTGTCATCACAATGCTCCATGGCCCTTGTTATCACAATGCACCAGATTTCTTGTCCTCACAATGTTCCATGACCGTGTCATCACAATGCTCCAGAATTCTTGTCATCACAATGTTCCATGACCGTGTCATCACAATGCTCCAGAATTCTTGTCATCACAATGTTCCATGACCGTGTCATCACAATGCTCCATGGCCCTTGTCATCACAATGCTCCAGAATTCTTGTCATCACAATGTTCCATGACCGTGTCATCACAATGCTCCATAATTCTTGTCATCACAATGTTCCATGACCGTGTCATCACAATGCTACATGACCCTGGTCATCACAGTTCTCCATGACCTTTGTCATCACAATGCTCTATATAGTTTTTCATGACAATTCTAAATGACCCCTTTAATCATTTTGCTTGCTGACCATTTTCATCACATTTCTCTATTGTCATTACAATTCCCCATGTCCCCATTCTTCACAATGCTCCATGATGCCTGTCATCACAATGCTCAATGGCTTTTGTTATCACAATGCTCCAGGACCAGTTTCATCACAATACTACATCCCCCTTGTCATCACGGTGCACAATGAAACCTCTCATTACAATGCTCCATGACACTTGTCATCACAATGCTCCATGGCCCTTGTCTTCACAATGCTCCAGAATTCTTGTCATCACCATGTTCCATGACCATGTCATCACAATACTCCATGGCCCTTGTCATCACAATGCTCCATGGCCCTTGTCATCACAATGCTCCAGAATACTTGTCATCACAATGTTCCATGACCGTGTCATCACAATGCTCCATAATTCTTGTCATCACAATGTTCCATGACCGTGTCATCACAATGCTACATGACTCTGGTCAACACAGTTCTCCATGACCTTTGCCATCACAATGCTCTATATAGATTTTCATGACAATTCTAAATGACCACTTTAATCACTTTGCTTGCTGACCATTTTCATCACATTTCTCTATTGTCATTAAAATTTCCCATAACCCCTTTCCTCACAATGCTCCATGATGCCTGTCATCACAATGCTCAATGGCTTTTGTTATCACAAAGCTCCAGGACCAGTTTCATCACAATACTCCATCCCCCTTGTCATCACGGTGCACAATGAAAAGTTACATTACAATGCTCCATGACACATGTCATCACAATGCTCCAGAATTCTTGTCATCACAATGTTCCATGACCATGTCATCACAATGCTCCATGGCCCTTGTCATCACAATGCTCCAGAATTCTTCTCACCACAATGTTCCATGACCGTGTCATCACAATGCTACATGACACTGGTCATCACAGTTCTTCATGACCTTTGTCATCACAATGCTCTATATAGTTTTTCATGACAATTCTAAATGACCACCTTAATCACTTTGCTTGCTGACCATTTTCATCACATTTCTCTATTGTCATTACAATTCCCCATGACCCCTTTCTTCACAATGCTCCATGATGCCTGTCATCACAATGCCCAATGGCTTTTGTTATCACAATGCTCCAGGACCAGTTTCATCACAATACTCCATCCCCCTTGTCATCAAGGTGCACAATGAAACCTCTCATTACAATGCTCCATGACACTTGTCATCACAAAGCTCCATGGCCCTTGTCATCACAATGCTCCATAATTCTTGTCATCACAATGTTCCATGACCGTGTCATCACAATGCTCCAGAATTCTTGTCATCACAATGTTCCATGACCGTGTCATCACAATGCTCCAGAATTCTTGTCATCACAATGTTCCATGACCGTGTCATCACAATGCTCCATGGCCCTTGTCATCACAATGCTCCAGAATTCTTGTCATCACAAGGTTCCATGACCGTGTCATCACAATGCTCCATAATTCTTGTCATCAAAATGTTCCATGACCGTGTCATCACAATGCTCCAGAATTCTTGTCATCACAATGTTCCCTGACCATGTCATCACAATGCTCCAGAATTCTTGTCATCACAATGCTCCAGAATTCTTGTCATCACAATGTTCCATGACCGTGTCATCACAATGCTCCAGAATTCTTGTCATCACAATGCTCCAGAATTCTTGTAATCACAATGTTCCATGACCGTGTCATCACAATGCTCCATGGCCCTGGTCATCACAATGCTCCAGATTGCTTGTCATCACAAAGTTCCATGACCGTGTCATGACAATGCACCATGGCCCTTGTCATCACAATGCTCCAGAATTCTTGTCATCACAATGTTCCATGACCGTGTCATCACAATGCTCCATGGCCCTTGTCTTCACAATGCTCCAGAATTCTTGTCATCACCATGTTCCATGACCATGTCATCACAATTCTCCATGGCCCTTGTCATCACAATGCTCCATGGCCCTTGTCATCACAATGCTCCAGAATTCTTGTCATCACAATGTTCCATGACCGTGTCATCACAATGCTCCATGGCCCTTGTCATCACAATTCTCCATAATTCTTGTCATCACAATGTTCCATGACCGTGTCATCACAATGCTCCAGAATTCTTGTCATCACAATGTTCCATGACCATGTCATCACAATGCACCATGGCCCTTGTCACCACAATGCTCCAGAATTCTTGTCATCACAATGTTCCATGACCGTGTCATCACAATGCTCCATGGCCCTTGTCATCACAATGCTCCAGAATTCTTGTCATCACAATGTTCCATGACCGTGTCATCAAAATGCTCCATAATTCTTTTCATCACAAAGTTCCATGACCGTGTCATCACAATGCTCCATAATTCTTGTCATCACAATGTTCCATGACGGTGTCATCACAATGCTCCATGGCCCTTGTCATCACAATGCTCCAGAATTCTTGTCATCACAATGTTCCATGACCATGTCATCACAATTCTCCATGGCCCTTGTCATCACAATGCTCCAGAATTCTTGTCATCACAATGTTCCATGACCGTGTCATCACAATGCTCCATGGCCCTTGTCATCACAATGCTCCAGAATTCTTGTCATCACAATGTTCCATTACCGTGTCATCACAATGCTCCATGGCCCTTGTCATCACAATGCTCCAGAATTCTTGTCATCACAAAGTTCCATGACCATGTCATCACAATGCACCATGACCCTTGTCATCACAATGCTCCAACCTTCTTGTCATCACAATGTTCCATGACCGTGTCATCACAATGCTCCATGGCCCTTGTCATCACAATGCTCCAGAATTCTTGTCATCACAATGTTCCATGACCGTGTCATCACAATGCTCCATGGCCCTTGTCATCACAATTCTCCAGATTTCTTGTCATCACAATGTTCCATGACCGTGTCATCACAATGCTCCATAATTCTTGTCATCAAAATGTTCCATGACAGTGTCATCACAATGCTCCAGAATTCTTGTCATCACAATGTTCCATGACCGTGTCATCACAATGCTCCAGAATTCTTTTCATCACAATGTTCCAGAATTCTTGTCATCACAAAGTTCCATGACCGTGTCATCACAATGCACCATGGACCTTGTCATCACAATGCTCCAGAATCCTTGTCATCACAATGTTCCATGACCGTGTCATCACAATGCTCCATGGCCCTTGTTATCACAATGCTCCAGAATTCTTGTCATCACAGTGTTCCATGACCGTGTCATCACAATGCTCCATGGCCATTGTTATCACAATGCTCCAGAATTCTTGTCATCACAAGGTTCCATGACCGTGTCATCACAATGCTCCATAATCCTTGTCATCAAAATGTTCCATGACCGTGTCATCACAATGCTCCAGAATTCTTGTCATCACAATGTTCCATGACCGTGTCATCACAATGCTCCATGGCCCTTGTCATTACAATGCTCCAGAATTCTTGTCATCACAATGTTCCATGACCGTGTCATCACAATGCTCCATGGCCCTGGTCATCACAATGCTCCAGATTGCTTGTCATCACAAAGTTCCATGACCGTGTCATCACAATGCACCATGGACCTTGTCATCACAATGCTCCAGAATCCTTGTCATCACAATGTTCCATGACCGTGTCATCACAATGCTCCATGGCCCTTGTCATCACAATGCACCAGATTTCTTTTCATCACAATGTTCCATGACCGTGTCATCACAATGCTCCAGAATTCTTGTCATCACAATGTTCCATGACCGTGTCATCACAATGCTCCAGAATTCTTGTCATCACAATGTTCCATGACCGTGTCATCACAATGCTCCATGGCCCTTGTCATCACAATGCTCCAGAATTCTTGTTATCACAATGTTCCATGACCGTGTCATCACAATGCTCCAGAATTCTTGTCATCACAATGTTCCATGACCGTGTCATCACAATGCTCCATGGTCCTTGTCATCACAATGCTCCAGAATCCTTGTCATCACAATGTTCCATGACCGTGTCATCACAATGCTCCATGGCCCTTGTTATCACAATGCACCAGATTTCTTGTCCTCACAATGTTCCATGACCGTGTCATCACAATGCTCCAGAATTCTTGTCATCACAATTTTCCATGACCGTGTCATCACAATGCTCCAGAATTCTTGTCATCACAATGTTCCATGACCGTGTCATCACAATGCTCCATAATTCTTGTCATCACAATGTTCCATGACCGTGTCATCACAATGCTACATGACCCTGGTCATCACAGTTCTCCATGACCTTTGTCATCACAATGCTCTATATAGTTTTTCATGACAATTCTAAATGACCCCTTTAATCATTTTGCTTGCTGACCATTTTCATCACATTTCTCTATTGTCATTACAATTCCCCATGTCCCCATTCTTCACAATGCTCCATGATGCCTGTCATCACAATGCTCAATGGCTTTTGTTATCACAATGCTCCAGGACCAGTTTCATCACAATACTACATCCCCCTTGTCATCACGGTGCACAATGAAACCTCTCATTACAATGCTCCATGACACTTGTCATCACAATGCTCCATGGCCCTTGTCTTCACAATGCTCCAGAATTCTTGTCATCACCATGTTCCATGACCATGTCATCACAATACTCCATGGCCCTTGTCATCACAATGCTCCATGGCCCTTGTCATCACAATGCTCCAGAATTCTTGTCATCACAATGTTCCATGACCGTGTCATCACAATGCTCCATAATTCTTGTCATCACAATGTTCCATGACCGTGTCATCACAATGCTACATGACTCTGGTCAACACAGTTCTCCATGACCTTTGCCATCACAATGCTCTATATAGATTTTCATGACAATTCTAAATGACCACTTTAATCACTTTGCTTGCTGACCATTTTCATCACATTTCTCTATTGTCATTAAAATTTCCCATAACCCCTTTCCTCACAATGCTCCATGATGCCTGTCATCACAATGCTCAATGGCTTTTGTTATCACAAAGCTCCAGGACCAGTTTCATCACAATACTCCATCCCCCTTGTCATCACGGTGCACAATGAAAAGTTACATTACAATGCTCCATGACACATGTCATCACAATGCTCCAGAATTCTTGTCATCACAATGTTCCATGACCATGTCATCACAATGCTCCATGGCCCTTGTCATCACAATGCTCCAGAATTCTTCTCACCACAATGTTCCATGACCGTGTCATCACAATGCTACATGACACTGGTCATCACAGTTCTTCATGACCTTTGTCATCACAATGCTCTATATAGTTTTTCATGACAATTCTAAATGACCACCTTAATCACTTTGCTTGCTGACCATTTTCATCACATTTCTCTATTGTCATTACAATTCCCCATGACCCCTTTCTTCACAATGCTCCATGATGCCTGTCATCACAATGCCCAATGGCTTTTGTTATCACAATGCTCCAGGACCAGTTTCATCACAATACTCCATCCCCCTTGTCATCAAGGTGCACAATGAAACCTCTCATTACAATGCTCCATGACACTTGTCATCACAAAGCTCCATGGCCCTTGTCATCACAATGCTCCAGAATTCTTGTCATCACAATGTTCAATGACCGTGTCATCACAATGCTCCATGGCCCTTGTCATCACAATGCTCCAGAATTCTTGTCATCACAATGTTCCATGACCGTTTCATCACAATGCTCCAGAATTCTTCTCATCACAATGCTCCAGAATACTTGTCATCACAATGTTCCATGACCGTGTCATCACAATGCTCCATGGCCCTGGTCATCACAATGCTCCAGATTGCTTGTCATCACAAAGTTCCATGACCGTGTCATCACAATGCACCATGGCCCTTGTCATCACAATGCTCCAGAATTCTTGTCATCACAATGTTCCATGACCGTGTCATCACAATGCTCCATGGCCCTTGTCATCACAATGCTCCAGAATTCTTGTCATCACAATGATCCATGACCGTGTCATCACAATGCTCCATGGCCCTTGTCATCACAATGCTCCAGATTTCTTGTCATCAAAATGTTCCATGATCGTGTCATCACAATGCTCCATAATAATTGTCATCAAAATGTTCCATGACCGTGTCATCACAATGCTCCAGAATTCTTGTCATCACAATGTTCCATGACCGTGTCATCACAATGCTCCAGAATTCTTGTCATCACAATGCTCCAGAATTCTTGTCATCACAATGTTCCATGACCGTGTCTTCACAATGCTCCATTGCCCTGGTCATCACAATGCTCCAGATTGCCTGTCATTACAAAGTTCCATGACCATGTCATCACAATGCACCATGGCCCTTGTCATCACAATGCTCCAGAATTCTTGTCATCACAATGTTCCATGACCGTGTCATCACAATGCTCCATGGCCCTTGTCATCACAATGCTCCAGAATTCTTGTCATCTCAATGTTCCATGACCGTGTCATCACAATGCTCCATGGCCCTTGTCATCACAATGCTCCAGAATTCTTGTCATCACAATGTTCCATGACCGTGTCATCACAATGCTCCATGGCCCTTGTCATCACAATGCTCCAGAATTCTTGTCATCACAAAGTTCCATGACCATGTCATCACAATGCACCATGGCCCTTGTCATCACAATGCTCCAAACTTCTTGTCATCACAATGTTCCATGACCGTGTCATCACAATGCTCCATGGCCCTTGTCATCACAATGCTCCAGAATTCTTGTCATCACAATGTTCCATGACCGTGTCATCACAATGCTCCATGGCCCTTGTCATCACAATGCTCCAGATTTCTTGTCATCACAATGTTCCATGACCGTGTCATCACAATGCTCCATAATTCTTGTCATCAAAATGTTCCATGACAGTGTCATCACAATGCTCCAGAATTCTTGTCATCACAATGTTCCATGACCGTGTCATCACAATGCTCCAGAATTCTTTTCATCACAATGTTCCAGAATTCTTGTCATCACAATGTTCCATGACCGTGTCATCACAATGCTCCATGGCCCTGGTCATCACAATGCTCCAGATTGCTTGTCATCACAAAGTTCCATGACCGTGTTATCACAATGCACCATGGCCCTTGTCATCACAATGCTCCAGAATTCTTGTCATCACAGTGTTCCATGACCGTGTCATCACAATGCTCCATGGCCCTTGTCATCACAATGCTCCAGAATTCTTGTCATCACAAGGTTCCATGACCGTGTCATCACAATGCTCCATAATTCTTGTCATCACAATGTTCCATGACCGTGTCATCACAATGCTACATGACCCTGGTCATCACAGTTCTCCATGACCTTTGTCATCACAATGCTCTATATAGTTTTTCATGACAATTCTAAATGACCACTTTAATCATTTTGCTTGCTGACCATTTTCATCACATTTCTCTATTGTCATTACAATTCCCCATGTCCCCATTCTTCACAATGCTCCATGATGCCTGTCATCACAATGCTCAATGGCTTTTGTTATCACAATGCTCCAGGACCAGTTTCATCACAATACTCCATCCCCCTTGTCATCACGGTGCACAATGAAAAGTTACATTACAATGCTCCATGACACATGTCATCACAATGCTCCAGAATTCTTGTCATCACAATGTTCCATGACCATGTCATCACAATGCTCCATGGCCCTTGTCATCACAATGCTCCAGAATTCTTCTCACCACAATGTTCCATGACCGTGTCATCACAATGCTACATGACACTGGTCATCACAGTTCTTCATGACCTTTGTCATCACAATGCTCTATATAGTTTTTCATGACAATTCTAAATGACCACCTTAATCACTTTGCTTGCTGACCATTTTCATCACATTTCTCTATTGTCATTACAATTCCCCATGACCCCTTTCTTCACAATGCTCCATGATGCCTGTCATCACAATGCCCAATGGCTTTTGTTATCACAATGCTCCAGGACCAGTTTCATCACAATACTCCATCCCCCTTGTCATCAAGGTGCACAATGAAACCTCTCATTACAATGCTCCATGACACTTGTCATCACAAAGCTCCATGGCCCTTGTCATCACAATGCTCCAGAATTCTTGTCATCACAATGTTCAATGACCGTGTCATCACAATGCTCCATGGCCCTTGTCATCACAATGCTCCAGAATTCTTGTCATCACAATGTTCCATGACCGTGTCATCACAATGCTCCAGAATTCTTCTCATCACAATGCTCCAGAATTCTTGTCATCACAATGTTCCATGACCGTGTCATCACAATGCTCCATGGCCCTGGTCATCACAATGCTCCAGATTGCTTGTCATGACAAAGTTCCATGACCGTGTCATCACAATGCACCATGGCCCTTGTCATCACAATGCTCCAGAATTCTTGTCATCACAATGTTCCATGACCGTGTCATCACAATGCTCCATGGCCCTTGTCATCACAATGCTCCAGAATTCTTGTCATCACAATGATCCATGACCGTGTCATCACAATGCTCCATGGCCCTTGTCATCACAATGCTCCAGATTTCTTGTCATCACAATGTTCCATGATCGTGTCATCACAATGCTCCATAATAATTGTCATCAAAATGTTCCATGACCGTGTCATCACAATGCTCCAGAATTCTTGTCATCACAATGTTCCATGACCGTGTCATCACAATGCTCCAGAATTCTTGTCATCACAATGCTCCAGAATTCTTGTCATCACAATGTTCCATGACCGTGTCTTCACAATGCTCCATTGCCCTGGTCATCACAATGCTCCAGATTGCTTGTCATTACAAAGTTCCATGACCATGTCATCACAATGCACCATGGCCCTTGTCATCACAATGCTCCAGAATTCTTGTCATCACAATGTTCCATGACCGTGTCATCACAATGCTCCATGGCCCTTGTCATCACAATGCTCCAGAATTCTTGTCATCTCAATGTTCCATGACCGTGTCATCACAATGCTCCATGGCCCTTGTCATCACAATGCTCCATAATTCTTGTCATCACAATGTTCCATGACCGTTTCATCACAATGCTCCATAATTCTTGTCATCACAATGTTCCATGACCGTGTCATCACAATGCTCCATGGCCCTTTTCATCACAATGCTCCGGAATTCTTGTCATCACAAGGTTCCATGACTGTGTCATCAAAATGCACCATGGCCCTTGTCATCACAATGCTCCAGAATTCTTGTCATCACAATGTTCCATGACCGTGTCATCACAATGCTCCATGGCCCTTGTCATCACAATGCTCCAGAATTCTTGTCATCACAATGTTCCATGACCGTGTCATCACAATGCTCCATGGCCCTTGTCATCACAATGCTCCAGAATTCTTGTCATCACAAAGTTCCATGACCATGTCATCACAATGCACCATGGCCCTTGTCATCACAATGCTCCAAACTTCTTGTCATCACAATGTTCCATGACCGTGTCATCACAATGCTCCATGGCCCTTGTCATCACAATGCTCCAGAATTTTTGTCATCACAATGTTCCATGACCGTGTCATCACAATGCTCCATGGCCCTTGTCATCACAATGCTCCAGATTTCTTGTCATCACAATGTTCCATGACCGTGTCATCACAATGCTCCATAATTCTTGTCATCAAAATGTTCCATGACAGTGTCATCACAATGCACCAGAATTCTTGTCATCACAATGTTCCATGACTGTGTCATCACAATGCTCCAGAATTCTTTTCATCACAATGTTCCAGAATTCTTGTCATCACAATGTTCCATGACCGTGTCATCACAATGCTCCATGGCCCTGGTCATCACAATGCTCCAGATTGCTTGTCATCACAAAGTTCCATGACCGTGTCATCACAATGCTCCATGGCCCTTGTCATCACAATGCTCCAGAATTCTTGTCATCACAAGGTTCCATGACCGTGTCATCACAATGCTCCATAATTCTTGTCATCACAATGTTCCATGACCGTGTCATCACAATGCTACATGACCCTGGTCATCACAGTTCTCCATGACCTTTGTCATCACAATGCTCTATATAGTTTTTCATGACAATTCTAAATGACCACTTTAATCATTTTGCTTGCTGACCATTTTCATCACATTTCTCTATTGTCATTACAATTCCCCATGTCCCCATTCTTCACAATGCTCCATGATGCCTGTCATCACAATGCTCAATGGCTTTTGTTATCACAATGCTCCAGGACCAGTTTCATCACAATACTCCATCCCCCTTGTCATCACGGTGCACAATGAAAAGTTACAATACAATGCTCCATGACACATGTCATCACAATGCTCCAGAATTCTTGTCATCACAATGTTCCATGACCATGTCATCACAATGCTCCATGGCCCTTGTCATCACAATGCTCCAGAATTCTTCTCACCACAATGTTCCATGACCGTGTCATCACAATGCTACATGACACTGGTCATCACAGTTCTTCATGACCTTTGTCATCACAATGCTCTATATAGTTTTTCATGACAATTCTAAATGACCACCTTAATCACTTTGCTTGCTGACCATTTTCATCACATTTCTCTATTGTCATTACAATTCCCCATGACCCCTTTCTTCACAATGCTCCATGATGCCTGTCATCACAATGCCCAATGGCTTTTGTTATCACAATGCTCCAGGACCAGTTTCATCACAATACTCCATCCCCCTTGTCATCAAGGTGCACAATGAAACCTCTCATTACAATGCTCCATGACACTTGTCATCACAAAGCTCCATGGCCCTTGTCATCACAATGCTCCAGAATTCTTGTCATCACAATGTTCAATGACCGTGTCATCACAATGCTCCATGGCCCTTGTCATCACAATGCTCCAGAATTCTTGTCATCACAATGTTCCATGACCGTGTCATCACAATGCTCCAGAATTCTTCTCATCACAATGCTCCAGAATTCTTGTCATCACAATGTTCCATGACCGTGTCATCACAATGCTCCATGGCCCTGGTCATCACAATGCTCCAGATTGCTTGTCATGACAAAGTTCCATGACCGTGTCATCACAATGCACCATGGCCCTTGTCATCACAAGGCTCCAGAATTCTTGTCATCACAATGTTCCATGACCGTGTCATCACAATGCTCCATGGCCCTTGTCATCACAATGCTCCAGAATTCTTGTCATCACAATGATCCATGACCGTGTCATCACAATGCTCCATGGCCCTTGTCATCACAATGCTCCAGATTTCTTGTCATCACAATGTTCCATGATCGTGTCATCACAATGCTCCATAATAATTGTCATCAAAATGTTCCATGACCGTGTCATCACAATGCTCCAGAATTCTTGTCATCACAATGTTCCATGACCGTGTCATCACAATGCTCCAGAATTCTTGTCATCACAATGCTCCAGAATTCTTGTCATCACAATGTTCCATGACCGTGTCTTCACAATGCTCCATTGCCCTGGTCATCACAATGCTCCAGATTGCCTGTCATTACAAAGTTCCATGACCATGTCATCACAATGCACCATGGCCCTTGTCATCACAATGCTCCAGAATTCTTGTCATCACAATGTTCCATGACCGTGTCATCACAATGCTCCATGGCCCTTGTCATCACAATGCTCCAGAATTCTTGTCATCTCAATGTTCCATGACCGTGTCATCACAATGCTCCATGGCCCTTGTCATCACAATGCTCCATAATTCTTGTCATCACAATGTTCCATGACCGTTTCATCACAATGCTCCATAATTCTTGTCATCACAATGTTCCATGACCGTGTCATCACAATGCTCCATGGCCCTTTTCATCACAATGCTCCGGAATTCTTGTCATCACAAGGTTCCATGACTGTGTCATCAAAATGCACCATGGCCCTTGTCATCACAATGCTCCAGAATTCTTGTCATCACAATGTTCCATGACCGTGTCATCACAATGCTCCATGGCCCTTGTCATCACAATGCTCCAGAATTCTTGTCATCACAATGTTCCATGACCGTGTCATCACAATGCTCCATGGCCCTTGTCATCACAATGCTCCAGAATTCTTGTCATCACAAAGTTCCATGACCATGTCATCACAATGCACCATGGCCCTTGTCATCACAATGCTCCAAACTTCTTGTCATCACAATGTTCCATGACCGTGTCATCACAATGCTCCATGGCCCTTGTCATCACAATGCTCCAGAATTCTTGTCATCACAATGTTCCATGACCGTGTCATCACAATGCTCCATGGCCCTTGTCATCACAATGCTCCAGATTTCTTGTCATCACAATGTTCCATGACCGTGTCATCACAATGCTCCATAATTCTTGTCATCAAAATGTTCCATGACAGTGTCATCACAATGCACCAGAATTCTTGTCATCACAATGTTCCATGACTGTGTCATCACAATGCTCCAGAATTCTTTTCATCACAATGTTCCAGAATTCTTGTCATCACAATGTTCCATGACCGTGTCATCACAATGCTCCATGGCCCTGGTCATCACAATGCTCCAGATTGCTTGTCATCACAAAGTTCCATGACCGTGTCATCACAATGCTCCATGGCCCTTGTCATCACAATGCTCCATAATTCTTGTCATCACAAGGTTCCATGACCGTGTCATCACAATGCTCCATAATTCTTGTCATCACAATGTTCCATGACCGTGTCATCACAATGCTACATGACCCTGGTCATCACAGTTCTCCATGACCTTTGTCATCACAATGCTCTATATAGTTTTTCATGACAATTCTAAATGACCACTTTAATCATTTTGCTTGCTGACCATTTTCATCACATTTCTCTATTGTCATTACAATTCCCCATGTCCCCATTCTTCACAATGCTCCATGATGCCTGTTATCACAATGCTCAATGGCTTTTGTTATCACAATGCTCCAGGACCAGTTTCATCACAATACTCCATCCCCCTTGTCATCACGGTGCACAATGAAACCTCTCATTACAATGTTCCATGACCGTGTCATCACAATGCTCCATGGCCCTTGTCATCACAATGCTCCAGAATTCTTGTCATCACAATGTTCCATGACCGTGTCATCACAATGCTCCATTATTCTTGTCATCACAATGTTCCATGACCGTGTCATCACAATGCTCCAGAATTCTTGTCATCACAATGTTCCATGACCATGTCATCACAATGCTCCATGGCCCTTGTCATCACAATGCTCCAGAATTCTTGTCATCACAATGTTCCATGACCGTGTCATCACAATGCTCCAGAATTCTTGTCATCACAATGCTCCAGAATTCTTGTCATCACAATGTTCCATGACCGTGTCTTCACAATGCTCCATTGCCCTGGTCATCACAATGCTCCAGATTGCCTGTCATTACAAAGTTCCATGACCATGTCATCACAATGCACCATGGCCCTTGTCATCACAATGCTCCAGAATTCTTGTCATCACAATGTTCCATGACCGTGTCATCACAATGCTCCATGGCCCTTGTCATCACAATGCTCCAGAATTCTTGTCATCTCAATGTTCCATGACCGTGTCATCACAATGCTCCATGGCCCTTGTCATCACAATGCTCCATAATTCTTGTCATCACAATGTTCCATGACCGTTTCATCACAATGCTCCATAATTCTTGTCATCACAATGTTCCATGACCGTGTCATCACAATGCTCCATGGCCCTTTTCATCACAATGCTCCGGAATTCTTGTCATCACAAGGTTCCATGACTGTGTCATCAAAATGCACCATGGCCCTTGTCATCACAATGCTCCAGAATTCTTGTCATCACAATGTTCCATGACCGTGTCATCACAATGCTCCATGGCCCTTGTCATCACAATGCTCCAGAATTCTTGTCATCACAATGTTCCATGACCGTGTCATCACAATGCTCCATGGCCCTTGTCATCACAATGCTCCAGAATTCTTGTCATCACAAAGTTCCATGACCATGTCATCACAATGCACCATGGCCCTTGTCATCACAATGCTCCAAACTTCTTGTCATCACAATGTTCCATGACCGTGTCATCACAATGCTCCATGGCCCTTGTCATCACAATGCTCCAGAATTCTTGTCATCACAATGTTCCATGACCGTGTCATCACAATGCTCCATGGCCCTTGTCATCACAATGCTCCAGATTTCTTGTCATCACAATGTTCCATGACCGTGTCATCACAATGCTCCATAATTCTTGTCATCAAAATGTTCCATGACAGTGTCATCACAATGCTCCAGAATTCTTGTCATCACAATGTTCCATGACTGTGTCATCACAATGCTCCAGAATTCTTTTCATCACAATGTTCCAGAATTCTTGTCATCACAATGTTCCATGACCGTGTCATCACAATGCTCCATGGCCCTGGTCATCACAATGCTCCAGATTGCTTGTCATCACAAAGTTCCATGACCGTGTCATCACAATGCTCCATGGCCCTTGTCATCACAATGCTCCATAATTCTTGTCATCACAAGGTTCCATGACCGTGTCATCACAATGCTCCATAATTCTTGTCATCAAAATGTTCCATGACCGTGTCATCACAATGCTACATGACCCTGGTCATCACAGTTCTCCATGACCTTTGTCATCACAATGCTCTATATAGTTTTTCATGACAATTCTAAATGACCACTTTAATCATTTTGCTTGCTGACCATTTTCATCACATTTCTCTATTGTCATTACAATTCCCCATGTCCCCATTCTTCACAATGCTCCATGATGCCTGTCATCACAATGCTCAATGGCTTTTGTTATCACAATGCTCCAGGACCAGTTTCATCACAATACTCCATCCCCCTTGTCATCACGGTGCACAATGAAACCTCTCATTACAATGTTCCATGACCGTGTCATCACAATGCTCCATGGCCCTTGTCATCACAATGCTCCAGAATTCTTGTCATCACAATGTTCCATGACCGTGTCATCACAATGCTCCATGGCCCTTGTCATCACAATGCTCCAGAATTCTTGTCATCACAATATTCCATGACCGTGTCATCACAATGCTCCATGGCCCTTGTCATCACAATGCTCCAGAATTCTTGTCATCACAATGTTCCATGACCGTGTCATCACAATGCTCCATAATTCTTGTCATCACAAAGTTCCATGACCGTGTCATGACAATGCACCATGGCCCTTGTCATCACAATGCTCCAGAATTCTTGTCATCACAATGTTCCACGACTGTGTCATCACAATGCTCCATGGCCCTTGTCATCACAATGCTCCAGAATTCTTGTCATCACAATGTTCCATGACCGTGTCATCACAATGCTCCATAATTCTTGTCATCACAATGTTCCATTACCGTGTCATCACAATGCTCCAGAATTCTTGTCATCACAATGTTCCATGACCATGTCATCACAATGCTCCATGGCCCTTGTCATCACAATGCTCCAGAATTCTTGTCATCACAATGTTCCATGACCGTGTCATCACAATGCTCCATAATTCTTGTCATCACAATGTTCCATGACCGTGTCATCCCAATGCTCCATGGCCCTTGTCATCACAATGCTCCAGAATTCTTGTCATCACAATGTTCCATGACCGTGTCATCACAATGCTCCAGAATTCTTGTCATCACAATGTTCCATGACCGTGTCATCCCAATGCTCCATGGCCCTTGTCATCACAATGCTCCAGAATTCTTGTCATCACAATGTTCCATGACCGTGTCATCACAATGCTCCATAATTCTTGTCATCACAATGTTCCATGACCGTGTCATCACAATGCTACATGACCCTGGCCATCACAGTTCTCCATGACCGTTGTCATCACAATGCTCTATGTAGTTTTTCATGACAATTCTAAATGACCACTTTAATCACTTTGCTTGCTGACCATTTTCATCACATTTCTCTATTGTCATTACAATTTCCCATGACCCCTTTCTTCACAATGCTCCATGATGCCTGTCATCACAATGCTCAATGGCTTTTGTTATCACAATGCTCCAGGACCAGTTTCATCACAATACTCTATCCCCCTTGTCATCACGGTGCACAATGAAACCTCTCATTACAATGCTCCATGACACTTGTCATCACAGTGCTCCATGGCCCTTGTCATCACAATGCTCCAGATTGTTGTCATCACAATGTTCCGGGACCGTGTCATCACAATGCACCATGGCCCTTGTCATCACAATGCTCCAGATTTCTTGTCATCACAATGTTCCATGACCGTGTCATCACAATGCTCCAGAATTCTTGTCATCACAATGTTCCATGACCGTGTCATCACAATGCTCCAGAATTCTTGTCATCACAATGTTCCATGACCGTGTCATCACAATGCTCCATGGCCCTTGTCATCACAATGCTCCAGAATTCTTGTCATCACAAGGTTCCATGACCGTGTCATCACAATGCTCCATAATTCTTGTCATCAAAATGTTCCATGACCGTGTCATCACAATGCTCCAGAATTCTTGTCATCACAATGTTCCCTGACCGTGTCATCACAATGCTCCAGAATTCTTGTCATCACAATGCTCCAGAATTCTTGTCATCACAATGTTCCATGACCGTGTCATCACAATGCTCCAGAATTCTTGTCATCACAATGCTCCAGAATTCTTGTAATCACAATGTTCCATGACCGTGTCATCACAATGCTCCACGGCCCTGGTCATCACAATGCTCCAGATTGCTTGTCATCACAAAGTTCCATGACCGTGTCATGACAATGCACCATGGCCCTTGTCATCACAATGCTCCAGAATTCTTGTCATCACAATGTTCCATGACCGTGTCATCACAATGCTCCATGGCCCTTGTCATCACAATGCTCCATAATTCTTGTCATCACAATGTTCCATGACCGTGTCATCACAATGCTCCAGAATTCTTGTCATCACAATGTTCCATGACCATGTCATCACAATGCACCATGGCCCTTGTCACCACAATGCTCCAGAATTCTTGTCATCACAATGTTCCATGACCGTGTCATCACAATGCTCCATGGCCCTTGTCATCACAATGCTCCAGAATTCTTGTCATCACAATGTTCCATGACCGTGTCATCAAAATGCTCCATAATTCTTTTCATCACAAAGTTCCATGACCGTGTCATCACAATGCTCCATAATTCTTGTCATCACAATGTTCCATGACGGTGTCATCACAATGCTCCATGGCCCTTGTCATCACAATGCTCCAGAATTCTTGTCATCACAATGTTCCATGACCATGTCATCACAATTCTCCATGGCCCTTGTCATCACAATGCTCCAGAATTCTTGTCATCACAATGTTCCATGACCGTGTCATCACAATGCTCCATGGCCCTTGTCATCACAATGCTCCAGAATTCTTGTCATCACAATGTTCCATTACCGTGTCATCACAATGCTCCATGGCCCTTGTCATCACAATGCTCCAGAATTCTTGTCATCACAAAGTTCCATGACCATGTCATCACAATGCACCATGACCCTTGTCATCACAATGCTCCAAACTTCTTGTCATCACAATGTTCCATGACCGTGTCATCACAATGCTCCATGGCCCTTGTCATCACAATGCTCCAGAATTCTTGTCATCACAATGTTCCATGACCGTGTCATCACAATGCTCCATGGCCCTTGTCATCACAATTCTCCAGATTTCTTGTCATCACAATGTTCCATGACCGTGTCATCACAATGCTCCATAATTCTTGTCATCAAAATGTTCCATGACAGTGTCATCACAATGCTCCAGAATTCTTGTCATCACAATGTTCCATGACCGTGTCATCACAATGCTCCAGAATTCTTTTCATCACAATGTTCCAGAATTCTTGTCATCACAATGTTCCATGACCGTGTCATCACAATGCTCCATGGCCCTGGTCATCACAATGCTCCAGATTGCTTGTCATCACAAAGTTCCATGACCGTGTTATCACAATGCACCATGGCCCTTGTCATCACGATGCTCCAGAATTCTTGTCATCACAATGTTCCATGACCGTGTCATCACAATGCTCCATGGCCCTTGTCATCACAATGCTCCAGAATTCTTGTCATCACAATGTTCCATGACCGTGTCATCACAATGCTCCATAATTCTTGTCATCACAATGTTCCATGACCGTGTCATCACAATGCTACATGACCCTGGTCATCACAGTTCTCCATGACCTTGGTCATCACAATGCTCTATATAGTTTTTCATGACAATTCTAAATGACCACTTTAATCATTTTGCTTGCTGACCATTTTCATCACATTTCTCTATTGTCATTACAATTCCCCATGTCCCCATTCTTCACAATGCTCCATGATGCCTGTCATCACAATGCTCAATGGCTTTTGTTATCACAATGCTCCAGGACCAGTTTCATCACAATACTCCATCCCCCTTGTCATCACGGTGCACAATGAAACCTCTCATTACAATGCTCCATGACACTTGTCATCACAATGCTCCATGGCCCTTGTCACCACAATGCTCCAGAATTCTTGTCATCACAATGTTCCATGACCGTGTCATCACAATGCTCCATGGCCCTTGTCATCACAATGCTCCAGAATTCTTGTCATCACAATGTTCCATGACCGTGTCATCAAAATGCTCCATAATTCTTTTCATCACAAAGTTCCATGACCGTGTCATCACAATGCTCCATAATTCTTGTCATCACAATGTTCCATGACGGTGTCATCACAATGCTCCATGGCCCTTGTCATCACAATGCTCCAAACTTCTTGTCATCACAATGTTCCATGACCGTGTCATCACAATGCTCCATGGCCCTTGTCATCACAATGCTCCAGAATTCTTGTCATCACAATGTTCCATGACCGTGTCATCACAATGCTCCATGGCCCTTGTCATCACAATGCTCCAGAATTCTTGTCATCACAAGGTTCCATGACCGTGTCATCACAATGCTCCATAATTCTTGTCATAACAATGTTCCATTACCGTGTCATCACAATGCTCCATAATTCTTGTCATCACAATGTTCCATGACCGTGTCATCACAATGCTCCAGAATTCTTGTCATCACAATGTTCCATGACCGTGTCATCACAATGCTACATGACCCTGGTCATCACAGTTCTCCATGACCTTTGTCATCACAATGCTCTATATAGTTTTTCATGACAATTCTAAATGACCACTTTAATCATTTTGCTTGCTGACCATTTTCATCACATTTCTCTATTGTCATTACAATTCCCCATGTCCCCATTCTTCACAATGCTCCATGATGCCTGTTATCACAATGCTCAATGGCTTTTGTTATCACAATGCTCCAGGACCAGTTTCATCACAATACTCCATCCCCCTTGTCATCACGGTGCACAATGAAACCTCTCATTACAATGTTCCATGACCGTGTCATCACAATGCTCCATGGCCCTTGTCATCACAATGCTCCAGAATTCTTGTCATCACAATGTTCCATGACCGTGTCATCACAATGCTCCATTATTCTTGTCATCACAATGTTCCATGACCGTGTCATCACAATGCTCCAGAATTCTTGTCATCACAATGTTCCATGACCATGTCATCACAATGCTCCATGGCCCTTGTCATCACAATGCTCCAGAATTCTTGTCATCACAATGTTCCATGACCGTGTCATCACAATGCTCCAGAATTCTTGTCATCACAATGCTCCAGAATTCTTGTCATCACAATGTTCCATGACCGTGTCTTCACAATGCTCCATTGCCCTGGTCATCACAATGCTCCAGATTGCCTGTCATTACAAAGTTCCATGACCATGTCATCACAATGCACCATGGCCCTTGTCATCACAATGCTCCAGAATTCTTGTCATCACAATGTTCCATGACCGTGTCATCACAATGCTCCATGGCCCTTGTCATCACAATGCTCCAGAATTCTTGTCATCTCAATGTTCCATGACCGTGTCATCACAATGCTCCATGGCCCTTGTCATCACAATGCTCCATAATTCTTGTCATCACAATGTTCCATGACCGTTTCATCACAATGCTCCATAATTCTTGTCATCACAATGTTCCATGACCGTGTCATCACAATGCTCCATGGCCCTTTTCATCACAATGCTCCGGAATTCTTGTCATCACAAGGTTCCATGACTGTGTCATCAAAATGCACCATGGCCCTTGTCATCACAATGCTCCAGAATTCTTGTCATCACAATGTTCCATGACCGTGTCATCACAATGCTCCATGGCCCTTGTCATCACAATGCTCCAGAATTCTTGTCATCACAATGTTCCATGACCGTGTCATCACAATGCTCCATGGCCCTTGTCATCACAATGCTCCAGAATTCTTGTCATCACAAAGTTCCATGACCATGTCATCACAATGCACCATGGCCCTTGTCATCACAATGCTCCAAACTTCTTGTCATCACAATGTTCCATGACCGTGTCATCACAATGCTCCATGGCCCTTGTCATCACAATGCTCCAGAATTCTTGTCATCACAATGTTCCATGACCGTGTCATCACAATGCTCCATGGCCCTTGTCATCACAATGCTCCAGATTTCTTGTCATCACAATGTTCCATGACCGTGTCATCACAATGCTCCATAATTCTTGTCATCAAAATGTTCCATGACAGTGTCATCACAATGCTCCAGAATTCTTGTCATCACAATGTTCCATGACTGTGTCATCACAATGCTCCAGAATTCTTTTCATCACAATGTTCCAGAATTCTTGTCATCACAATGTTCCATGACCGTGTCATCACAATGCTCCATGGCCCTGGTCATCACAATGCTCCAGATTGCTTGTCATCACAAAGTTCCATGACCGTGTCATCACAATGCTCCATGGCCCTTGTCATCACAATGCTCCATAATTCTTGTCATCACAAGGTTCCATGACCGTGTCATCACAATGCTCCATAATTCTTGTCATCAAAATGTTCCATGACCGTGTCATCACAATGCTACATGACCCTGGTCATCACAGTTCTCCATGACCTTTGTCATCACAATGCTCTATATAGTTTTTCATGACAATTCTAAATGACCACTTTAATCATTTTGCTTGCTGACCATTTTCATCACATTTCTCTATTGTCATTACAATTCCCCATGTCCCCATTCTTCACAATGCTCCATGATGCCTGTCATCACAATGCTCAATGGCTTTTGTTATCACAATGCTCCAGGACCAGTTTCATCACAATACTCCATCCCCCTTGTCATCACGGTGCACAATGAAACCTCTCATTACAATGTTCCATGACCGTGTCATCACAATGCTCCATGGCCCTTGTCATCACAATGCTCCAGAATTCTTGTCATCACAATGTTCCATGACCGTGTCATCACAATGCTCCATGGCCCTTGTCATCACAATGCTCCAGAATTCTTGTCATCACAATATTCCATGACCGTGTCATCACAATGCTCCATGGCCCTTGTCATCACAATGCTCCAGAATTCTTGTCATCACAATGTTCCATGACCGTGTCATCACAATGCTCCATAATTCTTGTCATCACAAAGTTCCATGACCGTGTCATGACAATGCACCATGGCCCTTGTCATCACAATGCTCCAGAATTCTTGTCATCACAATGTTCCACGACTGTGTCATCACAATGCTCCATGGCCCTTGTCATCACAATGCTCCAGAATTCTTGTCATCACAATGTTCCATGACCGTGTCATCACAATGCTCCATAATTCTTGTCATCACAATGTTCCATTACCGTGTCATCACAATGCTCCAGAATTCTTGTCATCACAATGTTCCATGACCATGTCATCACAATGCTCCATGGCCCTTGTCATCACAATGCTCCAGAATTCTTGTCATCACAATGTTCCATGACCGTGTCATCACAATGCTCCATAATTCTTGTCATCACAATGTTCCATGACCGTGTCATCCCAATGCTCCATGGCCCTTGTCATCACAATGCTCCAGAATTCTTGTCATCACAATGTTCCATGACCGTGTCATCACAATGCTCCAGAATTCTTGTCATCACAATGTTCCATGACCGTGTCATCCCAATGCTCCATGGCCCTTGTCATCACAATGCTCCAGAATTCTTGTCATCACAATGTTCCATGACCGTGTCATCACAATGCTCCATAATTCTTGTCATCACAATGTTCCATGACCGTGTCATCACAATGCTACATGACCCTGGCCATCACAGTTCTCCATGACCGTTGTCATCACAATGCTCTATGTAGTTTTTCATGACAATTCTAAATGACCACTTTAATCACTTTGCTTGCTGACCATTTTCATCACATTTCTCTATTGTCATTACAATTTCCCATGACCCCTTTCTTCACAATGCTCCATGATGCCTGTCATCACAATGCTCAATGGCTTTTGTTATCACAATGCTCCAGGACCAGTTTCATCACAATACTCTATCCCCCTTGTCATCACGGTGCACAATGAAACCTCTCATTACAATGCTCCATGACACTTGTCATCACAGTGCTCCATGGCCCTTGTCATCACAATGCTCCAGATTGTTGTCATCACAATGTTCCGGGACCGTGTCATCACAATGCACCATGGCCCTTGTCATCACAATGCTCCAGATTTCTTGTCATCACAATGTTCCATGACCGTGTCATCACAATGCTCCAGAATTCTTGTCATCACAATGTTCCATGACCGTGTCATCACAATGCTCCAGAATTCTTGTCATCACAATGTTCCATGACCGTGTCATCACAATGCTCCATGGCCCTTGTCATCACAATGCTCCAGAATTCTTGTCATCACAAGGTTCCATGACCGTGTCATCACAATGCTCCATAATTCTTGTCATCAAAATGTTCCATGACCGTGTCATCACAATGCTCCAGAATTCTTGTCATCACAATGTTCCCTGACCGTGTCATCACAATGCTCCAGAATTCTTGTCATCACAATGCTCCAGAATTCTTGTCATCACAATGTTCCATGACCGTGTCATCACAATGCTCCAGAATTCTTGTCATCACAATGCTCCAGAATTCTTGTAATCACAATGTTCCATGACCGTGTCATCACAATGCTCCACGGCCCTGGTCATCACAATGCTCCAGATTGCTTGTCATCACAAAGTTCCATGACCGTGTCATGACAATGCACCATGGCCCTTGTCATCACAATGCTCCAGAATTCTTGTCATCACAATGTTCCATGACCGTGTCATCACAATGCTCCATGGCCCTTGTCATCACAATGCTCCATAATTCTTGTCATCACAATGTTCCATGACCGTGTCATCACAATGCTCCAGAATTCTTGTCATCACAATGTTCCATGACCATGTCATCACAATGCACCATGGCCCTTGTCACCACAATGCTCCAGAATTCTTGTCATCACAATGTTCCATGACCGTGTCATCACAATGCTCCATGGCCCTTGTCATCACAATGCTCCAGAATTCTTGTCATCACAATGTTCCATGACCGTGTCATCAAAATGCTCCATAATTCTTTTCATCACAAAGTTCCATGACCGTGTCATCACAATGCTCCATAATTCTTGTCATCACAATGTTCCATGACGGTGTCATCACAATGCTCCATGGCCCTTGTCATCACAATGCTCCAGAATTCTTGTCATCACAATGTTCCATGACCATGTCATCACAATTCTCCATGGCCCTTGTCATCACAATGCTCCAGAATTCTTGTCATCACAATGTTCCATGACCGTGTCATCACAATGCTCCATGGCCCTTGTCATCACAATGCTCCAGAATTCTTGTCATCACAATGTTCCATTACCGTGTCATCACAATGCTCCATGGCCCTTGTCATCACAATGCTCCAGAATTCTTGTCATCACAAAGTTCCATGACCATGTCATCACAATGCACCATGACCCTTGTCATCACAATGCTCCAAACTTCTTGTCATCACAATGTTCCATGACCGTGTCATCACAATGCTCCATGGCCCTTGTCATCACAATGCTCCAGAATTCTTGTCATCACAATGTTCCATGACCGTGTCATCACAATGCTCCATGGCCCTTGTCATCACAATTCTCCAGATTTCTTGTCATCACAATGTTCCATGACCGTGTCATCACAATGCTCCATAATTCTTGTCATCAAAATGTTCCATGACAGTGTCATCACAATGCTCCAGAATTCTTGTCATCACAATGTTCCATGACCGTGTCATCACAATGCTCCAGAATTCTTTTCATCACAATGTTCCAGAATTCTTGTCATCACAATGTTCCATGACCGTGTCATCACAATGCTCCATGGCCCTGGTCATCACAATGCTCCAGATTGCTTGTCATCACAAAGTTCCATGACCGTGTTATCACAATGCACCATGGCCCTTGTCATCACGATGCTCCAGAATTCTTGTCATCACAATGTTCCATGACCGTGTCATCACAATGCTCCATGGCCCTTGTCATCACAATGCTCCAGAATTCTTGTCATCACAATGTTCCATGACCGTGTCATCACAATGCTCCATAATTCTTGTCATCACAATGTTCCATGACCGTGTCATCACAATGCTACATGACCCTGGTCATCACAGTTCTCCATGACCTTGGTCATCACAATGCTCTATATAGTTTTTCATGACAATTCTAAATGACCACTTTAATCATTTTGCTTGCTGACCATTTTCATCACATTTCTCTATTGTCATTACAATTCCCCATGTCCCCATTCTTCACAATGCTCCATGATGCCTGTCATCACAATGCTCAATGGCTTTTGTTATCACAATGCTCCAGGACCAGTTTCATCACAATACTCCATCCCCCTTGTCATCACGGTGCACAATGAAACCTCTCATTACAATGCTCCATGACACTTGTCATCACAATGCTCCATGGCCCTTGTCACCACAATGCTCCAGAATTCTTGTCATCACAATGTTCCATGACCGTGTCATCACAATGCTCCATGGCCCTTGTCATCACAATGCTCCAGAATTCTTGTCATCACAATGTTCCATGACCGTGTCATCAAAATGCTCCATAATTCTTTTCATCACAAAGTTCCATGACCGTGTCATCACAATGCTCCATAATTCTTGTCATCACAATGTTCCATGACGGTGTCATCACAATGCTCCATGGCCCTTGTCATCACAATGCTCCAAACTTCTTGTCATCACAATGTTCCATGACCGTGTCATCACAATGCTCCATGGCCCTTGTCATCACAATGCTCCAGAATTCTTGTCATCACAATGTTCCATGACCGTGTCATCACAATGCTCCATGGCCCTTGTCATCACAATGCTCCAGAATTCTTGTCATCACAAGGTTCCATGACCGTGTCATCACAATGCTCCATAATTCTTGTCATAACAATGTTCCATTACCGTGTCATCACAATGCTCCATAATTCTTGTCATCACAATGTTCCATGACCGTGTCATCACAATGCTCCAGAATTCTTGTCATCACAATGTTCCATGACCATGTCATCACAATACTCCATGGCCCTTGTCATCACAATGCTCCAGAATTCTTGTCATCACAATGTTCCATGACCGTGTCATCACAATGCTCCATAATTCTTGTCATCACAATGTTCCATGACCGTGTCATCACAATGCACCATGGCCCTTGTCACCACAATGCTCCAGAATTCTTGTCATCACAATGTTCCATGACCGTGTCATCACAATGCTCCATGGCCCTTGTCATCACAATGCTCCAGAATTCTTGTCATCACAATGTTCCATGACCGTGTCATCACAATGCTCCATAATTCTTGTCATCACAATGTTCCATGACCGTGTCATCACAATGCTCCATAATTCTTGTCATCACAATGTTCCATGACCGTGTCATCACAATGCTCCATGGCCCTTGTCATCACAATGCTCCAGAATTCTTGTCATCACAATGTTCCATGACCGTGTCATCACAATGCTCCATGGCCCTTGTCATCACAATGCTGCACAATTCTTGTCATCACAATGTTCCATGACCCTGTCATCACAATGCTCCATGGCCCTGGTCATCACAATGCTCCAGATTGCTTGTCATCACAAAGTTCCATGACCGTGTCATCACAATGCACCATGGCCCTTGTCATCACAATGCTCCAGAATGCATGTCATCATAATGTTCCATGACCGTGTCATCACAATGCTCCATGGCCGTTGTCATCACAATGCTCCAGATTTCTTGTCATCAAAATGTTCCATGACTGTGTCATCACAATGCTCCATGGCCCTTGTTATCACAATGCTCCAGAATTCTTGTCATCACAGTGTTCCATGACCGTGTCATCACAATGCTCCATGGCCATTGTTATCACAATGCTCCAGAATTCTTGTCATCACAAGGTTCCATGACCGTGTCATCACAATGCTCCATAATCCTTGTCATCAAAATGTTCCATGACCGTGTCATCACAATGCTCCAGAATTCTTGTCATCACAATGTTCCATGACCGTGTCATCACAATGCTCCATGGCCCTTGTCATTACAATGCTCCAGAATTCTTGTCATCACAATGTTCCATGACCGTGTCATCACAATGCTCCATGGCCCTGGTCATCACAATGCTCCAGATTGCTTGTCATCACAAAGTTCCATGACCGTGTCATCACAATGCACCATGGACCTTGTCATCACAATGCTCCAGAAACCTTGTCATCACAATGTTCCATGACCGTGTCATCACAATGCTCCATGGCCCTTGTCATCACAATGCACCAGATTTCTTGTCATCACAATGTTCCATGACCGTGTCATCACAATGCTCCAGAATTCTTGTCATCACAATGTTCCATGACCGTGTCATCACAATGCACCAGAATTCTTGTCATCACAATGTTCCATGACCGTGTCATCACAATGCTCCATGGCCCTTGTCATCACAATGCTCCAGAATTCTTGTTATCACAATGTTCCATGACCGTGTCATCACAATGCTCCAGAATTCTTGTCATCACAATGTTCCATGACCGTGTCATCACAATGCTCCATGGTCCTTGTCATCACAATGCTCCAGAATCCTTGTCATCACAATGTTCCATGACCGTGTCATCACAATGCTCCATGGCCCTTGTTATCACAATGCACCAGATTTCTTGTCCTCACAATGTTCCATGACCGTGTCATCACAATGCTCCAGAATTCTTGTCATCACAATGTTCCATGACCGTGTCATCACAATGCTCCAGAATTCTTGTCATCACAATGTTCCATGACCGTGTCATCACAATGCTCCATGGCCCTTGTCATCACAATGCTCCAGAATTCTTGTCATCACAATGTTCCATGACCGTGTCATCACAATGCTCCATAATTCTTGTCATCACAATGTTCCATGACCTTTGTCATCACAATGCTCTATATAGTTTTTCATGACAATTCTAAATGACCACTTTAATCATTTTGCTTGCTGACCATTTTCATCACATTTCTCTATTGTCATTACAATTCCCCATGTCCCCATTCTTCACAATGCTCCATGATGCCTGTCATCACAATGCTCAATGGCTTTTGTTATCACAATGCTCCAGGACCAGTTTCATCACAATACTCCATCCCCCTTGTCATCACGGTGCACAATGAAACCTCTCATTACAATGCTCCATGACACTTGTCATCACAATGCTCCATGGCACTTGTCATCACAATGCTCCATGGCCCTTGTCTTCACAATGCTCCAGAATTCTTGTCATCACCATGTTCCATGACCATGTCATCACAATACTCCATGGCCCTTGTCATCACAATGCTCCATGGCCCTTGTCATCACAATGCTCCAGAATTCTTGTCATCACAATGTTCCATGACCGTGTCATCACAGTGCTCCATAATTCTTGTCATCACAATGTTCCATGACCGTGTCATCACAATGCTACATGACTCTGGTCATCACAGTTCTCCATGACCTTTGCCATCACAATGCTCTATATAAATTTTCATGACAATTCTAAATGACCACTTTAATCACTTTGCTTGCTGACCATTTTCATCACATTTCTCTATTGTCATTAAAATTTCCCATAACCCCTTTCCTCACAATGCTCCATGATGCCTGTCATCACAATGCTCAATGGCTTTTGTTATCACAAAGCTCCAGGACCAGTTTCATCACAATACTCCATCCCCCTTGTCATCACGGTGCACAATGAAAAGTTACATTACAACGCTCCATGACACATGTCATCACAATGCTCCAGAATTCTTGTCATCACAATGTTCCATGACCATGTCATCACAATGCTCCATGGCCCTTGTCATCACAATGCTCCAGAATTCTTCTCACCACAATGTTCCATGACCGTGTCATCACAATGCTACATGACACTGGTCATCACAGTTCCTCATGACCTTTGTCATCACAATGCTCTATATAGTTTTTCATGACAATTCTAAATGACCACCTTAATCACTTTGCTTGCTGACCATTTTCATCACATTTCTCTATTGTCATTACAATTCCCCATGACCCCTTTCTTCACAATGCTCCATGATGCCTGTCATCACAATGCCCAATGGCTTTTGTTATCACAATGCTCCAGGACCAGTTTCATCACAATACTCCATCCCCCTTGTCATCAAGGTGCACAATGAAACCTCTCATTACAATGCTCCATGACACTTGTCATCACAAAGCTCCATGGCCCTTGTCATCACAATGCTCCAGAATTCTTGTCATCACAATGTTCAATGACCGTGTCATCACAATGCTCCATGGCCCTTGTCATCACAATGCTCCAGAATTCTTGTCATCACAATGTTCCATGACCGTGTCATCACAATGCTCCAGAATTCTTCTCATCACAATGCTCCAGAATTCTTGTCATCACAATGTTCCATGACCGTGTCATCACAATGCTCCATGGCCCTGGCCATCACAATGCTCCAGATTGCTTGTCATCACAAAGTTCCATGACCGTGTCATCACAATGCACCATGGCCCTTGTCATCACAATGCTCCAGAATTCTTGTCATCACAATGTTCCATGACCGTGTCATCACAATGCTCCATGGCCCTTGTCATCACAATGCTCCAGAATTCTTGTCATCACAATGATCCATGACCGTGTCATCACAATGCTCCATGGCCCTTGTCATCACAATGCTCCAGATTTCTTGTCATCACAATGTTCCATGATCGTGTCATCACAATGCTCCATAATAATTGTCATCAAAATGTTCCATGACCGTGTCATCACAATGCTCCAGAATTCTTGTCATCACAATGTTCCATGACCGTGTCATCACAATGCTCCAGAATTCTTGTCATCACAATGCTCCAGAATTCTTGTCATCACAATGTTCCATGACCGTGTCTTCACAATGCTCCATTGCCCTGGTCATCACAATGCTCCAGATTGCCTGTCATTACAAAGTTCCATGACCATGTCATCACAATGCACCATGGCCCTTGTCATCACAATGCTCCAGAATTCTTGTCATCACAATGTTCCATGACCGTGTCATCACAATGCTCCATGGCCCTTGTCATCACAATGCTCCAGAATTCTTGTCATCTCAATGTTCCATGACCGTGTCATCACAATGCTCCATGGCCCTTGTCATCACAATGCTCCATAATTCTTGTCATCACAATGTTCCATGACCGTTTCATCACAATGCTCCATAATTCTTGTCATCACAATGTTCCATGACCGTGTCATCACAATGCTCCATGGCCCTTTTCATCACAATGCTCCGGAATTCTTGTCATCACAAGGTTCCATGACTGTGTCATCAAAATGCACCATGGCCCTTGTCATCACAATGCTCCAGAATTCTTGTCATCACAATGTTCCATGACCGTGTCATCACAATGCTCCATGGCCCTTGTCATCACAATGCTCCAGAATTCTTGTCATCACAATGTTCCATGACCGTGTCATCACAATGCTCCATGGCCCTTGTCATCACAATGCTCCAGATTTCTTGTCATCACAATGTTCCATGACCGTGTCATCACAATGCTCCATAATTCTTGTCATCAAAATGTTCCATAACAGTGTCATCACAATGCTCCAGAATTCTTGTCATCACAATGTTCCATGACCGTGTCATCACAATGCTCCAGAATTCTTTTCATCACAATGTTCCAGAATTCTTGTCATCACAACGTTCCATGACCGTGTCATCACAATGCTCCATGGCCCTGGTCATCACAATGCTCCAGATTGCTTGTCATCACAAAGTTCCATGACCGTGTTATCACAATGCACCATGGCCCTTGTCATCACAATGCTCCAGAATTCTTGTCATCACAGTGTTCCATGACCGTGTCATCACAATGCTCCATGGCCCTTGTCATCACAATGCTCCAGAATTCTTGTCATCACAAGGTTCCATGACCGTGTCATCACAATGCTCCATAATTCTTGTCATCACAATGTTCCATGACCGTGTCATCACAATGCTACATGACCCTGGTCATCACAGTTCTCCATGACCTTTGTCATCACAATGCTCTATATAGTTTTTCATGACAATTCTAAATGACCACTTTAATCATTTTGCTTGCTGACCATTTTCATCACATTTCTCTATTGTCATTACAATTCCCCATGTCCCCATTCTTCACAATGCTCCATGATGCCTGTCATCACAATGCTCAATGGCTTTTGTTATCACATTGCTCCAGGACCAGTTTCATCACAATACTCCATCCCCCTTGTCATCACGGTGCACAATGAAACCTCTCATTACAATGTTCCATGACCGTGTCATCACAATGCTCCATGGCCCTTGTCATCACAATGCTCCAGAATTCTTGTCATCACAATGTTCCATGACCGTGTCATCACAATGCTCCATAATTCTAGTCATCACAATGTTCCATGACCGTGTCATCACAATGCTCCAGAATTCTTGTCATCACAATGTTCCATGACCATGTCATCACAATGCTCCATGGCCCTTGTCATCACAATGCTCCAGAATTCTTCTCACCACAATGTTCCATGACCGTGTCATCACAATGCTACATGACACTGGTCATCACAGTTCTTCATGACCTTTGTCATCACAATGCTCTATATAGTTTTTCATGACAATTCTAAATGACCACCTTAATCACTTTGCTTGCTGACCATTTTCATCACATTTCTCTATTGTCATTACAATTCCCCATGACCCCTTTCTTCACAATGCTCCATGATGCCTGTCATCACAATGCCCAATGGCTTTTGTTATCACAATGCTCCAGGACCAGTTTCATCACAATACGCCATCCCCCTTGTCATCAAGGTGCACAATGAAACCTCTCATTACAATGCTCCATGACACTTGTCATCACAAAGCTCCATGGCCCTTGTCATCACAATGCTCCAGAATTCTTGTCATCACAATGTTCAATGACCGTGTCATCACAATGCTCCATGGCCCTTGTCATCACAATGCTCCAGAATTCTTGTCATCACAATGTTCCATGACCGTGTCATCACAATGCTCCAGAATTCTTCTCATCACAATGCTCCAGAATTCTTGTCATCACAATGTTCCATGACCGTGTCATCACAATGCTCCATGGCCCTGGTCATCACAATGCTCCAGATTGCTTGTCATCACAAAGTTCCATGACCGTGTCATCACAATGCACCATGGCCCTTGTCATCACAATGCTCCAGAATTCTTGTCATCACAATGTTCCATGACCGTGTCATCACAATGCTCCATGGCCCTTGTCATCACAATGCTCCAGAATTCTTGTCATCACAAAGTTCCATGACCATGTCATCACAATGCACCATGGCCCTTGTCATCACAATGCTCCAAACTTCTTGTCATCACAATGTTCCATGACCGTGTCATCACAATGCTCCATGGCCCTTGTCATCACAATGCTCCAGAATTCTTGTCATCACAATGTTCCATGACCGTGTCATCACAATGCTCCATGGCCCTTGTCATCACAATGCTCCAGATTTCTTGTCATCACAATGTTCCATGACCGTGTCATCACAATGCTCCATAATTCTTGTCATCAAAATGTTCCATAACAGTGTCATCACAATGCTCCAGAATTCTTGTCATCACAATGTTCCATGACCGTGTCATCACAATGCTCCAGAATTCTTTTCATCACAATGTTCCAGAATTCTTGTCATCACAATGTTCCATGACCGTGTCATCACAATGCTCCATGGCCCTGGTCATCACAATGCTCCAGATTGCTTGTCATCACAAAGTTCCATGACCGTGTTATCACAATGCACCATGGCCCTTGTCATCACAATGCTCCAGAATTCTTGTCATCACAGTGTTCCATGACCGTGTCATCACAATGCTCCATGGCCCTGGTCATCACAATGCTCCAGATTGCTTGTCATCACAAAGTTCCATGACCGTGTTATCACAATGCACCATGGCCCTTGTCATCACAATGCTCCAGAATTCTTGTCATCACAGTGTTCCATGACCGTGTCATCACAATGCTCCATGGCCCTTGTCATCACAATGCTCCAGAATTCTTGTCATCACAAGGTTCCATGACCGTGTCATCACAATGCTCCATAATTCTTGTCATCACAATGTTCCATGACCGTGTCATCACAATGCTACATGACCCTGGTCATCACAGTTCTCCATGACCTTTGTCATCACAATGCTCTATATAGTTTTTCATGACAATTCTAAATGACCACTTTAATCATTTTGCTTGCTGACCATTTTCATCACATTTCTCTATTGTCATTACAATTCCCCATGTCCCCATTCTTCACAATGCTCCATGATGCCTGTCATCACAATGCTCAATGGCTTTTGTTATCACATTGCTCCAGGACCAGTTTCATCACAATACTCCATCCCCCTTGTCATCACGGTGCACAATGAAACCTCTCATTACAATGTTCCATGACCGTGTCATCACAATGCTCCATGGCCCTTGTCATCACAATGCTCCAGAATTCTTGTCATCACAATGTTCCATGACCGTGTCATCACAATGCTCCATAATTCTAGTCATCACAATGTTCCATGACCGTGTCATCACAATGCTCCAGAATTCTTGTCATCACAATGTTCCATGACCATGTCATCACAATGCTCCATGGCCCTTGTCATCACAATGCTCCAGAATTCTTGTCATCACAATGTTCCATGACCGTGTCATCACAATGCTCCATAATTCTTGTCATCACAATGTTCCATGACCGTGTCATCACAATGCTCCATGGCCCTTGTCATCACAATGCTCCAGAATTCTTCTCACCACAATGTTCCATGACCGTGTCATCACAATGCTACATGACACTGGTCATCACAGTTCTTCATGACCTTTGTCATCACAATGCTCTATATAGTTTTTCATGACAATTCTAAATGACCACCTTAATCACTTTGCTTGCTGACCATTTTCATCACATTTCTCTATTGTCATTACAATTCCCCATGACCCCTTTCTTCACAATGCTCCATGATGCCTGTCATCACAATGCCCAATGGCTTTTGTTATCACAATGCTCCAGGACCAGTTTCATCACATTACTCCATCCCCCTTGTCATCAAGGTGCACAATGAAACCTCTCATTACAATGCTCCATGACACTTGTCATCACAAAGCTCCATGGCCCTTGTCATCACAATGCTCCAGAATTCTTGTCATCACAATGTTCAATGACCGTGTCATCACAATGCTCCATGGCCCTTGTCATCACAATGCTCCAGAATTCATGTCATCACAATGTTCCATGACCGTGTCATCACAATGCTCCAGAATTCTTCTCATCACAATGCTCCAGAATTCTTGTCATCACAATGTTCCATGACCGTGTCATCACAATGCTCCATGGCCCTGGTCATCACAATGCTCCAGATTGCTTGTCATCACAAAGTTCCATGACCGTGTCATCACAATGCACCATGGCCCTTGTCATCACAATGCTCCAGAATTCTTGTCATCACAATGTTCCATGACCGTGTCATCACAATGCTCCATGGCCCTTGTCATCACAATGCTCCAGAATTCTTGTCATCACAATGCTCCAGATTTCTTGTCATCACAATGTTCCATGATCGTGTCATCACAATGCTCCATAATAATTGTCATCAAAATGTTCCATGACCGTGTCATCACAATGCTCCAGAATTCTTGTCATCACAATGTTCCATGACCGTGTCATCACAATGCTCCAGAATTCTTGTCATCACAATGCTCCAGAATTCTTGTCATCACAATGTTCCATGACCGTGTCTTCACAATGCTCCATTGCCCTGGTCATCACAATGCTCCAGATTGCCTGTCATTACAAAGTTCCATGACCATGTCATCACAATGCACCATGGCCCTTGTCATCACAATGCTCCAGAATTCTTGTCATCACAATGTTCCATGACCGTGTCATCACAATGCTCCATGGCCCTTGTTATCACAATGCTCCAGAATTCTTGTCATCTCAATGTTCCATGACCGTGTCATCACAATGCTCCATGGCCCTTGTCATCACAATGCTCCATAATTCTTGTCATCACAATGTTCCATGACCGTATCATCACAATGCTCCATAATTCTTGTCATCACAATGTTCCATGACCGTGTCATCACAATGCTCCATGGCCCTTTTCATCACAATGCTCCGGAATTCTTGTCATCACAAGGTTCCATGACTGTGTCATCAAAATGCACCATGGCCCTTGTCATCACAATGCTCCAGAATTCTTGTCATCACAATGTTCCATGACCGTGTCATCACAATGCTCCATGGCCCTTGTCATCACAATGCTCCAGAATTCTTGTCATCACAATGTTCCATGACCGTGTCATCACAATGCTCCATGGCCCTTGTCATCACAATGCTCCAGAATTCTTGTCATCACAAAGTTCCATGACCATGTCATCACAATGCACCATGGCCCTTGTCATCACAATGCTCCAAACTTCTTGTCATCACAATGTTCCATGACCGTGTCATCACAATGCTCCATGGCCCTTGTCATCACAATGCTCCAGAATTCTTGTCATCACTATGTTCCATGACCGTGTCATCACAATGCTCCATGGCCCTTGTCATCACAATGCTCCAGATTTCTTGTCATCACAATGTTCCATGACCGTGTCATCACAATGCTCCATAATTCTTGTCATCAAAATGTTCCATGACAGTGTCATCACAATGCTCCAGAATTCTTGTCATCACAATGTTCCATGACCGTGTCATCACAATGCTCCAGAATTCTTTTCATCACAATGTTCCAGAATTCTTGTCATCACAATGTTCCATGACCGTGTCATCACAATGCTCCATGGCCCTGGTCATCACAATGCTCCAGATTGCTTGTCATCACAAAGTTCCATGACCGTGTTATCACAATGCACCATGGCCCTTGTCATCACAATGCTCCAGAATTCTTGTCATCACAGTGTTCCATGACCGTGTCATCACAATGCTCCATGGCCCTTGTCATCACAATGCTCCAGAATTCTTGTCATCACAAGGTTCCATGACCGTGTCATCACAATGCTCCATAATTCGTGTCATCACAATGTTCCATGACCGTGTCATCACAATGCTACATGACCCTGGTCATCACAGTTCTCCATGACCTTTGTCATCACAATGCTCTATATAGTTTTTCATGACAATTCTAAATGACCACTTTAATCATTTTGCTTGCTGACCATTTTCATCACATTTCTCTATTGTCATTACAATTCCCCATGTCCCCATTCTTCACAATGCTCCATGATGCCTGTCATCACAATGCTCAATGGCTTTTGTTATCACAATGCTCCAGGACCAGTTTCATCACAATACTCCATCCCCCTTGTCATCACGGTGCACAATGAAACCTCTCATTACAATGTTCCATGACCGTGTCATCACAATGCTCCATGGCCCTTGTCATCACAATGCTCCAGAATTCTTGTCATCACAATGTTCCATGACCGTGTCATCACAATGCTCCATAATTCTTGTCATCACAATGTTCCATGACCGTGTCATCACAATGCTCCAGAATTCTTGTCATCACAATGTTCCATGACCATGTCATCACAATGCTCCATGGCCCTTGTCATCACAATGCTCCAGAATTCTTGTCATCACAATGTTCCATGACCGTGTCATCACAATGCTCCATAATTCTTGTCATCACAATGTTCCATGACCGTGTCATCACAATGCACCATGGCCCTTGTCACCACAATGCTCCAGAATTCTTGTCATCACAATATTCCATGACCGTGTCATCACAATGCTCCATGGCCCTTGTCATCACAATGCTCCAGAATTCTTGTCATCACAATGTTCCATGACCGTGTCATCACAATGCTCCATAATTCTTGTCATCACAAAGTTCCATGACCGTGTCATGACAATGCACCATGGCCCTTGTCATCACAATGCTGCAGAATTCTTGTCATCACAATGTTCCACGACTGTGTCATCACAATGCTCCATGGCCCTTGTCATCACAATGCTCCAGAATTCTTGTCATCACAATGTTCCATGACCGTGTCATCACAATGCTCCATAATTCTTGTCATCACAATGTTCCATTACCGTGTCATCACAATGCTCCAGAATTCTTGTCATCACAATGTTCCATGACCATGTCATCACAATGCTCCATGGCCCTTGTCATCACAATGCTCCAGAATTCTTGTCATCACAATGTTCCATGACCGTGTCATCACAATGCTCCATAATTCTTGTCATCACAATGTTCCATGACCGTGTCATCACAATGCACCATGGCCCTTGTCACCACAATGCTCCAGAATTCTTGTCATCACAATGTTCTATGACCGTGTCATCACAATGCTCCATGGCCCTTGTCATCACAATGCTCCAGAATTCTTATCATCACAATGTTCCATGACCGTGTCATCACAATGCTCCAGAATTCTTGTCATCACAATGTTCCATGACCGTGTCATCCCAATGCTCCATGGCCCTTGTCATCACAATGCTCCAGAATTCTTGTCATCACAATGTTCCATGACCGTGTCATCACAATGCTCCATAATTCTTGTCATCACAATGTTCCATGACCGTGTCATCACAATGCTACATGACCCTGGCCATCACAGTTCTCCATGACCGTTGTCATCACAATGCTCTATGTAGTTTTTCATGACAATTCTAAATGACCACTTTAATCACTTTGCTTGCTGACCATTTTCATCACATTTCTATATTGTCATTACAATTTCCCATGACCCCTTTCTTCACAATGCTCCATGATGCCTGTCATCACAATGCTCAATGGCTTTTGTTATCACAATGCTCCAGGACCAGTTTCATCACAATACTCTATCCCCCTTGTCATCACGGTGCACAATGAAACCTCTCATTACAATGCTCCATGACACTTGTCATCACAATGCTCCATGGCCCTTGTCATCACAATGCTCCAGATTGTTGTCATCACAAAGTTCCGTGACCGTGTCATCACAATGCACCATGGCCCTTGTCATCACAATGCTCCAGATTTCTTGTCATCACAATGTTCCATGACCGTGTCATCACAATGCTCCAGAATTCTTGTCATCACAATGTTCCATGACCGTGTCATCACAATGCTCCAGAATTCTTGTCATCACAATGTTCCATGACCGTGTCATCACAATGCTCCATGGCCCTTGTCATCACAATGCTCCAGAATTCTTGTCATCACAAGGTTCCATGACCGTGTCATCACAATGCTCCATAATTCTTGTCATCAAAATGTTCCATGACCGTGTCATCACAATGCTCCAGAATTCTTGTCATCACAATGTTCCCTGACCATGTCATCACAATGCTCCAGAATTCTTGTCATCACAATGCTCCAGAATTCTTGTCATCACAATGTTCCATGACCCTGTCATCACAATGCTCCAGAATTCTTGTCATCACAATGCTCCAGAATTCTTGTAATCACAATGTTCCATGACCGTGTCATCACAATGCTCCATGGCCCTGGTCATCACAATGCTCCAGATTGCTTGTCATCACAAAGTTCCATGACCGTGTCATGACAATGCACCATGGCCCTTGTCATCACAATGCTCCAGAATTCTTGTCATCACAATGTTCCATGACCGTGTCATCACAATGCTCCATGGCCCTTGTCTTCACAATGCTCCAGAATTCTTGTCATCACCATGTTCCATGACCATGTCATCACAATTCTCCATGGCCCTTGTCATCACAATGCTCCATGGCCCTTGTCATCACAATGCTCCAGAATTCTTGTCATCACAATGTTCCATGACCGTGTCATCACAATGCTCCATGGCCCTTGTCATCACAATTCTCCATAATTCTTGTCATCACAATGTTCCATGACCGTGTCATCACAATGCTCCAGAATTCTTGTCATCACAATGTTCCATGACCATGTCATCACAATGCACCATGGCCCTTGTCACCACAATGCTCCAGAATTCTTGTCATCACAATGTTCCATGACCGTGTCATCACAATGCTCCATGGCCCTTGTCATCACAATGCTCCAGAATTCTTGTCATCACAATGTTCCATGACCGTGTCATCAAAATGCTCCATAATTCTTTTCATCACAAAGTTCCATGACCGTGTCATCACAATGCTCCATAATTCTTGTCATCACAATGTTCCATGACGGTGTCATCACAATGCTCCATGGCCCTTGTCATCACAATGCTCCAGAATTCTTGTCATCACAATGTTCCATGACCATGTCATCACAATTCTCCATGGCCCTTGTCATCACAATGCTCCAGAATTCTTGTCATCACAATGTTCCATGACCGTGTCATCACAATGCTCCATGGCCCTTGTCATCACAATGCTCCAGAATTCTTGTCATCACAATGTTCCATTACCGTGTCATCACAGTGCTCCATGGCCCTTGTCATCACAATGCTCCAGAATTCTTGTCATCACAAAGTTCCATGACCATGTCATCACAATGCACCATGACCCTTATCATCACAATGCTCCAAACTTCTTGTCATCACAATGTTCCATGACCGTGTCATCACAATGCTCCATGGCCCTTGTCATCACAATGCTCCAGAATTCTTGTCATCACAATGTTCCATGACCGTGTCATCACAATGCTCCATGGCCCTTGTCATCACAATTCTCCAGATTTCTTGTCATCACAATGTTCCATGACCGTGTCATCACAATGCTCCATAATTCTTGTCATCAAAATGTTCCATGACAGTGTCATCACAATGCTCCAGAATTCTTGTCATCACAATGTTCCATGACCATGTCATCACAATGCTCCAGAATTATTTTCATCACAATGTTCCAGAATTCTTGTCATCACAATGTTCCATGACCGTGTCATCACAATGCTCCATGGCCCTTGTCATCACAATGCTGCACAATTCTTGTCATCACAATGTTCCATGACCCTGTCATCACAATGCTCCATGGCCCTGGTCATCACAATGCTCCAGATTGCTTGTCATCACAAAGTTCCATGACCGTGTCATCACAATGCACCATGGCCCTTGTCATCACAATGCTCCAGAATGCATGTCATCATAATGTTCCATGACCGTGTCATCACAATGCTCCATGGCCGTTGTCATCACAATGCTCCAGATTTCTTGTCATCAAAATGTTCCATGACTGTGTCATCACAATGCTCCATGGCCCTTGTTATCACAATGCTCCAGAATTCTTGTCATCACAGTGTTCCATGACCGTGTCATCACAATGCTCCATGGCCATTGTTATCACAATGCTCCAGAATTCTTGTCATCACAAGGTTCCATGACCGTGTCATCACAATGCTCCATAATCCTTGTCATCAAAATGTTCCATGACCGTGTCATCACAATGCTCCAGAATTCTTGTCATCACAATGTTCCATGACCGTGTCATCACAATGCTCCATAATTCTTGTCATCACAATGTTCCATGACGGTGTCATCACAATGCTCCATGGCCCTTGTCATCACAATGCTCCAGAATTCTTGTCATCACAATGTTCCATGACCATGTCATCACAATTCTCCATGGCCCTTGTCATCACAATGCTCCAGAATTCTTGTCATCACAATGTTCCATGACCGTGTCATCACAATGCTCCATGGCCCTTGTCATCACAATGCTCCAGAATTCTTGTCATCACAATGTTCCATTACCGTGTCATCACAGTGCTCCATGGCCCTTGTCATCACAATGCTCCAGAATTCTTGTCATCACAAAGTTCCATGACCATGTCATCACAATGCACCATGACCCTTATCATCACAATGCTCCAAACTTCTTGTCATCACAATGTTCCATGACCGTGTCATCACAATGCTCCATGGCCCTTGTCATCACAATGCTCCAGAATTCTTGTCATCACAATGTTCCATGACCGTGTCATCACAATGCTCCATGGCCCTTGTCATCACAATTCTCCAGATTTCTTGTCATCACAATGTTCCATGACCGTGTCATCACAATGCTCCATAATTCTTGTCATCAAAATGTTCCATGACAGTGTCATCACAATGCTCCAGAATTCTTGTCATCACAATGTTCCATGACCATGTCATCACAATGCTCCAGAATTCTTTTCATCACAATGTTCCAGAATTCTTGTCATCACAATGTTCCATGACCGTGTCATCACAATGCTCCATGGCCCTTGTCATCACAATGCTGCACAATTCTTGTCATCACAATGTTCCATGACCCTGTCATCACAATGCTCCATGGCCCTGGTCATCACAATGCTCCAGATTGCTTGTCATCACAAAGTTCCATGACCGTGTCATCACAATGCACCATGGCCCTTGTCATCACAATGCTCCAGAATGCATGTCATCATAATGTTCCATGACCGTGTCATCACAATGCTCCATGGCCGTTGTCATCACAATGCTCCAGATTTCTTGTCATCAAAATGTTCCATGACTGTGTCATCACAATGCTCCATGGCCCTTGTTATCACAATGCTCCAGAATTCTTGTCATCACAGTGTTCCATGACCGTGTCATCACAATGCTCCATGGCCATTGTTATCACAATGCTCCAGAATTCTTGTCATCACAAGGTTCCATGACCGTGTCATCACAATGCTCCATAATCCTTGTCATCAAAATGTTCCATGACCGTGTCATCACAATGCTCCAGAATTCTTGTCATCACAATGTTCCATGACCGTGTCATCACAATGCTCCATGGCCCTTGTCATTACAATGCTCCAGAATTCTTGTCATCACAATGTTCCATGACCGTGTCATCACAATGCTCCATGGCCCTGGTCATCACAATGCTCCAGATTGCTTGTCATCACAAAGTTCCATGACCGTGTCATCACAATGCACCATGGACCTTGTCATCACAATGCTCCAGAATCCTTGTCATCACAATGTTCCATGACCGTGTCATCACAATGCTCCATGGCCCTTGTCATCACAATGCACCAGATTTCTTTTCATCACAATGTTCCATGACCGTGTCATCACAATGCTCCAGAATTCTTGTCATCACAATGTTCCATGACCGTGTCATCACAATGCTCCAGAATTCTTGTCATCACAATGTTCCATGACCGTGTCATCACAATGCTCCATGGCCCTTGTCATCACAATGCTCCAGAATTCTTGTTATCACAATGTTCCATGACCGTGTCATCACAATGCTCCAGAATTCTTGTCATCACAATGTTCCATGACCGTGTCATCACAATGCTCCATGGTCCTTGTCATCACAATGCTCCAGAATCCTTGTCATCACAATGTTCCATGACCGTGTCATCACAATGCTCCATGGCCCTTGTTATCACAATGCACCAGATTTCTTGTCCTCACAATGTTCCATGACCGTGTCATCACAATGCTCCAGAATTCTTGTCATCACAATGTTCCATGACCGTGTCATCACAATGCTCCAGAATTCTTGTCATCACAATGTTCCATGACCGTGTCATCACAATGCTCCATGGCCCTTGTCATCACAATGCTCCAGAATTCTTGTCATCACAATGTTCCATGACCGTGTCATCACAATGCTCCATAATTCTTGTCATCACAATGTTCCATGACCGTGTCATCACAATGCTACATGACCCTGGTCATCACAGTTCTCCATGACCTTTGTCATCACAATGCTCTATATAGTTTTTCATGACAATTCTAAATGACCCCTTTAATCATTTTGCTTGCTGACCATTTTCATCACATTTCTCTATTGTCATTACAATTCCCCATGTCCCCATTCTTCACAATGCTCCATGATGCCTGTCATCACAATGCTCAATGGCTTTTGTTATCACCATGCTCCAGGACCAGTTTCATCACAATACTCCATCCCCCTTGTCATCACGGTGCACAATGAAAAGTTACATTACAATGCTCCATGACACATGTCATCACAATGCTCCAGAATTCTTGTCATCACAATGTTCCATGACCATGTCATCACAATGCTCCATGGCCCTTGTCATCACAATGCTCCAGAATTCTTCTCACCACAATGTTCCATGACCGTGTCATCACAATGCTACATGACACTGGTCATCACAGTTCTTCATGACCTTTGTCATCACAATGCTCTATATAGTTTTTCATGACAATTCTAAATGACCACCTTAATCACTTTGCTTGCTGACCATTTTCATCACATTTCTCTATTGTCATTACAATTCCCCATGACCCCTTTCTTCACAATGCTCCATGATGCCTGTCATCACAATGCCCAATGGTTTTTGTTATCACAATGCTCCAGGACCAGTTTCATCACAATACTCCATCCCCCTTGTCATCAAGGTGCACAATGAAACCTCTCATTACAATGCTCCATGACACTTGTCATCACAAAGCTCCATGGCCCTTGTCATCACAATGCTCCAGAATTCTTGTCATCACAATGTTCAATGACCGTGTCATCACAATGCTCCATGGCCCTTGTCATCACAATGCTCCAGAATTCTTGTCATCACAATGTTCCATGACCGTGTCATCACAATGCTCCAGAATTCTTCTCATCACAATGCTCCAGAATTCTTGTCATCACAATGTTCCATGACCGTATCATCACAATGCTCCATGGCCCTGGTCATCACAATGCTCCAGATTGCTTGTCATGACAAAGTTCCATGACCGTGTCATCACAATGCACCATGGCCCTTGTCATCACAATGCTCCAGAATTCTTGTCATCACAATGTTCCATGACCGTGTCATCACAATGCTCCATGGCCCTTGTCATCACAATGCTCCAGAATTCTTGTCATCACAATGATCCATGACCGTGTCATCACAATGCTCCATGGCCCTTGTCATCACAATGCTCCAGATTTCTTGTCATCACAATGTTCCATGATCGTGTCATCACAATGCTCCATAATAATTGTCTTCAAAATGTTCCATGACCGTGTCATCACAATGCTCCAGAATTCTTGTCATCACAATGTTCCATGACCGTGTCATCACAATGCTCCAGAATTCTTGTCATCACAATGCTCCAGAATTCTTGTCATCACAATGTTCCATGACCGTGTCTTCACAATGCTCCATTGCCCTGGTCATCACAATGCTCCAGATTGCCTGTCATTACAAAGTTCCATGACCATGTCATCACAATGCACCATGGCCCTTGTCATCACAATGCTCCAGAATTCTTGTCATCACAATGTTCCATGACCGTGTCATCACAATGCTCCATGGCCCTTGTCATCACAATGCTCCAGAATTCTTGTCATCACAATGTTCCATGACCGTGTCATCACAATGCTCCATAATTCTTGTCATCACAATGTTCCATGACCGTGTCATCACAATGCTCCAGAATTCTTGTCATCACAATGTTCCATGACCATGTCATCACAATGCTCCATGGCCCTTGTCATCACAATGCTCCAGAATTCTTGTCATCACAATGTTCCATGACCGTGTCATCACAATGCTCCATAATTCTTGTCATCACAATGTTCCATGACCGTGTCATCACAATGCACCATGGCCCTTGTCACCACAATGCTCCAGAATTCTTGTCATCACAATATTCCATGACCGTGTCATCACAATGCTCCATGGCCCTTGTCATCACAATGCTCCAGAATTCTTGTCATCACAATGTTCCATGACCGTGTCATCACAATGCTCCATAATTCTTGTCATCACAAAGTTCCATGACCGTGTCATGACAATGCACCATGGCCCTTGTCATCACAATGCTGCAGAATTCTTGTCATCACAATGTTCCACGACTGTGTCATCACAATGCTCCATGGCCCTTGTCATCACAATGCTCCAGAATTCTTGTCATCACAATGTTCCATGACCGTGTCATCACAATGCTCCATAATTCTTGTCATCACAATGTTCCATTACCGTGTCATCACAATGCTCCAGAATTCTTGTCATCACAATGTTCCATGACCATGTCATCACAATGCTCCATGGCCCTTGTCATCACAATGCTCCAGAATTCTTGTCATCACAATGTTCCATGACCGTGTCATCACAATGCTCCATAATTCTTGTCATCACAATGTTCCATGACCGTGTCATCACAATGCACCATGGCCCTTGTCACCACAATGCTCCAGAATTCTTGTCATCACAATGTTCTATGACCGTGTCATCACAATGCTCCATGGCCCTTGTCATCACAATGCTCCAGAATTCTTGTCATCACAAGGTTCCATGACCGTGTCATCACAATGCTCCATAATTCTTGTCATCACAATGTTCCATGACCGTGTCATCACAATGCTACATGACCCTGGTCATCACAGTTCTCCATGACCTTTGTCATCACAATGCTCTATATAGTTTTTCATGACAATTCTAAATGACCACTTTAATCATTTTGCTTGCTGACCATTTTCATCACATTTCTCTATTGTCATTACAATTCCCCATGTCCCCATTCTTCACAATGCTCCATGATGCCTGTCATCACAATGCTCAATGGCTTTTGTTATCACAATGCTCCAGGACCAGTTTCATCACAATACTCCATCCCCCTTGTCATCACGGTGCACAATGAAAAGTTACATTACAATGCTCCATGACACATGTCATCACAATGCTCCAGAATTCTTGTCATCACAATGTTCCATGACCATGTCATCACAATGCTCCATGGCCCTTGTCATCACAATGCTCCAGAATTCTTCTCACCACAATGTTCCATGACCGTGTCATCACAATGCTACATGACACTGGTCATCACATTTCTTCATGACCTTTGTCATCACAATGCTCTATATAGTTTTTCATGACAATTCTAAATGACCACCTTAATCACTTTGCTTGCTGACCATTTTCATCACATTTCTCTATTGTCATTACAATTCCCCATGACCCCTTTCTTCACAATGCTCCATGATGCCTGTCATCACAATGCCCAATGGCTTTTGTTATCACAATGCTCCAGGACCAGTTTCATCACAATACTCCATCCCCCTTGTCATCAAGGTGCACAATGAAACCTCTCATTACAATGCTCCATGACACTTGTCATCACAAAGCTCCATGGCCCTTGTCATCACAATGCTCCAGAATTCTTGTCATCACAATGTTCCATGACCGTGTCTTCACAATGCTCCATTGCCCTGGTCATCACAATGCTCCAGATTGCCTGTCATTACAAAGTTCCATGACCATGTCATCACAATGCACCATGGCCCTTGTCATCACAATGCTCCAGAATTCTTGTCATCACAATGTTCCATGACCGTGTCATCACAATGCTCCATGGCCCTTGTCATCACAATGCTCCAGAATTCTTGTCATCACAATGTTCCATGACCGTGTCATCACAATGCTCCATAATTCTTGTCATCACAATGTTCCATGACCGTGTCATCACAATGCTCCAGAATTCTTGTCATCACAATGTTCCATGACCATGTCATCACAATGCTCCATGGCCCTTGTCATCACAATGCTCCAGAATTCTTGTCATCACAATGTTCCATGACCGTGTCATCACAATGCTCCATAATTCTTGTCATCACAATGTTCCATGACCGTGTCATCACAATGCTCCATGGCCCTTGTCATCACAATGCTCCAGAATTCTTGTCATCACAATGTTCCATGACCGTGTCATCACAATGCTCCATAATTCTTGTCATCACAAAGTTCCATGACCGTGTCATGACAATGCACCATGGCCCTTGTCATCACAATGCTGCAGAATTCTTGTCATCACAATGTTCCACGACTGTGTCATCACAATGCTCCATGGCCCTTGTCATCACAATGCTCCAGAATTCTTGTCATCACAATGTTCCATGACCGTGTCATCACAATGCTCCATAATTCTTGTCATCACAATGTTCCATTACCGTGTCATCACAATGCTCCAGAATTCTTGTCATCACAATGTTCCATGACCATGTCATCACAATGCTCCATGGCCCTTGTCATCACAATGCTCCAGAATTCTTGTCATCACAATGTTCCATGACCGTGTCATCACAATGCTCCATAATTCTTGTCATCACAATGTTCCATGACCGTGTCATCACAATGCACCATGGCCCTTGTCACCACAATGCTCCAGAATTCTTGTCATCACAATGTTCTATGACCGTGTCATCACAATGCTCCATGGCCCTTGTCATCACAATGCTCCAGAATTCTTATCATCACAATGTTCCATGACCGTGTCATCACAATGCTCCAGAATTCTTGTCATCACAATGTTCCATGACCGTGTCATCCCAATGCTCCATGGCCCTTGTCATCACAATGCTCCAGAATTCTTGTCATCACAATGTTCCATGACCGTGTCATCACAATGCTCCATAATTCTTGTCATCACAATGTTCCATGACCGTGTCATCACAATGCTACATGACCCTGGCCATCACAGTTCTCCATGACCGTTGTCATCACAATGCTCTATGTAGTTTTTCATGACAATTCTAAATGACCACTTTAATCACTTTGCTTGCTGACCATTTTCATCACATTTCTATATTGTCATTACAATTTCCCATGACCCCTTTCTTCACAATGCTCCATGATGCCTGTCATCACAATGCTCAATGGCTTTTGTTATCACAATGCTCCAGGACCAGTTTCATCACAATACTCTATCCCCCTTGTCATCACGGTGCACAATGAAACCTCTCATTACAATGCTCCATGACACTTGTCATCACAATGCTCCATGGCCCTTGTCATCACAATGCTCCAGATTGTTGTCATCACAAAGTTCCGTGACCGTGTCATCACAATGCACCATGGCCCTTGTCATCACAATGCTCCAGATTTCTTGTCATCACAATGTTCCATGACCGTGTCATCACAATGCTCCAGAATTCTTGTCATCACAATGTTCCATGACCGTGTCATCACAATGCTCCAGAATTCTTGTCATCACAATGTTCCATGACCGTGTCATCACAATGCTCCATGGCCCTTGTCATCACAATGCTCCAGAATTCTTGTCATCACAAGGTTCCATGACCGTGTCATCACAATGCTCCATAATTCTTGTCATCAAAATGTTCCATGACCGTGTCATCACAATGCTCCAGAATTCTTGTCATCACAATGTTCCCTGACCATGTCATCACAATGCTCCAGAATTCTTGTCATCACAATGCTCCAGAATTCTTGTCATCACAATGTTCCATGACCGTGTCATCACAATGCTCCAGAATTCTTGTCATCACAATGCTCCAGAATTCTTGTAATCACAATGTTCCATGACCGTGTCATCACAATGCTCCATGGCCCTGGTCATCACAATGCTCCAGATTGCTTGTCATCACAAAGTTCCATGACCGTGTCATGACAATGCACCATGGCCCTTGTCATCACAATGCTCCAGAATTCTTGTCATCACAATGTTCCATGACCGTGTCATCACAATGCTCCATGGCCCTTGTCTTCACAATGCTCCAGAATTCTTGTCATCACCATGTTCCATGACCATGTCATCACAATTCTCCATGGCCCTTGTCATCACAATGCTCCATGGCCCTTGTCATCACAATGCTCCAGAATTCTTGTCATCACAATGTTCCATGACCGTGTCATCAAAATGCTCCATAATTCTTTTCATCACAAAGTTCCATGACCGTGTCATCACAATGCTCCATAATTCTTGTCATCACAATGTTCCATGACGGTGTCATCACAATGCTCCATGGCCCTTGTCATCACAATGCTCCAGAATTCTTGTCATCACAATGTTCCATGACCATGTCATCACAATTCTCCATGGCCCTTGTCATCACAATGCTCCAGAATTCTTGTCATCACAATGTTCCATGACCGTGTCATCACAATGCTCCATGGCCCTTGTCATCACAATGCTCCAGAATTCTTGTCATCACAATGTTCCATTACCGTGTCATCACAGTGCTCCATGGCCCTTGTCATCACAATGCTCCAGAATTCTTGTCATCACAAAGTTCCATGACCATGTCATCACAATGCACCATGACCCTTGTCATCACAATGCTCCAAACTTCTTGTCATCACAATGTTCCATGACCGTGTCATCACAATGCTCCATGGCCCTTGTCATCACAATGCTCCAGAATTCTTGTCATCACAATGTTCCATGACCGTGTCATCACAATGCTCCATGGCCCTTGTCATCACAATTCTCCAGATTTCTTGTCATCACAATGTTCCATGACCGTGTCATCACAATGCTCCATAATTCTTGTCATCAAAATGTTCCATGACAGTGTCATCACAATGCTCCAGAATTCTTGTCATCACAATGTTCCATGACCGTGTCATCACAATGCTCCAGAATTCTTGTCATCACAATGTTCCAGAATTCTTGTCATCACAATGTTCCATGACCGTGTCATCACAATGCTCCATGGCCCTTGTCATCACAATGCTGCACAATTCTTGTCATCACAATGTTCCATGACCCTGTCATCACAATGCTCCATGGCCCTGGTCATCACAATGCTCCAGATTGCTTGTCATCACAAAGTTCCATGACCGTGTCATCACAATGCACCATGGCCCTTGTCATCACAATGCTCCAGAATGCATGTCATCATAATGTTCCATGACCGTGTCATCACAATGCTCCATGGCCGTTGTCATCACAATGCTCCAGATTTCTTGTCATCAAAATGTTCCATGACTGTGTCATCACAATGCTCCATGGCCCTTGTTATCACAATGCTCCAGAATTCTTGTCATCACAGTGTTCCATGACCGTGTCATCACAATGCTCCATGGCCATTGTTATCACAATGCTCCAGAATTCTTGTCATCACAAGGTTCCATGACCGTGTCATCACAATGCTCCATAATCCTTGTCATCAAAATGTTCCATGACCGTGTCATCACAATGCTCCAGAATTCTTGTCATCACAATGTTCCATGACCGTGTCATCACAATGCTCCATGGCCCTTGTCATTACAATGCTCCAGAATTCTTGTCATCACAATGTTCCATGACCGTGTCATCACAATGCTCCATGGCCCTGGTCATCACAATGCTCCAGATTGCTTGTCATCACAAAGTTCCATGACCGTGTCATCACAATGCACCATGGACCTTGTCATCACAATGCTCCAGAATCCTTGTCATCACAATGTTCCATGACCGTGTCATCACAATGCTCCATGGCCCTTGTCATCACAATGCACCAGATTTCTTTTCATCACAATGTTCCATGACCGTGTCATCACAATGCTCCAGAATTCTTGTCATCACAATGTTCCATGACCGTGTCATCACAATGCTCCAGAATTCTTCTCATCACAATGCTCCAGAATTCTTGTCATCACAATGTTCCATGACCGTGTCATCACAATGCTCCAGAATTCTTCTCATCACAATGCTCCAGATTGCTTGTCATCACAAAGTTCCATGACCGTGTCATCACAATGCACCATGGCCCTTGTCATCACAATGCTCCAGAATTCTTGTCATCACAATGTTCCATGACCGTGTCATCACAATGCTCCATAATTCTTGTCATCAAAATGTTCCATGACAGTGTCATCACAATGCTCCAGAATTCTTGTCATCACAATGTTCCATGACCGTGTCATCACAATGCTCCAGAATTCTTGTCATCACAATGTTCCAGAATTCTTGTCATCACAATGTTCCATGACCGTGTCATCACAATGCTCCATGGCCCTTGTCATCACAATGCTGCACAATTCTTGTCATCACAATGTTCCATGACCCTGTCATCACAATGCTCCATGGCCCTGGTCATCACAATGCTCCAGATTGCTTGTCATCACAAAGTTCCATGACCGTGTCATCACAATGCACCATGGCCCTTGTCATCACAATGCTCCAGAATGCATGTCATCATAATGTTCCATGACCGTGTCATCACAATGCTCCATGGCCGTTGTCATCACAATGCTCCAGATTTCTTGTCATCAAAATGTTCCATGACTGTGTCATCACAATGCTCCATGGCCCTTGTTATCACAATGCTCCAGAATTCTTGTCATCACAGTGTTCCATGACCGTGTCATCACAATGCTCCATGGCCATTGTTATCACAATGCTCCAGAATTCTTGTCATCACAAGGTTCCATGACCGTGTCATCACAATGCTCCATAATCCTTGTCATCAAAATGTTCCATGACCGTGTCATCACAATGCTCCAGAATTCTTGTCATCACAATGTTCCATGACCGTGTCATCACAATGCTCCATGGCCCTTGTCATTACAATGCTCCAGAATTCTTGTCATCACAATGTTCCATGAACGTGTCATCACAATGCTCCATGGCCCTGGTCATCACAATGCTCCAGATTGCTTGTCATCACAAAGTTCCATGACCGTGTCATCACAATGCACCATGGACCTTGTCATCACAATGCTCCAGAATCCTTGTCATCACAATGTTCCATGACCGTGTCATCACAATGCTCCATGGCCCTTGTCATCACAATGCACCAGATTTCTTTTCATCACAATGTTCCATGACCGTGTCATCACAATTCTCCAGAATTCTTGTCATCACAATGTTCCATGACCGTGTCATCACAATGCTCCAGAATTCTTGTCATCACAATGTTCCATGACCGTGTCATCACAATGCTCCATGGCCCTTGTCATCACAATGCTCCAGAATTCTTGTTATCACAATGTTCCATGACCGTGTCATCACAATGCTCCAGAATTCTTGTCATCACAATGTTCCATGACCGTGTCATCACAATGCTCCATGGTCCTTGTCATCACAATGCTCCAGAATCCTTGTCATCACAATGTTCCATGACCGTGTCATCACAATGCTCCATGGCCCTTGTTATCACAATGCACCAGATTTCTTGTCCTCACAATGTTCCATGACCGTGTCATCACAATGCTCCAGAATTCTTGTCATCACAATGTTCCATGACCGTGTCATCACAATGCTCCAGAATTCTTGTCATCACAGTGTTCCATGACCGTGTCATCACAATGCTCCATGGCCCTTGTCATCACAATGCTCCAGAATTCTTGTCATCACAATGTTCCATGACCGTGTCATCACAATGCTCCATAATTCTTGTCATCACAATGTTCCATGACCGTGTCATCACAATGCTACATGACCCTGGTCATCACAGTTCTCCATGACCTTTGTCATCACAATGCTCTATATAGTTTTTCATGACAATTCTAAATGACCCCTTTAATCATTTTGCTTGCTGACCATTTTCATCACATTTCTCTATTGTCATTACAATTCCCCATGTCCCCATTCTTCACAATGCTCCATGATGCCTGTCATCACAATGCTCAATGGCTTTTGTTATCACAATGCTCCAGGACCAGTTTCATCACAATACTACATCCCCCTTGTCATCACGGTGCACAATGAAACCTCTCATTACAATGCTCCATGACACTTGTCATCACAATGCTCCATGGCCCTTGTCTTCACAATGCTCCAGAATTCTTGTCATCACCATGTTCCATGACCATGTCATCACAATACTCCATGGCCCTTGTCATCACAATGCTCCATGGCCCTTGTCATCACAATGCTCCAGAATTCTTGTCATCACAATGTTCCATGACCGTGTCATCACAATGCTCCATAATTCTTGTCATCACAATGTTCCATGACCGTGTCATCACAATGCTACATGACTCTGGTCAACACAGTTCTCCATGACCTTTGCCATCACAATGCTCTATATAGATTTTCATGACAATTCTAAATGACCACTTTAATCACTTTGCTTGCTGACCATTTTCATCACATTTCTCTATTGTCATTAAAATTTCCCATAACCCCTTTCCTCACAATGCTCCATGATGCCTGTCATCACAATGCTCAATGGCTTTTGTTATCACAAAGCTCCAGGACCAGTTTCATCACAATACTCCATCCCCCTTGTCATCACGGTGCACAATGAAAAGTTACATTACAATGCTCCATGACACATGTCATCACAATGCTCCAGAATTCTTGTCATCACAATGTTCCATGACCATGTCATCACAATGCTCCATGGCCCTTGTCATCACAATGCTCCAGAATTCTTCTCACCACAATGTTCCATGACCGTGTCATCACAATGCTACATGACACTGGTCATCACAGTTCTTCATGACCTTTGTCATCACAATGCTCTATATAGTTTTTCATGACAATTCTAAATGACCACCTTAATCACTTTGCTTGCTGACCATTTTCATCACATTTCTCTATTGTCATTACAATTCCCCATGACCCCTTTCTTCACAATGCTCCATGATGCCTGTCATCACAATGCCCAATGGCTTTTGTTATCACAATGCTCCAGGACCAGTTTCATCACAATACTCCATCCCCATTGTCATCAAGGTGCACAATGAAACCTCTCATTACAATGCTCCATGACACTTGTCATCACAAAGCTCCATGGCCCTTGTCATCACAATGCTCCAGAATTCTTGTCATCACAATGTTCAATGACCGTGTCATCACAATGCTCCATGGCCCTTGTCATCACAATGCTCCAGAATTCTTGTCATCACAATGTTCCATGACCGTGTCATCACAATGCTCCAGAATTCTTCTCATCACAATGCTCCAGAATTCTTGTCATCACAATGTTCCATGACCGTGTCATCACAATGCTCCATGGCCCTGGTCATCACAATGCTCCAGATTGCTTGTCATGACAAAGTTCCATGACCGTGTCATCACAATGCACCATGGCCCTTGTCATCACAATGCTCCAGAATTCTTGTCATCACAATGTTCCATGACCGTGTCATCACAATGCTCCATGGCCCTTGTCATCACAATGCTCCAGAATTCTTGTCATCACAATGATCCATGACCGTGTCATCACAATGCTCCATGGCCCTTGTCATCACAATGCTCCAGATTTCTTGTCATCACAATGTTCCATGATCGTGTCATCACAATGCTCCATAATAATTGTCATCAAAATGTTCCATGACCGTGTCATCACAATGCTCCAGAATTCTTGTCATCACAATGTTCCATGACCGTGTCATCACAATGCTCCAGAATTCTTGTCATCACAATGCTCCAGAATTCTTGTCATCACAATGTTCCATGACCGTGTCTTCACAATGCTCCATTGCCCTGGTCATCACAATGCTCCAGATTGCCTGTCATTAAAAAGTTCCATGACCATGTCATCACAATGCACCATGGCCCTTGTCATCACAATGCTCCAGAATTCTTGTCATCACAATGTTCCATGACCGTGTCATCACAATGCTCCATGGCCCTTGTCATCACAATGCTCCAGAATTCTTGTCATCTCAATGTTCCATGACCGTGTCATCACAATGCTCCATGGCCCTTGTCATCACAATGCTCCATAATTCTTGTCATCACAATGTTCCATGACCGTTTCATCACAATGTTCCATAATTCTTGTCATCACAATGTTCCATGACCGTGTCATCACAATGCTCCATGGCCCTTTTCATCACAATGCTCCGGAATTCTTGTCATCACAAGGTTCCATGACTGTGTCATCAAAATGCACCATGGCCCTTGTCATCACAATGCTCCAGAATTCTTGTCATCACAATGTTCCATGACCGTGTCATCACAATGCTCCATGGCCCTTGTCATCACAATGCTCCAGAATTCTTGTCATCACAATGTTCCATGACCGTGTCATCACAATGCTCCATGGCCCTTGTCATCACAATGCTCCAGAATTCTTGTCATCACAAAGTTCCATGACCATGTCATCACAATGCACCATGGCCCTTGTCATCACAATGCTCCAAACTTCTTGTCATCACAATGTTCCATGACCGTGTCATCACAATGCTCCATGGCCCTTGTCATCACAATGCTCCAGAATTCTTGTCATCACAATGTTCCATGACCGTGTCATCACAATGCTCCATGGCCCTTGTCATCACAATGCTCCAGATTTCTTGTCATCACAATGTTCCATGACCGTGTCATCACAATGCTCCATAATTCTTGTCATCAAAATGTTCCATGACAGTGTCATCACAATGCTCCAGAATTCTTGTCATCACAATGTTCCATGACCGTGTCATCACAATGCTCCAGAATTCTTTTCATCACAATGTTCCAGAATTCTTGTCATCACAATGTTCCATGACCGTGTCATCACAATGCTCCATGGCCCTTGTCATCACAATGCTCCATAATTCTTGTCATCACAAGGTTCCATGACCGTGTCATCACAATGCTCCATAATTCTTGTCATCACAATGTTCCATGACCGTGTCATCACAATGCTACATGACCCTGGTCATCACAGTTCTCCATGACCTTTGTCATCACAATGCTCTATATAGTTTTTCATGACAATTCTAAATGACCACTTTAATCATTTTGCTTGCTGACCATTTTCATCACATTTCTCTATTGTCATTACAATTCCCCATGTCCCCATTCTTCACAATGCTCCATGATGCCTGTCATCACAATGCTCAATGGCTTTTGTTATCACAATGCTCCAGGACCAGTTTCATCACAATACTCCATCCCCCTTGTCATCACGGTGCACAATGAAACCTCTCATTACAATGTTCCATGACCGTGTCATCACAATGCTCCATGGCCCTTGTCATCACAATGCTCCAGAATTCTTGTCATCACAATGTTCCATGACCGTGTCATCACAATGCTCCATTATTCTTGACATCACAATGTTCCATGACCGTGTCATCACAATGCTCCAGAATTCTTGTCATCACAATGTTCCATGACCATGTCATCACAATGCTCCATGGCCCTTGTCATCACAATGCTCCAGAATTCTTGTCATCACAATGTTCCATGACCGTGTCATCACAATGCTCCATAATTCTTGTCATCACAATGTTCCATGACCGTGTCATCACAATGCACCATGGCCCTTGTCACCACAATGCTCCAGAATTCTTGTCATCACAATATTCCATGACCGTGTCATCACAATGCTCCATGGCCCTTGTCATCACAATGCTCCAGAATTCTTGTCATCACAATGTTCCATGACCGTGTCATCACAATGCTCCATAATTCTTGTCATCACAAAGTTCCATGACCGTGTCATGACAATGCACCATGGCCCTTGTCATCACAATGCTCCAGAATTCTTGTCATCACAATGTTCCACGACTGTGTCATCACAATGCTCCATGGCCCTTGTCATCACAATGCTCCAGAATTCTTGTCATCACAATGTTCCATGACCGTGTCATCACAATGCTCCATAATTCTTGTCATCACAATGTTCCATTACCGTGTCATCACAATGCTCCAGAATTCTTGTCATCACAATGTTCCATGACCATGTCATCACAATGCTCCATGGCCCTTGTCATCACAATGCTCCAGAATTCTTGTCATCACAATGTTCCATGACCGTGTCATCACAATGCTCCAGAATTCTTCTCATCACAATGCTCCAGATTTCTTGTCATCACAATGTTCCATGACCGTGTCATCACAATGCTCCATAATTCTTGTCATCAAAATGTTCCATGACAGTGTCATCACAATGCTCCAGAATTCTTGTCATCACAATGTTCCATGACCGTGTCATCACAATGCTCCAGAATTCTTTTCATCACAATGTTCCAGAATTCTTGTCATCACAATGTTCCATGACCGTGTCATCACAATGCTCCATGGCCCTGGTCATCACAATGCTCCAGATTGCTTGTCATCACAAAGTTCCATGACCGTGTCATCACAATGCTCCATGGCCCTTGTCATCACAATGCTCCATAATTCTTGTCATCACAAGGTTCCATGACCGTGTCATCACAATGCTCCATAATTCTTGTCATCACAATGTTCCATGACCGTGTCATCACAATGCTACATGACCCTGGTCATCACAGTTCTCCATGACCTTTGTCATCACAATGCTCTATATAGTTTTTCATGACAATTCTAAATGACCACTTTAATCATTTTGCTTGCTGACCATTTTCATCACATTTCTCTATTGTCATTACAATTCCCCATGTCCCCATTCTTCACAATGCTCCATGATGCCTGTCATCACAATGCTCAATGGCTTTTGTTATCACAATGCTCCAGGACCAGTTTCATCACAATACTCCATCCCCCTTGTCATCACGGTGCACAATGAAACCTCTCATTACAATGTTCCATGACCGTGTCATCACAATGCTCCATGGCCCTTGTCATCACAATGCTCCAGAATTCTTGTCATCACAATGTTCCATGACCGTGTCATCACAATGCTCCATTATTCTTGACATCACAATGTTCCATGACCGTGTCATCACAATGCTCCAGAATTCTTGTCATCACAATGTTCCATGACCATGTCATCACAATGCTCCATGGCCCTTGTCATCACAATGCTCCAGAATTCTTGTCATCACAATGTTCCATGACCGTGTCATCACAATGCTCCATAATTCTTGTCATCACAATGTTCCATGACCGTGTCATCACAATGCACCATGGCCCTTGTCACCACAATGCTCCAGAATTCTTGTCATCACAATATTCCATGACCGTGTCATCACAATGCTCCATGGCCCTTGTCATCACAATGCTCCAGAATTCTTGTCATCACAATGTTCCATGACCGTGTCATCACAATGCTCCATAATTCTTGTCATCACAAAGTTCCATGACCGTGTCATGACAATGCACCATGGCCCTTGTCATCACAATGCTCCAGAATTCTTGTCATCACAATGTTCCACGACTGTGTCATCACAATGCTCCATGGCCCTTGTCATCACAATGCTCCAGAATTCTTGTCATCACAATGTTCCATGACCGTGTCATCACAATGCTCCATAATTCTTGTCATCACAATGTTCCATTACCGTGTCATCACAATGCTCCAGAATTCTTGTCATCACAATGTTCCATGACCATGTCATCACAATGCTCCATGGCCCTTGTCATCACAATGCTCCAGAATTCTTGTCATCACAATGTTCCATGACCGTGTCATCACAATGCTCCATAATTCTTGTCATCACAATGTTCCATGACCGTGTCATCCCAATGCTCCATGGCCCTTGTCATCACAATGCTCCAGAATTCTTGTCATCACAATGTTCCATGACCGTTTCATCACAATGCTCCAGAATTCTTGTCATCACAATGTTCCATGACCGTGTCATCCCAATGCTCCATGGCCCTTGTCATCACAATGCTCCAGAATTCTTGTCATCACAATGTTCCATGACCGTGTCATCACAATGCTCCATAATTCTTGTCATCACAATGTTCCATGACCGTGTCATCACAATGCTACATGACCCTGGCCATCACAGTTCTCCATGACCGTTGTCATCACAATGCTCTATGTAGTTTTTCATGACAATTCTAAATGACCACTTTAATCACTTTGCTTGCTGACCATTTTCATCACATTTCTCTATTGTCATTACAATTTCCCATGACCCCTTTCTTCACAATGCTCCATGATGCCTGTCATCACAATGCTCAATGGCTTTTGTTATCACAATGCTCCAGGACCAGTTTCATCACAATACTCTATCCCCCTTGTCATCACGGTGCACAATGAAACCTCTCATTACAATGCTCCATGACACTTGTCATCACAGTGCTCCATGGCCCTTGTCATCACAATGCTCCAGATTGTTGTCATCACAATGTTCCGTGACCGTGTCATCACAATGCACCATGGCCCTTGTCATCACAATGCTCCAGATTTCTTGTCATCACAATGTTCCATGACCGTGTCATCACAATGCTCCAGAATTCTTGTCATCACAATGTTCCATGACCGTGTCATCACAATGCTCCAGAATTCTTGTCATCACAATGTTCCATGACCGTGTCATCACAATGCTCCATGGCCCTTGTCATCACAATGCTCCAGAATTCTTGTCATCACAAGGTTCCATGACCGTGTCATCACAATGCTCCATAATTCTTGTCATCAAAATGTTCCATGACCGTGTCATCACAATGCTCCAGAATTCTTGTCATCACAATGTTCCCTGACCGTGTCATCACAATGCTCCAGAATTCTTGTCATCACAATGCTCCAGAATTCTTGTCATCACAATGTTCCATGACCGTGTCATCACAATGCTCCAGAATTCTTGTCATCACAATGCTCCAGAATTCTTGTAATCACAATGTTCCATGACCGTGTCATCACAATGCTCCACGGCCCTGGTCATCACAATGCTCCAGATTGCTTGTCATCACAAAGTTCCATGACCGTGTCATGACAATGCACCATGGCCCTTGTCATCACAATGCTCCAGAATTCTTGTCATCACAATGTTCCATGACCGTGTCATCACAATGCTCCATGGCCCTTGTCTTCACAATGCTCCAGAATTCTTGTCATCACCATGTTCCATGACCATGTCATCACAATTCTCCATGGCCCTTGTCATCACAATGCTCCATGGCCCTTGTCATCACAATGCTCCAGAATTCTTGTCATCACAATGTTCCATGACCGTGTCATCACAATGCTCCATGGCCCTTGTCATCACAATGCTCCATAATTCTTGTCATCACAATGTTCCATGACCGTGTCATCACAATGCTCCAGAATTCTTGTCATCACAATGTTCCATGACCATGTCATCACAATGCACCATGGCCCTTGTCACCACAATGCTCCAGAATTCTTGTCATCACAATGTTCCATGACCGTGTCATCACAATGCTCCATGGCCCTTGTCATCACAATGCTCCAGAATTCTTGTCATCACAATGTTCCATGACCGTGTCATCAAAATGCTCCATAATTCTTTTCATCACAAAGTTCCATGACCGTGTCATCACAATGCTCCATAATTCTTGTCATCACAATGTTCCATGACGGTGTCATCACAATGCTCCATGGCCCTTGTCATCACAATGCTCCAGAATTCTTGTCATCACAATGTTCCATGACCATGTCATCACAATTCTCCATGGCCCTTGTCATCACAATGCTCCAGAATTCTTGTCATCACAATGTTCCATGACCGTGTCATCACAATGCTCCATGGCCCTTGTCATCACAATGCTCCAGAATTCTTGTCATCACAATGTTCCATTACCGTGTCATCACAATGCTCCATGGCCCTTGTCATCACAATGCTCCAGAATTCTTGTCATCACAAAGTTCCATGACCATGTCATCACAATGCACCATGACCCTTGTCATCACAATGCTCCAAACTTCTTGTCATCACAATGTTCCATGACCGTGTCATCACAATGCTCCATGGCCCTTGTCATCACAATGCTCCAGAATTCTTGTCATCACAATGTTCCATGACCGTGTCATCACAATGCTCCATGGCCCTTGTCATCACAATTCTCCAGATTTCTTGTCATCACAATGTTCCATGACCGTGTCATCACAATGCTCCATAATTCTTGTCATCAAAATGTTCCATGACAGTGTCATCACAATGCTCCAGAATTCTTGTCATCACAATGTTCCATGACCGTGTCATCACAATGCTCCAGAATTCTTTTCATCACAATGTTCCAGAATTCTTGTCATCACAATGTTCCATGACCGTGTCATCACAATGCTCCATGGCCCTGGTCATCACAATGCTCCAGATTGCTTGTCATCACAAAGTTCCATGACCGTGTTATCACAATGCACCATGGCCCTTGTCATCACGATGCTCCAGAATTCTTGTCATCACAATGTTCCATGACCGTGTCATCACAATGCTCCATGGCCCTTGTCATCACAATGCTCCAGAATTCTTGTCATCACAATGTTCCATGACCGTGTCATCACAATGCTCCATAATTCTTGTCATCACAATGTTCCATGACCGTGTCATCACAATGCTACATGACCCTGGTCATCACAGTTCTCCATGACCTTGGTCATCACAATGCTCTATATAGTTTTTCATGACAATTCTAAATGACCACTTTAATCATTTTGCTTGCTGACCATTTTCATCACATTTCTCTATTGTCATTACAATTCCCCATGTCCCCATTCTTCACAATGCTCCATGATGCCTGTCATCACAATGCTCAATGGCTTTTGTTATCACAATGCTCCAGGACCAGTTTCATCACAATACTCCATCCCCCTTGACATCACGGTGCACAATGAAACCTCTCATTACAATGCTCCATGACACTTGTCATCACAATGCTCCATGGCCCTTGTCACCACAATGCTCCAGAATTCTTGTCATCACAATGTTCCATGACCGTGTCATCACAATGCTCCATGGCCCTTGTCATCACAATGCTCCAGAATTCTTGTCATCACAATGTTCCATGACCGTGTCATCAAAATGCTCCATAATTCTTTTCATCACAAAGTTCCATGACCGTGTCATCACAATGCTCCATAATTCTTGTCATCACAATGTTCCATGACGGTGTCATCACAATGCTCCATGGCCCTTGTCATCACAATGCTCCAAACTTCTTGTCATCACAATGTTCCATGACCGTGTCATCACAATGCTCCATGGCCCTTGTCATCACAATGCTCCAGAATTCTTGTCATCACAATGTTCCATGACCGTGTCATCACAATGCTCCATGGCCCTTGTCATCACAATGCTCCAGAATTCTTGTCATCACAAGGTTCCATGACCGTGTCATCACAATGCTCCATAATTCTTGTCATAACAATGTTCCATTACCGTGTCATCACAATGCTCCAGAATTCTTGTCATCACAATGTTCCATGACCATGTCATCACAATACTCCATGGCCCTTTTCATCACAATGCTCCAGAATTCTTGTCATCACAATGTTCCATGACCGTGTCATCACAATGCTCCATAATTCTTGTCATCACAATGTTCCATGACCGTGTCATCACAATGCACCATGGCCCTTGTCACCACAATGCTCCAGAATTCTTGTCATCACAATGTTCCATGACCGTGTCATCACAATGCTCCATGGCCCTTGTCATCACAATGCTCCAGAATTCTTGTCATCACAATGTTCCATGACCGTGTCATCACAATGCTCCATAATTCTTGTCATCACAATGTTCCATGACCGTGTCATCACAATGCTCCATAATTCTTGTCATCACAATGTTCCATGACCGTGTCATCACAATGCTCCATGGCCCTTGTCATCACAATGCTCCAGAATTCTTGTCATCACAATGTTCCATGACCGTGTCATCACAATGCTCCATGGCCCTTGTCATCACAATGCTGCACAATTCTTGTCATCACAATGTTCCATGACCCTGTCATCACAATGCTCCATGGCCCTGGTCATCACAATGCTCCAGATTGCTTGTCATCACAAAGTTCCATGACCGTGTCATCACAATGCACCATGGCCCTTGTCATCACAATGCTCCAGAATGCATGTCATCATAATGTTCCATGACCGTGTCATCACAATGCTCCATGGCCGTTGTCATCACAATGCTCCAGATTTCTTGTCATCAAAATGTTCCATGACTGTGTCATCACAATGCTCCATGGCCCTTGTTATCACAATGCTCCAGAATTCTTGTCATCACAGTGTTCCATGACCGTGTCATCACAATGCTCCATGGCCATTGTTATCACAATGCTCCAGAATTCTTGTCATCACAAGGTTCCATGACCGTGTCATCACAATGCTCCATAATCCTTGTCATCAAAATGTTCCATGACCGTGTCATCACAATGCTCCAGAATTCTTGTCATCACAATGTTCCATGACCGTGTCATCACAATGCTCCATGGCCCTTGTCATTACAATGCTCCAGAATTCTTGTCATCACAATGTTCCATGACCGTGTCATCACAATGCTCCATGGCCCTGGTCATCACAATGCTCCAGATTGCTTGTCATCACAAAGTTCCATGACCGTGTCATCACAATGCACCATGGACCTTGTCATCACAATGCTCCAGAATCCTTGTCATCACAATGTTCCATGACCGTGTCATCACAATGCTCCATGGCCCTTGTCATCACAATGCACCAGATTTCTTGTCATCACAATGTTCCATGACCGTGTCATCACAATGCTCCAGAATTCTTGTCATCACAATGTTCCATGACCGTGTCATCACAATGCTCCAGAATTCTTGTCATCACAATGTTCCATGACCGTGTCATCACAATGCTCCATGGCCCTTGTCATCACAATGCTCCAGAATTCTTGTTATCACAATGTTCCATGACCGTGTCATCACAATGCTCCAGAATTCTTGTCATCACAATGTTCCATGACCGTGTCATCACAATGCTCCATGGTCCTTGTCATCACAATGCTCCAGAATCCTTGTCATCACAATGTTCCATGACCGGGTCATCACAATGCTCCATGGCCCTTGTTATCACAATGCACCAGATTTCTTGTCCTCACAATGTTCCATGACCGTGTCATCACAATGCTCCAGAATTCTTGTCATCACAATGTTCCATGACCGTGTCATCACAATGCTCCAGAATTCTTGTCATCACAATGTTCCATGACCGTGTCATCACAATGCTCCATGGCCCTTGTCATCACAATGCTCCAGAATTCTTGTCATCACAATGTTCCATGACCGTGTCATCACAATGCTCCATAATTCTTGTCATCACAATGTTCCATGACCGTGTCATCACAATGCTACATGACCCTGGTCATCACAGTTCTCCATGACCTTTGTCATCACAATGCTCTATATAGTTTTTCATGACAATTCTAAATGACCACTTTAATCATTTTGCTTGCTGACCATTTTCATCACATTTCTCTATTGTCATTACAATTCCCCATGTCCCCATTCTTCACAATGCTCCATGATGCCTGTCATCACAATGCTCAATGGCTTTTGTTATCACAATGCTCCAGGACCAGTTTCATCACAATACTCCATCCCCCTTGTCATCACGGTGCACAATGAAACCTCTCATTACAATGCTCCATGACACTTGTCATCACAATGCTCCATGGCACTTGTCATCACAATGCTCCATGGCCCTTGTCTTCACAATGCTCCAGAATTCTTGTCATCACCATGTTCCATGACCATGTCATCACAATACTCCATGGCCCTTGTCATCACAATGCTCCATGGCCCTTGTCATCACAATGCTCCAGAATTCTTGTCATCACAATGTTCCATGACCGTGTCATCACAATGCTCCATAATTCTTGTCATCACAATGTTCCATGACCGTGTCATCACAATGCTACATGACTCTGGTCATCACAGTTCTCCATGACCTTTGCCATCACAATGCTCTATATAAATTTTCATGACAATTCTAAATGACCACTTTAATCACTTTGCTTGCTGACCATTTTCATCACATTTCTCTATTGTCATTAAAATTTCCCATAACCCCTTTCCTCACAATGCTCCATGATGCCTGTCATCACAATGCTCAATGGCTTTTGTTATCACAAAGCTCCAGGACCAGTTTCATCACAATACTCCATCCCCCTTGTCATCACGGTGCACAATGAAAAGTTACATTACAACGCTCCATGACACATGTCATCACAATGCTCCAGAATTCTTGTCATCACAATGTTCCATGACCATGTCATCACAATGCTCCATGGCCCTTGTCATCACAATGCTCCAGAATTCTTCTCACCACAATGTTCCATGACCGTGTCATCACAATGCTACATGACACTGGTCATCACAGTTCCTCATGACCTTTGTCATCACAATGCTCTATATAGTTTTTCATGACAATTCTAAATGACCACCTTAATCACTTTGCTTGCTGACCATTTTCATCACATTTCTCTATTGTCATTACAATTCCCCATGACCCCTTTCTTCACAATGCTCCATGATGCCTGTCATCACAATGCCCAATGGCTTTTGTTATCACAATGCTCCAGGACCAGTTTCATCACAATACTCCATCCCCCTTGTCATCAAGGTGCACAATGAAACCTCTCATTACAATGCTCCATGACACTTGTCATCACAAAGCTCCATGGCCCTTGTCATCACAATGCTCCAGAATTCTTGTCATCACAATGTTCAATGACCGTGTCATCACAATGCTCCATGGCCCTTGTCATCACAATGCTCCAGAATTCTTGTCATCACAATGCTCCAGAATTCTTGTCATCACAATGTTCCATGACCGTGTCATCACAATGCTCCATGGCCCTGGCCATCACAATGCTCCAGATTGCTTGTCATCACAAAGTTCCATGACCGTGTCATCACAATGCACCATGGCCCTTGTCATCACAATGCTCCAGAATTCTTGTCATCACAATGTTCCATGACCGTGTCATCACAATGCTCCATGGCCCTTGTCATCACAATGCTCCAGAATTCTTGTCATCACAATGATCCATGACCGTGTCATCACAATGCTCCATGGCCCTTGTCATCACAATGCTCCAGATTTCTTGTCATCACAATGTTCCATGACCGTGTCATCACAATGCTCCAGAATTCTTCTCATCACAATGCTCCAGAATTCTTGTCATCACAATGTTCCATGACCGTGTCATCACAATGCTCCATGGCCCTGGCCATCACAATGCTCCAGATTGCTTGTCATCACAAAGTTCCATGACCGTGTCATCACAATGCACCATGGCCCTTGTCATCACAATGCTCCAGAATTCTTGTCATCACAATGTTCCATGACCGTGTCATCACAATGCTCCATGGCCCTTGTCATCACAATGCTCCAGAATTCTTGTCATCACAATGATCCATGACCGTGTCATCACAATGCTCCATGGCCCTTGTCATCACAATGCTCCAGATTTCTTGTCATCACAATGTTCCATGATCGTGTCATCACAATGCTCCATAATAATTGTCATCAAAATGTTCCATGACCGTGTCATCACAATGCTCCAGAATTCTTGTCATCACAATGTTCCATGACCGTGTCATCACAATGCTCCAGAATTCTTGTCATCACAATGCTCCAGAATTCTTGTCATCACAATGTTCCATGACCGTGTCTTCACAATGCTCCATTGCCCTGGTCATCACAATGCTCCAGATTGCCTGTCATTACAAAGTTCCATGACCATGTCATCACAATGCACCATGGCCCTTGTCATCACAATGCTCCAGAATTCTTGTCATCACAATGTTCCATGACCGTGTCATCACAATGCTCCATGGCCCTTGTCATCACAATGCTCCAGAATTCTTGTCATCTCAATGTTCCATGACCGTGTCATCACAATGCTCCATGGCCCTTGTCATCACAATGCTCCATAATTCTTGTCATCACAATGTTCCATGACCGTTTCATCACAATGCTCCATAATTCTTGTCATCACAATGTTCCATGACCGTGTCATCACAATGCTCCATGGCCCTTTTCATCACAATGCTCCGGAATTCTTGTCATCACAAGGTTCCATGACTGTGTCATCAAAATGCACCATGGCCCTTGTCATCACAATGCTCCAGAATTCTTGTCATCACAATGTTCCATGACCGTGTCATCACAATGCTCCATGGCCCTTGTCATCACAATGCTCCAGAATTCTTGTCATCACAATGTTCCATGACCGTGTCATCACAATGCTCCATGGCCCTTGTCATCACAATGCTCCAGAATTCTTGTCATCACAAAGTTCCATGACCATGTCATCACAATGCACCATGGCCCTTGTCATCACAATGCTCCAAACTTCTTGTCATCACAATGTTCCATGACCGTGTCATCACAATGCTCCATGGCCCTTGTCATCACAATGCTCCAGAATTCTTGTCATCACAATGTTCCATGACCGTGTCATCACAATGCTCCATGGCCCTTGTCATCACAATGCTCCAGATTTCTTGTCATCACAATGTTCTATGACCGTGTCATCACAATGCTCCATAATTCTTGTCATCAAAATGTTCCATAACAGTGTCATCACAATGCTCCAGAATTCTTGTCATCACAATGTTCCATGACCGTGTCATCACAATGCTCCAGAATTCTTTTCATCACAATGTTCCAGAATTCTTGTCATCACAATGTTCCATGACCGTGTCATCACAATGCTCCATGGCCCTGGTCATCACAATGCTCCAGATTGCTTGTCATCACAGAGTTCCATGACCGTGTTATCACAATGCACCATGGCCCTTGTCATCACAATGCTCCAGAATTCTTGTCATCACAGTGTTCCATGACCGTGTCATCACAATGCTCCATGGCCCTTGTCATCACAATGCTCCAGAATTCTTGTCATCACAAGGTTCCATGACCGTGTCATCACAATGCTCCATAATTCTTGTCATCACAATGTTCCATGACCGTGTCATCACAATGCTACATGACCCTGGTCATCACAGTTCTCCATGACCTTTGTCATCACAATGCTCTATATAGTTTTTCATGACAATTCTAAATGACCATTTTAATCATTTTGCTTGCTGACCATTTTCATCACATTTCTCTATTGTCATTACAATTCCCCATGTCCCCATTCTTCACAATGCTCCATGATGCCTGTCATCACAATGCTCAATGGCTTTTGTTATCACATTGCTCCAGGACCAGTTTCATCACAATACTCCATCCCCCTTGTCATCACGGTGCACAATGAAACCTCTCATTACAATGTTCCATGACCGTGTCATCACAATGCTCCATGGCCCTTGTCATCACAATGCTCCAGAATTCTTGTCATCACAATGTTCCATGACCGTGTCATCACAATGCTCCATAATTCTAGTCATCACAATGTTCTATGACCGTGTCATCACAATGCTCCAGAATTCTTGTCATCACAATGTTCCATGACCATGTCATCACAATGCTCCATGGCCCTTGTCATCACAATGCTCCAGAATTCTTGTCATCACAATGTTCCATGACCGTGTCATCACAATGCTCCATAATTCTTGTCATCACAATGTTCCATGACCGTGTCATCACAATGCTCCATGGCCCTTGTCATCACAATGCTCCAGAATTCTTCTCACCACAATGTTCCATGACCGTGTCATCACAATGCTACATGACACTGGTCATCACAGTTCTTCATGACCTTTGTCATCACAATGCTCTATATAGTTTTTCATGACAATTCTAAATGACCACCTTAATCACTTTGCTTGCTGACCATTTTCATCACATTTCTCTATTGTCATTACAATTCCCCATGACCCCTTTCTTCACAATGCTCCATGATGCCTGTCATCACAATGCCCAATGGCTTTTGTTATCACAATGCTCCAGGACCAGTTTCATCACAATACTCCATCCCCCTTGTCATCAAAGTGCACAATGAAACCTCTCATTACAATGCTCCATGACACTTGTCATCACAAAGCTCCATGGCCCTTGTCATCACAATGCTCCAGAATTCTTGTCATCACAATGTTCAATGACCGTGTCATCACAATGCTCCATGGCCCTTGTCATCACAATGCTCCAGAATTCTTGTCATCACAATGTTCCATGACCGTGTCATCACAATGCTCCAGAATTCTTCTCATCACAATGCTCCAGAATTCTTGTCATCACAATGTTCCATGACCGTGTCATCACAATGCTCCATGGCCCTGGTCATCACAATGCTCCAGATTGCTTGTCATCACAAAGTTCCATGACCGTGTCATCACAATGCACCATGGCCCTTGTCATCACAATGCTCCAGAATTCTTGTCATCACAATGTTCCATGACCGTGTCATCACAATGCTCCATGGCCCTTGTCATCACAATGCTCCAGAATTCTTGTCATCACAAAGTTCCATGACCATGTCATCACAATGCACCATGGCCCTTGTCATCACAATGCTCCAAACTTCTTGTCATCACAATGTTCCATGACCGTGTCATCACAATGCTCCATGGCCCTTGTCATCACAATGCTCCAGAATTCTTGTCATCACAATGTTCCATGACCGTGTCATCACAATGCTCCATGGCCCTTGTCATCACAATGCTCCAGATTTCTTGTCATCACAATGTTCCATGACCGTGTCATCACAATGCTCCATAATTCTTGTCATCAAAATGTTCCATAACAGTGTCATCACAATGCTCCAGAATTCTTGTCATCACAATGTTCCATGACCGTGTCATCACAATGCTCCAGAATTCTTTTCATCACAATGTTCCAGAATTCTTGTCATCACAATGTTCCATGACCGTGTCATCACAATGCTCCATGGCCCTGGTCATCACAATGCTCCAGATTGCTTGTCATCACAAAGTTCCATGACCGTGTTATCACAATGCACCATGGCCCTTGTCATCACAATGCTCCAGAATTCTTGTCATCACAGTGTTCCATGACCGTGTCATCACAATGCTCCATGGCCCTTGTCATCACAATGCTCCAGAATTCTTGTCATCACAAGGTTCCATGACCGTGTCATCACAATGCTCCACAATTCTTGTCATCACAATGTTCCATGACCGTGTCATCACAATGCTACATGACCCTGGTCATCACAGTTCTCCATGACCTTTGTCATCACAATGCTCTATATAGTTTTTCATGACAATTCTAAATGACCACTTTAATCATTTTGCTTGCTGACCATTTTCATCACATTTCTCTATTGTCATTACAATTCCCCATGTCCCCATTCTTCACAATGCTCCATGATGCCTGTCATCACAATGCTCAATGGCTTTTGTTATCACATTGCTCCAGGACCAGTTTCATCACAATACTCCATCCCCCTTGTCATCACGGTGCACAATGAAACCTCTCATTACAATGTTCCATGACCGTGTCATCACAATGCTCCATGGCCCTTGTCATCACAATGCTCCAGAATTCTTGTCATCACAATGTTCCATGACCGTGTCATCACAATGCTCCATGGCCCTTGTCATCACAATGCTCCATAATTCTAGTCATCACAATGTTCCATGACCGTGTCATCACAATGCTCCAGAATTCTTGTCATCACAATGTTCCATGACCATGTCATCACAATGCTCCAGAATTCTTGTCATCACAATGTTCCATGACCATGTCATCACAATTCTCCATGGCCCTTGTCATCACAATGCTCCAGAATTCTTCTCATCACAATGTTCCATGACCGTGTCATCACAATGCTCCATGGCCCTTGTCATCACAATGCTCCAGAATTCATGTCATCACAATGTTCCATGACCGTGTCATCACAATGCTCCAGAATTCTTCTCATCACAATGCTCCAGAATTCTTGTCATCACAATGTTCCATGACCGTGTCATCACAATGCTCCATGGCCCTGGTCATCACAATGCTCCAGATTGCTTGTCATCACAAAGTTCCATGACCGTGTCATCACAATGCACCATGGCCCTTGTCATCACAATGCTCCAGAATTCTTGTCATCACAATGTTCCATGACCGTGTCATCACAATGCTCCATGGCCCTTGTCATCACAATGCTCCAGAATTCTTGTCATCACAATGCTCCAGATTTCTTGTCATCACAATGTTCCATGATCGTGTCATCACAATGCTCCATAATAATTGTCATCAAAATGTTCCATGACCGTGTCATCACAATGCTCCAGAATTCTTGTCATCACAATGTTCCATGACCGTGTCATCACAATGCTCCAGAATTCTTGTCATCACAATGCTCCAGAATTCTTGTCATCACAATGTTCCATGACCGTGTCTTCACAATGCTCCATTGCCCTGGTCATCACAATGCTCCAGATTGCCTGTCATTACAAAGTTCCATGACCATGTCATCACAATGCACCATGGCCCTTGTCATCACAATGCTCCAGAATTCTTGTCATCACAATGTTCCATGACCGTGTCATCACAATGCTCCATGGCCCTTGTTATCACAATGCTCCAGAATTCTTGTCATCTCAATGTTCCATGACCGTGTCATCACAATGCTCCATGGCCCTTGTCATCACAATGCTCCATAATTCTTGTCATCACAATGTTCCATGACCGTTTCATCACAATGCTCCATAATTCTTGTCATCACAATGTTCCATGACCGTGTCATCACAATGCTCCATGGCCCTTTTCATCACAATGCTCCGGAATTCTTGTCATCACAAGGTTCCATGACTGTGTCATCAAAATGCACCATGGCCCTTGTCATCACAATGCTCCAGAATTCTTGTATTCACAATGTTCCATGACCGTGTCATCACAATGCTCCATGGCCCTTGTCATCACAATGCTCCAGAATTCTTGTCATCACAATGTTCCATGACCGTGTCATCACAATGCTCCATGGCCCTTGTCATCACAATGCTCCAGAATTCTTGTCATCACAAAGTTCCATGACCATGTCATCACAATGCACCATGGCCCTTGTCATCACAATGCTCCAAACTTCTTGTCATCACAATGTTCCATGACCGTGTCATCACAATGCTCCATGGCCCTTGTCATCACAATGCTCCAGAATTCTTGTCATCACTATGTTCCATGACCGTGTCATCACAATGCTCCATGGCCCTTGTCATCACAATGCTCCAGATTTCTTGTCATCACAATGTTCCATGACCGTGTCATCACAATGCTCCATAATTCTTGTCATCAAAATGTTCCATGACAGTGTCATCACAATGCTCCAGAATTCTTGTCATCACAATGTTCCATGACCGTGTCATCACAATGCTCCAGAATTCTTTTCATCACAATGTTCCAGAATTCTTGTCATCACAATGTTCCATGACCGTGTCATCACAATGCTCCATGGCCCTGGTCATCACAATGCTCCAGATTGCTTGTCATCACAAAGTTCCATGACCGTGTTATCACAATGCACCATGGCCCTTGTCATCACAATGCTCCAGAATTCTTGTCATCACAGTGTTCCATGACCGTGTCATCACAATGCTCCATGGCCCTTGTCATCACAATGCTCCAGAATTCTTGTCATCACAAGGTTCCATGACCGTGTCATCACAATGCTCCATAATTCGTGTCATCACAATGTTCCATGACCGTGTCATCACAATGCTACATGACCCTGGTCATCACAGTTCTCCATGACCTTTGTCATCACAATGCTCTATATAGTTTTTCATGACAATTCTAAATGACCACTTTAATCATTTTGCTTGCTGACCATTTTCATCACATTTCTCTATTGTCATTACAATTCCCCATGTCCCCATTCTTCACAATGCTCCATGATGCCTGTCATCACAATGCTCAATGGCTTTTGTTATCACAATGCTCCAGGACCAGTTTCATCACAATACTCCATCCCCCTTGTCATCACGGTGCACAATGAAACCTCTCATTACAATGTTCCATGACCGTGTCATCACAATGCTCCATGGCCCTTGTCATCACAATGCTCCAGAATTCTTGTCATCACAATGTTCCATGACCGTGTCATCACAATGCTCCATAATTCTTCTCATCACAATGTTCCATGACCGTGTCATCACAATGCTCCAGAATTCTTGTCATCACAATGTTCCATGACCATGTCATCACAATGCTCCATGGCCCTTGTCATCACAATGCTCCAGAATTCTTGTCATCACAATGTTCCATGACCGTGTCATCACAATGCTCCATAATTCTTGTCATCACAATGTTCCATGACCGGGTCATCACAATGCACCATGGCCCTTGTCACCACAATGCTCCAGAATTCTTGTCATCACAATATTCCATGACCGTGTCATCACAATGCTCCATGGCCCTTGTCATCACAATGCTCCAGAATTCTTGTCATCACAATGTTCCATGACCGTGTCATCACAATGCTCCATAATTCTTGTCATCACAAAGTTCCATGACCGTGTCATGACAATGCACCATGGCCCTTGTCATCACAATGCTGCAGAATTCTTGTCATCACAATGTTCCACGACTGTGTCATCACAATGCTCCATGGCCCTTGTCATCACAATGCTCCAGAATTCTTGTCATCACAATGTTCCATGACCGTGTCATCACAATGCTCCATAATTCTTGTCATCACAATGTTCCATGACCGTGTCATCACAATGCTCCAGAATTCTTGTCATCACAATGTTCCATGACCATGTCATCACAATGCTCCATGGCCCTTGTCATCACAATGCTCCAGAATTCTTGTCATCACAATGTTCCATGACCGTGTCATCACAATGCTCCATAATTCTTGTCATCACAATGTTCCATGACCGTGTCATCACAATGCACCATGGCCCTTGTCACCACAATGCTCCAGAATTCTTGTCATCACAATGTTCTATGACCGTGTCATCACAATGCTCCATGGCCCTTGTCATCACAATGCTCCAGAATTCTTATCATCACAATGTTCCATGACCGTGTCATCACAATGCTCCAGAATTCTTGTCATCACAATGTTCCATGACCGTGTCATCCCAATGCTCCATGGCCCTTGTCATCACAATGCTCCAGAATTCTTGTCATCACAATGTTCCATGACCGTGTCATCACAATGCTCCATAATTCTTGTCATCACAATGTTCCATGACCGTGTCATCACAATGCTACATGACCCTGGCCATCACAGTTCTCCATGACCGTTGTCATCACAATGCTCTATGTAGTTTTTCATGACAATTCTAAATGACCACTTTAATCACTTTGCTTGCTGACCATTTTCATCACATTTCTATATTGTCATTACAATTTCCCATGACCCCTTTCTTCACAATGCTCCATGATGCCTGTCATCACAATGCTCAATGGCTTTTGTTATCACAATGCTCCAGGACCAGTTTCATCACAATACTCTATCCCCCTTGTCATCACGGTGCACAATGAAACCTCTCATTACAATGCTCCATGACACTTGTCATCACAATGCTCCATGGCCCTTGTCATCACAATGCTCCAGATTGTTGTCATCACAAAGTTCCGTGACCGTGTCATCACAATGCACCATGGCCCTTGTCATCACAATGCTCCAGATTTCTTGTCATCACAATGTTCCATGACCGTGTCATCACAATGCTCCAGAATTCTTGTCATCACAATGTTCCATGACCGTGTCATCACAATGCTCCAGAATTCTTGTCATCACAATGTTCCATGACCGTGTCATCACAATGCTCCATGGCCCTTGTCATCACAATGCTCCAGAATTCTTGTCATCACAAGGTTCCATGACCGTGTCATCACAATGCTCCATAATTCTTGTCATCAAAATGTTCCATGACCGTGTCATCACAATGCTCCAGAATTCTTGTCATCACAATGTTCCCTGACCATGTCATCACAATGCTCCAGAATTCTTGTCATCACAATGCTCCAGAATTCTTGTCATCACAATGTTCCATGACCGTGTCATCACAATGCTCCAGAATTCTTGTCATCACAATGCTCCAGAATTCTTGTAATCACAATGTTCCATGACCGTGTCATCACAATGCTCCATGGCCCTGGTCATCACAATGCTCCAGATTGCTTGTCATCACAAAGTTCCATGACCGTGTCATGACAATGCACCATGGCCCTTGTCATCACAATGCTCCAGAATTCTTGTCATCACAATGTTCCATGACCGTGTCATCACAATGCTCCATGGCCCTTGTCTTCACAATGCTCCAGAATTCTTGTCATCACCATGTTCCATGACCATGTCATCACAATTCTCCATGGCCCTTGTCATCACAATGCTCCATGGCCCTTGTCATCACAATGCTCCAGAATTCTTGTCATCACAATGTTCCATGACCGTGTCATCACAATGCTCCATGGCCCTTGTCATCACAATTCTCCATAATTCTTGTCATCACAATGTTCCATGACCGTGTCATCACAATGCTCCAGAATTCTTGTCATCACAATGTTCCATGACCATGTCATCACAATGCACCATGGCCCTTGTCACCACAATGCTCCAGAATTCTTGTCATCACAATGTTCCATGACCGTGTCATCACAATGCTCCATGGCCCTTGTCATCACAATGCTCCAGAATTCTTGTTATCACAATGTTCCATGACCGTGTCATCACAATGCTCCAGAATTCTTGTCATCACAATGTTCCATGACCGTGTCATCACAATGCTCCATGGTCCTTGTCATCACAATGCTCCAGAATCCTTGTCATCACAATGTTCCATGACCGTGTCATCACAATGCTCCATGGCCCTTGTCATCACAATGCACCAGATTTCTTGTCATCACAATGTTCCATGACCGTGTCATCACAATGCTCCAGAATTCTTGTCATCACAATGTTCCATGACCGTGTCATCACAATGCTCCAGAATTCTTGTCATCACAATGTTCCATGACCGTGTCATCACAATGCTCCATGGCCCTTGTCATCACAATGCTCCAGAATTCTTGTTATCACAATGTTCCATGACCGTGTCATCACAATGCTCCAGAATTCTTGTCATCACAATGTTCCATGACCGTGTCATCACAATGCTCCATGGTCCTTGTCATCACAATGCTCCAGAATCCTTGTCATCACAATGTTCCATGACCGTGTCATCACAATGCTCCATGGCCCTTGTTATCACAATGCACCAGATTTCTTGTCCTCACAATGTTCCATGACCGTGTCATCACAATGCTCCAGAATTCTTGTCATCACAATGTTCCATGACCGTGTCATCACAATGCTCCAGAATTCTTGTCATCACAATGTTCCATGACCGTGTCATCACAATGCTCCATGGCCCTTGTCATCACAATGCTCCAGAATTCTTGTCATCACAATGTTCCATGACCGTGTCATCACAATGCTCCATAATTCTTGTCATCACAATGTTCCATGACCGTGTCATCACAATGCTACATGACCCTGGTCATCACAGTTCTCCATGACCTTTGTCATCACAATGCTCTATATAGTTTTTCATGACAATTCTAAATGACCACTTTAATCATTTTGCTTGCTGACCATTTTCATCACATTTCTCTATTGTCATTACAATTCCCCATGTCCCCATTCTTCACAATGCTCCATGATGCCTGTCATCACAATGCTCAATGACTTTTGTTATCACAATGCTCCAGGACCAGTTTCATCACAATACTCCATCCCCCTTGTCATCACGGTGCACAATGAAACCTCTCATTACAATGCTCCATGACACTTGTCATCACAATGCTCCATGGCCCTTGTCTTCACAATGCTCCAGAATTCTTGTCATCACCATGTTCCATGACCATGTCATCACAATACTCCATGGCCCTTGTCATCACAATGCTCCATGGCCCTTGTCATCACAATGCTCCAGAATTCTTGTCATCACAATGTTCCATGACCGTGTCATCACAATGCTCCATAATTCTTGTCATCACAATGTTCCATGACCGTGTCATCACAATGCTACATGACTCTGGTCATCACAGTTCTCCATGACCTTTGCCATCACAATGCTCTATATAAATTTTCATGACAATTCTAAATGACCACTTTAATCACTTTGCTTGCTGACCATTTTCATCACATTTCTCTATTGTCATTAAAATTTCCCATAACCCCTTTCCTCACAATGCTCCATGATGCCTGTCATCACAATGCTCAATGGCTTTTGTTATCACAAAGCTCCAGGACCAGTTTCATCACAATACTCCATCCCCCTTGTCATCACGGTGCACAATGAAAAGTTACATTACAACGCTCCATGACACATGTCATCACAATGCTCCAGAATTCTTGTCATCACAATGTTCCATGACCATGTCATCACAATGCTCCATGGCCCTTGTCATCACAATGCTCCAGAATTCTTCTCACCACAATGTTCCATGACCGTGTCATCACAATGCTACATGACACTGGTCATCACAGTTCCTCATGACCTTTGTCATCACAATGCTCTATATAGTTTTTCATGACAATTCTAAATGACCACCTTAATCACTTTGCTTGCTGACCATTTTCATCACATTTCTCTATTGTCATTACAATTCCCCATGACCCCTTTCTTCACAATGCTCCATGATGCCTGTCATCACAATGCCCAATGGCTTTTGTTATCACAATGCTCCAGGACCAGTTTCATCACAATACTCCATCCCCCTTGTCATCAAGGTGCACAATGAAACCTCTCATTACAATGCTCCATGACACTTGTCATCACAAAGCTCCATGGCCCTTGTCATCACAATGCTCCAGAATTCTTGTCATCACAATGTTCAATGACCGTGTCATCACAATGCTCCATGGCCCTTGTCATCACAATGCTCCAGAATTCTTGTCATCACAATGTTCCATGACCGTGTCATCACAATGCTCCAGAATTCTTCTCATCACAATGCTCCAGAATTCTTGTCATCACAATGTTCCATGACCGTGTCATCACAATGCTCCATGGCCCTGGCCATCACAATGCTCCAGATTGCTTGTCATCACAAAGTTCCATGACCGTGTCATCACAATGCTCCATGGCCCTTGTCATCACAATGCTCCATAATTCTTGTCATCACAATGTTCCATGACCGTGTCATCACAATGCTCCATGGCCCTTTTCATCACAATGCTCCGGAATTCTTGTCATCACAAGGTTCCATGACTGTGTCATCAAAATGCACCATGGCCCTTGTCATCACAATGCTCCAGAATTCTTGTCATCACAATGTTCCATGACCGTGTCATCACAATGCTCCATGGCCCTTGTCATCACAATGCTCCAGAATTCTTGTCATCACAATGTTCCATGACCGTGTCATCACAATGCTCCATGGCCCTTGTCATCACAATGCTCCAGAATTCTTGTCATCACAAAGTTCCATGACCATGTCATCACAATGCACCATGGCCCTTGTCATCACAATGCTCCAAACTTCTTGTCATCACAATGTTCCATGACCGTGTCATCACAATGCTCCATGGCCCTTGTCATCACAATGCTCCAGAATTCTTGTCATCACAATGTTCCATGACCGTGTCATCACAATGCTCCATAATTCTTGTCATCAAAATGTTCCATAACAGTGTCATCACAATGCTCCAGAATTCTTGTCATCACAATGTTCCATGACCGTGTCATCACAATGCTCCAGAATTCTTTTCATCACAATGTTCCAGAATTCTTGTCATCACAATGTTCCATGACCGTGTCATCACAATGCTCCATGGCCCTGGTCATCACAATGCTCCAGATTGCTTGTCATCACAAAGTTCCATGACCGTGTCATCACAATGCACCATGGCCCTTGTCATCACAATGCTCCAGAATTCTTGTCATCACAGTGTTCCATGACCGTGTCATCACAATGCTCCATGGCCCTTGTCATCACAATGCTCCAGAATTCTTGTCATCACAAGGTTCCATGACCGTGTCATCACAATGCTCCATAATTCTTGTCATCACAATGTTCCATGACCGTGTCATCACAATGCTACATGACCCTGGTCATCACAGTTCTCCATGGCCTTTGTCATCACAATGCTCTATATAGTTTTTCATGACAATTCTAAATGACCACTTTAATCATTTTGCTTGCTGACCATTTTCATCACATTTCTCTATTGTCATTACAATTCCCCATGTCCCCATTCTTCACAATGCTCCATGATGCCTGTCATCACAATGCTCAATGGCTTTTGTTATCACATTGCTCCAGGACCAGTTTCATCACAATACTCCATCCCCCTTGTCATCACGGTGCACAATGAAACCTCTCATTACAATGTTCCATGACCGTGTCATCACAATGCTCCATGGCCCTTGTCATCACAATGCTCCAGAATTCTTGTCATCACAATGTTCCATGACCGTGTCATCACAATGCTCCATAATTCTAGTCATCACAATGTTCCATGACCGTGTCATCACAATGCTCCAGAATTCTTGTCATCACAATGTTCCATGACCATGTCATCACAATGCTCCATGGCCCTTGTCATCACAATGCTCCAGAATTCTTGTCATCACAATGTTCCATGACCGTGTCATCACAATGCTCCATAATTCTTGTCATCACAATGTTCCATGACCGTGTCATCACAATGCTCCATGGCCCTTGTCATCACAATGCTCCAGAATTCTTCTCACCACAATGTTCCATGACCGTGTCATCACAATGCTACATGACACTGGTCATCACAGTTCTTCATGACCTTTGTCATCACAATGCTCTATATAGTTTTTCATGACAATTCTAAATGACCACCTTAATCACTTTGCTTGCTGACCATTTTCATCACATTTCTCTATTGTCATTACAATTCCCCATGACCCCTTTCTTCACAATGCTCCATGATGCCTGTCATCACAATGCCCAATGGCTTTTGTTATCACAATGCTCCAGGACCAGTTTCATCACAATACTCCATCCCCCTTGTCATCAAGGTGCACAATGAAACCTCTCATTACAATGCTCCATGACACTTGTCATCACAAAGCTCCATGGCCCTTGTCATCACAATGCTCCAGAATTCTTGTCATCACAATGTTCAATGACCGTGTCATCACAATGCTCCATGGCCCTTGTCATCACAATGCTCCAGAATTCTTGTCATCACAATGTTCCATGACCGTGTCATCACAATGCTCCAGAATTCTTCTCATCACAATGCTCCAGAATTCTTGTCATCACAATGTTCCATGACCGTGTCATCACAATGCTCCATGGCCCTGGTCATCACAATGCTCCAGATTGCTTGTCATCACAAAGTTCCATGACCGTGTCATCACAATGCACCATGGCCCTTGTCATCACAATGCTCCAGAATTCTTGTCATCACAATGTTCCATGACCGTGTCATCACAATGCTCCATGGCCCTTGTCATCACAATGCTCCAGAATTCTTGTCATCACAAAGTTCCATGACCATGTCATCACAATGCACCATGGCCCTTGTCATCACAATGCTCCAAACTTCTTGTCATCACAATGTTCCATGACCGTGTCATCACAATGCTCCATGGCCCTTGTCATCACAATGCTCCAGAATTCTTGTCATCACAATGTTCCATGACCGTGTCATCACAATGCTCCATGGCCCTTGTCATCACAATGCTCCAGATTTCTTGTCATCACAATGTTCCATGACCGTGTCATCACAATGCTCCATAATTCTTGTCATCAAAATGTTCCATAACAGTGTCATCACAATGCTCCAGAATTCTTGTCATCACAATGTTCCATGACCGTGTCATCACAATGCTCCAGAATTCTTTTCATCACAATGTTCCAGAATTCTTGTCATCACAATGTTCCATGACCGTGTCATCACAATGCTCCATGGCCCTGGTCATCACAATGCTCCAGATTGCTTGTCATCACAAAGTTCCATGACCGTGTTATCACAATGCACCATGGCCCTTGTCATCACAATGCTCCAGAATTCTTGTCATCACAGTGTTCCATGACCGTGTCATCACAATGCTCCATGGCCCTTGTCATCACAATGCTCCAGAATTCTTGTCATCACAAGGTTCCATGACCGTGTCATCACAATGCTCCATAATTCTTGTCATCACAATGTTCCATGACCGTGTCATCACAATGCTACATGACCCTGGTCATCACAGTTCTCCATGACCTTTGTCATCACAATGCTCTATATAGTTTTTCATGACAATTCTAAATGACCACTTTAATCATTTTGCTTGCTGACCATTTTCATCACATTTCTCTATTGTCATTACAATTCCCCATGTCCCCATTCTTCACAATGCTCCATGATGCCTGTCATCACAATGCTCAATGGCTTTTGTTATCACATTGCTCCAGGACCAGTTTCATCACAATACTCCATCCCCCTTGTCATCACGGTGCACAATGAAACCTCTCATTACAATGTTCCATGACCGTGTCATCACAATGCTCCATGGCCCTTGTCATCACAATGCTCCAGAATTCTTGTCATCACAATGTTCCATGACCGTGTCATCACAATGCTCCATAATTCTAGTCATCACAATGTTCCATGACCGTGTCATCACAATGCTCCAGAATTCTTGTCATCACAATGTTCCATGACCATGTCATCACAATGCTCCATGGCCCTTGTCATCACAATGCTCCAGAATTCTTGTCATCACAATGTTCCATGACCGTGTCATCACAATGCTCCATAATTCTTGTCATCACAATGTTCCATGACCGTGTCATCACAATGCTCCATGGCCCTTGTCATCACAATGCTCCAGAATTCTTCTCACCACAATGTTCCATGACCGTGTCATCACAATGCTACATGACACTGGTCATCACAGTTCTTCATGACCTTTGTCATCACAATGCTCTATATAGTTTTTCATGACAATTCTAAATGACCACCTTAATCACTTTGCTTGCTGACCATTTTCATCACATTTCTCTATTGTCATTATAATTCCCCATGACCCCTTTCTTCACAATGCTCCATGATGCCTGTCATCACAATGCCCAATGGCTTTTGTTATCACAATGCTCCAGGACCAGTTTCATCACAATACTCCATCCCCCTTGTCATCAAGGTGCACAATGAAACCTCTCATTACAATGCTCCATGACACTTGTCATCACAAAGCTCCATGGCCCTTGTCATCACAATGCTCCAGAATTCTTGTCATCACAATGTTCAATGACCGTGTCATCACAATGCTCCATGGCCCTTGTCATCACAATGCTCCAGAATTCATGTCATCACAATGTTCCATGACCGTGTCATCACAATGCTCCAGAATTCTTCTCATCACAATGCTCCAGAATTCTTGTCATCACAATGTTCCATGACCATGTCATCACAATGCTCCATGGCCCTGGTCATCACAATGCTCCAGATTGCTTGTCATCACAAAGTTCCATGACCGTGTCATCACAATGCACCATGGCCCTTGTCATCACAATGCTCCAGAATTCTTGTCATCACAATGTTCCATGACCATGTCATCACAATGCTCCATGGCCCTTGTCATCACAATGCTCCAGAATTCTTGTCATCACAATGCTCCAGATTTCTTGTCATCACAATGTTCCATGATCGTGTCATCACAATGCTCCATAATAATTGTCATCTAAATGTTCCATGACCGTGTCATCACAATGCTCCAGAATTCTTGTCATCACAATGTTCCATGACCGTGTCATCACAATGCTCCATGGCCCTTGTTATCACAATGCTCCAGAATTCTTGTCATCTCAATGTTCCATGACCGTGTCATCACAATGCTCCATGGCCCTTGTCATCACAATGCTCCAGATTTCTTGTCATCACAATGTTCCATGACCGTGTCATCACAATGCTCCATAATTCTTGTCATCAAAATGTTCCATAACAGTGTCATCACAATGCTCCAGAATTCTTGTCATCACAATGTTCCATGACCGTGTCATCACAATGCTCCAGAATTCTTTTCATCACAATGTTTCAGAATTCTTGTCATCACAATGTTCCATGACCGTGTCATCACAATGCTCCATGGCCCTGGTCATCACAATGCTCCAGATTGCTTGTCATCACAAAGTTCCATGACCGTGTTATCACAATGCACCATGGCCCTTGTCATCACAATGCTCCAGAATTCTTGTCATCACAGTGTTCCATGACCGTGTCATCACAATGCTCCATGGCCCTTGTCATCACAATGCTCCAGAATTCTTGTCATCACAAGGTTCCATGACCGTGTCATCACAATGCTCCATAATTCTTGTCATCACAATGTTCCATGACCGTGTCATCACAATGCTACATGACCCTGGTCATCACAGTTCTCCATGACCTTTGTCATCACAATGCTCTATATAGTTTTTCATGACAATTCTAAATGACCACTTTAATCATTTTGCTTGCTGACCATTTTCATCACATTTCTCTATTGTCATTACAATTCCCCATGTCCCCATTCTTCACAATGCTCCATGATGCCTGTCATCACAATGCTCAATGGCTTTTGTTATCACATTGCTCCAGGACCAGTTTCATCACAATACTCCATCCCCCTTGTCATCACGGTGCACAATGAAACCTCTCATTACAATGTTCCATGACCGTGTCATCACAATGCTCCATGGCCCTTGTCATCACAATGCTCCAGAATTCTTGTCATCACAATGTTCCATGACCGTGTCATCACAATGCTCCATAATTCTAGTCATCACAATGTTCCATGACCGTGTCATCACAATGCTCCAGAATTCTTGTCATCACAATGTTCCATGACCATGTCATCACAATGCTCCATGGCCCTTGTCATCACAATGCTCCAGAATTCTTGTCATCACAATGTTCCATGACCGTGTCATCACAATGCTCCATAATTCTTGTCATCACAATGTTCCATGACCGTGTCATCACAATGCTCCATGGCCCTTGTCATCACAATGCTCCAGAATTCTTCTCACCACAATGTTCCATGACCGTGTCATCACAATGCTACATGACACTGGTCATCACAGTTCTTCATGACCTTTGTCATCACAATGCTCTATATAGTTTTTCATGACAATTCTAAATGACCACCTTAATCACTTTGCTTGCTGACCATTTTCATCACATTTCTCTATTGTCATTACAATTCCCCATGACCCCTTTCTTCACAATGCTCCATGATGCCTGTCATCACAATGCCCAATGGCTTTTGTTATCACAATGCTCCAGGACCAGTTTCATCACAATACTCCATCCCCCTTGTCATCAAGGTGCACAATGAAACCTCTCATTACAATGCTCCATGACACTTGTCATCACAAAGCTCCATGGCCCTTGTCATCACAATGCTCCAGAATTCTTGTCATCACAATGTTCAATGACCGTGTCATCACAATGCTCCATGGCCCTTGTCATCACAATGCTCCAGAATTCATGTCATCACAATGTTCCATGACCGTGTCATCACAATGCTCCAGAATTCTTCTCATCACAATGCTCCAGAATTCTTGTCATCACAATGTTCCATGACCGTGTCATCACAATGCTCCATGGCCCTGGTCATCACAATGCTCCAGATTGCTTGTCATCACAAAGTTCCATGACCGTGTCATCACAATGCACCATGGCCCTTGTCATCACAATGCTCCAGAATTCTTGTCATCACAGTGTTCCATGACCGTGTCATCACAATGCTCCATGGCCCTTGTCATCACAATGCTCCAGAATTCTTGTCATCACAAGGTTCCATGACCGTGTCATCACAATGCTCCATAATTCTTGTCATCACAATGTTCCATGACCGTGTCATCACAATGCTACATGACCCTGGTCATCACAGTTCTCCATGACCTTTGTCATCACAATGCTCTATATAGTTTTTCATGACAATTCTAAATGACCACTTTAATCATTTTGCTTGCTGACCATTTTCATCACATTTCTCTATTGTCATTACAATTCCCCATGTCCCCATTCTTCACAATGCTCCATGATGCCTGTCATCACAATGCTCAATGGCTTTTGTTATCACATTGCTCCAGGACCAGTTTCATCACAATACTCCATCCCCCTTGTCATCACGGTGCACAATGAAACCTCTCATTACAATGTTCCATGACCGTGTCATCACAATGCTCCATGGCTCTTGTCATCACAATGCTCCAGAATTCTTGTCATCACAATGTTCCATGACCGTGTCATCACAATGCTCCATAATTCTAGTCATCACAATGTTCCATGACCGTGTCATCACAATGCTCCAGAATTCTTGTCATCACAATGTTCCATGACCATGTCATCACAATGCTCCATGGCCCTTGTCATCACAATGCTCCAGAATTCTTGTCATCACAATGTTCCATGACCGTGTCATCACAATGCTCCATAATTCTTGTCATCACAATGTTCCATGACCGTGTCATCACAATGCTCCATGGCCCTTGTCATCACAATGCTCCAGAATTCTTCTCACCACAATGTTCCATGACCGTGTCATCACAATGCTACATGACACTGGTCATCACAGTTCTTCATGACCTTTGTCATCACAATGCTCTATATAGTTTTTCATGACAATTCTAAATGACCACCTTAATCACTTTGCTTGCTGACCATTTTCATCACATTTCTCTATTGTCATTACAATTCCCCATGACCCCTTTCTTCACAATGCTCCATGATGCCTGTCATCACAATGCCCAATGGCTTTTGTTATCACAATGCTCCAGGACCAGTTTCATCACAATACTCCATCCCCCTTGTCATCAAGGTGCACAATGAAACCTCTCATTACAATGCTCCATGACACTTGTCATCACAAAGCTCCATGGCCCTTGTCATCACAATGCTCCAGAATTCTTGTCATCACAATGTTCAATGACCGTGTCATCACAATGCTCCATGGCCCTTGTCATCACAATGCTCCAGAATTCTTGTCATCACAATGTTCCATGACCGTGTCATCACAATGCTCCAGAATTCTTCTCATCACAATGCTCCAGAATTCTTGTCATCACAATGTTCCATGACCGTGTCATCACAATGCTCCATGGCCCTGGTCATCACAATGCTCCAGATTGCTTGTCATCACAAAGTTCCATGACCGTGTCATCACAATGCACCATGGCCCTTGTCATCACAATGCTCCAGAATTCTTGTCATCACAATGTTCCATGACCGTGTCATCACAATGCTCCATGGCCCTTGTCATCACAATGCTCCAGAATTCTTGTCATCACAAAGTTCCATGACCATGTCATCACAATGCACCATGGCCCTTGTCATCACAATGCTCCAAACTTCTTGTCATCACAATGTTCCATGACCGTGTCATCACAATGCTCCATGGCCCTTGTCATCACAATGCTCCAGAATTCTTGTCATCACAATGTTCCATGACCGTGTCATCACAATGCTCCATGGCCCTTGTCATCACAATGCTCCAGATTTCTTGTCATCACAATGTTCCATGACCGTGTCATCACAATGCTCCATAATTCTTGTCATCAAAATGTTCCATAACAGTGTCATCACAATGCTCCAGAATTCTTGTCATCACAATGTTCCATGACCGTGTCATCACAATGCTCCAGAATTCTTTTCATCACAATGTTCCAGAATTCTTGTCATCACAATGTTCCATGACCGTGTCATCACAATGCTCCATGGCCCTGGTCATCACAATGCTCCAGATTGCTTGTCATCACAAAGTTCCATGACCGTGTTATCACAATGCACCATGGCCCTTGTCATCACAATGCTCCAGAATTCTTTTCATCACAGTGTTCCATGACCGTGTCATCACAATGCTCCATGGCCCTTGTCATCACAATGCTCCAGAATTCTTGTCATCACAAGGTTCCATGACCGTGTCATCACAATGCTCCATAATTCTTGTCATCACAATGTTCCATGACCGTGTCATCACAATGCTACATGACCCTGGTCATCACAGTTCTCCATGACCTTTGTCATCACAATGCTCTATATAGTTTTTCATGACAATTCTAAATGACCACTTTAATCATTTTGCTTGCTGACCATTTTCATCACATTTCTCTATTGTCATTACAATTCCCCATGTCCCCATTCTTCACAATGCTCCATGATGCCTGTCATCACAATGCTCAATGGCTTTTGTTATCACATTGCTCCAGGACCAGTTTCATCACAATACTCCATCCCCCTTGTCATCACGGTGCACAATGAAACCTCTCATTACAATGTTCCATGACCGTGTCATCACAATGCTCCATGGCCCTTGTCATCACAATGCTCCAGAATTCTTGTCATCACAATGTTCCATGACCGTGTCATCACAATGCTCCATAATTCTAGTCATCACAATGTTCCATGACCGTGTCATCACAATGCTCCAGAATTCTTGTCATCACAATGTTCCATGACCATGTCATCACAATGCTCCATGGCCCTTGTCATCACAATGCTCCAGAATTCTTGTCATCACAATGTTCCATGACCGTGTCATCACAATGCTCCATAATTCTTGTCATCACAATGTTCCATGACCGTGTCATCACAATGCTCCATGGCCCTTGTCATCACAATGCTCCAGAATTCTTCTCACCACAATGTTCCATGACCGTGTCATCACAATGCTACATGACACTGGTCATCACAGTTCTTCATGACCTTTGTCATCACAATGCTCTATATAGTTTTTCATGACAATTCTAAATGACCACCTTAATCACTTTGCTTGCTGACCATTTTCATCACATTTCTCTATTGTCATTACAATTCCCCATGACCCCTTTCTTCACAATGCTCCATGATGCCTGTCATCACAATGCCCAATGGCTTTTGTTATCACAATGCTCCAGGACCAGTTTCATCACAATACTCCATCCCCCTTGTCATCAAGGTGCACAATGAAACCTCTCATTACAATGCTCCATGACACTTGTCATCACAAAGCTCCATGGCCCTTGTCATCACAATGCTCCAGAATTCTTGTCATCACAATGTTCAATGACCGTGTCATCACAATGCTCCATGGCCCTTGTCATCACAATGCTCCAGAATTCATGTCATCACAATGTTCCATGACCGTGTCATCACAATGCTCCAGAATTCTTCTCATCACAATGCTCCAGAATTCTTGTCATCACAATGTTCCATGACCGTGTCATCACAATGCTCCATGGCCCTGGTCATCACAATGCTCCAGATTGCTTGTCATCACAAAGTTCCATGACCGTGTCATCACAATGCACCATGGCCCTTGTCATCACAATGCTCCAGAATTCTTGTCATCACAATGTTCCATGACCGTGTCATCACAATGCTCCATGGCCCTTGTCATCACAATGCTCCAGAATTCTTGTCATCACAATGCTCCAGATTTCTTGTCATCACAATGTTCCATGATCGTGTCATCACAATGCTCCATAATAATTGTCATCAAAATGTTCCATGACCGTGTCATCACAATGCTCCAGAATTCTTGTCATCACAATGTTCCATGACCGTGTCATCACAATGCTCCAGAATTCTTGTCATCACAATGCTCCAGAATTCTTGTCATCACAATGTTCCATGACCGTGTCTTCACAATGCTCCATTGCCCTGGTCATCACAATGCTCCAGATTGCCTGTCATTACAAAGTTCCATGACCATGTCATCACAATGCACCATGGCCCTTGTCATCACAATGCTCCAGAATTCTTGTCATCACAATGTTCCATGACCGTGTCATCACAATGCTCCATGGCCCTTGTTATCACAATGCTCCAGAATTCTTGTCATCTCAATGTTCCATGACCGTGTCATCACAATGCTCCATGGCCCTTGTCATCACAATGCTCCATAATTCTTGTCATCACAATGTTCCATGACCGTTTCATCACAATGCTCCATAATTCTTGTCATCACAATGTTCCATGACCGTGTCATCACAATGCTCCATGGCCCTTTTCATCACAATGCTCCGGAATTATTGTCATCACAAGGTTCCATGACTGTGTCATCAAAATGCACCATGGCCCTTGTCATCACAATGCTCCAGAATTCTTGTCATCACAATGTTCCATGACCGTGTCATCACAATGCTCCATGGCCCTTGTCATCACAATGCTCCAGAATTCTTGTCATCACAATGTTCCATGACCGTGTCATCACAATGCTCCATGGCCCTTGTCATCACAATGCTCCAGAATTCTTGTCATCACAAAGTTCCATGACCATGTCATCACAATGCACCATGGCCCTTGTCATCACAATGCTCCAAACTTCTTGTCATCACAATGTTCCATGACCGTGTCATCACAATGCTCCATGGCCCTTGTCATCACAATGCTCCAGAATTCTTGTCATCACTATGTTCCATGACCGTGTCATCACAATGCTCCATGGCCCTTGTCATCACAATGCTCCAGATTTCTTGTCATCACAATGTTCCATGACCGTGTCATCACAATGCTCCATAATTCTTGTCATCAAAATGTTCCATGACAGTGTCATCACAATGCTCCAGAATTCTTGTCATCACAATGTTCCATGACCGTGTCATCACAATGCTCCAGAATTCTTTTCATCACAATGTTCCAGAATTCTTGTCATCACAATGTTCCATGACCGTGTCATCACAATGCTCCATGGCCCTGGTCATCACAATGCTCCAGATTGCTTGTCATCACAAAGTTCCATGACCGTGTTATCACAATGCACCATGGCCCTTGTCATCACAATGCTCCAGAATTCTTGTCATCACAGTGTTCCATGACCGTGTCATCACAATGCTCCATGGCCCTTGTCATCACAATGCTCCAGAATTCTTGTCATCACAAGGTTCCATGACCGTGTCATCACAATGCTCCATAATTCGTGTCATCACAATGTTCCATGACCGTGTCATCACAATGCTACATGACCCTGGTCATCACAGTTCTCCATGACCTTTGTCATCACAATGCTCTATATAGTTTTTCATGACAATTCTAAATGACCACTTTAATCATTTTGCTTGCTGACCATTTTCATCACATTTCTCTATTGTCATTACAATTCCCCATGTCCCCATTCTTCACAATGCTCCATGATGCCTGTCATCACAATGCTCAATGGCTTTTGTTATCACAATGCTCCAGGACCAGTTTCATCACAATACTCCATCCCCCTTGTCATCACGGTGCACAATGAAACCTCTCATTACAATGTTCCATGACCGTGTCATCACAATGCTCCATGGCCCTTGTCATCACAATGCTCCAGAATTCTTGTCATCACAATGTTCCATGACCGTGTCATCACAATGCTCCATAATTCTTGTCATCACAATGTTCCATGACCGTGTCATCACAATGCTCCAGAATTCTTGTCATCACAATGTTCCATGACCATGTCATCACAATGCTCCATGGCCCTTGTCATCACAATGCTCCAGAATTCTTGTCATCACAATGTTCCATGACCGTGTCATCACAATGCTCCATAATTCTTGTCATCACAATGTTCCATGACCGTGTCATCACAATGCACCATGGCCCTTGTCACCACAATGCTCCAGAATTCTTGTCATCACAATATTCCATGACCGTGTCATCACAATGCTCCATGGCCCTTGTCATCACAATGCTCCAGAATTCTTGTCATCACAATGTTCCATGACCGTGTCATCACAATGCTCCATAATTCTTGTCATCACAAAGTTCCATGACCGTGTCATGACAATGCACCATGGCCCTTGTCATCACAATGCTGCAGAATTCTTGTCATCACAATGTTCCACGACTGTGTCATCACAATGCTCCATGGCCCTTGTCATCACAATGCTCCAGAATTCTTGTCATCACAATGTTCCATGAACGTGTCATCACAATGCTCCATAATTCTTGTCATCACAATGTTCCATGACCATGTCATCACAATGCTCCATGGCCCTTGTCATCACAATGCTCCAGAATTCTTGTCATCACAATGTTCCATGACCGTGTCATCACAATGCTCCATAATTCTTGTCATCACAATGTTCCATGACCGTGTCATCACAATGCACCATGGCCCTTGTCACCACAATGCTCCAGAATTCTTGTCATCACAATGTTCTATGACCGTGTCATCACAATGCTCCATGGCCCTTGTCATCACAATGCTCCAGAATTCTTATCATCACAATGTTCCATGACCGTGTCATCACAATGCTCCAGAATTCTTGTCATCACAATGTTCCATGACCGTGTCATCCCAATGCTCCATGGCCCTTGTCATCACAATGCTCCAGAATTCTTGTCATCACAATGTTCCATGACCGTGTCATCACAATGCTCCATAATTCTTGTCATCACAATGTTCCATGACCGTGTCATCACAATGCTACATGACCCTGGCCATCACAGTTCTCCATGACCGTTGTCATCACAATGCTCTATGTAGTTTTTCATGACAATTCTAAATGACCACTTTAATCACTTTGCTTGCTGACCATTTTCATCACATTTCTATATTGTCATTACAATTTCCCATGACCCCTTTCTTCACAATGCTCCATGATGCCTGTCATCACAATGCTCAATGGCTTTTGTTATCACAATGCTCCAGGACCAGTTTCATCACAATACTCTATCCCCCTTGTCATCACGGTGCACAATGAAACCTCTCATTACAATGCTCCATGACACTTGTCATCACAATGCTCCATGGCCCTTGTCATCACAATGCTCCAGAATTCTTGTCATCACAAGGTTCCATGACCGTGTCATCACAATGCTCCATAATTCTTGTCATCAAAATGTTCCATGACCGTGTCATCACAATGCTCCAGAATTCTTGTCATCACAATGTTCCCTGACCATGTCATCACAATGCTCCAGAATTCTTGTCATCACAATGCTCCAGAATTCTTGTCATCACAATGTTCCATGACCGTGTCATCACAATGCTCCAGAATTCTTGTCATCACAATGCTCCAGAATTCTTGTAATCACAATGTTCCATGACCGTGTCATCACAATGCTCCATGGCCCTGGTCATCACAATGCTCCAGATTGCTTGTCATCACAAAGTTCCATGACCGTGTCATGACAATGCACCATGGCCCTTGTCATCACAATGCTCCAGAATTCTTGTCATCACAATGTTCCATGACCGTGTCATCACAATGCTCCATGGCCCTTGTCTTCACAATGCTCCAGAATTCTTGTCATCACCATGTTCCATGACCATATCATCACAATTCTCCATGGCCCTTGTCATCACAATGCTCCATGGCCCTTGTCATCACAATGCTCCAGAATTCTTGTCATCACAATGTTCCATGACCGTGTCATCACAATGCTCCATGGCCCTTGTCATCACAATTCTCCATAATTCTTGTCATCACAATGTTCCATGACCGTGTCATCACAATGCTCCAGAATTCTTGTCATCACAATGTTCCATGACCATGTCATCACAATGCACCATGGCCCTTGTCACCACAATGCTCCAGAATTCTTGTCATCACAATGTTCCATGACCGTGTCATCACAATGCTCCATGGCCCTTGTCATCACAATGCTCCAGAATTCTTGTCATCACAATGTTCCATGACCGTGTCATCAAAATGCTCCATAATTCTTTTCATCACAAAGTTCCATGACCGTGTCATCACAATGCTCCATAATTCTTGTCATCACAATGTTCCATGACGGTGTCATCACAATGCTCCATGGCCCTTGTCATCACAATGCTCCAGAATTCTTGTCATCACAATGTTCCATGACCATGTCATCACAATTCTCCATGGCCCTTGTCATCACAATGCTCCAGAATTCTTGTCATCACAATGTTCCATGACCGTGTCATCACAATGCTCCATGGCCCTTGTCATCACAATGCTCCAGAATTCTTGTCATCACAATGTTCCATTACCGTGTCATCACAGTGCTCCATGGCCCTTGTCATCACAATGCTCCAGAATTCTTGTCATCACAAAGTTCCATGACCATGTCATCACAATGCACCATGACCCTTGTCATCACAATGCTCCAAACTTCTTGTCATCACAATGTTCCATGACCGTGTCATCACAATGCTCCATGGCCCTTGTCATCACAATGCTCCAGAATTCTTGTCATCACAATGTTCCATGACCGTGTCATCACAATGCTCCATGGCCCTTGTCATCACAATTCTCCAGATTTCTTGTCATCACAATGTTCCATGACCGTGTCATCACAATGCTCCATAATTCTTGTCATCAAAATGTTCCATGACAGTGTCATCACAATGCTCCAGAATTCTTGTCATCACAATGTTCCATGACCGTGTCATCACAATGCTCCAGAATTCTTGTCATCACAATGTTCCAGAATTCTTGTCATCACAATGTTCCATGACCGTGTCATCACAATGCTCCATGGCCCTTTTCATCACAATGCTGCACAATTCTTGTCATCACAATGTTCCATGACCCTGTCATCACAATGCTCCATGGCCCTGGTCATCACAATGCTCCAGATTGCTTGTCATCACAAAGTTCCATGACCGTGTCATCACAATGCACCATGGCCCTTGTCATCACAATGCTCCAGAATGCATGTCATCATAATGTTCCATGACCGTGTCATCACAATGCTCCATGGCCGTTGTCATCACAATGCTCCAGATTTCTTGTCATCAAAATGTTCCATGACTGTGTCATCACAATGCTCCATGGCCCTTGTTATCACAATGCTCCAGAATTCTTGTCATCACAGTGTTCCATGACCGTGTCATCACAATGCTCCATGGCCATTGTTATCACAATGCTCCAGAATTCTTGTCATCACAAGGTTCCATGACCGTGTCATCACAATGCTCCATAATCCTTGTCATCAAAATGTTCCATGACCGTGTCATCACAATGCTCCAGAATTCTTGTCATCACAATGTTCCATGACCGTGTCATCACAATGCTCCATGGCCCTTGTCATTACAATGCTCCAGAATTCTTGTCATCACAATGTTCCATGACCGTGTCATCACAATGCTCCATGGCCCTGGTCATCACAATGCTCCAGATTGCTTGTCATCACAAAGTTCCATGACCGTGTCATCACAATGCACCATGGACCTTGTCATCACAATGCTCCAGAATCCTTGTCATCACAATGTTCCATGACCGTGTCATCACAATGCTCCATGGCCCTTGTCATCACAATGCACCAGATTTCTTTTCATCACAATGTTCCATGACCGTGTCATCACAATGCTCCAGAATTCTTGTCATCACAATGTTCCATGACCGTGTCATCACAATGCTCCAGAATTCTTGTCATCACAATGTTCCATGACCGTGTCATCACAATGCTCCATGGCCCTTGTCATCACAATGCTCCAGAATTCTTGTTATCACAATGTTCCATGACCGTGTCATCACAATGCTCCAGAATTCTTGTCATCACAATGTTCCATGACCGTGTCATCACAATGCTCCATGGTCCTTGTCATCACAATGCTCCAGAATCCTTGTCATCACAATGTTCCATGACCGTGTCATCACAATGCTCCATGGCCCTTGTTATCACAATGCACCAGATTTCTTGTCCTCACAATGTTCCATGACCGTGTCATCACAATGCTCCAGAATTCTTGTCATCACAATGTTCCATGACCGTGTCATCACAATGCTCCAGAATTCTTGTCATCACAATGTTCCATGACCGTGTCATCACAATGCTCCATGGCCCTTGTCATCACAATGCTCCAGAATTCTTGTCATCACAATGTTCCATGACCGTGTCATCACAATGCTCCATAATTCTTGTCATCACAATGTTCCATGACCGTGTCATCACAATGCTACATGACCCTGGTCATCACAGTTCTCCATGACCTTTGTCATCACAATGCTCTATATAGTTTTTCATGACAATTCTAAATGACCCCTTTAATCATTTTGCTTGCTGACCATTTTCATCACATTTCTCTATTGTCATTACAATTCCCCATGTCCCCATTCTTCACAATGCTCCATGATGCCTGTAATCACAATGCTCAATGGCTTTTGTTATCACAATGCTCCAGGACCAGTTTCATCACAATACTACATCCCCCTTGTCATCACGGTGCACAATGAAACCTCTCATTACAATGCTCCATGACACTTGTCATCACAATGCTCCATGGCCCTTGTCTTCACAATGCTCCAGAATTCTTGTCATCACCATGTTCCATGACCATGTCATCACAATACTCCATGGCCCTTGTCATCACAATGCTCCATGGCCCTTGTCATCACAATGCTCCAGAATTCTTGTCATCACAATGTTCCATGACCGTGTCATCACAATGCTCCATAATTCTTGTCATCACAATGTTCCATGACCGTGTCATCACAATGCTACATGACTCTGGTCAACACAGTTCTCCATGACCTTTGCCATCACAATGCTCTATATAGATTTTCATGACAATTCTAAATGACCACTTTAATCACTTTGCTTGCTGACCATTTTCATCACATTTCTCTATTGTCATTAAAATTTCCCATAACCCCTTTCCTCACAATGCTCCATGATGCCTGTCATCACAATGCTCAATGGCTTTTGTTATCACAAAGCTCCAGGACCAGTTTCATCACAATACTCCATCCCCCTTGTCATCACGGTGCACAATGAAAAGTTACATTACAATGCTCCATGACACATGTCATCACAATGCTCCAGAATTCTTGTCATCTCAATGTTCCATGACCGTGTCATCACAATGCTCCATGGCCCTTGTCATCACAATGCTCCATAATTCTTGTCATCACAATGTTCCATGACCGTTTCATCACAATGCTCCATAATTCTTGTCATCACAATGTTCCATGACCGTGTCATCACAATGCTCCATGGCCCTTTTCATCACAATGCTCCGGAATTATTGTCATCACAAGGTTCCATGACTGTGTCATCAAAATGCACCATGGCCCTTGTCATCACAATGCTCCAGAATTCTTGTCATCACAATGTTCCATGACCGTGTCATCACAATGCTCCATGGCCCTTGTCATCACAATGCTCCAGAATTCTTGTCATCACAATGTTCCATGACCGTGTCATCACAATGCTCCATGGCCCTTGTCATCACAATGCTCCAGAATTCTTGTCATCACAAAGTTCCATGACCATGTCATCACAATGCACCATGGCCCTTGTCATCACAATGCTCCAAACTTCTTGTCATCACAATGTTCCATGACCGTGTCATCACAATGCTCCATGGCCCTTGTCATCACAATGCTCCAGAATTCTTGTCATCACTATGTTCCATGACCGTGTCATCACAATGCTCCATGGCCCTTGTCATCACAATGCTCCAGATTTCTTGTCATCACAATGTTCCATGACCGTGTCATCACAATGCTCCATAATTCTTGTCATCAAAATGTTCCATGACAGTGTCATCACAATGCTCCAGAATTCTTGTCATCACAATGTTCCATGACCGTGTCATCACAATGCTCCAGAATTCTTTTCATCACAATGTTCCAGAATTCTTGTCATCACAATGTTCCATGACCGTGTCATCACAATGCTCCATGGCCCTGGTCATCACAATGCTCCAGATTGCTTGTCATCACAAAGTTCCATGACCGTGTTATCACAATGCACCATGGCCCTTGTCATCACAATGCTCCAGAATTCTTGTCATCACAGTGTTCCATGACCGTGTCATCACAATGCTCCATGGCCCTTGTCATCACAATGCTCCAGAATTCTTGTCATCACAAGGTTCCATGACCGTGTCATCACAATGCTCCATAATTCGTGTCATCACAATGTTCCATGACCGTGTCATCACAATGCTACATGACCCTGGTCATCACAGTTCTCCATGACCTTTGTCATCACAATGCTCTATATAGTTTTTCATGACAATTCTAAATGACCACTTTAATCATTTTGCTTGCTGACCATTTTCATCACATTTCTCTATTGTCATTACAATTCCCCATGTCCCCATTCTTCACAATGCTCCATGATGCCTGTCATCACAATGCTCAATGGCTTTTGTTATCACAATGCTCCAGGACCAGTTTCATCACAATACTCCATCCCCCTTGTCATCACGGTGCACAATGAAACCTCTCATTACAATGTTCCATGACCGTGTCATCACAATGCTCCATGGCCCTTGTCATCACAATGCTCCAGAATTCTTGTCATCACAATGTTCCATGACCGTGTCATCACAATGCTCCATAATTCTTGTCATCACAATGTTCCATGACCGTGTCATCACAATGCTCCAGAATTCTTGTCATCACAATGTTCCATGACCATGTCATCACAATGCTCCATGGCCCTTGTCATCACAATGCTCCAGAATTCTTGTCATCACAATGTTCCATGACCGTGTCATCACAATGCTCCATAATTCTTGTCATCACAATGTTCCATGACCGTGTCATCACAATGCACCATGGCCCTTGTCACCACAATGCTCCAGAATTCTTGTCATCACAATATTCCATGACCGTGTCATCACAATGCTCCATGGCCCTTGTCATCACAATGCTCCAGAATTCTTGTCATCACAATGTTCCATGACCGTGTCATCACAATGCTCCATAATTCTTGTCATCACAAAGTTCCATGACCGTGTCATGACAATGCACCATGGCCCTTGTCATCACAATGCTGCAGAATTCTTGTCATCACAATGTTCCACGACTGTGTCATCACAATGCTCCATGGCCCTTGTCATCACAATGCTCCAGAATTCTTGTCATCACAATGTTCCATGAACGTGTCATCACAATGCTCCATAATTCTTGTCATCACAATGTTCCATGACCATGTCATCACAATGCTCCATGGCCCTTGTCATCACAATGCTCCAGAATTCTTGTCATCACAATGTTCCATGACCGTGTCATCACAATGCTCCATAATTCTTGTCATCACAATGTTCCATGACCGTGTCATCACAATGCACCATGGCCCTTGTCACCACAATGCTCCAGAATTCTTGTCATCACAATGTTCTATGACCGTGTCATCACAATGCTCCATGGCCCTTGTCATCACAATGCTCCAGAATTCTTATCATCACAATGTTCCATGACCGTGTCATCACAATGCTCCAGAATTCTTGTCATCACAATGTTCCATGACCGTGTCATCCCAATGCTCCATGGCCCTTGTCATCACAATGCTCCAGAATTCTTGTCATCACAATGTTCCATGACCGTGTCATCACAATGCTCCATAATTCTTGTCATCACAATGTTCCATGACCGTGTCATCACAATGCTACATGACCCTGGCCATCACAGTTCTCCATGACCGTTGTCATCACAATGCTCTATGTAGTTTTTCATGACAATTCTAAATGACCACTTTAATCACTTTGCTTGCTGACCATTTTCATCACATTTCTATATTGTCATTACAATTTCCCATGACCCCTTTCTTCACAATGCTCCATGATGCCTGTCATCACAATGCTCAATGGCTTTTGTTATCACAATGCTCCAGGACCAGTTTCATCACAATACTCTATCCCCCTTGTCATCACGGTGCACAATGAAACCTCTCATTACAATGCTCCATGACACTTGTCATCACAATGCTCCATGGCCCTTGTCATCACAATGCTCCAGAATTCTTGTCATCACAAGGTTCCATGACCGTGTCATCACAATGCTCCATAATTCTTGTCATCAAAATGTTCCATGACCGTGTCATCACAATGCTCCAGAATTCTTGTCATCACAATGTTCCCTGACCATGTCATCACAATGCTCCAGAATTCTTGTCATCACAATGCTCCAGAATTCTTGTCATCACAATGTTCCATGACCGTGTCATCACAATGCTCCAGAATTCTTGTCATCACAATGCTCCAGAATTCTTGTAATCACAATGTTCCATGACCGTGTCATCACAATGCTCCATGGCCCTGGTCATCACAATGCTCCAGATTGCTTGTCATCACAAAGTTCCATGACCGTGTCATGACAATGCACCATGGCCCTTGTCATCACAATGCTCCAGAATTCTTGTCATCACAATGTTCCATGACCGTGTCATCACAATGCTCCATGGCCCTTGTCTTCACAATGCTCCAGAATTCTTGTCATCACCATGTTCCATGACCATGTCATCACAATTCTCCATGGCCCTTGTCATCACAATGCTCCATGGCCCTTGTCATCACAATGCTCCAGAATTCTTGTCATCACAATGTTCCATGACCGTGTCATCACAATGCTCCATGGCCCTTGTCATCACAATTCTCCATAATTCTTGTCATCACAATGTTCCATGACCGTGTCATCACAATGCTCCAGAATTCTTGTCATCACAATGTTCCATGACCATGTCATCACAATGCACCATGGCCCTTGTCACCACAATGCTCCAGAATTCTTGTCATCACAATGTTCCATGACCGTGTCATCACAATGCTCCATGGCCCTTGTCATCACAATGCTCCAGAATTCTTGTCATCACAATGTTCCATGACCGTGTCATCAAAATGCTCCATAATTCTTTTCATCACAAAGTTCCATGACCGTGTCATCACAATGCTCCATAATTCTTGTCATCACAATGTTCCATGACGATGTCATCACAATGCTCCATGGCCCTTGTCATCACAATGCTCCAGAATTCTTGTCATCACAATGTTCCATGACCATGTCATCACAATTCTCCATGGCCCTTGTCATCACAATGCTCCAGAATTCTTGTCATCACAATGTTCCATGACCGTGTCATCACAATGCTCCATGGCCCTTGTCATCACAATGCTCCAGAATTCTTGTCATCACAATGTTCCATTACCGTGTCATCACAGTGCTCCATGGCCCTTGTCATCACAATGCTCCAGAATTCTTGTCATCACAAAGTTCCATGACCATGTCATCACAATGCACCATGACCCTTGTCATCACAATGCTCCAAACTTCTTGTCATCACAATGTTCCATGACCGTGTCATCACAATGCTCCATGGCCCTTGTCATCACAATGCTCCAGAATTCTTGTCATCACAATGTTCCATGACCGTGTCATCACAATGCTCCATGGCCCTTGTCATCACAATTCTCCAGATTTCTTGTCATCACAATGTTCCATGACCGTGTCATCACAATGCTCCATAATTCTTGTCATCAAAATGTTCCATGACAGTGTCATCACAATGCTCCAGAATTCTTGTCATCACAATGTTCCATGACCGTGTCATCACAATGCTCCAGAATTCTTGTCATCACAATGTTCCAGAATTCTTGTCATCACAATGTTCCATGACCGTGTCATCACAATGCTCCATGGCCCTTTTCATCACAATGCTGCACAATTCTTGTCATCACAATGTTCCATGACCCTGTCATCACAATGCTCCATGGCCCTGGTCATCACAATGCTCCAGATTGCTTGTCATCACAAAGTTCCATGACCGTGTCATCACAATGCACCATGGCCCTTGTCATCACAATGCTCCAGAATGCATGTCATCATAATGTTCCATGACCGTGTCATCACAATGCTCCATGGCCGTTGTCATCACAATGCTCCAGATTTCTTGTCATCAAAATGTTCCATGACTGTGTCATCACAATGCTCCATGGCCCTTGTTATCACAATGCTCCAGAATTCTTGTCATCACAGTGTTCCATGACCGTGTCATCACAATGCTCCATGGCCATTGTTATCACAATGCTCCAGAATTCTTGTCATCACAAGGTTCCATGACCGTGTCATCACAATGCTCCATAATCCTTGTCATCAAAATGTTCCATGACCGTGTCATCACAATGCTCCAGAATTCTTGTCATCACAATGTTCCATGACCGTGTCATCACAATGCTCCATGGCCCTTGTCATTACAATGCTCCAGAATTCTTGTCATCACAATGTTCCATGACCGTGTCATCACAATGCTCCATGGCCCTGGTCATCACAATGCTCCAGATTGCTTGTCATCACAAAGTTCCATGACCGTGTCATCACAATGCACCATGGACCTTGTCATCACAATGCTCCAGAATCCTTGTCATCACAATGTTCCATGACCGTGTCATCACAATGCTCCATGGCCCTTGTCATCACAATGCACCAGATTTCTTTTCATCACAATGTTCCATGACCGTGTCATCACAATGCTCCAGAATTCTTGTCATCACAATGTTCCATGACCGTGTCATCACAATGCTCCAGAATTCTTGTCATCACAATGTTCCATGACCGTGTCATCACAATGCTCCATGGCCCTTGTCATCACAATGCTCCAGAATTCTTGTTATCACAATGTTCCATGACCGTGTCATCACAATGCTCCAGAATTCTTGTCATCACAATGTTCCATGACCGTGTCATCACAATGCTCCATGGTCCTTGTCATCACAATGCTCCAGAATCCTTGTCATCACAATGTTCCATGACCGTGTCATCACAATGCTCCATGGCCCTTGTTATCACAATGCACCAGATTTCTTGTCCTCACAATGTTCCATGACCGTGTCATCACAATGCTCCAGAATTCTTGTCATCACAATGTTCCATGACCGTGTCATCACAATGCTCCAGAATTCTTGTCATCACAATGTTCCATGACCGTGTCATCACAATGCTCCATGGCCCTTGTCATCACAATGCTCCAGAATTCTTGTCATCACAATGTTCCATGACCGTGTCATCACAATGCTCCATAATTCTTGTCATCACAATGTTCCATGACCGTGTCATCACAATGCTACATGACCCTGGTCATCACAGTTCTCCATGACCTTTGTCATCACAATGCTCTATATAGTTTTTCATGACAATTCTAAATGACCCCTTTAATCATTTTGCTTGCTGACCATTTTCATCACATTTCTCTATTGTCATTACAATTCCCCATGTCCCCATTCTTCACAATGCTCCATGATGCCTGTCATCACAATGCTCAATGGCTTTTGTTATCACAATGCTCCAGGACCAGTTTCATCACAATACTACATCCCCCTTGTCATCACGGTGCACAATGAAACCTCTCATTACAATGCTCCATGACACTTGTCATCACAATGCTCCATGGCCCTTGTCTTCACAATGCTCCAGAATTCTTGTCATCACCATGTTCCATGACCATGTCATCACAATACTCCATGGCCCTTGTCATCACAATGCTCCATGGCCCTTGTCATCACAATGCTCCAGAATTCTTGTCATCACAATGTTCCATGACCGTGTCATCACAATGCTCCATAATTCTTGTCATCACAATGTTCCATGACCGTGTCATCACAATGCTACATGACTCTGGTCAACACAGTTCTCCATGACCTTTGCCATCACAATGCTCTATATAGATTTTCATGACAATTCTAAATGACCACTTTAATCACTTTGCTTGCTGACCATTTTCATCACATTTCTCTATTGTCATTAAAATTTCCCATAACCCCTTTCCTCACAATGCTCCATGATGCCTGTCATCACAATGCTCAATGGCTTTTGTTATCACAAAGCTCCAGGACCAGTTTCATCACAATACTCCATCCCCCTTGTCATCACGGTGCACAATGAAAAGTTACATTACAATGCTCCATGACACATGTCATCACAATGCTCCAGAATTCTTGTCATCACAATGTTCCATGACCATGTCATCACAATGCTCCATGGCCCTTGTCATCACAATGCTCCAGAATTCTTCTCACCACAATGTTCCATGACCGTGTCATCACAATGCTACATGACACTGGTCATCACAGTTCTTCATGACCTTTGTCATCACAATGCTCTATATAGTTTTTCATGACAATTCTAAATGACCACCTTAATCACTTTGCTTGCTGACCATTTTCATCACATTTCTCTATTGTCATTACAATTCCCCATGACCCCTTTCTTCACAATGCTCCATGATGCCTGTCATCACAATGCCCAATGGCTTTTGTTATCACAATGCTCCAGGACCAGTTTCATCACAATACTCCATCCCCCTTGTCATCAAGGTGCACAATGAAACCTCTCATTACAATGCTCCATGACACTTGTCATCACAAAGCTCCATGGCCCTTGTCATCACAATGCTCCAGAATTCTTGTCATCACAATGTTCAATGACCGTGTCATCACAATGCTCCATGGCCCTTGTCATCACAATGCTCCAGAATTCTTGTCATCACAATGTTCCATGACCGTGTCATCACAATGCTCCAGAATTCTTCTCATCACAATGCTCCAGAATTCTTGTCATCACAATGTTCCATGACCGTGTCATCACAATGCTCCATGGCCCTGGTCATCACAATGCTCCAGATTGCTTGTCATCACAAAGTTCCATGACCGTGTCATCACAATGCACCATGGCCCTTGTCATCACAATGCTCCAGAATTCTTGTCATCACAATGTTCCATGACCGTGTCATCACAATGCTCCATGGCCCTTGTCATCACAATGCTCCAGAATTCTTGTCATCACAATGATCCATGACCGTGTCATCACAATGCTCCATGGCCCTTGTCATCACAATGCTCCAGATTTCTTGTCATCAAAATGTTCCATGATCGTGTCATCACAATGCTCCATAATAATTGTCATCAAAATGTTCCATGACCGTGTCATCACAATGCTCCAGAATTCTTGTCATCACAATGTTCCATGACCGTGTCATCACAATGCTCCAGAATTCTTGTCATCACAATGCTCCAGAATTCTTGTCATCACAATGTTCCATGACCGTGTCTTCACAATGCTCCATTGCCCTGGTCATCACAATGCTCCAGATTGCCTGTCATTACAAAGTTCCATGACCATGTCATCACAATGCACCATGGCCCTTGTCATCACAATGCTCCAGAATTCTTGTCATCACAATGTTCCATGACCGTGTCATCACAATGCTCCATGGCCCTTGTCATCACAATGCTCCAGAATTCTTGTCATCTCAATGTTCCATGACCGTGTCATCACAATGCTCCATGGCCCTTGTCATCACAATGCTCCATAATTCTTGTCATCACAATGTTCCATGACCGTTTCATCACAATGCTCCATAATTCTTGTCATCACAATGTTCCATGACCGTGTCATCACAATGCTCCATGGCCCTTTTCATCACAATGCTCCGGAATTCTTGTCATCACAAGGTTCCATGACTGTGTCATCAAAATGCACCATGGCCCTTGTCATCACAATGCTCCAGAATTCTTGTCATCACAATGTTCCATGACCGTGTCATCACAATGCTCCATGGCCCTTGTCATCACAATGCTCCAGAATTCTTGTCATCACAATGTTCCATGACCGTGTCATCACAATGCTCCATGGCCCTTGTCATCACAATGCTCCAGAATTCTTGTCATCACAAAGTTCCATGACCATGTCATCACAATGCACCATGGCCCTTGTCATCACAATGCTCCAAACTTCTTGTCATCACAATGTTCCATGACCGTGTCATCACAATGCTCCATGGCCCTTGTCATCACAATGCTCCAGAATTCTTGTCATCACAATGTTCCATGACCGTGTCATCACAATGCTCCATGGCCCTTGTCATCACAATGCTCCAGATTTCTTGTCATCACAATGTTCCATGACCGTGTCATCACAATGCTCCATGGCCCTTGTCATCACAATGCTCCAGAATTCTTGTCATCACAAGGTTCCATGACCGTGTCATCACAATGCTCCATAATTCTTGTCATCAAAATGTTCCATGACAGTGTCATCACAATGCTCCAGAATTCTTGTCATCACAATGTTCCATGACCGTGTCATCACAATGCTCCAGAATTCTTTTCATCACAATGTTCCAGAATTCTTGTCATCACAATGTTCCATGACCGTGTCATCACAATGCACCATGGCCCTTGTCATCACAATGCTCCAGAATTCTTGTCATCACAGTGTTCCATGACCGTGTCATCACAATGCTCCATGGCCCTTGTCATCACAATGCTCCAGAATTCTTGTCATCACAAGGTTCCATGACCGTGTCATCACAATGCTCCATAATTCTTGTCATCACAATGTTCCATGACCGTGTCATCACAATGCTACATGACCCTGGTCATCACAGTTCTCCATGACCTTTGTCATCACAATGCTCTATATAGTTTTTCATGACAATTCTAAATGACCACTTTAATCATTTTGCTTGCTGACCATTTTCATCACATTTCTCTATTGTCATTACAATTCCCCATGTCCCCATTCTTCACAATGCTCCATGATGCCTGTCATCACAATGCTCAATGGCTTTTGTTATCACATTGCTCCAGGACCAGTTTCATCACAATACTCCATCCCCCTTGTCATCACGGTGCACAATGAAACCTCTCATTACAATGTTCCATGACCGTGTCATCACAATGCTCCATGGCTCTTGTCATCACAATGCTCCAGAATTCTTGTCATCACAATGTTCCATGACCGTGTCATCACAATGCTCCATAATTCTAGTCATCACAATGTTCCATGACCGTGTCATCACAATGCTCCAGAATTCTTGTCATCACAATGTTCCATGACCATGTCATCACAATGCTCCATGGCCCTTGTCATCACAATGCTCCAGAATTCTTGTCATCACAATGTTCCATGACCGTGTCATCACAATGCTCCATAATTCTTGTCATCACAATGTTCCATGACCGTGTCATCACAATGCTCCATGGCCCTTGTCATCACAATGCTCCAGAATTCTTCTCACCACAATGTTCCATGACCGTGTCATCACAATGCTACATGACACTGGTCATCACAGTTCTTCATGACCTTTGTCATCACAATGCTCTATATAGTTTTTCATGACAATTCTAAATGACCACCTTAATCACTTTGCTTGCTGACCATTTTCATCACATTTCTCTATTGTCATTACAATTCCCCATGACCCCTTTCTTCACAATGCTCCATGATGCCTGTCATCACAATGCCCAATGGCTTTTGTTATCACAATGCTCCAGGACCAGTTTCATCACAATACTCCATCCCCCTTGTCATCAAGGTGCACAATGAAACCTCTCATTACAATGCTCCATGACACTTGTCATCACAAAGCTCCATGGCCCTTGTCATCACAATGCTCCAGAATTCTTGTCATCACAATGTTCAATGACCGTGTCATCACAATGCTCCATGGCCCTTGTCATCACAATGCTCCAGAATTCTTGTCATCACAATGTTCCATGACCGTGTCATCACAATGCTCCAGAATTCTTCTCATCACAATGCTCCAGAATTCTTGTCATCACAATGTTCCATGACCGTGTCATCACAATGCTCCATGGCCCTGGTCATCACAATGCTCCAGATTGCTTGTCATCACAAAGTTCCATGACCGTGTCATCACAATGCACCATGGCCCTTGTCATCACAATGCTCCAGAATTCTTGTCATCACAATGTTCCATGACCGTGTCATCACAATGCTCCATGGCCCTTGTCATCACAATGCTCCAGAATTCTTGTCATCACAAAGTTCCATGACCATGTCATCACAATGCACCATGGCCCTTGTCATCACAATGCTCCAAACTTCTTGTCATCACAATGTTCCATGACCGTGTCATCACAATGCTCCATGGCCCTTGTCATCACAATGCTCCAGAATTCTTGTCATCACAATGTTCCATGACCGTGTCATCACAATGCTCCATGGCACTTGTCATCACAATGCTCCAGATTTCTTGTCATCACAATGTTCCATGACCGTGTCATCACAATGCTCCATAATTCTTGTCATCAAAATGTTCCATAACAGTGTCATCACAATGCTCCAGAATTCTTGTCATCACAATGTTCCATGACCGTGTCATCACAATGCTCCAGAATTCTTTTCATCACAATGTTCCAGAATTCTTGTCATCACAATGTTCCATGACCGTGTCATCACAATGCTCCATGGCCCTGGTCATCACAATGCTCCAGATTGCTTGTCATCACAAAGTTCCATGACCGTGTTATCACAATGCACCATGGCCCTTGTCATCACAATGCTCCAGAATTCTTTTCATCACAGTGTTCCATGACCGTGTCATCACAATGCTCCATGGCCCTTGTCATCACAATGCTCCAGAATTCTTGTCATCACAAGGTTCCATGACCGTGTCATCACAATGCTCCATAATTCTTGTCATCACAATGTTCCATGACCGTGTCATCACAATGCTACATGACCCTGGTCATCACAGTTCTCCATGACCTTTGTCATCACAATGCTCTATATAGTTTTTCATGACAATTCTAAATGACCACTTTAATCATTTTGCTTGCTGACCATTTTCATCACATTTCTCTATTGTCATTACAATTCCCCATGTCCCCATTCTTCACAATGCTCCATGATGCCTGTCATCACAATGCTCAATGGCTTTTGTTATCACATTGCTCCAGGACCAGTTTCATCACAATACTCCATCCCCCTTGTCATCACGGTGCACAATGAAACCTCTCATTACAATGTTCCATGACCGTGTCATCACAATGCTCCATGGCCCTTGTCATCACAATGCTCCAGAATTCTTGTCATCACAATGTTCCATGACCGTGTCATCACAATGCTCCATAATTCTAGTCATCACAATGTTCCATGACCGTGTCATCACAATGCTCCAGAATTCTTGTCATCACAATGTTCCATGACCATGTCATCACAATGCTCCATGGCCCTTGTCATCACAATGCTCCAGAATTCTTGTCATCACAATGTTCCATGACCGTGTCATCACAATGCTCCATAATTCTTGTCATCACAATGTTCCATGACCGTGTCATCACAATGCTCCATGGCCCTTGTCATCACAATGCTCCAGAATTCTTCTCACCACAATGTTCCATGACCGTGTCATCACAATGCTACATGACACTGGTCATCACAGTTCTTCATGACCTTTGTCATCACAATGCTCTATATAGTTTTTCATGACAATTCTAAATGACCACCTTAATCACTTTGCTTGCTGACCATTTTCATCACATTTCTCTATTGTCATTACAATTCCCCATGACCCCTTTCTTCACAATGCTCCATGATGCCTGTCATCACAATGCCCAATGGCTTTTGTTATCACAATGCTCCAGGACCAGTTTCATCACAATACTCCATCCCCCTTGTCATCAAGGTGCACAATGAAACCTCTCATTACAATGCTCCATGACACTTGTCATCACAAAGCTCCATGGCCCTTGTCATCACAATGCTCCAGAATTCTTGTCATCACAATGTTCAATGACCGTGTCATCACAATGCTCCATGGCCCTTGTCATCACAATGCTCCAGAATTCATGTCATCACAATGTTCCATGACCGTGTCATCACAATGCTCCAGAATTCTTCTCATCACAATGCTCCAGAATTCTTGTCATCACAATGTTCCATGACCGTGTCATCACAATGCTCCATGGCCCTGGTCATCACAATGCTCCAGATTGCTTGTCATCACAAAGTTCCATGACCGTGTCATCACAATGCACCATGGCCCTTGTCATCACAATGCTCCAGAATTCTTGTCATCACAATGTTCCATGACCGTGTCATCACAATGCTCCATGGCCCTTGTCATCACAATGCTCCAGAATTCTTGTCATCACAATGCTCCAGATTTCTTGTCATCACAATGTTCCATGATCGTGTCATCACAATGCTCCATAATAATTGTCATCAAAATGTTCCATGACCGTGTCATCACAATGCTCCAGAATTCTTGTCATCACAATGTTCCATGACCGTGTCATCACAATGCTCCAGAATTCTTGTCATCACAATGCTCCAGAATTCTTGTCATCACAATGTTCCATGACCGTGTCTTCACAATGCTCCATTGCCCTGGTCATCACAATGCTCCAGATTGCCTGTCATTACAAAGTTCCATGACCATGTCATCACAATGCACCATGGCCCTTGTCATCACAATGCTCCAGAATTCTTGTCATCACAATGTTCCATGACCGTGTCATCACAATGCTCCATGGCCCTTGTTATCACAATGCTCCAGAATTCTTGTCATCTCAATGTTCCATGACCGTGTCATCACAATGCTCCATGGCCCTTGTCATCACAATGCTCCATAATTCTTGTCATCACAATGTTCCATGACCGTTTCATCACAATGCTCCATAATTCTTGTCATCACAATGTTCCATGACCGTGTCATCACAATGCTCCATGGCCCTTTTCATCACAATGCTCCGGAATTATTGTCATCACAAGGTTCCATGACTGTGTCATCAAAATGCACCATGGCCCTTGTCATCACAATGCTCCAGAATTCTTGTCATCACAATGTTCCATGACCGTGTCATCACAATGCTCCATGGCCCTTGTCATCACAATGCTCCAGAATTCTTGTCATCACAATGTTCCATGACCGTGTCATCACAATGCTCCATGGCCCTTGTCATCACAATGCTCCAGAATTCTTGTCATCACAAAGTTCCATGACCATGTCATCACAATGCACCATGGCCCTTGTCATCACAATGCTCCAAACTTCTTGTCATCACAATGTTCCATGACCGTGTCATCACAATGCTCCATGGCCCTTGTCATCACAATGCTCCAGAATTCTTGTCATCACTATGTTCCATGACCGTGTCATCACAATGCTCCATGGCCCTTGTCATCACAATGCTCCAGATTTCTTGTCATCACAATGTTCCATGACCGTGTCATCACAATGCTCCATAATTCTTGTCATCAAAATGTTCCATGACAGTGTCATCACAATGCTCCAGAATTCTTGTCATCACAATGTTCCATGACCGTGTCATCACAATGCTCCAGAATTCTTTTCATCACAATGTTCCAGAATTCTTGTCATCACAATGTTCCATGACCGTGTCATCACAATGCTCCATGGCCCTGGTCATCACAATGCTCCAGATTGCTTGTCATCACAAAGTTCCATGACCGTGTTATCACAATGCACCATGGCCCTTGTCATCACAATGCTCCAGAATTCTTGTCATCACAGTGTTCCATGACCGTGTCATCACAATGCTCCATGGCCCTTGTCATCACAATGCTCCAGAATTCTTGTCATCACAAGGTTCCATGACCGTGTCATCACAATGCTCCATAATTCGTGTCATCACAATGTTCCATGACCGTGTCATCACAATGCTACATGACCCTGGTCATCACAGTTCTCCATGACCTTTGTCATCACAATGCTCTATATAGTTTTTCATGACAATTCTAAATGACCACTTTAATCATTTTGCTTGCTGACCATTTTCATCACATTTCTCTATTGTCATTACAATTCCCCATGTCCCCATTCTTCACAATGCTCCATGATGCCTGTCATCACAATGCTCAATGGCTTTTGTTATCACAATGCTCCAGGACCAGTTTCATCACAATACTCCATCCCCCTTGTCATCACGGTGCACAATGAAACCTCTCATTACAATGTTCCATGACCGTGTCATCACAATGCTCCATGGCCCTTGTCATCACAATGCTCCAGAATTCTTGTCATCACAATGTTCCATGACCGTGTCATCACAATGCTCCATAATTCTTGTCATCACAATGTTCCATGACCGTGTCATCACAATGCTCCAGAATTCTTGTCATCACAATGTTCCATGACCATGTCATCACAATGCTCCATGGCCCTTGTCATCACAATGCTCCAGAATTCTTGTCATCACAATGTTCCATGACCGTGTCATCACAATGCTCCATAATTCTTGTCATCACAATGTTCCATGACCGTGTCATCACAATGCACCATGGCCCTTGTCACCACAATGCTCCAGAATTCTTGTCATCACAATATTCCATGACCGTGTCATCACAATGCTCCATGGCCCTTGTCATCACAATGCTCCAGAATTCTTGTCATCACAATGTTCCATGACCGTGTCATCACAATGCTCCATAATTCTTGTCATCACAAAGTTCCATGACCGTGTCATGACAATGCACCATGGCCCTTGTCATCACAATGCTGCAGAATTCTTGTCATCACAATGTTCCACGACTGTGTCATCACAATGCTCCATGGCCCTTGTCATCACAATGCTCCAGAATTCTTGTCATCACAATGTTCCATGAACGTGTCATCACAATGCTCCATAATTCTTGTCATCACAATGTTCCATGACCATGTCATCACAATGCTCCATGGCCCTTGTCATCACAATGCTCCAGAATTCTTGTCATCACAATGTTCCATGACCGTGTCATCACAATGCTCCATAATTCTTGTCATCACAATGTTCCATGACCGTGTCATCACAATGCACCATGGCCCTTGTCACCACAATGCTCCAGAATTCTTGTCATCACAATGTTCTATGACCGTGTCATCACAATGCTCCATGGCCCTTGTCATCACAATGCTCCAGAATTCTTATCATCACAATGTTCCATGACCGTGTCATCACAATGCTCCAGAATTCTTGTCATCACAATGTTCCATGACCGTGTCATCCCAATGCTCCATGGCCCTTGTCATCACAATGCTCCAGAATTCTTGTCATCACAATGTTCCATGACCGTGTCATCACAATGCTCCATAATTCTTGTCATCACAATGTTCCATGACCGTGTCATCACAATGCTACATGACCCTGGCCATCACAGTTCTCCATGACCGTTGTCATCACAATGCTCTATGTAGTTTTTCATGACAATTCTAAATGACCACTTTAATCACTTTGCTTGCTGACCATTTTCATCACATTTCTATATTGTCATTACAATTTCCCATGACCCCTTTCTTCACAATGCTCCATGATGCCTGTCATCACAATGCTCAATGGCTTTTGTTATCACAATGCTCCAGGACCAGTTTCATCACAATACTCTATCCCCCTTGTCATCACGGTGCACAATGAAACCTCTCATTACAATGCTCCATGACACTTGTCATCACAATGCTCCATGGCCCTTGTCATCACAATGCTCCAGAATTCTTGTCATCACAAGGTTCCATGACCGTGTCATCACAATGCTCCATAATTCTTGTCATCAAAATGTTCCATGACCGTGTCATCACAATGCTCCAGAATTCTTGTCATCACAATGTTCCCTGACCATGTCATCACAATGCTCCAGAATTCTTGTCATCACAATGCTCCAGAATTCTTGTCATCACAATGTTCCATGACCGTGTCATCACAATGCTCCAGAATTCTTGTCATCACAATGCTCCAGAATTCTTGTAATCACAATGTTCCATGACCGTGTCATCACAATGCTCCATGGCCCTGGTCATCACAATGCTCCAGATTGCTTGTCATCACAAAGTTCCATGACCGTGTCATGACAATGCACCATGGCCCTTGTCATCACAATGCTCCAGAATTCTTGTCATCACAATGTTCCATGACCGTGTCATCACAATGCTCCATGGCCCTTGTCTTCACAATGCTCCAGAATTCTTGTCATCACCATGTTCCATGACCATGTCATCACAATTCTCCATGGCCCTTGTCATCACAATGCTCCATGGCCCTTGTCATCACAATGCTCCAGAATTCTTGTCATCACAATGTTCCATGACCGTGTCATCACAATGCTCCATGGCCCTTGTCATCACAATTCTCCATAATTCTTGTCATCACAATGTTCCATGACCGTGTCATCACAATGCTCCAGAATTCTTGTCATCACAATGTTCCATGACCATGTCATCACAATGCACCATGGCCCTTGTCACCACAATGCTCCAGAATTCTTGTCATCACAATGTTCCATGACCGTGTCATCACAATGCTCCATGGCCCTTGTCATCACAATGCTCCAGAATTCTTGTCATCACAATGTTCCATGACCGTGTCATCAAAATGCTCCATAATTCTTTTCATCACAAAGTTCCATGACCGTGTCATCACAATGCTCCATAATTCTTGTCATCACAATGTTCCATGACGGTGTCATCACAATGCTCCATGGCCCTTGTCATCACAATGCTCCAGAATTCTTGTCATCACAATGTTCCATGACCATGTCATCACAATTCTCCATGGCCCTTGTCATCACAATGCTCCAGAATTCTTGTCATCACAATGTTCCATGACCGTGTCATCACAATGCTCCATGGCCCTTGTCATCACAATGCTCCAGAATTCTTGTCATCACAATGTTCCATTACCGTGTCATCACAGTGCTCCATGGCCCTTGTCATCACAATGCTCCAGAATTCTTGTCATCACAAAGTTCCATGACCATGTCATCACAATGCACCATGACCCTTGTCATCACAATGCTCCAAACTTCTTGTCATCACAATGTTCCATGACCGTGTCATCACAATGCTCCATGGCCCTTGTCATCACAATGCTCCAGAATTCTTGTCATCACAATGTTCCATGACCGTGTCATCACAATGCTCCATGGCCCTTGTCATCACAATTCTCCAGATTTCTTGTCATCACAATGTTCCATGACCGTGTCATCACAATGCTCCATAATTCTTGTCATCAAAATGTTCCATGACAGTGTCATCACAATGCTCCAGAATTCTTGTCATCACAATGTTCCATGACCGTGTCATCACAATGCTCCAGAATTCTTGTCATCACAATGTTCCAGAATTCTTGTCATCACAATGTTCCATGACCGTGTCATCACAATGCTCCATGGCCCTTTTCATCACAATGCTGCACAATTCTTGTCATCACAATGTTCCATGACCCTGTCATCACAATGCTCCATGGCCCTGGTCATCACAATGCTCCAGATTGCTTGTCATCACAAAGTTCCATGACCGTGTCATCACAATGCACCATGGCCCTTGTCATCACAATGCTCCAGAATGCATGTCATCATAATGTTCCATGACCGTGTCATCACAATGCTCCATGGCCGTTGTCATCACAATGCTCCAGATTTCTTGTCATCAAAATGTTCCATGACTGTGTCATCACAATGCTCCATGGCCCTTGTTATCACAATGCTCCAGAATTCTTGTCATCACAGTGTTCCATGACCGTGTCATCACAATGCTCCATGGCCATTGTTATCACAATGCTCCAGAATTCTTGTCATCACAAGGTTCCATGACCGTGTCATCACAATGCTCCATAATCCTTGTCATCAAAATGTTCCATGACCGTGTCATCACAATGCTCCAGAATTCTTGTCATCACAATGTTCCATGACCGTGTCATCACAATGCTCCATGGCCCTTGTCATTACAATGCTCCAGAATTCTTGTCATCACAATGTTCCATGACCGTGTCATCACAATGCTCCATGGCCCTGGTCATCACAATGCTCCAGATTGCTTGTCATCACAAAGTTCCATGACCGTGTCATCACAATGCACCATGGACCTTGTCATCACAATGCTCCAGAATCCTTGTCATCACAATGTTCCATGACCGTGTCATCACAATGCTCCATGGCCCTTGTCATCACAATGCACCAGATTTCTTTTCATCACAATGTTCCATGACCGTGTCATCACAATGCTCCAGAATTCTTGTCATCACAATGTTCCATGACCGTGTCATCACAATGCTCCAGAATTCTTGTCATCACAATGTTCCATGACCGTGTCATCACAATGCTCCATGGCCCTTGTCATCACAATGCTCCAGAATTCTTGTTATCACAATGTTCCATGACCGTGTCATCACAATGCTCCAGAATTCTTGTCATCACAATGTTCCATGACCGTGTCATCACAATGCTCCATGGTCCTTGTCATCACAATGCTCCAGAATCCTTGTCATCACAATGTTCCATGACCGTGTCATCACAATGCTCCATGGCCCTTGTTATCACAATGCACCAGATTTCTTGTCCTCACAATGTTCCATGACCGTGTCATCACAATGCTCCAGAATTCTTGTCATCACAATGTTCCATGACCGTGTCATCACAATGCTCCAGAATTCTTGTCATCACAATGTTCCATGACCGTGTCATCACAATGCTCCATGGCCCTTGTCATCACAATGCTCCAGAATTCTTGTCATCACAATGTTCCATGACCGTGTCATCACAATGCTCCATAATTCTTGTCATCACAATGTTCCATGACCGTGTCATCACAATGCTACATGACCCTGGTCATCACAGTTCTCCATGACCTTTGTCATCACAATGCTCTATATAGTTTTTCATGACAATTCTAAATGACCCCTTTAATCATTTTGCTTGCTGACCATTTTCATCACATTTCTCTATTGTCATTACAATTCCCCATGTCCCCATTCTTCACAATGCTCCATGATGCCTGTCATCACAATGCTCAATGGCTTTTGTTATCACAATGCTCCAGGACCAGTTTCATCACAATACTACATCCCCCTTGTCATCACGGTGCACAATGAAACCTCTCATTACAATGCTCCATGACACTTGTCATCACAATGCTCCATGGCCCTTGTCTTCACAATGCTCCAGAATTCTTGTCATCACCATGTTCCATGACCATGTCATCACAATACTCCATGGCCCTTGTCATCACAATGCTCCATGGCCCTTGTCATCACAATGCTCCAGAATTCTTGTCATCACAATGTTCCATGACCGTGTCATCACAATGCTCCATAATTCTTGTCATCACAATGTTCCATGACCGTGTCATCACAATGCTACATGACTCTGGTCAACACAGTTCTCCATGACCTTTGCCATCACAATGCTCTATATAGATTTTCATGACAATTCTAAATGACCACTTTAATCACTTTGCTTGCTGACCATTTTCATCACATTTCTCTATTGTCATTAAAATTTCCCATAACCCCTTTCCTCACAATGCTCCATGATGCCTGTCATCACAATGCTCAATGGCTTTTGTTATCACAAAGCTCCAGGACCAGTTTCATCACAATACTCCATCCCCCTTGTCATCACGGTGCACAATGAAAAGTTACATTACAATGCTCCATGACACATGTCATCACAATGCTCCAGAATTCTTGTCATCTCAATGTTCCATGACCGTGTCATCACAATGCTCCATGGCCCTTGTCATCACAATGCTCCATAATTCTTGTCATCACAATGTTCCATGACCGTTTCATCACAATGCTCCATAATTCTTGTCATCACAATGTTCCATGACCGTGTCATCACAATGCTCCATGGCCCTTTTCATCACAATGCTCCGGAATTATTGTCATCACAAGGTTCCATGACTGTGTCATCAAAATGCACCATGGCCCTTGTCATCACAATGCTCCAGAATTCTTGTCATCACAATGTTCCATGACCGTGTCATCACAATGCTCCATGGCCCTTGTCATCACAATGCTCCAGAATTCTTGTCATCACAATGTTCCATGACCGTGTCATCACAATGCTCCATGGCCCTTGTCATCACAATGCTCCAGAATTCTTGTCATCACAAAGTTCCATGACCATGTCATCACAATGCACCATGGCCCTTGTCATCACAATGCTCCAAACTTCTTGTCATCACAATGTTCCATGACCGTGTCATCACAATGCTCCATGGCCCTTGTCATCACAATGCTCCAGAATTCTTGTCATCACTATGTTCCATGACCGTGTCATCACAATGCTCCATGGCCCTTGTCATCACAATGCTCCAGATTTCTTGTCATCACAATGTTCCATGACCGTGTCATCACAATGCTCCATAATTCTTGTCATCAAAATGTTCCATGACAGTGTCATCACAATGCTCCAGAATTCTTGTCATCACAATGTTCCATGACCGTGTCATCACAATGCTCCAGAATTCTTTTCATCACAATGTTCCAGAATTCTTGTCATCACAATGTTCCATGACCGTGTCATCACAATGCTCCATGGCCCTGGTCATCACAATGCTCCAGATTGCTTGTCATCACAAAGTTCCATGACCGTGTTATCACAATGCACCATGGCCCTTGTCATCACAATGCTCCAGAATTCTTGTCATCACAGTGTTCCATGACCGTGTCATCACAATGCTCCATGGCCCTTGTCATCACAATGCTCCAGAATTCTTGTCATCACAAGGTTCCATGACCGTGTCATCACAATGCTCCATAATTCGTGTCATCACAATGTTCCATGACCGTGTCATCACAATGCTACATGACCCTGGTCATCACAGTTCTCCATGACCTTTGTCATCACAATGCTCTATATAGTTTTTCATGACAATTCTAAATGACCACTTTAATCATTTTGCTTGCTGACCATTTTCATCACATTTCTCTATTGTCATTACAATTCCCCATGTCCCCATTCTTCACAATGCTCCATGATGCCTGTCATCACAATGCTCAATGGCTTTTGTTATCACAATGCTCCAGGACCAGTTTCATCACAATACTCCATCCCCCTTGTCATCACGGTGCACAATGAAACCTCTCATTACAATGCTCCATGACACTTGTCATCACAATGCTCCATGGCACTTGTCATCACAATGCTCCATGGCCCTTGTCTTCACAATGCTCCAGAATTCTTGTCATCACCATGTTCCATGACCATGTCATCACAATACTCCATGGTCCTTGTCATCACAATGCTCCATGGCCCTTGTCATCACAATGCTCCAGAATTCTTGTCATCACAATGTTCCATGACCGTGTCATCACAATGCTCCATGGCCCTTGTCATCAAAATGCTCCATAATTCTTGTCATCACAATGTTCCATGACCGTGTCATCACAATGCTCCATAATTCTTGTCATCACAATGTTCCATGACCGTGTCATCACAATGCTCCATGGCCCTTGTCATCACAATGCTCCAGAATTCTTGTCATCACAATGTTCCATGACCGTGTCATCACAATGCTCCAGAATTCTTGTCATCACAATGTTCCATGACCGTGTCATCACAATGCTCCATGGCCCTTGTCATCACAATGCTCCAGAATTCTTGTTATCACAATGTTCCATGACCGTGTCATCACAATGCTCCAGAATTCTTGTCATCACAATGTTCCATGACCGTGTCATCACAATGCTCCATGGTCCTTGTCATCACAATGCTCCAGAATCCTTGTCATCACAATGTTCCATGACCGTGTCATCACAATGCTCCATGGCCCTTGTTATCACAATGCACCAGATTTCTTGTCCTCACAATGTTCCATGACCGTGTCATCACAATGCTCCAGAATTCTTGTCATCACAATGTTCCATGACCGTGTCATCACAATGCTCCAGAATTCTTGTCATCACAATGTTCCATGACCGTGTCATCACAATGCTCCATGGCCCTTGTCATCACAATGCTCCAGAATTCTTGTCATCACAATGTTCCATGACCGTGTCATCACAATGCTCCATAATTCTTGTCATCACAATGTTCCATGACCGTGTCATCACAATGCTACATGACCCTGGTCATCACAGTTCTCCATGACCTTTGTCATCACAATGCTCTATATAGTTTTTCATGACAATTCTAAATGACCCCTTTAATCATTTTGCTTGCTGACCATTTTCATCACATTTCTCTATTGTCATTACAATTCCCCATGTCCCCATTCTTCACAATGCTCCATGATGCCTGTCATCACAATGCTCAATGGCTTTTGTTATCACAATGCTCCAGGACCAGTTTCATCACAATACTACATCCCCCTTGTCATCACGGTGCACAATGAAACCTCTCATTACAATGCTCCATGACACTTGTCATCACAATGCTCCATGGCCCTTGTCTTCACAATGCTCCAGAATTCTTGTCATCACCATGTTCCATGACCATGTCATCACAATACTCCATGGCCCTTGTCATCACAATGCTCCATGGCCCTTGTCAGCACAATGCTCCAGAATTCTTGTCATCACAATGTTCCATGACCGTGTCATCACAATGCTCCATAATTCTTGTCATCACAATGTTCCATGACCGTGTCATCACAATGCTACATGACTCTGGTCAACACAGTTCTCCATGACCTTTGCCATCACAATGCTCTATATAGATTTTCATGACAATTCTAAATGACCACTTTAATCACTTTGCTTGCTGACCATTTTCATCACATTTCTCTATTGTCATTAAAATTTCCCATAACCCCTTTCCTCACAATGCTCCATGATGCCTGTCATCACAATGCTCAATGGCTTTTGTTATCACAAAGCTCCAGGACCAGTTTCATCACAATACTCCATCCCCCTTGTCATCACGGTGCACAATGAAAAGTTACATTACAATGCTCCATGACACATGTCATCACAATGCTCCAGAATTCTTGTCATCACAATGTTCCATGACCATGTCATCACAATGCTCCATGGCCCTTGTCATCACAATGCTCCAGAATTCTTCTCACCACAATGTTCCATGACCGTGTCATCACAATGCTACATGACACTGGTCATCACAGTTCTTCATGACCTTTGTCATCACAATGCTCTATATAGTTTTTCATGACAATTCTAAATGACCACCTTAATCACTTTGCTTGCTGACCATTTTCATCACATTTCTCTATTGTCATTACAATTCCCCATGACCCCTTTCTTCACAATGCTCCATGATGCCTGTCATCACAATGCCCAATGGCTTTTGTTATCACAATGCTCCAGGACCAGTTTCATCACAATACTCCATCCCCCTTGTCATCAAGGTGCACAATGAAACCTCTCATTACAATGCTCCATGACACTTGTCATCACAAAGCTCCATGGCCCTTGTCATCACAATGCTCCAGAATTCTTGTCATCACAATGTTCAATGACCGTGTCATCACAATGCTCCATGGCCCTTGTCATCACAATGCTCCAGAATTCTTGTCATCACAATGTTCCATGACCGTGTCATCACAATGCTCCAGAATTCTTCTCATCACAATGCTCCAGAATTCTTGTCATCACAATGTTCCATGACCGTGTCATCACAATGCTCCATGGCCCTGGTCATCACAATGCTCCAGATTGCTTGTCATCACAAAGTTCCATGACCGTGTCATCACAATGCACCATGGCCCTTGTCATCACAATGCTCCAGAATTCTTGTCATCACAATGTTCCATGACCGTGTCATCACAATGCTCCATGGCCCTTGTCATCACAATGCTCCAGAATTCTTGTCATCACAATGATCCATGACCGTGTCATCACAATGCTCCATGGCCCTTGTCATCACAATGCTCCAGATTTCTTGTCATCAAAATGTTCCATGATCGTGTCATCACAATGCTCCATAATAATTGTCATCAAAATGTTCCATGACCGTGTCATCACAATGCTCCAGAATTCTTGTCATCACAATGTTCCATGACCGTGTCATCACAATGCTCCAGAATTCTTGTCATCACAATGCTCCAGAATTCTTGTCATCACAATGTTCCATGACCGTGTCTTCACAATGCTCCATTGCCCTGGTCATCACAATGCTCCAGATTGCCTGTCATTACAAAGTTCCATGACCATGTCATCACAATGCACCATGGCCCTTGTCATCACAATGCTCCAGAATTCTTGTCATCACAATGTTCCATGACCGTGTCATCACAATGCTCCATGGCCCTTGTCATCACAATGCTCCAGAATTCTTGTCATCTCAATGTTCCATGACCGTGTCATCACAATGCTCCATGGCCCTTGTCATCACAATGCTCCATAATTCTTGTCATCACAATGTTCCATGACCGTTTCATCACAATGCTCCATAATTCTTGTCATCACAATGTTCCATGACCGTGTCATCACAATGCTCCATGGCCCTTTTCATCACAATGCTCCGGAATTCTTGTCATCACAAGGTTCCATGACTGTGTCATCAAAATGCACCATGGCCCTTGTCATCACAATGCTCCAGAATTCTTGTCATCACAATGTTCCATGACCGTGTCATCACAATGCTCCATGGCCCTTGTCATCACAATGCTCCAGAATTCTTGTCATCACAATGTTCCATGACCGTGTCATCACAATGCTCCATGGCCCTTGTCATCACAATGCTCCAGAATTCTTGTCATCACAAAGTTCCATGACCATGTCATCACAATGCACCATGGCCCTTGTCATCACAATGCTCCAAACTTCTTGTCATCACAATGTTCCATGACCGTGTCATCACAATGCTCCATGGCCCTTGTCATCACAATGCTCCAGAATTCTTGTCATCACAATGTTCCATGACCGTGTCATCACAATGCTCCATGGCCCTTGTCATCACAATGCTCCAGATTTCTTGTCATCACAATGTTCCATGACCGTGTCATCACAATGCTCCATGGCCCTTGTCATCACAATGCTCCAGAATTCTTGTCATCACAAGGTTCCATGACCGTGTCATCACAATGCTCCATAATTCTTGTCATCAAAATGTTCCATGACAGTGTCATCACAATGCTCCAGAATTCTTGTCATCACAATGTTCCATGACCGTGTCATCACAATGCTCCAGAATTCTTTTCATCACAATGTTCCAGAATTCTTGTCATCACAATGTTCCATGACCGTGTCATCACAATGCACCATGGCCCTTGTCATCACAATGCTCCAGAATTCTTGTCATCACAGTGTTCCATGACCGTGTCATCACAATGCTCCATGGCCCTTGTCATCACAATGCTCCAGAATTCTTGTCATCACAAGGTTCCATGACCGTGTCATCACAATGCTCCATAATTCTTGTCATCACAATGTTCCATGACCGTGTCATCACAATGCTACATGACCCTGGTCATCACAGTTCTCCATGACCTTTGTCATCACAATGCTCTATATAGTTTTTCATGACAATTCTAAATGACCACTTTAATCATTTTGCTTGCTGACCATTTTCATCACATTTCTCTATTGTCATTACAATTCCCCATGTCCCCATTCTTCACAATGCTCCATGATGCCTGTCATCACAATGCTCAATGGCTTTTGTTATCACAATGCTCCAGGACCAGTTTCATCACAATACTCCATCCCCCTTGTCATCACGGTGCACAATGAAAAGTTACATTACAATGCTCCATGACACATGTCATCACAATGCTCCAGAATTCTTGTCATCACAATGTTCCATGACCATGTCATCACAATGCTCCATGGCCCTTGTCATCACAATGCTCCAGAATTCTTCTCACCACAATGTTCCATGACCGTGTCATCACAATGCTACATGACACTGGTCATCACAGTTCTTCATGACCTTTGTCATCACAATGCTCTATATAGTTTTTCATGACAATTCTAAATGACCACCTTAATCACTTTGCTTGCTGACCATTTTCATCACATTTCTCTATTGTCATTACAATTCCCCATGACCCCTTTCTTCACAATGCTCCATGATGCCTGTCATCACAATGCCCAATGGCTTTTGTTATCACAATGCTCCAGGACCAGTTTCATCACAATACTCCATCCCCCTTGTCATCAAGGTGCACAATGAAACCTCTCATTACAATGCTCCATGACACTTGTCATCACAAAGCTCCATGGCCCTTGTCATCACAATGCTCCAGAATTCTTGTCATCACAATGTTCAATGACCGTGTCATCACAATGCTCCATGGCCCTTGTCATCACAATGCTCCAGAATTCTTGTCATCACAATGTTCCATGACCGTGTCATCACAATGCTCCAGAATTCTTCTCATCACAATGCTCCAGAATTCTTGTCATCACAATGTTCCATGACCGTGTCATCACAATGCTCCATGGCCCTGGTCATCACAATGCTCCAGATTGCTTGTCATGACAAAGTTCCATGACCGTGTCATCACAATGCACCATGGCCCTTGTCATCACAATGCTCCAGAATTCTTGTCATCACAATGTTCCATGACCGTGTCATCACAATGCTCCATGGCCCTTGTCATCACAATGCTCCAGAATTCTTGTCATCACAATGATCCATGACCGTGTCATCACAATGCTCCATGGCCCTTGTCATCACAATGCTCCAGATTTCTTGTCATCACAATGTTCCATGATCGTGTCATCACAATGCTCCATAATAATTGTCATCAAAATGTTCCATGACCGTGTCATCACAATGCTCCAGAATTCTTGTCATCACAATGTTCCATGACCGTGTCATCACAATGCTCCAGAATTCTTGTCATCACAATGCTCCAGAATTCTTGTCATCACAATGTTCCATGACCGTGTCTTCACAATGCTCCATTGCCCTGGTCATCACAATGCTCCAGATTGCCTGTCATTACAAAGTTCCATGACCATGTCATCACAATGCACCATGGCCCTTGTCATCACAATGCTCCAGAATTCTTGTCATCACAATGTTCCATGACCGTGTCATCACAATGCTCCATGGCCCTTGTCATCACAATGCTCCAGAATTCTTGTCATCTCAATGTTCCATGACCGTGTCATCACAATGCTCCATGGCCCTTGTCATCACAATGCTCCATAATTCTTGTCATCACAATGTTCCATGACCGTTTCATCACAATGCTCCATAATTCTTGTCATCACAATGTTCCATGACCGTGTCATCACAATGCTCCATGGCCCTTTTCATCACAATGCTCCGGAATTCTTGTCATCACAAGGTTCCATGACTGTGTCATCAAAATGCACCATGGCCCTTGTCATCACAATGCTCCAGAATTCTTGTCATCACAATGTTCCATGACCGTGTCATCACAATGCTCCATGGCCCTTGTCATCACAATGCTCCAGAATTCTTGTCATCACAATGTTCCATGACCGTGTCATCACAATGCTCCATGGCCCTTGTCATCACAATGCTCCAGAATTCTTGTCATCACAAAGTTCCATGACCATGTCATCACAATGCACCATGGCCCTTGTCATCACAATGCTCCAAACTTCTTGTCATCACAATGTTCCATGACCGTGTCATCACAATGCTCCATGGCCCTTGTCATCACAATGCTCCAGAATTCTTGTCATCACAATGTTCCATGACCGTGTCATCACAATGCTCCATGGCCCTTGTCATCACAATGCTCCAGATTTCTTGTCATCACAATGTTCCATGACCGTGTCATCACAATGCTCCATAATTCTTGTCATCAAAATGTTCCATGACAGTGTCATCACAATGCTCCAGAATTCTTGTCATCACAATGTTCCATGACCGTGTCATCACAATGCTCCAGAATTTTTTTCATCACAATGTTCCAGAATTCTTGTCATCACAATGTTCCATGACCGTGTCATCACAATGCTCCATGGCCCTGGTCATCACAATGCTCCAGATTGCTTGTCATCACAAAGTTCCATGACCGTGTCATCACAATGCTCCATGGCCCTTGTCATCACAATGCTCCATAATTCTTGTCATCACAAGGTTCCATGACCGTGTCATCACAATGCTCCATAATTCTTGTCATCACAATGTTCCATGACCGTGTCATCACAATGCTACATGACCCTGGTCATCACAGTTCTCCATGACCTTTGTCATCACAATGCTCTATATAGTTTTTCATGACAATTCTAAATGACCACTTTAATCATTTTGCTTGCTGACCATTTTCATCACATTTCTCTATTGTCATTACAATTCCCCATGTCCCCATTCTTCACAATGCTCCATGATGCCTGTCATCACAATGCTCAATGGCTTTTGTTATCACAATGCTCCAGGACCAGTTTCATCACAATACTCCATCCCCCTTGTCATCACGGTGCACAATGAAACCTCTCATTACAATGTTCCATGACCGTGTCATCACAATGCTCCATGGCCCTTGTCATCACAATGCTCCAGAATTCTTGTCATCACAATGTTCCATGACCGTGTCATCACAATGCTCCATTATTCTTGACATCACAATGTTCCATGACCGTGTCATCACAATGCTCCAGAATTCTTGTCATCACAATGTTCCATGACCATGTCATCACAATGCTCCATGGCCCTTGTCATCACAATGCTCCAGAATTCTTGTCATCACAATGTTCCATGACCGTGTCATCACAATGCTCCATAATTCTTGTCATCACAATGTTCCATGACCGTGTCATCACAATGCACCATGGCCCTTGTCACCACAATGCTCCAGAATTCTTGTCATCACAATATTCCATGACCGTGTCATCACAATGCTCCATGGCCCTTGTCATCACAATGCTCCAGAATTCTTGTCATCACAATGTTCCATGACCGTGTCATCACAATGCTCCATAATTCTTGTCATCACAAAGTTCCATGACCGTGTCATGACAATGCACCATGGCCCTTGTCATCACAATGCTCCAGAATTCTTGTCATCACAATGTTCCACGACTGTGTCATCACAATGCTCCATGGCCCTTGTCATCACAATGCTCCAGAATTCTTGTCATCACAATGTTCCATGACCGTGTCATCACAATGCTCCATAATTCTTGTCATCACAATGTTCCATTACCGTGTCATCACAATGCTCCAGAATTCTTGTCATCACAATGTTCCATGACCATGTCATCACAATGCTCCATGGCCCTTGTCATCACAATGCTCCAGAATTCTTGTCATCACAATGTTCCATGACCGTGTCATCACAATGCTCCATAATTCTTGTCATCACAATGTTCCATGACCGTGTCATCCCAATTCTCCATGGCCCTTGTCCTCACAATGCTCCAGAATTCTTGTCATCACAATGTTCCATGACCGTGTCATCACAATGCTCCAGAATTCTTGTCATCACAATGTTCCATGACCGTGTCATCCCAATGCTCCATGGCCCTTGTCATCACAATGCTCCAGAATTCTTGTCATCACAATGTTCCATGACCGTGTCATCACAATGCTCCATAATTCTTGTCATCACAATGTTCCATGACCGTGTCATCACAATGCTACATGACCCTGGCCATCACAGTTCTCCATGACCGTTGTCATCACAATGCTCTATGTAGTTTTTCATGACAATTCTAAATGACCACTTTAATCACTTTGCTTGCTGACCATTTTCATCACATTTCTCTATTGTCATTACAATTTCCCATGACCCCTTTCTTCACAATGCTCCATGATGCCTGTCATCACAATGCTCAATGGCTTTTGTTATCACAATGCTCCAGGACCAGTTTCATCACAATACTCTATCCCCCTTGTCATCACGGTGCACAATGAAACCTCTCATTACAATGCTCCATGACACTTGTCATCACAGTGCTCCATGGCCCTTGTCATCACAATGCTCCAGATTGTTGTCATCACAATGTTCCGTGACCGTGTCATCACAATGCACCATGGCCCTTGTCATCACAATGCTCCAGATTTCTTGTCATCACAATGTTCCATGACCGTGTCATCACAATGCTCCAGAATTCTTGTCATCACAATGTTCCATGACCGTGTCATCACAATGCTCCAGAATTCTTGTCATCACAATGTTCCATGACCGTGTCATCACAATGCTCCATGGCCCTTGTCATCACAATGCTCCAGAATTCTTGTCATCACAAGGTTCCATGACCGTGTCATCACAATGCTCCATAATTCTTGTCATCAAAATGTTCCATGACCGTGTCATCACAATGCTCCAGAATTCTTGTCATCACAATGTTCCCTGACCATGTCATCACAATGCTCCAGAATTCTTGTCATCACAATGCTCCAGAATTCTTGTCATCACAATGTTCCATGACCGTGTCATCACAATGCTCCAGAATTCTTGTCATCACAATGCTCCAGAATTCTTGTAATCACAATGTTCCATGACCGTGTCATCACAATGCTCCACGGCCCTGGTCATCACAATGCTCCAGATTGCTTGTCATCACAAAGTTCCATGACCGTGTCATGACAATGCACCATGGCCCTTGTCATCACAATGCTCCAGAATTCTTGTCACCACAATGTTCCATGACCGTGTCATCACAATGCTCCATGGCCCTTGTCTTCACAATGCTCCAGAATTCTTGTCATCACCATGTTCCATGACCATGTCATCACAATTCTCCATGGCCCTTGTCATCACAATGCTCCATGGCCCTTGTCATCACAATGCTCCAGAATTCTTGTCATCACAATGTTCCATGACCGTGTCATCACAATGCTCCATGGCCCTTGTCATCACAATGCTCCATAATTCTTGTCATCACAATGTTCCATGACCGTGTCATCACAATGCTCCAGAATTCTTGTCATCACAATGTTCCATGACCATGTCATCACAATGCACCATGGCCCTTGTCACCACAATGCTCCAGAATTCTTGTCATCACAATGTTCCATGACCGTGTCATCACAATGCTCCATGGCCCTTGTCATCACAATGCTCCAGAATTCTTGTCATCACAATGTTCCATGACCGTGTCATCAAAATGCTCCATAATTCTTTTCATCACAAAGTTCCATGACAGTGTCATCACAATGCTCCATAATTCTTGTCATCACAATGTTCCATGACGGTGTCATCACAATGCTCCATGGCCCTTGTCATCACAATGCTCCAGAATTCTTGTCATCACAATGTTCCATGACCATGTCATCACAATTCTCCATGGCCCTTGTCATCACAATGCTCCAGAATTCTTGTCATCACAATGTTCCATGACCGTGTCATCACAATGCTCCATGGCCCTTGTCATCACAATGCTCCAGAATTCTTGTCATCACAATGTTCCATTACCGTGTCATCACAATGCTCCATGGCCCTTGTCATCACAATGCTCCAGAATTCTTGTCATCACAAAGTTCCATGACCATGTCATCACAATGCACCATGACCCTTGTCATCACAATGCTCCAAACTTCTTGTCATCACAATGTTCCATGACCGTGTCATCACAATGCTCCATGGCCCTTGTCATCACAATGCTCCAGAATTCTTGTCATCACAATGTTCCATGACCGTGTCATCACAATGCTCCATGGCCCTTGTCATCACAATTCTCCAGATTTCTTGTCATCACAATGTTCCATGACCGTGTCATCACAATGCTCCATAATTCTTGTCATCAAAATGTTCCATGACAGTGTCATCACAATGCTCCAGAATTCTTGTCATCACAATGTTCCATGACCGTGTCATCACAATGCTCCAGAATTCTTTTCATCACAATGTTCCAGAATTCTTGTCATCACAATGTTCCATGACCGTGTCATCACAATGCTCCATGGCCCTGGTCATCACAATGCTCCAGATTGCTTGTCATCACAAAGTTCCATGACCGTGTTATCACAATGCACCATGGCCCTTGTCATCACGATGCTCCAGAATTCTTGTCATCACAATGTTCCATGACCGTGTCATCACAATGCTCCATGGCCCTTGTCATCACAATGCTCCAGAATTCTTGTCATCACAATGTTCCATGACCGTGTCATCACAATGCTCCATAATTCTTGTCATCACAATGTTCCATGACCGTGTCATCACAATGCTACATGACCCTGGTCATCACAGTTCTCCATGACCTTGGTCATCACAATGCTCTATATAGTTTTTCATGACAATTCTAAATGACCACTTTAATCATTTTGCTTGCTGACCATTTTCATCACATTTCTCTATTGTCATTACAATTCCCCATGTCCCCATTCTTCACAATGCTCCATGATGCCTGTCATCACAATGCTCAATGGCTTTTGTTATCACAATGCTCCAGGACCAGTTTCATCACAATACTCCATCCCCCTTGTCATCACGGTGCACAATGAAACCTCTCATTACAATGCTCCATGACACTTGTCATCACAATGCTCCATGGCCCTTGTCACCACAATGCTCCAGAATTCTTGTCATCACAATGTTCCATGACCGTGTCATCACAATGCTCCATGGCCCTTGTCATCACAATGCTCCAGAATTCTTGTCATCACAATGTTCCATGACCGTGTCATCAAAATGCTCCATAATTCTTTTCATCACAAAGTTCCATGACCGTGTCATCACAATGCTCCATAATTCTTGTCATCACAATGTTCCATGACGGTGTCATCACAATGCTCCATGGCCCTTGTCATCACAATGCTCCAAACTTCTTGTCATCACAATGTTCCATGACCGTGTCTTCACAATGCTCCATGGCCCTTGTCATCACAATGCTCCAGAATTCTTGTCATCACAATGTTCCATGACCGTGTCATCACAATGCTCCATGGCCCTTGTCATCACAATGCTCCAGATTTCTTGTCATCACAATGTTCCATGACCGTGTCATCACAATGCTCCATAATTCTTGTCATCAAAATGTTCCATGACAGTGTCATCACAATGCTCCAGAATTCTTGTCATCACAATGTTCCATGACCGTGTCATCACAATGCTCCAGAATTCTTTTCATCACAATGTTCCAGAATTCTTGTCATCACAATGTTCCATGACTGTGTCATCACAATGCTCCATGGCCCTGGTCATCACAATTCTCCAGATTGCTTGTCATCACAAAGTTCCATGACCGTGTCATCACAATGCTCCATGGCCCTTGTCATCACAATGCTCCAGAATTCTTGTCATCACAATGTTCCATGACCGTGTCATCACAATGCTCCATAATTCTTGTCATCACAATGTTCCATGACCGTGTCATCACAATGCACCATGGTCCTTGTCACCACAATGCTCCAGAATTCTTGTCATCACAATATTCCATGACCGTGTCATCACAATGCTCCATGGCCCTTGTCATCCCAATGCTCCAGAATTTTTGTCATCACAATGTTCCATGAACGTGTCATCACAATGCTCCATAATTCTTGTCATCACAAAGTTCCATGACCGTGTCATGACAATGCACCATGGCCCTTGTCATCACATTGCTCCAGAATTCTTGTCATCACAATGTTCCACGACTGTGTCATCACAATGCTCCATGGCCCTTGTCATCACAATGCTCCAGAATTCTTGTCATCACAATGTTCCACGACTGTGTCATCACAATGCTCCATGGCCCTTGCCATCACAATGCACAGATTTCTTGTCATCAAAATGTTCCATGACCGTGTCATGACAATTCTCCAGAATTCTTGTCATCACAATGTTCCATGACCGTGTCATCACAATGCTCCAGAATTCTTGTCATCACAATGTTCCATGACCGTGTCATCACAATGCTCCATGGCCCTTGTCATCACAATGCTCCAGAATTCTTGTCATCACAATGTTCCATGACCGTGTCATCACAATGCTCCATAATTCTTGTCATCACAATGTTCCATGACCGTGTCATCACAATGCTACATGACCCTAGTCATCACAGTTCTCCATGACCTTTGTCATCACAATGCTCTATATAGTTTTTCATGACAATTCTAAATGACCACTTTAATCATTTTGCTTGCTGACCATTTTCATCATATTTCTCTATTGTCATTACAATTCCCCATGTCCCCATTCTTCACAATGCTCCATGATGCCTGTCATCACAATGCTCAATGGCTTTTGTTATCACAATGCTCCAGGACCAGTTTCATCACAATACTCCATCCCCCTTGTCATCACGGTGCACAATGAAACCTCTCATTACAATGCTCCATGACACTTGTCATCACAATGCTCCATGGCCCTTGTCTTCACAATGCTCCAGAATTCTTGTCATCACCATGTTCCATGACCATGTCATCACAATACTCCATGGCCCTTGTCATCACAATGCTCCATGGCCCTTGTCATCACAATGCTCCAGAAATCTTGTCATCACAATGTTCCATGACCGTGTCATCACAATGCTCCATGGCCCTTGTCATCACAATGCTCCAGAATTCTGGTCATCACAATGTTCCATGACCGTGTCATCACAATGCTCCATAATTCTTGTCATCACAATGTTCCATGACCGTGTCATCACAATGCTACATGACCCTGGTCATCACAGTTCTCCATGACCTTTGTCATCACAATGCTCTATATAGTTTTTCATGACAATTCTAAAAAACCACTTTAATCACTTTGCTTGCTGACAATTTTCATCACATTTCTCTATCGTCATTATAATTCCCCATGACCACTTTCTTCACAATGCTCCAGAATTCTTGTCATCACAATGTTCCATGACCGTGTCATCACAATGCTCCATGGCCCTTGTCATCACAATGCTCCAGAATTCTTGTCATCACAATGTTCCATGACCGTGTCATCAAAATGCTCCATAATTCTTTTCATCACAAAGTTCCATGACCGAGTCATCACAATGCTCCATAATTCTTGTCATCACAATGTTCCATGACGGTGTCATCACAATGCTCCATGGCCCTTGTCATCACAATGCTCCAAACTTCTTGTCATCACAATGTTCCATGACCGTGTCATCACAATGCTCCATGGCCCTTGTCATCACAATGCTCCAGAATTCTTGTCATCACAATGTTCCATGACCGTGTCATCACAATGCTCCATAATTCTTGTCATCACAATGTTCCATGACCGTGTCATCACAATGCACCATGGCCCTTGTCACCACAATGCTCCAGAATTCTTGTCATCACAATATTCCATGACCGTGTCATCACAATGCTCCATGGCCCTTGTCATCACAATGCTCCAGAATTCTTGTCATCACAATGTTCCATGACCGTGTCATCACAATGCTCCATGGCCCTTGTCATCACAATTCTCCAGATTTCTTGTCATCACAATGTTCCATGACCGTGTCATCACAATGCTCCATAATTCTTGTCATCAAAATGTTCCATGACAGTGTCATCACAATGCTCCAGAATTCTTGTCATCACAATGTTCCATGACCGTGTCATCACAATGCTCCAGAATTCTTTTCATCACAATGTTCCAGAATTCTTGTCATCACAATGTTCCATGACCGTGTCATCACAATGCTCCATGGCCCTGGTCATCACAATGCTCCAGATTGCTTGTCATCACAAAGTTCCATGACCGTGTTATCACAATGCACCATGGCCCTTGTCATCACGATGCTCCAGAATTCTTGTCATCACAATGTTCCATGACCGTGTCATCACAATGCTCCCTGGCCCTTGTCATCACAATGCTCCAGAATTCTTGTCATCACAATGTTCCATGACCGTGTCATCACAATTCTCCATAATTCTTGTCATCACAATGTTCCATGACCGTGTCATCACAATGCTACATGACCCTGGTCATCACAGTTCTCCATGACCTTGGTCATCACAATGCTCTATATAGTTTTTCATGACAATTCTAAATGACCACTTTAATCATTTTGCTTGCTGACCATTTTCATCACATTTCTCTATTGTCATTACAATTCCCCATGTCCCCATTCTTCACAATGCTCCATGATGCCTGTCATCACAATGCTCAATGGCTTTTGTTATCACAATGCTCCAGGACCAGTTTCATCACAATACTCCATCCCCCTTGTCATCACGGTGCACAATGAAACCTCTCATTACAATGCTCCATGACACTTGTCATCACAATGCTCCATGGCCCTTGTCACCACAATGCTCCAGAATTCTTGTCATCACAATGTTCCATGACCGTTTCATCACAATGCTCCATGGCCCTTGTCATCACAATGCTCCAGAATTCTTGTCATCACAATGTTCCATGACCGTGTCATCAAAATGCTCCATAATTCTTTTCATCACAAAGTTCCATGACCGTGTCATCACAATGCTCCATAATTCTTGTCATCACAATGTTCCATGACGGTGTCATCACAATGCTCCATGGCCCAGGTCATCACAATGCTCCAGATTGCTTGTCATCACAAAGTTCCATGACCGTGTCATCACAATGCACCATGGCCCTTGTCATCACAATGCTCCAGAATTCTTGTCATCACAATGTTCCATGACCGTGTCATCACAATGCTCCATGGCCCTTGTCATCACAATGCTCCAGAATTCTTGTCATCACAATGTTCCATGACCGTGTCATCACAATGCTCCATGGCCCTTGTCATCACAATGCTCCAGATTTCTTGTCATCACAATGTTCCATGATCATGTCATCACAATGCTCCATAATACTTGTCATCAAAATGTTCCATGACCGTGTCATCACAATGCTCCAGAATTTTTCTCATCACAATGTTCCATGACCGTGTCATCACAATGCTCCAGAATTCTTGTCATCACAATGCTCCAGAATTCTTGTCATCACAATGTTCCATGACCGTGTCTTCACAATGCTCCATTGCCCTGGTCATCACAATGCTCCACATTGCCTGTCATCACAAAGTTCCATGACTATGTCATCACAATGCACCATGGCCCTTGTCATCACAATGCTCCAGAATTCTTGTCATCACAATGTTCCATGACCGTGTCATCACAATGCTCCATGGCCCTTGTCAACACAATGCTCCAGAATTCTTGTCATCACAAAGTTCCATGACCGTGTCATCACAATGCAACATGGCCCTTGTCATCACAATGCTCCAAACTTCTTGTCATCACAATGTTCCATGACCGTGTCATCACAATGCTCCATGGCCCTTGTCATCACAATGCTCCAGAATTCTTGTCATCACAATGTTCCATAACCGTGTCATCACAATGCTCCATAATTCTTGTTATCAAAATGTTCCATGACCGTGTCATCACAATGCTCCAGAATTCTTGTCATCACAATGTTCCATGACCGTGTCATCACAATGCTCCAGAATTCTTTTCATCACAATGCTCCAGAATTCTTGTCATCACAATGTTCCATGACCGTGTCATCACAATGCTCCATGGCCCTGGTCATCACAATGCTCCAGATTGCTTGTCTTCACAAAGTTCCATGACCGTGTTATCACAATGCACCATGGCCCTTTTCATCACAATGCTCCAGAATTCTTGTCATCACAATGTTCCATGACCGTGTCATCACAATGCTCCATGGCCCTTGTCATCACAATGCTCCAGAATTCTTGTCATCACAGTGTTCCATGATCGTGTCATCACAATGCTCCATGGCCCTTGTCATCACAATGCTCCAGAATTCTTGTCATCACAAGGTTCCATGACCGTGTCATCACAATGCTCCATAATTCTTGTCATCAAAATGTTCCATGACCGTGTCATCACAATGCTCCAGAATTCTTGTCATCACAATGTTCCCTGACCATGTCATCACAATGCTCCAGAATTCTTGTCATCACAATGCTCCAGAATTCTTGTCATCACAATGTTCCATGACCGTGTCATCACAATGCTCCAGAATTCTTGTCATCACAATGTTCCATGACCGTGTCATCACAATGCTCCATGGCCCTGGTCATCACAATGCTCCAGATTGCTTGTCATCACAAAGTTCCATGACCGTGTCATGACAATGCACCATGGCCCTTGTCATCACGATGCTCCAGAATTCTTGTCATCACAATGTTCCATGACCGTGTCATCACAATGCTCCATGGCCCTTGTCATCACAATGCTCCATAATTCTTGTCATCACAATGTTCCATGACCGTGTCATCACAATGCTCCATAATTCTTGTCATCACAATGTTCCATGACCGTGTCATCACAATGCTCCATGGCCCTTTTCATCACAATGCTCCAGAATTCTTGTCATCACAAAGTTCCATGACTGTGTTATCAAAATGCACAATGGCCCTTGTCATCACAATGCTCCAGAATTCTTGTCATCACAATGTTCCATGACCGTGTCATCACAATGCTCCATGGCCCTTGTCATCACAATGCTCCAGAATTCTTGTCATCACAATGTTCCATGACCGTGTCATCACAATGCTCCATGGCCCTTGTCATCACAATGCTCCAGAATTCTTGTCATCACAAAGTTCCATGACCGTGTTATCACAATGCACCATGGCCCTTGTCATCACAATGCTCCAAACTTCTTGTCATCACAATGTTCCATGACCGTGTCATCACAATGCTCCATGGCCCTTGTCATCACAATGCTCCAGAACTCTTGTCATCACAATGTTCCATGACCGTGTCATCACAATGCTCCATGGCCCTTGTCATCACAATGCTCCAGATTTCTTGTCATCACAATGTTCCATGACCGTGTCATCACAATGCTCCATAATTCTTGTCATCAAAATGTTCCATGACCGTGTCATCACCATGCTCCAGAATTCTTGTCATCACAATGTTCCATGACCGTGTCATCACAATGCTCCAGAATTCTTTTCATCAAAATGCTCCAGAATTCTTGTCATCACAATGTTCCATGACCGTGTCATCACAATGCTCCATGGCCCTTGTCATCACAATGCTCCAGAATTCTTGTCATCACAATGTTCCATGACCGTGTCATCACAATGCTCCATGGCCCTGGTCATCCCAATGCTCCAGATGGCTTGTCATCACAAAGTTCCATGACCGTGTCATCACAATGCACCATGGACCTTGTCATCACAATGCTCCAGAATGCATGTCATCACAATGTTCCATGACCGTGTCATCACAATGCTCCATGGCCCTTGTCATCACAATGCTCCAGAATTCTTGTCATCACAATGTTCCATGACCGTGTCTTCACAATGCTCCATTGCCCTGGTCATCACAATGCTCCAGATTGCCTGTCATCACAAAGTTCCATGACCATGTCATCACAATGCACCATGGCCCTTGTCATCACAATGCTCCAGAATTCTTGTCATCACAATGTTCCATGACCGTGTCATCACAATGCTCCATGGCCCTTGTCATCACAATGCTCCAGAATTCTTGTCATCACAATGTTCCATGACCGTGTCATCACAATGCTCCATGGCCCTTGTCATCACAATGCTCCAGATTTCTTTTCATCACAATGTTCCATAACCGTGTCATCACAATGCTCCATAATTCTTGTCATCAAAATGTTCCATGACCGTGTCATCACAATGCTCCAGAATTCTTGTCATCACAATGTTCCATGATCGTGTCATCACAATGCTCCAGAATTCTTGTCATCACAATGCTCCAGAATTCTTGTCATCACAATGTTCCATGACCGTGTCATCACAATGCTCCATGGCCCTGGTCATCACAATGCTCCAGATTGCTTTTCATCACAAAGTTCCATGACCGTGTCATGACAATGCACCATGGCCCTTGTCATCACGATGCTCCAGAATTCTTGTCATCACAATGTTCCATGACCGTGTCATCACAATGCTCCATGGCCCTTGTCATCACAATGCTCCATAATTCTTGTCATCACAGTGTTCCATGACCGTGTCATCACAATGCTCCATAATTCTTGTCATCACAATGTTCCATGACCGTGTCATCACAATGCTCCATGGCCCTTTTCATCACAATGCTCCAGAATTCTTGTCATCACAAAGTTCCATGACTGTGTCATCAAAATGCACCATGGCCCTTGACATCACAATGCTCCAGAATTCTTGTCATCACAATGTTCCATGACCGTGTCATCACAATGCTCCATGGCCCTTGTCATCACAATGCTCCAGAATTCTTGTCATCACAATGTTCCATGACCGTGTCATCACAATGCTCCATGGCCCTTGTCATCACAATGCTCCAGAATTCTTGTCATCACAAAGTTCCATGACCGTGTCATCACAATGCACCATGGCCCTTGTCATCACAATGCTCCAAACTACTTGTCATCACAATGTTCCATGACCGTGTCATCACAATGCTCCATGGCCCTTGTCATCACAATGCTCCAGAACTCTTGTCATCACAATGTTCCATGACCGTGTCATCACAATGCTCCATGGCCCTTGTCATCACAATGCTCCAGATTTCTTGTCATCACAATGTTCCATGACCGTGTCATCACAATGCTCCATAATTCTTGTCATCAAAATGTTCCATGACCGTGTCATCACAATGCTCCAGAATTCTTGTCATCACAATGTTCCATGACCGTGTCATCACAATGCTCCAGAATTCTTTTCAGCACAATGCTCCAGAATTCTTGTCATCACAATGTTCCATGACCGTGTCATCACAATGCTCCATGGCCCTGGTCATCACAATGCTCCATATTGCTTGTCATCACAAAGTTCCATGACCGTGTTATCACAATGCACCATGGCCCTTGTCATCACAATGCTCCAGAATTCTTGTCATCACAATGTTCCATGACCGTGTCATCACAATGCTCCATGGCCCTTGTCATCACAATGCTCCAGAATCTTGTCATCACAATGTTCCATGACCGTGTCATCACAATGCTCCATGGCCCTGGTCATCCCAATGCTCCAGATGGCTTGTCATCACAAAGTTCCATGACCGTGTCATCACAATGCACCATGGCCCTTGTCATCACAATGCTCCAGAATGCATGTCATCACAATGTTCCATGACCGTGTCATCACAATGCATCCATGGTCCTTGTCATCACAATGCTCCAGAATCCTTGTCATCACAATGTTCCATGACCGTGTCATCACAATGCTCCATGGCCCTGGTCATCACAAAGCTCCAGATTGCTTGTCTTCACAAAGTTCCATGACCGTGTTATCACAATGCACCATGGCCCTTTTCATCACAATGCTCCAGAATTCTTGTCATCACAATGCTCCATGGTCCTTGTCATCACAATGCTCCAGAATTCTTGTCATCACAGTGTTCCATGACCGTGTCATCACAATGCTCCATGGCCCTTGTCATCACAATGCTCCAGAATTCTTGTCATCACAAGGTTCCATGACCGTGTCATCACAATGCTCCATAATTCTTGTCATCAAAATGTTCCATGACCGTGTCATCACAATGCTCCAGAAATCTTGTCATCACAAATGTTCCCTGACCATGTCATCACAATGCTCCAGAATTCTTGTCATCACAATGCTCCAGAATTCTTGTCATCAAATGTTCCATGACCGTGTCATCACAATGCTCCAGAATTCTTGTCATCACAATGCTCCAGAATTCTTGTCATCACAATGTTCTATGACCGTGTCATCACAATGCTCCATGGCTCCTGGTCATCACAATGCTCCAGATTGCTTTGTCATCACAAAGTTCCATGACCGTGTCATGACAATGCACCATGGCCCTTGTCATCACGATGCTCCAGAATTCTTGTCATCACAATGTTCCATGACCGTGTCATCACAATGCTCCATGGCCCTTGTCATCACAATGCTCCATAATTCTTGTCATCACAATGTTCCATGACCGTGTCATCACAATGCTCCATAATTCTTGTCATCACAATGTTCCATGACCGTGTCATCACAATGCTCCTTGGCCCTTTTCATCACAATTCTCCAGAATTCTTGTCATCACAAAGTTCCATGACTGTGTCATCAAAATGCACCATGGCCCTTGTCATCACAATGCTCCAGAATTCTTGTCATCACAATGTTCCATGACCGTGTCATCACAATGCTCCATGGCCCTTGTCATCACAATGCTCCAGAATTCTTGTCATCACAATGTTCCATGATCGTGTCATCACAATGCTCCATGGCCCTTGTCATCACAATGCTCCAGAATTCTTGTCATCACAAAGTTCCATGACCGTGTCATCACAATGCTCCATGGCACTTGTCATCACAATGCTCCATAATTCTTGTCATCACAATGTTCCATGACCGTGTCATCAAAATGCTCCATAATTCTTTTCATCACAATGTTCCATGACTGTGTCATCACAATGCTCCATAATTCTTGTCATCACAATGTTCCACGACCGTGTCATCACAATGCTCCATGGCCCTTGTCATCACAATGCTCCAGAATTCTTGTCATCACATTGTTCCATGATCGTGTCATCACAATGCTCCATAATTCTTGTCATCACAATGTTCCATGACCGTGTCATCACAATGCTACATGACTCTGGTCATCACAGTTCTCCATGACCTTTGCCATCACAATGCTCTATATAGATTTTCATGACAATTCTAAATGACCACTTTAATCACTTTGCTTGCTGAACATTTTCATCACATTTCTCTATTGTCATTAAAATTTCCCATGACCCCTTTCCTCACAATGCTCCATGATGCCTGTCATCACAATGCTCAATGGCTTTTGTTATCACAAAGCTCCAGGACCAGTTTCATCACAATACTCCATCCCCCTTGTCATCACGGTGCACAATGAAAAGTTACATTACAATGCTCCATGACACTTGTCATCACAAAGCTCCATGGCCCTTGTCATCACAATGCTCCAGAATTCTTGTCATCACAATGTTCCATGACCATGTCATCACAATGCTCCATGGCCCTTGTCATCACAATGCTCCAGAATTCTTGTCATCACAATGTTCCATGACCGTGTCATCACAATGCTCCATGGCCCTGGTCATCACAATGCTCCAGATTGCTTGTCATCACAAAGTTCCATGACCGTGTCATCACAATGCACCATGGCCCTTGTCATCACAATGCTCCAGAATTCTTGTCATCACAATGTTCCATGAACGTGTCATCACAATGCTCCATGGCCCTTGTCATCACAATGCTCCAGATTTCTTGTCATCACAATGTTCCATGATCATGTCATCACAATGCTCCATAATACTTGTCATCAAAATGTTCCATGACCATGTCATCACAATGCTCCAGAATTCTTGTCATCACAATGTTCCATGACCGTGTCATCACAATGCTCCAGAATTCTTGTCATCACAATGCTCCAGAATTCTTGTCATCACAATGTTCCATGACCGTGTCTTCACAATGCTCCATTGCCCTGGTCATCACAATGCTCCAGATTGCCTGTCATCACAAAGTTCCATGACCATGTCATCACAATGCACCATGGCCCTTGTCATCACAATGCTCCAAACTTCTTGTCATCACAATGTTCCATGACCGTGTCATCACAATGCTCCATGGCCCTTGTCATCACAATGCTCCAGAATTCTTGTCATCACAATGTTCCATGACCGTGTCATCACAATGCTCCATGGCCCTTGTCATCACAATGCTCCAGATTTCTTTTCATCACAATGTTCCATAACCGTGTCATCACAATGCTCCATAATTCTTGTCATCAAAATGTTCCATGACCGTGTCATCACAATGCTCCATGGCCCTTGTCATCACAATGCTCCAGAATTCTTGTCATCACAATGTTCCATGACCGTGTCATCACAATGCTCCATGGCCCTTGTCATCACAATGCTCCAGATTTCTTTTCATCACAATGTTCCATAACCGTGTCATCACAATGCTCCATAATTCTTGTCATCAAAATGTTCCATGACCGTGTCATCACAATGCTCCAGAATTCTTGTCATCACAATGTTCCATGATCGTGTCATCACAATGCTCCAGAATTCTTGTCATCACAATGCTCCAGAATTCTTGTCATCACAATGTTCCATGACCGTGTCATCACAATGCTCCATGGCCCTGGTCATCACAATGCTCCAGATTGCTTTTCATCACAAAGTTCCATGACCGTGTCATGACAATGCACCATGGCCCTTGTCATCACGATGCTCCAGAATTCTTGTCATCACAATGTTCCATGACCGTGTCATCACAATGCTCCATGGCCCTTGTCATCACAATGCTCCATAATTCTTGTCATCACAGTGTTCCATGACCGTGTCATCACAATGCTCCATAATTCTTGTCATCACAATGTTCCATGACCGTGTCATCACAATGCTCCATGGCCCTTTTCATCACAATGCTCCAGAATTCTTGTCATCACAAAGTTCCATGACTGTGTCATCAAAATGCACCATGGCCCTTGACATCACAATGCTCCAGAATTCTTGTCATCACAATGTTCCATGACCGTGTCATCACAATGCTCCATGGCCCTTGTCATCACAATGCTCCAGAATTCTTGTCATCACAATGTTCCATGACCGTGTCATCACAATGCTCCATGGCCCTTGTCATCACAATGCTCCAGAATTCTTGTCATCACAAAGTTCCATGACCGTGTCATCACAATGCACCATGGCCCTTGTCATCACAATGCTCCAAACTACTTGTCATCACAATGTTCCATGACCGTGTCATCACAATGCTCCATGGCCCTTGTCATCACAATGCTCCAGAACTCTTGTCATCACAATGTTCCATGACCGTGTCATCACAATGCTCCATGGCCCTTGTCATCACAATGCTCCAGATTTCTTGTCATCACAATGTTCCATGACCGTGTCATCACAATGCTCCATAATTCTTGTCATCAAAATGTTCCATGACCGTGTCATCACAATGCTCCAGAATTCTTGTCATCACAATGTTCCATGACCGTGTCATCACAATGCTCCAGAATTCTTTTCAGCACAATGCTCCAGAATTCTTGTCATCACAATGTTCCATGACCGTGTCATCACAATGCTCCATGGCCCTGGTCATCACAATGCTCCATATTGCTTGTCATCACAAAGTTCCATGACCGTGTTATCACAATGCACCATGGCCCTTGTCATCACAATGCTCCAGAATTCTTGTCATCACAATGTTCCATGACCGTGTCATCACAATGCTCCATGGCCCTTGTCATCACAATGCTCCAGAATTCTTGTCATCACAATGTTCCATGACCGTGTCATCACAATGCTCCATGGCCCTGGTCATCCCAATGCTCCAGATGGCTTGTCATCACAAAGTTCCATGACCGTGTCATCACAATGCACCATGGCCCTTGTCATCACAATGCTCCAGAATGCATGTCATCACAATGTTCCATGACCGTGTCATCACAATGCTCCATGGTCCTTGTCATCACAATGCTCCAGAATCCTTGTCATCACAATGTTCCATGACCGTGTCATCACAATGCTCCATGGCCCTGGTCATCACAAAGCTCCAGATTGCTTGTCTTCACAAAGTTCCATGACCGTGTTATCACAATGCACCATGGCCCTTTTCATCACAATGCTCCAGAATTCTTGTCATCACAATGCTCCATGGTCCTTGTCATCACAATGCTCAAGAATTCTTGTCATCACAGTGTTCCATGACCGTGTCATCACAATGCTCCATGGCCCTTGTCATCACAATGCTCCAGAATTCTTGTCATCACAAGGTTCCATGACCGTGTCATCACAATGCTCCATAATTCTTGTCATCAAAATGTTCCATGACCGTGTCATCACAATGCTCCAGAATTCTTGTCATCACAATGTTCCCTGACCATGTCATCACAATGCTCCAGAATTCTTGTCATCACAATGCTCCAGAATTCTTGTCATCAAATGTTCCATGACCGTGTCATCACAATGCTCCAGAATTCTTGTCATCACAATGCTCCAGAATTCTTGTCATCACAATGTTCTATGACCGTGTCATCACAATGCTCCATGGCCCTGGTCATCACAATGCTCCAGATTGCTTGTCATCACAAAGTTCCATGACCGTGTCATGACAATGCACCATGGCCCTTGTCATCACGATGCTCCAGAATTCTTGTCATCACAATGTTCCATGACCGTGTCATCACAATGCTCCATGGCCCTTGTCATCACAATGCTCCATAATTCTTGTCATCACAATGTTCCATGACCGTGTCATCACAATGCTCCATAATTCTTGTCATCACAATGTTCCATGACCGTGTCATCACAATGCTCCTTGGCCCTTTTCATCACAATTCTCCAGAATTCTTGTCATCACAAAGTTCCATGACTGTGTCATCAAAATGCACCATGGCCCTTGTCATCACAATGCTCCAGAATTCTTGTCATCACAATGTTCCATGACCGTGTCATCACAATGCTCCATGGCCCTTGTCATCACAATGCTCCAGAATTCTTGTCATCACAATGTTCCATGATCGTGTCATCACAATGCTCCATGGCCCTTGTCATCACAATGCTCCAGAATTCTTGTCATCACAAAGTTCCATGACCGTGTCATCACAATGCTCCATGGCACTTGTCATCACAATGCTCCATAATTCTTGTCATCACAATGTTCCATGACCGTGTCATCAAAATGCTCCATAATTCTTTTCATCACAATGTTCCATGACTGTGTCATCACAATGCTCCATAATTCTTGTCATCACAATGTTCCACGACCGTGTCATCACAATGCTCCATGGCCCTTGTCATCACAATGCTCCAGAATTCTTGTCATCACATTGTTCCATGATCGTGTCATCACAATGCTCCATAATTCTTGTCATCACAATGTTCCATGACCGTGTCATCACAATGCTACATGACTCTGGTCATCACAGTTCTCCATGACCTTTGCCATCACAATGCTCTATATAGATTTTCATGACAATTCTAAATGACCACTTTAATCACTTTGCTTGCTGAACATTTTCATCACATTTCTCTATTGTCATTAAAATTTCCCATGACCCCTTTCCTCACAATGCTCCATGATGCCTGTCATCACAATGCTCAATGGCTTTTGTTATCACAAAGCTCCAGGACCAGTTTCATCACAATACTCCATCCCCCTTGTCATCACGGTGCACAATGAAAAGTTACATTACAATGCTCCATGACACTTGTCATCACAAAGCTCCATGGCCCTTGTCATCACAATGCTCCAGAATTCTTGTCATCACAATGTTCCATGACCGTGTCATCACAATGCTCCAGAATTCTTGTCATCACAATGCTCCAGAATTCTTGTCATCACAATGTTCCATGACCGTGTCATCACAATGCTCCATGGCCCTGGTCATCACAATGCTCCAGATTGCTTGTCATCACAAAGTTCCATGACCGTGTCATCACAATGCACCATGGCCCTTGTCATCACAATGCTCCAGAATTCTTGTCATCACAATGTTCCATGACCGTGTCATCACAATGCTCCATGGCCCTTGTCATCACAATGCTCCAGATTTCTTGTCATCACAATGTTCCATGATCATGTCATCACAATGCTCCATAATACTTGTCATCAAAATGTTCCATGACCATGTCATCACAATGCTCCAGAATTCTTGTCATCACAATGTTCCATGACCGTGTCATCACAATGCTCCAGAATTCTTGTCATCACAATGCTCCAGAATTCTTGTCATCACAATGTTCCATGACCGTGTCTTCACAATGCTCCATTGCCCTGGTCATCACAATGCTCCAGATTGCCTGTCATCACAAAGTTCCATGACCATGTCATCACAATGCACCATGGCCCTTGTCATCACAATGCTCCAAACTTCTTGTCATCACAATGTTCCATGACCGTGTCATCACAATGCTCCATGGCCCTTGTCATCACAATGCTCCAGAATTCTTGTCATCACAATGTTCCATGACCGTGTCATCACAATGCTCCATGGCCCTTGTCATCACAATGCTCCAGATTTCTTTTCATCACAATGTTCCATAACCGTGTCATCACAATGCTCCATAATTCTTGTCATCAAAATGTTCCATGACCGTGTCATCACAATGCTCCAGAATTCTTGTCATCACAATGTTCCATGACCGTGTCATCACAATGCTCCAGAATTCTTTTCATCACAATGCTCCAGAATTCTTGTCATCACAATGTTCCATGACCGTGTCATCACAATGCTCCATGGCCCTGGTCATCACAATGCTCCAGATTGCTTGTCTTCACAAAGTTCCATGAACGTGTTATCACAATGCACCATGGCCCTTTTCATCACAATGCTCCAGAATTCTTGTCATCACAGTGTTCCATGATCGTGTCATCACAATGCTCCATGGCCCTTGTCATCACAATGCTCCAGAATTCTTGTCATCACAAGGTTCCATGACCGTGTCATCACAATGCTCCATAATTCTTGTCATCAAAATGTTCCATGACCGTGTCATCACAATGCTCCAGAATTCTTGTCATCACAATGTTCCCTGACCATGTCATCACAATGCTCCAGAATTCTTGTCATCACAATGCTCCAGAATTCTTGTCATCACAATGTTCCATGACCGTGTCATCACAATGCTCCAGAATTCTTGTCATCACAATGCTCCAGAAGTCTTGTCATCACAATGTTCCATGACCGTGTCATCACAATGCTCCATGGCCCTGGTCATCACAATGCTCCAGATTGCTTTTCATCACAAAGTTCCATGACCGTGTCATGACAATGCACCATGGCCCTTGTCATCACGATGCTCCAGAATACTTGTCATCACAATGTTCCATGATCGTGTCATCACAATGCTCCATGGCCCTTGTCATCACAATGCTCCATAATTCTTGTCATCACAGTGTTCCATGACCATGTCATCACAATGCTCCATAATTCTTGTCATCACAATGTTCCATGACCGTGTCATCACAATGCTCCATGGCCCTTTTCATCACAATGCTCCAGAATTCTTGTCATCACAAAGTTCCATGACTGTGTCATCAAAATGCACCATGGCCCTTGTCATCACAATGCTCCAGAATTCTTGTCATCACAATGTTCCATGACCGTGTCATCACAATGCTCCATGGCCCTTGTCATCACAATGCTCCAGAATTCTTGTCATCACAATGTTCCATGACCGTGTCATCACAATGCTCCAGAATTCTTTTCATCACAATGCTCCAGAATTCTTATCATCACAATGTTCCATGACCGTGTCATCACAATGCTCCATGGCCCTGGTCATCACAATGCTCCAGAATTCTTGTCATCACAATGTTCCATGACCGTGTCATCACAATGCACCATGGCCCTTGTCATCACAATGCTCCAAACTTCTTGTCATCACAATGTTCCATGACCGTGTCATCACAATGCTCCATGGCCCTTGTCATCACAATGCTCCAGAACTCTTGTCATCACAATGTTCCATGACCGTGTCATCACAATGCTCCATGGCCCTTGTCATCACAATGCTCCAGATTTCTTGTCATCACAATGTTCCATGACCGTGTCATCACAATGCTCCATAATTCTTGTCATCAAAATGTTCCATGACCGTGTCATCACAATGCTCCAGAATTCTTATCATCACAATGTTCCATGACCGTGTCATCACAATGCTCCATGGCCCTGGTCATCACAATGCTCCAGATTGCTTGTCTTCACAAAGTTCCATGAACGTGTTATCACAATGCACCATGGCCCTTTTCATCACAATGCTCCAGAATTCTTGTCATCACAGTGTTCCATGATCGTGTCATCACAATGCTCCATGGCCCTTGTCATCACAATGCTCCAGAATTCTTGTCATCACAAGGTTCCATGACCGTGTCATCACAATGCTCCATAATTCTTGTCATCAAAATGTTCCATGACCGTGTCATCACAATGCTCCAGAATTCTTGTCATCACAATGTTCCCTGACCATGTCATCACAATGCTCCAGAATTCTTGTCATCACAATGCTCCAGAATTCTTGTCATCACAATGTTCCATGACCGTGTCATCACAATGCTCCAGAATTCTTGTCATCACAATGCTCCAGAATTCTTGTCATCACAATGTTCCATGACCGTGTCATCACAATGCTCCATGGCCCTGGTCATCACAATGCTCCAGATTGCTTTTCATCACAAAGTTCCATGACCGTGTCATGACAATGCACCATGGCCCTTGTCATCACGATGCTCCAGAATTCTTGTCATCACAATGTTCCATGATCGTGTCATCACAATGCTCCATGGCCCTTGTCATCACAATGCTCCATAATTCTTGTCATCACAGTGTTCCATGACCATGTCATCACAATGCTCCATAATTCTTGTCATCACAATGTTCCATGACGGTGTCATCACAATGCTCCATGGCCTTTTTCATCACAATGCTCCAGAATTCTTGTCATCACAAAGTTCCATGACTGTGTCATCAAAATGCACCGTGGCCCTTGTCATCACAATGCTCCAGAATTCTTGTCATCACAATGTTCCATGACCGTGTCATCACAATGCTCCATGGCCCTTGTCATCACAATGCTCCAGAATTCTTGTCATCACAATGTTCCATGACCGTGTCATCACAATGCTCCATGGCCCTTGTCATCACAATGCTCCAGAATTCTTGTCATCACAATGTTCCATGACCGTGTCATCACAATGCTCCATAATTCTTGTCATCACAATGTTCCATGACCGTGTCATCACAATGCACCATGGCCCTTGTCATCACAATGCTCCAAACTTCTTGTCATCACAATGTTCCATGACCGTGTCATCACAATGCTCCATGGCCCTTGTCATCACAATGCTCCAGAACTCTTGTCATGACAATGTTCCATGACCGTGTCATCACAATGCTCCATGGCCCTTGTCATCACAATGCTCCAGATTTCTTGTCATCACAATGTTCCATGACCGTGTCATCACAATGCTCCATAATTCTTGTCATCAAAATGTTCCATGACCGTGTCATCACAATGCTCCAGAATTCTTGTCATCACAATGTTCCATGACCGTGTCATCACAATGCTCCAGAATTCTTTTCATCACAATGCTCCAGAATTCTTATCATCACAATGTTCCATGACCGTGTCATCACAATGCTCCATGGCCCTGGTCATCACAATGCTCCATATTGCTTGTCATCACAAAGTTCCATGACCGTGTTATCACAATGCACCATGGCCCTTGTCATCACAATGCTCCAGAATTCTTGTCATCACAATGTTCCATGACCGTGTCATCACAATGCTCCATGGCCCTTGTCATCACAATGCTCCAGAATTCTTGTCATCACAATGTTCCATGACCGTGTCATCACAATGCTCCATGGCCCTGGTCATCCCAATGCTCCAGATGGCTTGTCATCACAAAGTTCCATGACCGTGTCATCACAATGCACCATGGCCCTTGTCATCACAATGCTCCAGAATGCATGTCATCACAATGTTCCATGACCGTGTCATCACAATGCTCCATGGTCCTTGTCATCACAATGCTCCAGAATCCTTGTCATCACAATGTTCCATGACCGTGTCATCACAATGCTCCATGGCCCTGGTCATCACAATGCTCCAGATTGCTTGTCTTCACAAAGTTCCATGACCGTGTTATCACAATGCACCATGGCCCTTTTCATCACAATGCTCCAGAATTCTTGTCATCACAATGCTCCATGGCCCTTGTCATCACAATGCTCCAGAATTCTTGTCATCACAAGGTTCCATGACCGTGTCATCACAATGCTCCATAATTCTTGTCATCAAAATGTTCCATGACCGTGTCATCACAATGCTCCAGAATTCTTGTCATCACAATGTTCCCTGACCATGTCATCACAATGATCCAGAATTCTTGTCATCACAATGCTCCAGAATTCTTGTCATCAAATGTTCCATGACCGTGTCATCACAATGCTCCAGAATTCTTGTCATCACAATGCTCCAGAATTCTTTTCATCACAATGCTCCAGAATTCTTGTCATCACAATGTTCCATGACCGTGTCATCACAATGCTCCATGGCCCTGGTCATCACAATGCTCCAGATTGCTTGTCTTCACAAAGTTCCATGACCGTGTTATCACAATGCACCATGGCCCTTTTCATCACAATGCTCCAGAATTCTTGTCATCACAATGTTCCATGACCGTGTCATCACAATGCTCCATGGCCCTTGTCATCACAATGCTCCAGAATTCTTGTCATCACAGTGTTCCATGATCGTGTCATCACAATGCTCCATGGCCCTTGTCATCACAATGCTCCAGAATTCTTGTCATCACAAGGTTCCATGACCGTGTCATCACAATGCTCCATAATTCTTGTCATCAAAATGTTCCATGACCGTGTCATCACAATGCTCCAGAATTCTTGTCATCACAATGTTCCCTGACCATGTCATCACAATGCTCCAGAATTCTTGTCATCACAATGCTCCAGAATTCTTGTCATCACAATGTTCCATGACCGTGTCATCACAATGCTCCAGAATTCTTGTCATCACAATGCTCCAGAATTCTTGTCATCACAATGTTCCATGACCGTGTCATCACAATGCTCCATGGCCCTGGGCATCACAATGCTCCAGAATTCTTGTCATCACAATGTTCCATGAACGTGTCATCACAATGCTCCATGGCCCTTGTCATCACAATGCTCCATAATTCTTGTCATCACAATGTTCCATGACCGTGTCATCACAATGCTCCATAATTCTTGTCATCACAATGTTCCATGACCGTGTCATCACAATGCTCCATGGCCCTTATCATCACAATGCTCCAGAATTCTTGTCATCACAAAGTTCCATGACTGTGTTATCAAAATGCACCATGGCCTTTGTCATCACAATGCTCCAGAATTCTTGTCATCACAATGTTCCATGACCGTGTCATCACAATGCTCCATGGCCCTTGTCATCACAATGCTCCAGAATTCTTGTCATCACAATGTTCCATGACCGTGTCATCACAATGCTCCATGGCCCTTGTCATCACAATGCTCCAGAATTCTTGTCATCACAAAGTTCCATGACCGTGTTATCACAATGCACCATGGCCCTTGTCATCACAATGCTCCAAACTTCTTGTCATCACAATGTTCCATGACCGTGTCATCACAATGCTCCATGGCCCTTGTCATCACAATGCTCCAGAACTCTTGTCATCACAATGTTCCATGACCGTGTCATCACAATGCTCCATGGCCCTTGTCATCACAATGCTCCAGATTTCTTGTCATCACAATGTTCCATGATCGTGTCATCACAATGCTCCATAATACTTGTCATCAAAATGTTCCATGACCGTGTCATCACAATGCTCCAGAATTCTTGTCATCACAATGTTCCATGACCGTGTTATCACAATGCTCCAGAATTCTTGTCATCACAATGCTCCAGAATTCTTGTCATCACAATGTTCCATGACCGTGTCTTCACAATGCTCCATTGCCCTGGTCATCACAATGCTCCAGATTGCCTGTCATCACAAAGTTCCATGACCATGTCATCACAATGCACCATGGCCCTTGTCATCACAATGCTCCAGAATTCTTGTCATCACAATGTTCCATGACCGTGTCATCACAATGCTCCATGGCCCTTGTCAACACAATGCTCCAGAATTCTTGTCATCACAAAGTTCCATGACCGTGTCATCACAATGCACCATGGCCCTTGTCATCACAATGCTCCAAACTTCTTGTCATCACAATGTTCCATGACCGTGTCATCACAATGCTCCATGGCCCTTGTCATCACAATGCTCCAGAATTCTTGTCATCACAATGTTCCATGACCGTGTCATCACAATGCTCCATGGCCCTTGTCATCACAATGCTCCAGATTTCTTTTCATCACAATGTTCCATAACCGTGTCATCACAATGCTCCATAATTCTTGTCATCAAAATGTTCCATGACCGTGTCATCACAATGCTCCAGAATTCTTGTCATCACAATGTTCCATGACCGTGTCATCACAATGCTCCAGAATTCTTTTCATCACAATGCTCCAGAATTCTTGTCATCACAATGTTCCATTACCGTGTCATCACAATGCTCCATGGCCCTGGTCATCACAATGCTCCAGATTGCTTGTCTTCACAAAGTTCCATGACCGTGTTATCACAATGCACCATGGCCCTTTTCATCACAATGCTCCAGAATTCTTGTCATCACAATGTTCCATGACCGTGTCATCACAATGCTCCATGGCCCTTGTCATCACAATGCTCCAGAATTCTTGTCATCACAGTTTTCCATGATCGTGTCATCACAATGCTCCATGGCCCTTGTCATCACAATGCTCCAGAATTCTTGTCATCACAAGGTTCCATGACCGTGTCATCACAATGCTCCATAATTCTTGTCATCAAAATGTTCCATGACCGTGTCATCACAATGCTCCAGAATTCTTGTCATCACAATGTTCCCTGACCATGTCATCACAATGCTCCAGAATTCTTGTCATCACAATGCTCCAGAATTCTTGTCATCACAATGTTCCATGACCGTGTCATCACAATGCTCCAGAATTCTTGTCATCACAATGCTCCAGAATTCTTGTCATCACAATGTTCCATGACCGTGTCATCACAATGCTCCATGGCCCTGGTCATCACAATGCTCCAGATTGCTTGTCATCACAAAGTTCCATGACCGTGTCATGACAATGCACCATGGCCCTTGTCATCACGATGCTCCAGAATTCTTGTCATCACAATGTTCCATGACCGTGTCATCACAATGCTCCATGGCCCTTGTCATCACAATGCTCCATAATTCTTGTCATCACAATGTTCCATGACCGTGTCATCACAATGCTCCATAATTCTTGTCATCACAATGTTCCATGACCGTGTCATCACAATGCTCCATGGCCCTTTTCATCACAATGCTCCAGAATTCTTGTCATCACAAAGTTCCATGACTGTGTTATCAAAATGCACCATGGCCCTTGTCATCACAATGCTCCAGAATTCTTGTCATCACAATGTTCCATGACCGTGTCATCACAATGCTCCATGGCCCTTGTCATCACAATGCTCCAGAATTCTTGTCATCACAATGTTCCATGACCGTGTCATCACAATGCTCCATGGCCCTTGTCATCACAATGCTCCAGAATTCTTGTCATCACAAAGTTCCATGACCTCTGTTATCACAATGCACCATGGCCCTTGTCATCACAATGCTCCAAACTTCTTGTCATCACAATGTTCCATGACCGTGTCATCACAATGCTCCATGGCCCTTGTCATCACAATGCTCCAGAACTCTTGTCATCACAATGTTCCATGACCGTGTCATCACAATGCTCCATGGCCCTTGTCATCACAATGCTCCAGATTTCTGGTCATCACAATGTTCCATGACCGTGTCATCACAATGCTCCATAATTCTTGTCATCAAAATGTTCCATGACCGTGTCATCACAATGCTCCAGAATTCTTGTCATCACAATGTTCTATGACCGTGTCATCACAATGCTCCAGAATTCTTTTCATCACAATGCTCCAGAATTCTTGTCATCACAATGTTCCATGACCGTGTCATCACAATGCTCCATGGCCCTGGTCATCACAATGCTCCATATTGCTTGTCATCACAAAGTTCCATGACCGTGTTATCACAATGCACCATGGCCCTTGTCATCACAATGCTCCAGAATTCTTGTCATCACAATGTTCCATGACCGTGTCATCACAATGCTCCATGGCCCTTGTCATCACAATGCTCCAGAATTCTTGTCATCACAATGTTCCATGACCGTGTCATCACAATGCTCCATGGCCCTGGTCATCCCAATGCTCCAGATGGCTTGTCATCACAAAGTTCCATGACCGTGTCATCACAATGCACCATGGCCCTTGTCATCACAATGCTCCAGAATGCATGTCATCACAATGTTCCATGACCGTGTCATCACAATGCTACATGGCCCTTGTCATCACAATGCTCCAGAATTTTTGTCATCACAATGTTCCATGACCGTGTCTTCACAATGCTCCATTGCCCTGGTCATCACAATGCTCCAGATTGCCTGTCATCACAAAGTTCCATGACCATGTCATCACAATGCACCATGGCCCTTGTCATCACAATGCTCCAGAATTCTTGTCATCACAATGTTCCATGACCGTGTCATCACAATGCTCCATGGCCCTTGTCAACACAATGCTCCAGAATTCTTGTCATCACAAAGTTCCATGACCGTGTCATCACAATGCACCATGGCCCTTGTCATCACAATGCTCCAAACTTCTTGTCATCACAATGTTCCATGACCGTGTCATCACAATGCTCCATGGCCCTTGTCATCACAATGCTCCAGAATTCTTGTCATCACAATGTTCCATGACCGTGTCATCACAATGCTCCATGGCCCTTGTCATCACAATGCTCCAGATTTCTTTTCATCACAATGTTCCATAACCGTGTCATCACAATGCTCCATAATTCTTGTCATCAAAATGTTCCATGACCGTGTCATCACAATGTTCCATGACCGTGTCATCACAATGCTCCAGAATTCTTTTCATCACAATGCTCCAGAATTCTTGTCATCACAAAGTTCCATGACCGTGTCATCACAATGCTCCATGGCACTTGTCATCACAATGCTCCAGAATTCTTGTCATCACAATGTTCCATGACCGTGTCATCACAATGCTCCAGAATTCTTGTCATCACAATGTTCCATGACCATGTCATCACAATGCACCATGGCCCTTGTCACCACAATGCTCCAGAATTCTTGTCATCACAATGTTCCATGACCGTGTCATCACAATGCTCCATGGCCCTTGTCATCACAATGCTCCAGAATTCTTGTCATCACAATGTTCCATGACCGTGTCATCAAAATGCTCCATAATTCTTGTCATCACCATGTTCCATGACCATGTCATCACAATAATCCATGGCCCTTGTCATCACAATGCTCCATGGCCCTTGTCATCACAATGCTCCAGAATTCTTGTCATCACAATGTTCCATGACCGTGTCATCACAATGCACCATGGCCCTTATCATCACAATGCTCCAGAATTCTTGTCATCACAATGTTCCATGACCGTGTCATCACAATGCTCCAGAATCCTTGTCATCACAATGTTCCATGACCGTGTCATCACAATGCTCCATGGTCCTTGTCATCACAATGCACCAGATTTCTTGTCATCACAATGTTCCATGACCGTGTCATCACAATGCTCCATAATTCTTGTCATCACAATGTTCCATGACCGTGTCATCACAATGCTACATGACCCTGGTCATCACAGTTCTCCATGACCTTTGTCATCACAATGCTCTATATAGTTTTTCATAACAATTCTAAATGACCACTTTAATCATTTTGCTTGCTGACCATTTTCATCACATTTCTCTATTGTCATTACAATTCCCCATGTCCCCATTCTTCACAATGCTCCATGATGCCTGTCATCACAATGCTCAATGGCTTTTGTTATCACAATGCTCCAGGACCAGTTTCATCACAATACTCCATCCCCCTTGTCATCACGGTGCACAATGAAACCTCTCATTACAATGCTCCATGACACTTGTCATCACAATGCTCCATGGCCCTTGTCTTCACAATGCTCCAGAATTCTTGTCATCACCATGTTCCATGACCATGTCATCACAATACTCCATGACCCTTGTCATCACAATGCTCCATGGCCCTTGTCATCACAATGCTCCAGAATTCTTGTCATCACAATGTTCCATGACCGTGTCATCACAATGCTCCATGGCCCTTGTCATCACAATGCTCCAGAATTCTGGTCATCACAATGTTCCATGACCGTGTCATCACAATGCTCCATAATTCTTGTCATCACAATGTTCCATGACCGTGTCATCACAATGCTACATGACCCTGGTCATCACAGTTCTCCATGACCTTTGTTATCACAATGCTCTATATAGTTTTTCATGACAATTCTAAATGACCACTTTAATCATTTTGCTTGCTGACCATTTTCATCACATTTCTCTATTGTCATTACAATTCCCCATGTCCCCATTCTTCACAATGCTCCATGATGCCTGTCATCACAATGCTCAATGGCTTTTGTTATCACAATGCTCCAGGACCAGTTTCATCACAATACTCCATCCCCCTTGTCATCACGGTGCACAATGAAACCTCTCATTACAATGCTCCATGACACTTGTCATCACAATGCTCCATGGCCCTTGTCTTCACAATGCTCCAGAATTCTTGTCATCACCATGTTCCATGACCATGTCATCACAATGCACCATGGCCCTTGTCACCACAATGCTCCAGAATTCTTGTCATCACAATGTTCCATGACCATGTCATCACAATACTCCATGGCCCTTGTCATCACAATGCTCCATGGCCCTTGTCATCACAATGCTCCAGAATTCTTGTCATCACAATGTTCCATGACCGTGTCATCACAATGCTCCATGGCCCTTGTCATCACAATGCTCCAGAATTCTGGTCATCACAATGTTCCATGACCGTGTCATCACAATGCTCCATAATTCTTGTCATCACAATGTTCCATGACCGTGTCATCACAATGCTCCATGGCCCTTGTCATCACAATGCTTCAGAATTCTTGTCATTTGAATATTCATTGACCGTGTCTTCACAATGCTCCATGGCCCTTGTCATCACAATGCTCCAGAATTCTTGTCATCACAATGTTCGATGACCATGTCATCACAATGCTCCATGGCCCTTGTCATCAATGCTCCAGAATTCTTGTCATCACATTGTTCCATGATCGTGTCATCACAATGCTCCATAATTCTTGTCATCACAATGTTCCATGACCGTGTCATCACAATGCTACATGACTCTGGTCATCACAGTTCTCCATGACCTTTGCCATCACAATGCTCTATATAGATTTTCATGACAATTCTAAATGACCACTTTAATCACTTTGCTTGCTGACCATTTTCATCACATTTCTCTATTGTCATTAAAATTTCCCATGACCCCTTTCCTCACAATGCTCCATGATGCCTGTCATCACAATGCTCAATGGCTTTTGTTATCACAAAGCTCCAGGACCAGTTTCATCACAATACTCCATCCCCCTTGTCATCACGGTGCACAATGAAAAGTTACATTACAATGCTCCATGACACATGTCATCACAATGCTCCAGAATTCTTGTCATCACAATGTTCCATGACCATGTCATCACAATGCTCCATGGCACTTGTCATCACAATGCTCCAGAATTCTTCTCACCACAATGTTCCATGACCGTGTCATCACAATGCTACATGACCCTGGTTATCACAGTTCTTCATGACCTTTGTCATCACAATGCTCTATATACTTTTTCATGACAATTCTAAATGACCACCTTAATCACTTTGCTTGCTGACGATTTTCATCACATTTCTCTATTGTCATTACAATTCCCCATGACCCCTTTCTTCACAATGCTCCATGATGCCTGTCATCACAATGCCCAATGGCTTTTGTTATCACAATGCTCCAGGACCAGTTTCATCACAATACTCCATCCCCCTTGTCATCAAGGTGCACAATGAAACCTCTCATTACAATGCTCCATGACACTTGTCATCACAAAGCTCCATGGCCCTTGTCATCACAATGCTCCAGAATTCTTGTCATCTCAATGTTCCATGACCGTGTCATCACAATGCTCCATGGCCCTTGTCATCACAATGCTCCAGAATTCTTGTCATCACAAAGTTCCATGACCGTGTCATCACAATGCTCCATGGCACATGTCATCACAATGCTCCATAATTCTTGTCATCACAATGTTCCATGACCGTGTCATCACAATGCTCCAGAATTCTTGTCATCACAATGTTCCATGACCATGTCATCACAATGCACCATGGCCCTTGTCACCACAATGCTCCAGAATTCTTGTCATCACAATGTTCCATGACCGTGTCATCACAATGCTCCATGGCCCTGGTCATCACAATGCTCCAGATTGCTTGTCATCACAAAGTTCCATGACCGTGTCATCACAATGCACCATGGCCCTTATCATCACAATGCTCCAGAATTCTTGTCATCACAAAGTTCCATGACCGTGTCATCACAATGCACCATGGCCCTTGTCATCACAATGCTCCAGAATTCTTGTCATCACAGTGTTCCATGACCATGTCATCACAATTCTCCATGGCCGTTGTCATCACAATGCTCCAGAATTCTTGTCATCACAATGTTCCATGACCGTGTCATCACAATGCTCCATGGCCCTTGTCATCACAATGCTCCAGAATTCTTGTCATCACAATGTTCCATGACCGTGTCATCACAATGCTCCATGGCCCTGGTCATCACAATGCTCCAGATTGCTTGTCATCAAAAAGTTCCATGACTGTGTCATCACAATGCACCATGGCCCTTATCATCACAATGCTCCAGAATTCTTGTCATCACAATGTTCCATGACCGTGTCATCACAATGCTCCAGAATCCTTGTCATCACAATGTTCCATGACCGTGTCATCACAATGCTCCATGGCCCTTGTCATCACAATGCACCAGATTTCTTGTCATCACAATGTTCCATGACCGTGTCATCACAATGCTCCAGAATTCTTGTCATCACAATGTTCCATGACCGTGTCATCACAATGCTCCAGAATTCTTGTCATCACAATGTTCCATGACCGTGTCATCACAATGCTCCATGGCCCTTGTCATCACAATGCTCCAGAATTCTTGTCATCACAATGTTCCATGACCGTGTCATCACAATGCTCCATAATTTTTGTCATCACAATGTTCCATGACCGTGTCATCACAATGCTACATGACCCTGGTCATCACAGTTCTCCATGACCTTTGTCATCACAATGCTCTATATAGTTTTTCATGACAATTCTAAATGACCACTTTAATCATTTTGCTTGCTGACCATTTTCATTACATTTCTCTATTGTCATTACAATTCCCCATGTCCCCATTCTTCACAATGCTCCATGATGCCTGTCATCACAATGCTCAATGGCTTTTGTTATCACAATGCTCCAGGACCAGTTTCATCACAATACTCCATCCCCCTTGTCATCACGGTGCACAATGAAACCTCTCATTACAATGCTCCATGACACTTGTCATCACAATGCTCCATGGCCCTTGTCTTCACAATGCTCCAGAATTCTTGTCATCACCATGTTCCATGACCATGTCATCACAATACTCCATGACCCTTGTCATCACAATGCTCCATGGCCCTTGTCATCACAATGCTCCAGAATTCTTGTCATCACAATGTTCCATGACCGTGTCATCACAATGCTCCATGGCCCTTGTCATCACAATGCTCCAGAATTCTGGTCATCACAATGTTCCATGACCGTGTCATCACAATGCTCCATAATTCTTGTCATCACAATGTTCCATGACCGTGTCATCACAATGCTACATGACCCTGGTCATCACAGTTCTCCATGACCTTTGTCATCACAATGCTCTATATAGTTTTTCATGACAATTCTAAATGACCACTTTAATCATTTTGCTTGCTGACCATTTTCATCACATTTCTCTATTGTCATTACAATTCCCCATGTCCCCATTCTTCACAATGCTCCATGATGCCTGTCATCACAATGCTCAATGGCTTTTGTTATCACAATGCTCCAGGACCAGTTTCATCACAATACTCCATCCCCCTTGTCATCACAGTGCACAATGAAACCTCTCATTACAATGCTCCATGACACTTGTCATCACAATGCTCCATGGCCCTTGTCTTCACAATGCTCCAGAATTCTTGTCATCACCATGTTCCATGACCATGTCATCACAATACTCCATGGCCCTTGTCATCACAATGCTCCATGGCCCTTGTCATCACAATGCTCCAGAATTCTTGTCATCACAATGTTCCATGACCGTGTCATCACAATGCTCCATGGCCCTTGTCATCACAATGCTCCAGAATTCTGGTCATCACAATGTTCCATGACCGTGTCATCACAATGCTCCATAATTCTTGTCATCACAATGTTCCATGACCGTGTCATCACAATGCTCCATGGCCCTTGTCATCACAATGCTTCAGAATTCTTGTCATTTGAATATTCATTGACCGTGTCTTCACAATGCTCCATGGCCCTTGTCATCACAATGCTCCAGAATTCTTGTCATCACAATGTTCGATGACCATGTCATCACAATGCTCCATGGCCCTTGTCATCACAATGCTCCAGAATTCTTGTCATCACATTGTTCCATGATCGTGTCATCACAATGCTCCATAATTCTTGTCATCACAATGTTCCATGACCGTGTCGTCACAATGCTACATGACTCTGGTCATCACAGTTCTCCATGACCTTTGCCATCACAATGCTCTATATAGATTTTCATGACAATTCTAAATGACCACTTTAATCACTTTGCTTGCTGACAATTTTCATCACATTTCTCTATTGTCATTAAAATTTCCCATGACCCCTTTCCTCACAATGCTCCATGATGCCTGTCATCACAATGCTCAATGGCTTTTGTTATCACAAAGCTCCAGGAGCAGTTTCATCACAATACTCCATCCCCCTTGTCATCACGGTGCACAATGAAAAGTTACATTACAATGCTCCATGACACATGTCATCACAATGCTCCAGAATTCTTGTCATCACAATGTTCCATGACCATGTCATCACAATGCTCCATGGCACTTGTCATCACAATGCTCCAGAATTCTTCTCACCACAATGTTCCATGACCATGTCATCACAATACTCCATGACCCTTGTCATCACAATGCTCCATGGCCCTTGTCATCACAATGCTCCAGAATTCTTGTCATCACAATGTTCCATGACCGTGTCATCACAATGCTCCATGGCCCTTGTCATCACAATGCTCCAGAATTCTGGTCATCACAATGTTCCATGACCGTGTCATCACAATGCTCCATAATTCTTGTCATCACAATGTTCCATGACCGTGTCATCACAATGCTACATGACCCTGGTCATCACAGTTCTCCATGACCTTTGTTTTCACAATGCTCTATATAGTTTTTCATGACAATTCTAAATGACCACTTTAATCATTTTGCTTGCTGACCATTTTCATCACATTTCTCTATTGTCATTACAATTCCCCATGTCCCCATTCTTCACAATGCTCCATGATGCCTGTCATCACAATGCTCAATGGCTTTTGTTATCACAATGCTCCAGGACCAGTTTCATCACAATACTCCATCCCCCTTGTCATCACGGTGCACAATGAAACCTCTCATTACAATGCTCCATGACACTTGTCATCACAATGCTCCTTGGCCCTTGTCTTCACAATGCTCCAGAATTCTTGTCATCACCATGTTCCATGACCATGTCATCACAATACTCCATGGCCCTTGTCATCACAATGCTCCATGGCCCTTGTCATCACAATGCTCCAGAATTCTTGTCATCACAATGTTCCATGACCGTGTCATCACAATGCTCCATGGCCCTTGTCATCACAATGCTCCAGAATTCTGGTCATCACAATGTTCCATGACCGTGTCATCACAATGCTCCATAATTCTTGTCATCACAATGTTCCATGACCGTGTCATCACAATGCTCCATGGCCCTTGTCATCACAATGCTTCAGAATTCTTGTCATTTGAATATTCATTGACCGTGTCTTCACAATGCTCCATGGCCCTTGTCATCACAATGCTCCAGAATTCTTGTCATCACAATGTTCGATGACCATGTCATCACAATGCTCCATGGCCCTTGTCATCACAATGCTCCAGAATTCTTGTCATCACATTGTTCCATGATCGTGTCATCACAATGCTCCATAATTCTTGTCATCACAATGTTCCATGACCGTGTCATCACAATGCTACATGACTCTGGTCATCACAGTTCTCCATGACCTTTGCCATCACAATGCTCTATATAGATTTTCATGACAATTCTAAATGACCACTTTAATCACTTTGCTTGCTGACCATTTTCATCACATTTCTCTATTGTCATTAAAATTTCCCATGACCCCTTTCCTCACAATGCTCCATGATGCCTGTCATCACAATGCTCAATGGCTTTTGTTATCACAAAGCTCCAGGACCAGTTTCATCACAATACTCCATCCCCCTTGTCATCACGGTGCACAATGAAAAGTTACATTACAATGCTCCATGACACATGTCATCACAATGCTCCAGAATTCTTGTCATCACAATGTTCCATGACCATGTCATCACAATGCTCCATGGCACTTGTCATCACAATGCTCCAGAATTCTTCTCACCACAATGTTCCATGACCGTGTCATCACAATGCTACATGACCCTGGTCATCACAGTTCTTCATGACCTTTGTCATCACAATGCTCTATATACTTTTTCATGACAATTCTAAATGACCACCTTAATCACTTTGCTTGCTGACGATTTTCATCACATTTCTCTATTGTCATTACAATTCCCCATGACCCCTTTCTTCACAATGCTCCATGATGCCTGTCATCACAATGCCCAATGGCTTTTGTTATCACAATGCTCCAGGACCAGTTTCATCACAATACTCCATCCCCCTTGTCATCAAGGTGCACAATGAAACCTCTCATTACAATGCTCCATGACACTTGTCATCACAAAGCTCCATGGCCCTTGTCATCACAATGCTCCAGAATTCTTGTCATCTCAATGTTCCATGACCGTGTCATCACAATGCTCCATGGCCCTTGTCATCACAATGCTCCAGAATTCTTGTCATCACAAAGTTCCATGACCGTGTCATCACAATGCTCCATGGCACATGTCATCACAATGCTCCATAATTCTTGTCATCACAATGTTCCATGACCGTGTCATCACAATGCTCCAGAATTCTTGTCATCACAATGTTCCATGACCATGTCATCACAATGCACCATGGCCCTTGTCACCACAATGCTCCAGAATTCTTGTCATCACAATGTTCCATGACCGTGTCATCACAATGCTCCATGGCCCTGGTCATCACAATGCTCCAGATTGCTTGTCATCACAAAGTTCCATGACCGTGTCATCACAATGCACCATGGCCCTTATCATCACAATGCTCCAGAATTCTTGTCATCACAAAGTTCCATGACCGTGTCATCACAATGCACCATGGCCCTTGTCATCACAATGCTCCAGAATTCTTGTCATCACAGTGTTCCATGACCATGTCATCACAATTCTCCATGGCCGTTGTCATCACAATGCTCCAGAATTCTTGTCATCACAATGTTCCATGACCGTGTCATCACAATGCTCCATGGCCCTTGTCATCACAATGCTCCAGAATTCTTGTCATCACAATGTTCCATGACCGTGTCATCACAATGCTCCATGGCCCTGGTCATCACAATGCTCCAGATTGCTTGTCATCACAAAGTTCCATGACCGTGTCATCACAATGCACCATGGCCCTTATCATCACAATGCTCCAGAATTCTTGTCATCACAATGTTCCATGACCGTGTCATCACAATGCTCCAGAATCCTTGTCATCACAATGTTCCATGACCGTGTCATCACAATGCTCCATGGCCCTTGTCATCACAATGCACCAGATTTCTTGTCATCACAATGTTCCATGACCGTGTCATCACAATGCTCCAGAATTCTTGTCATCACAATGTTCCATGACCGTGTCATCACAATGCTCCAGAATTCTTGTCATCACAATGTTCCATGACCGTGTCATCACAATGCTCCATGGCCCTTGTCATCACAATGCTCCAGAATTCTTGTCATCACAATGTTCCATGACCGTGTCATCACAATGCTCCATAATTTTTGTCATCACAATGTTCCATGACCGTGTCATCACAATGCTACATGACCCTGGTCATCACAGTTCTCCATGACCTTTGTCATCACAATGCTCTATATAGTTTTTCATGACAATTCTAAATGACCACTTTAATCATTTTGCTTGCTGACCATTTTCATTACATTTCTCTATTGTCATTACAATTCCCCATGTCCCCATTCTTCACAATGCTCCATGATGCCTGTCATCACAATGCTCAATGGCTTTTGTTATCACAATGCTCCAGGACCAGTTTCATCACAATACTCCATCCCCCTTGTCATCACGGTGCACAATGAAACCTCTCATTACAATGCTCCATGACACTTGTCATCACAATGCTCCATGGCCCTTGTCTTCACAATGCTCCAGAATTCTTGTCATCACCATGTTCCATGACCATGTCATCACAATACTCCATGACCCTTGTCATCACAATGCTCCATGGCCCTTGTCATCACAATGCTCCAGAATTCTTGTCATCACAATGTTCCATGACCGTGTCATCACAATGCTCCATGGCCCTTGTCATCACAATGCTCCAGAATTCTGGTCATCACAATGTTCCATGACCGTGTCATCACAAGGCTCCATAATTCTTGTCATCACAATGTTCCATGACCGTGTCATCACAATGCTCCATGGCCCTTGTCATCACAATGCTTCAGAATTCTTGTCATTTGAATATTCATTGACCGTGTCTTCACAATGCTCCATGGCCCTTGTCATCACAATGCTCCAGAATTCTTGTCATCACAATGTTCGATGACCATGTCATCACAATGCTCCATGGCCCTTGTCATCACAATGCTCCAGAATTCTTGTCATCACATTGTTCCATGATCGTGTCATCACAATGCTCCATAATTCTTGTCATCACAATGTTCCATGACCGTGTCGTCACAATGCTACATGACTCTGGTCATCACAGTTCTCCATGACCTTTGCCATCACAATGCTCTATATAGATTTTCATGACAATTCTAAATGACCACTTTAATCACTTTGCTTGCTGACAATTTTCATCACATTTCTCTATTGTCATTAAAATTTCCCATGACCCCTTTCCTCACAATGCTCCATGATGCCTGTCATCACAATGCTCAATGGCTTTTGTTATCACAAAGCTCCAGGAGCAGTTTCATCACAATACTCCATCCCCCTTGTCATCACGGTGCACAATGAAAAGTTACATTACAATGCTCCATGACACATGTCATCACAATGCTCCAGAATTCTTGTCATCACAATGTTCCATGACCATGTCATCACAATGCTCCATGGCACTTGTCATCACAATGCTCCAGAATTCTTCTCACCACAATGTTCCATGACCGTGTCATCACAATGCTACATGACCCTGGTCATCACAGTTCTTCATGACCTTTGTCATCACAATGCTCTATATACTTTTTCATGACAATTCTAAATGACCACCTTAATCACTTTGCTTGCTGACCATTTTCATCACATTTCTCTATGGTCATTACAATTCCCCATGACCCCTTTCTTCACAATGCTCCATGATGACTGTCATCACAATGCCCAATGGCTTTTGTTATCACAATGCTCCAGGACCAGTTTCATCACAATACTCCATCCCCCTTGTCATCAAGGTGCACAATGAAACCTCTCATTACAATGTTCCATGACACTTGTCATCACAAAGCTCCATGGCCCTTGTCATCACAATGCTCCAGAATTCTTGTCATCTCAATGTTCCATGACTGTGTCATCACAATGCTCCATGGCCCTTGTCATCACAATGCTCCAGAATTCTTGTCATCACAAAGTTCCATGACCGTGTCATCACAATGCACCATGGCCCTTGTCATCACAATGCTCCAAACTTCTTGTCATCACAATGTTCCATGACCGTGTCATCACAATGCTCCATGGCCCTTGCCATCACAATGCTCCAGAATTCTTGTCATCACAATGTTCCATGACCGTGTCATCACAATGCTCCATGGCCCTTGTCATCACAATGCTCCAGATTTCTTGTCATCACAATGTTCCATGAACGTGTCACCACAATGCTCCATAATTCTTGTCATCAAAATGTTCCATGACCGTGTCATCACAATGCTCCAGAATTCTTGTCATCACAATGTTCCATGACCGTGTCATCACAATGCTCCAGAATTCTTTTCATCACAATGCTCCAGAATTCTTGTCATCACAATGTTCCATGACCGTGTCATCACAATGCTCCATGGCCCTGGTCATCACAATGCTCCAGATTGCTTGTCATCACAAAGTTCCATGACCGTGTTATCACAATGCACCATGGCCCTTTTCATCACAATGCTCCAGAATTCTTGTCATCACAATGTTCCATGACCGTGTCATCACAATGCTCCATGGCCCTTGTCATCACAATGCTCCAGAATTCTTGTCATCACAGTGTTCCATGACCGTGTCATCACAATGCTCCATGGCCCTTGTCATCACAATGCTCCAGAATTCTTGTCATCACAAGGTTCCATGACCGTGTCATCACAATGCTCCATAATTCTTGTCATCAAAATGTTCCATGACCGTGTCATCACAATGCTCCAGAATTCTTGTCATCACAATGTTCCCTGACCGTGTCATCACAATGCTCCAGAATTCTTGTCATCACAATGCTCCAGAATTCTTGTCATCACAATGTTACATGACCGTGTCATCACAATGCTCCATGGCCCTGGTCATCACAATGCTCCAGATTGCTTTACATCACAAAGTTCCATGACCGTGTCATGACAATGCACCATGGCCCTTGTCATCACGATGCTCCAGAATTCTTGTCATCACAATGTTCCATGACCGTGTCATCACAATGCTCCATGGCCCTTGTCATCATAATGCTCCAGAATTCTTGTCATCACAATGTTCCATGACCGTGTCATCACAATGCTCAATGGCTTTTGTTATCACAGTCCTCCAGGACCAGTTTCATCACAATACTCCATTCCCCTTGTCATCACGGTGCACAATGAAACCTCTCATTACAATGCTCCATGACACTTGTCATCACAATGCTCCATGGCCCTTATCTTCACAATGCTCCAGAATTCTTGTCATCACCATGTTCCATGACCATGTCTTCACAATTCTCCATGGCCCTTGTCATCACAATGCTCCATGGCCCTTGTCATCACAATGCTCCAGAATTCTTGTCATCACAATGTTCCATGACCGTGTCATCACAATGCTCCATGGCCCTTGTCATCACAATGCTCCATAATTCTTGTCATCACAATGTTCCATGACCGTGTCATCACAATGCTCCAGAATTCTTGTCATCACAATGTTCCATGACCATGTCATCACAATGCACCATGGCCCTTGTTACCACAATGCTCCAGAATTCTTGTCATCACAATGTTCCTTGACCATGTCATCACAATTCTCCATGGTTCTTGTCATCACAGTGCTCCAGAATTCTTGTCATCACAATGTTCCATGACCGTGTCATCACAATACTCCATGGCCCTTGTCATCACAATGCTCCAGAATTCTTGTCATCACCATGTTCCATGACCGTGTCATCAAAATTCTCCATAATTCTTTTCATCACAATGTTCCATGACCGTGTCATCACAATGCTCCATAATTCTTGTCATCACAATGTTCCATGACCGTGTCATCACAATGTTCCATGCCCGTGTCATCACAATGCTCCATAATTCTTGTCATCACAATGTTCCATGACCGTGTCATCACAATGCTCCAGAATTCTTGTCATCACAATGTTCCATTACCGTGTCATCACAATGCTCCATGGCCCTTGTCAACACAATGCTCCAGAATTCTTGCCATCACCATGTTCCATGACCGTATCATCACAATGCTCCATGGCCCTGGTCATCACAATGCTCCAGATTGCTTGTCATCACAAAGTTCCATGACCGTGTCATCACAATGCACCATGGCCCTTGTCATCACAATGCTCCAGAATTCTAGTCATCACAATGTTCCATGACCGTGTCATCAAAATGCTCCATGGTCCTTGTCATCACAATGCTCCAGAATCCTTGTCATCACAATGTTCCATGACCGTGTCATCACAATGCTCCATGACCCTTGTCATCACAATGCACCAGATTTCTTGTCATCACAATGTTCCATGACCGTGTCATCACAATGCTCCATGGCCCTTGTCATCACAATGCTCCAGAATTCTTGTCATCACAATGCACCATATTTCTTGTCATCACAATGTTCCATGACCGTGTCATCACAATGCTCCATGGCCCTTGTCATCACAATGCTCCAGAATTCTTGTCATCACAATGTTCCATGACCGTGTCATCACAATGCTCCATGGCCCTTGTCATCACAATGCTCCATAATTCTTGTCATCACAATGTTCCATGACCGTGTCATCACAATGCTCCATAATTCTTGTCATCACAATGTTCCATGACCGTGTCATCACAATGCTCCATGGCCCTTTTCATCACAATGCTCCAGAATTCTTTTCATCACAAAGTTCCATGACTGTGTCATCAAAATGCACCATGGCCCTTGTCATCACAATGCTCCAGAATTCTTGTCATCACAATGTTCCATGACCGTGTCATCACAATGCTCCATGGCTCTTTTCATCACAATGCTCCAGAATTCTTGTCATCACAAAGTTCCATGACTGTGTCATCAAAATGCACCATGGCCCTTGTCATCACAATGCTCCAGAATTCTTGTCATCACAATGTTCCATGACCGTGTCATCACAATGCTACATGACCCTGGTCATCACAGTTCTCCATGACCTTTGTCATCACAATGCTCTATATAGTTTTTCATGACAATTCTAAATGACCACTTTAATCATTTTGCTTGCTGACCATTTTCATCACATTTCTCTATTGTCATTACAATTCCCCATGTCCCCATTCTTCACAATGCTCCATGATGCCTGTCATCACAATGCTCAATGGCTTTTGTTATCACAATGCTCCAGGACCAGTTTCATCACAATACTCCATCCCCCTTGTCATCACGGTGCACAATGAAACCTCTCATTACAATGCTCCATGACACTTGTCATCACAATGCTCCATGGCCCTTGTCTTCACAATGCTCCAGAATTCTTGTCATCACCATGTTCCATGACCATGTCATCACAATTCTCCATGGCCCTTGTCATCACAATGCTCCAGAATTCTTGTCATCACAATGTTCCATGACCGTGTCATCACAATGCTCCATGGCCCTTGTCATCACAATGCTCCATAATTCTTGTCATCACAATGTTCCATGACCGTGTCATCACAATGCTCCAGAATTCTTGTCATCACAATGTTCCATGACCATGTCATCACAATGCACCATGGCCCTTGTCACCACAATGCTCCAGAATTCTTGTCATCACAATGTTCCATGACCGTGTCATCACAATGCTCCATGGCCCTTGTCATCACAATGCTCCAGAATACTTGTCATCACAATGTTCCATGACCGTGTCATCAAAGTGCTCCATAATTCTTTTCATCACAATGTTCCATGACCGTGTCATCACAATGCTCCATAATTCTTGTCATCACAATGTTCCATGACCGTGTCATCACAATGCTCCATGGCCCTTGTCATCACAATGCTCCAGAATTCTTGTCATCACAGTGTTCCATGACCGTGTCATCACAATTCTCCATGGCCCTTGTCATCACAATGCTCCAGAATTCTTGTCATCACAATGTTCCATGACCGTGTCATCAAAATGCTCCATGGCCCTTGTCATCACAATGCTCCAGAATTCTTGTCATCACCATGTTCCATGACCGTGTCATCACAATGCTCCATGGCCCTGGTCATCACAATGCTCCAGATTGCTTGTCATCACAATGTTCCATGACCTTTGTCATCACAATGCTCTATATACTTTTTCATGACAATTCTAAATGACCACCTTAATCACTTTGCTTGCTGACGATTTTCATCACATTTCTCTATTGTCATTACAATTCCCCATGACCCCTTTCTTCACAATGCTCCATGATGCCTGTCATCACAATGTCCAATGGCTTTTGTTATCACAATGCTCCAGGACCAGTTTCATCACAATACTCCATCCCCCTTGTCATCAAGGTGCACAATGAAACCTCTCATTACAATGCTCCATGACACTTGTCATCACAAAGCTCCATGGCCCTTGTCATCACAATGCTCCAGAATTCTTGTCATCACAATGTTCCATGACCGTGTCATCACAATGCTCCATGGCCCTTGTCATCACAATGCTCCAGATTTCTTGTCATCACAATGTTCCATGATCGTGTCATCACAATGCTCCATAATACTTGTCATCAAAATGTTCCATGACCGTGTCATCACAATGCTCCAGAATTCTTGTCATCACAATGTTCCATGACCGTGTCATCACAATGCTCCATGGCCCTGGTCATCACAATGCTCCAGAATTCTTGTCATCACAATGTTCCATGACCGTGTCTTCACAATGCTCCATTGCCCTGGTCATCACAATGCTCCAGATTGCCTGTCATCACAAAGTTCCATGACCATGTCATCACAATGCACCATGGCCCTTGTCATCACAATGCTCCAGAATTCTTGTCATCACAATGTTCCATGACCGTGTCATCACAATGCTCCATGGCCTTTGTCATCACAATGCTCCAGAATTCTTGTCATCTCAATGTTCCATGACCGTGTCATCACAATGCTCCATGGCCCTTGTCATCACAATGCTCCAGAATTCTTGTCATCACAATGTTCCATGACCGTGTCATCACAATGCTCCATGGCCCTTGTCATCACAATGCTCCATAATTCTTGTCATCACAATGCTCCATGACAGTTTCATCACAATGCTCCATAATTCTTGTCATCACAATGTTACATGACCGTGTCATCACAATGCTCCATGGCCCTTTTCATCACAATGCTCCAGAATTCTTGTCATCACAAAGTTCCATGATTGTGTCATCAAAATGCACCATGGCCCTTGTCATCACAATGCTCCAGAATTCTTGTCATCACAATGTTCCATGACCGTGTCATCACAATGCTCCATGGCCCTTGTCATCACAATGCTCCAGAATTCTTGTCATCACAATGTTCCATGACCGTGTCATCACAATGCTCCATGGCCCTTGTCATCACAATGCTCCAGAATTCTTGTCATCACAAAGTTCCATGACCGTGTCATCACAATGCACCATGGCCCTTGTCATCACAATGCTCCAAACTTCTTGTCATCACAATGTTCCATGACCGTGTCATCACAATGCTACATGACCCTGGTCATCACAGTTCTCCATGACCTTTGTCATCACAATGCTCTATATAGATTTTCATGACAATTCTAAATGAACACTTTAATCATTTTGCTTGCTGACCATTTTCATCACAGTTCTCTATTGTCATTACAATTCCCCATGTCCCCATTCTTCACAATGCTCCATGATGCCTGTCATCACAATGCTCAATGGCTTTTGTTATCACAATGCTCCAGGACCAGTTTCATCACAATACTCCATCCCCCTTGTCATCACGGTGCACAATGAAACCTCTCATTACAATGCTCCATGACACTTGTCATCACAATGCTCCATGGCCCTTGTCTTCACAATGCTCCAGAATTCTTGTCATCACCATGTTCCATGACCATGTCATCACAATACTCCATGACCCTTGTCATCACAATGCTCCATGGCCCTTGTCATCACAATGCTCCAGAATTCTTGTCATCACAATGTTCCATGACCGTGTCATCACAATGCTCCATGGCCCTTGTCATCACAATGCTCCAGAATTCTGGTCATCACAATGTTCCATGACCGTGTCATCACAATGCTCCAGAATTCTTGTCATCACAATGTTCCATGACCGTGTCATCACAATGCTACATGACCCTGGTCATCACAGTTCTCCATGACCTTTGTCATCACAATGCTCTATATAGTTTTTCATGACAATTCTAAATGACCACTTTAATCATTTTGCTTGCTGACCATTTTCATCACATTTCTCTATTGTCATTACAATTCCCCATGTCCCCATTCTTCACAATGCTCCATGATGCCTGTCATCACAATGCTCAATGGCTTTTGTTATCACAATGCTCCAGGACCAGTTTCATCACAATACTCCATCCCCCTTGTCATCACGGTGCACAATGAAACCTCTCATTACAATGCTCCATGACACTTGTCATCACAATGCTCCATGGCCCTTGTCTTCACAATGCTCCAGAATTCTTGTCATCACCATGTTCCATGACCATGTCATCACAATACTCCATGGCCCTTGTCATCACAATGCTCCATGGCCCTTGTCATCACAATGCTCCAGAATTCTTGTCATCACAATGTTCCATGACCATGTCATCACAATGCTCCATGGCCCTTGTCATCACAATGCTCCAGAATTCTGGTCATCACAATGTTCCATGACCGTGTCATCACAATGCTCCATAATTCTTGTCATCACAATGTTCCATGACCGTGTCATCACAATGCTACATGACCCTGGTCATCACAGTTCTCCATGACCTTTGTCATCACAATGCTCTATATAGTTTTTCATGACAATTCTAAAAGACCACTTTAATCACTTTGCTTGCTGACAATTTTCATCACATTTCTCTATCGTCATTATAATTCCCCATGACCACTTTCTTCACAATGCTCCAGAATTCTTGTCATCACAATGTTCCATGACCGTGTCATCACAATGCTCCATGGCCCTTGTCATCACAATGCTCCAGAATTCTTGTCATCACAAGGTTCCATGACCGTGTCATCACAATGCTCCATGGCCCTTGTCATCACAATGCTTCAAAATTCTTGTCATTTGAATATTCATTGACCGTGTCTTCACAATGCTCCATGGCCCTTGTCATCACAATGCTCCAGAATTCTTGTCATCACAATGTTCGATGACCATGTCATCACAATGCTCCATGGCCCTTGTCATCACAATGCTCCAGAATTCTTCTCACCACAATGTTCCATGACCGTGTCATCACAATGCTACATGACCCTAGTCATCACAGTTCTTCATGACCTTTGTCATCACAATGCTCTATATACTTTTTCATGACAATTCTAAATGACCACCTTAATCACTTTGCTTGCTGACCATTTTCATCACATTTCTCTATTGTCATTACAATTCCCCATGACCCCTTTCTTCACAATGCTCCATGATGCCTGTCATCACAATGCCCAATGGCTTTTGTTATCACAATGCTCCAGGACCAGTTTCATCACAATACTCCATCCCCCTTGTCATCAAGGTGCACAATGAAACCTCTCATTACAATGCTCCATGACACTTGTCATCACAAAGCTCCATGGCCCTTGTCATCACAATGCTCCAGAATTCTTGTCATCACAATGTTCCATGACCGTGTCATCACAATGCTCCATGGCCCTGGTCATCACAATGCTCCAGATTGCTTGTCATCACAAAGTTCCATGACCATGTCATCACAATGCACCATGGCCCTTGTCATCACAATGCTCCAGAATTCTTGTTATCACAATGTTCCATGACCGTGTCATCACAATGCTCCATGGCCCTTGTCATCACAATGCTCCAGAATTCTTGTCATCACAATGTTCCATGACCCTGTCATCACAATGCTCCATGGCCCTTGTCATCACAATGCTCCAGATTTCTTGTCATCACAAAGTTCCATGATCGTGTCATCACAATGCTCCATAATACTTGTCATCAAAATGTTCCATGACCGTGTCATCACAATGCTCCAGAATTCTTGTCATCACAATGTTCCATGACCGTGTCATTACAATGCTCCAGAATTCTTGTCATCACAATGATCCAGAAATCTTGTTATCACAATGTTCCATGACCGTGTCATCACAATGCTCCATGGCCCTTGTCATCACAATGCTCCAGAATTCTTGTCATCACAATGTTCCATGACCGTGTCATCACAATGCTCCATGGCCCTTGTCATCACAATGCTCCAGAATTCTTGTCATCTCAATGTTCCATGACCGTGTCATCACAATGCTCCATGGCCCTTGTCATCACAATGCTCCAGAATTGTTGTCATCACAATGTTCCATGACCGTGTCATCACAATGCTCCATGGCCCTTTTCATCACAATGCTCCATAATTCTTGTCATCACAATGCTCCATGACCGTGTCATCACAATGCTCCATAATTCTTGTCATCACAATGTTCCATGACCGTGTCATCACAATGCTCCATGGCCCTTTTCATCACAATGCTCCAGAATTCTTGTCATCACAAAGTTCCATGATTGTGTCATCAAAATGCACCATGTCCCTTGTCATCACAATGCTCCAGAATTCTTGTCATCACAATGTTCCATGACCGTGTCATCACAATGCTCCATGGCCCTTGTCATCACAATGCTCCAGAATTCTTGTCATCACAATGTTCCATGACCGTGTCATCACAATGCTCCATGGCCCTTGTCATCACAATGCTCCAGAATTCTTGTCATCACAAAGTTCCATGACCGTGTCATCACAATGCACCATGGCCCTTGTCATCACAATGCTCCAAACTTCTTGTCATCACAATGTTCCATGACCGTGTCATCACAATGCTCCATGGCCCTTGTCATCACAATGCTCCAGATTTCTTGTCATCACAATGTTCCATGACCGTGTCATCACAATGCTCCATAATTCTTGTCATCACAATGTTCCATGACCGTGTCATCACAATGCTCCATGGCCCTTGTCATCACAATGCTCCATAATTCTTGTCATCACAATGTTCCATGACCGTGTCATCACAATGCTCCATAATTCTTGTCATCACAATGTTCCATGACCGTGTCATCACAATGCTCCATGGCCCTTTTCATCACAATGCTCCAGAATTCTTTTCATCACAACGTTCCATTACTGTGTCATCAAAATGCACCATGGCCCTTGTCATCACAATGCTCCAGAATTCTTGTCATCACAATGTTCCATGACCGTGTCATCACAATGCTCCATGGCACTTTTCATCACAATGCTCCAGAATTCTTGTCATCACAAAGTTCCATGACTGTGTCATCAAAATGCACCATGGCCCTTGTCATCACAATGCTCCAGAATTCTTGTCATCACAATGTTCCATGACCGTGTCATCACAATGCTACATGACCCTGGTCATCACAGTTCTCCATGACCTTTGTCATCACAATGCTCTATATAGTTTTTCATGACAATACTAAATGACCACTTTAATCATTTTGCTTGCTGACCATTTTCATCACATTTCTCTATTGTCATTACAATTCCCCATGTCCCCATTCTTCACAATGCTCCATGATGCCTGTCATCACAATGCTCAATGGCTTTTGTTATCACAATGCTCCAGAACCAGTTTCATCACAATACTCCATCCCCCTTGTCATCACGGTGCACAATGAAACCTCTCATTACAATGCTCCATGACACTTGTCATCACAATGCTCCATGGCCCTTGTCTTCACAATGCTCCAGAATTCTTGTCATCACCATGTTCCATGACCATGTCATCACAATACTCCATGGCCCTTGTCATCACAATGCTCCATGGCCCTTGTCATCACAATGCTCCAGAATTCTTGTCATCACAATGTTCCATGACCGTGTCATCACAATGCTCCATGGCCCTTGTCATCACAATGCTCCAGAATTCTGGTCATCACAATGTTCCATGACCGTGTCATCACAATGCTACATGACCCTGGTCATCACAGTTCTCCATGACCTTTGTCATCACAATGCTCTATATAGTTTTTCATGACAATTCTAAAAGACCACTTTAATCACTTTGCTTGCTGACAATTTTCATCACATTTCTCTATCGTCATTATAATTCCCCATGACCACTTTCTTCACAATGCTCCAGAAATCTTGTCATCACAATGTTCCATGACCGTGTCATCACAATGCTCCATGGCCCTTGTCATCACAATGCTCCAGAATTCTTGTCATCACAATGTTCCATGACCGTGTCATCACAATGCTCCATGGCCCTTGTCATCACAATGCTTCAGAATTCTTGTCATTTGAATATTCATTGACCGTGTCTTCACAATGCTCCATGGCCCTTGTCATCACAATGCTCCAGAATTCTTGTCATCACAATGTTCGATGACCATGTCATCACAATGCTCCATGGCCCTTGTCATTCAATGCTCCAGAATTCTTGTCATCACATTGTTCCATGATCGTGTCATCACAATGCTCCATAATTCTTGTCATCACAATGTTCCATGACCGTGTCATCACAATGCTACATGACTCTGGTCATCACAGTTCTCCATGACCTTTGCCATCACAATGCTCTATATAGATTTTCATGACAATTCTAAATGACCACTTTAATCACTTTGCTTGCTGACCATTTTCATCACATTTCTCTATTGTCATTAAAATTTCCCATGACCCCCTTTCCTCACAATGCTCCATGATGCCTGTCATCACAATGCTCAATGGCTTTTGTTATCACAAAGCTCCAGGACCAGTTTCATCACAATACTCCATCCCCCTTGTCATCACGGTGCACAATGAAAAGTTACATTACAATGCTCCATGACACATGTCATCACAATGCTCCAGAATTCTTGTCATCACAATGTTCCATGACCATGTCATCACAATGCTCCATGGCACTTGTCATCACAATGCTCCAGAATTCTTCTCACCACAATGTTCCATGACCGTGTCATCACAATGCTACATGACCCTGGTTATCACAGTTCTTCATGACCTTTGTCATCACAATGCTCTATATACTTTTTCATGACAATTCTAAATGACCACCTTAATCACTTTGCTTGCTGACGATTTTCATCACATTTCTCTATTGTCATTACAATTCCCCATGACCCCTTTCTTCACAATGCTCCATGATGCCTGTCATCACAATGCCCAATGGCTTTTGTTATCACAATGCTCCAGGACCAGTTTCATCACAATACTCCATCCCCCTTGTCATCAAGGTGCACAATGAAACCTCTCATTACAATGCTCCATGACACTTGTCATCACAAAGCTCCATGGCCCTTGTCATCACAATGCTCCAGAATTCTTGTCATCTCAATGTTCCATGACCGTGTCATCACAATGCTCCATGGCCCTTGTCATCACAATGCTCCAGAATTCTTGTCATCACAAAGTTCCATGACCGTGTCATCACAATGCTCCATGGCACATGTCATCACAATGCTCCATAATTCTTGTCATCACAATGTTCCATGACCGTGTCATCACAATGCTCCAGAATTCTTGTCATCACAATGTTCCATGACCATGTCATCACAATGCACCATGGCCCTTGTCACCACAATGCTCCAGAATTCTTGTCATCACAATGTTCCATGACCGTGTCATCACAATGCTCCATGGCCCTGGTCATCACAATGCTCCAGATTGCTTGTCATCACAAAGTTCCATGACCGTGTCATCACAATGCACCATGGCCCTTATCATCACAATGCTCCAGAATTCTTGTCATCACAAAGTTCCATGACCGTGTCATCACAATGCACCATGGCCCTTGTCATCACAATGCTCCAGAATTCTTGTCATCACAGTGTTCCATGACCATGTCATCACAATTCTCCATGGCCGTTGTCATCACAATGCTCCAGAATTCTTGTCATCACAATGTTCCATGACCGTGTCATCACAATGCTCCATGGCCCTTGTCATCACAATGCTCCAGAATTCTTGTCATCACAATGTTCCATGACCGTGTCATCACAATGCTCCATGGCCCTGGTCATCACAATGCTCCAGATTGCTTGTCATCAAAAAGTTCCATGACTGTGTCATCACAATGCACCATGGCCCTTATCATCACAATGCTCCAGAATTCTTGTCATCACAATGTTCCATGACCGTGTCATCACAATGCTCCAGAATCCTTGTCATCACAATGTTCCATGACCGTGTCATCACAATGCTCCATGGCCCTTGTCATCACAATGCACCAGATTTCTTGTCATCACAATGTTCCATGACCGTGTCATCACAATGCTCCAGAATTCTTGTCATCACAATGTTCCATGACCGTGTCATCACAATGCTCCAGAATTCTTGTCATCACAATGTTCCATGACCGTGTCATCACAATGCTCCATGGCCCTTGTCATCACAATGCTCCAGAATTCTTGTCATCACAATGTTCCATGACCGTGTCATCACAATGCTCCATAATTTTTGTCATCACAATGTTCCATGACCGTGTCATCACAATGCTACATGACCCTGGTCATCACAGTTCTCCATGACCTTTGTCATCACAATGCTCTATATAGTTTTTCATGACAATTCTAAATGACCACTTTAATCATTTTGCTTGCTGACCATTTTCATTACATTTCTCTATTGTCATTACAATTCCCCATGTCCCCATTCTTCACAATGCTCCATGATGCCTGTCATCACAATGCTCAATGGCTTTTGTTATCACAATGCTCCAGGACCAGTTTCATCACAATACTCCATCCCCCTTGTCATCACGGTGCACAATGAAACCTCTCATTACAATGCTCCATGACACTTGTCATCACAATGCTCCATGGCCCTTGTCTTCACAATGCTCCAGAATTCTTGTCATCACCATGTTCCATGACCATGTCATCACAATACTCCATGACCCTTGTCATCACAATGCTCCATGGCCCTTGTCATCACAATGCTCCAGAATTCTTGTCATCACAATGTTCCATGACCGTGTCATCACAATGCTCCATGGCCCTTGTCATCACAATGCTCCAGAATTCTGGTCATCACAATGTTCCATGACCGTGTCATCACAATGCTCCATAATTCTTGTCATCACAATGTTCCATGACCGTGTCATCACAATGCTACATGACCCTGGTCATCACAGTTCTCCATGACCTTTGTCATCACAATGCTCTATATAGTTTTTCATGACAATTCTAAATGACCACTTTAATCATTTTGCTTGCTGACCATTTTCATCACATTTCTCTATTGTCATTACAATTCCCCATGTCCCCATTCTTCACAATGCTCCATGATGCCTGTCATCACAATGCTCAATGGCTTTTGTTATCACAATGCTCCAGGACCAGTTTCATCACAATACTCCATCCCCCTTGTCATCACAGTGCACAATGAAACCTCTCATTACAATGCTCCATGACACTTGTCATCACAATGCTCCATGGCCCTTGTCTTCACAATGCTCCAGAATTCTTGTCATCACCATGTTCCATGACCATGTCATCACAATACTCCATGGCCCTTGTCATCACAATGCTCCATGGCCCTTGTCATCACAATGCTCCAGAATTCTTGTCATCACAATGTTCCATGACCGTGTCATCACAATGCTCCATGGCCCTTGTCATCACAATGCTCCAGAATTCTGGTCATCACAATGTTCCATGACCGTGTCATCACAATGCTCCATAATTCTTGTCATCACAATGTTCCATGACCGTGTCATCACAATGCTCCATGGCCCTTGTCATCACAATGCTTCAGAATTCTTGTCATTTGAATATTCATTGACCGTGTCTTCACAATGCTCCATGGCCCTTGTCATCACAATGCTCCAGAATTCTTGTCATCACAATGTTCGATGACCATGTCATCACAATGCTCCATGGCCCTTGTCATCACAATGCTCCAGAATTCTTGTCATCACATTGTTCCATGATCGTGTCATCACAATGCTCCATAATTCTTGTCATCACAATGTTCCATGACCGTGTCGTCACAATGCTACATGACTCTGGTCATCACAGTTCTCCATGACCTTTGCCATCACAATGCTCTATATAGATTTTCATGACAATTCTAAATGACCACTTTAATCACTTTGCTTGCTGACAATTTTCATCACATTTCTCTATTGTCATTAAAATTTCCCATGACCCCTTTCCTCACAATGCTCCATGATGCCTGTCATCACAATGCTCAATGGCTTTTGTTATCACAAAGCTCCAGGAGCAGTTTCATCACAATACTCCATCCCCCTTGTCATCACGGTGCACAATGAAAAGTTACATTACAATGCTCCATGACACATGTCATCACAATGCTCCAGAATTCTTGTCATCACAATGTTCCATGACCATGTCATCACAATGCTCCATGGCACTTGTCATCACAATGCTCCAGAATTCTTCTCACCACAATGTTCCATGACCATGTCATCACAATACTCCATGACCCTTGTCATCACAATGCTCCATGGCCCTTGTCATCACAATGCTCCAGAATTCTTGTCATCACAATGTTCCATGACCGTGTCATCACAATGCTCCATGGCCCTTGTCATCACAATGCTCCAGAATTCTGGTCATCACAATGTTCCATGACCGTGTCATCACAATGCTCCATAATTCTTGTCATCACAATGTTCCATGACCGTGTCATCACAATGCTACATGACCCTGGTCATCACAGTTCTCCATGACCTTTGTTTTCACAATGCTCTATATAGTTTTTCATGACAATTCTAAATGACCACTTTAATCATTTTGCTTGCTGACCATTTTCATCACATTTCTCTATTGTCATTACAATTCCCCATGTCCCCATTCTTCACAATGCTCCATGATGCCTGTCATCACAATGCTCAATGGCTTTTGTTATCACAATGCTCCAGGACCAGTTTCATCACAATACTCCATCCCCCTTGTCATCACGGTGCACAATGAAACCTCTCATTACAATGCTCCATGACACTTGTCATCACAATGCTCCTTGGCCCTTGTCTTCACAATGCTCCAGAATTCTTGTCATCACCATGTTCCATGACCATGTCATCACAATACTCCATGGCCCTTGTCATCACAATGCTCCATGGCCCTTGTCATCACAATGCTCCAGAATTCTTGTCATCACAATGTTCCATGACCGTGTCATCACAATGCTCCATGGCCCTTGTCATCACAATGCTCCAGAATTCTGGTCATCACAATGTTCCATGACCGTGTCATCACAATGCTCCATAATTCTTGTCATCACAATGTTCCATGACCGTGTCATCACAATGCTCCATGGCCCTTGTCATCACAATGCTTCAGAATTCTTGTCATTTGAATATTCATTGACCGTGTCTTCACAATGCTCCATGGCCCTTGTCATCACAATGCTCCAGAATTCTTGTCATCACAATGTTCGATGACCATGTCATCACAATGCTCCATGGCCCTTGTCATCACAATGCTCCAGAATTCTTGTCATCACATTGTTCCATGATCGTGTCATCACAATGCTCCATAATTCTTGTCATCACAATGTTCCATGACCGTGTCATCACAATGCTACATGACTCTGGTCATCACAGTTCTCCATGACCTTTGCCATCACAATGCTCTATATAGATTTTCATGACAATTCTAAATGACCACTTTAATCACTTTGCTTGCTGACCATTTTCATCACATTTCTCTATTGTCATTAAAATTTCCCATGACCCCTTTCCTCACAATGCTCCATGATGCCTGTCATCACAATGCTCAATGGCTTTTGTTATCACAAAGCTCCAGGACCAGTTTCATCACAATACTCCATCCCCCTTGTCATCACGGTGCACAATGAAAAGTTACATTACAATGCTCCATGACACATGTCATCACAATGCTCCAGAATTCTTGTCATCACAATGTTCCATGACCATGTCATCACAATGCTCCATGGCACTTGTCATCACAATGCTCCAGAATTCTTCTCACCACAATGTTCCATGACCGTGTCATCACAATGCTACATGACCCTGGTCATCACAGTTCTTCATGACCTTTGTCATCACAATGCTCTATATACTTTTTCATGACAATTCTAAATGACCACCTTAATCACTTTGCTTGCTGACGATTTTCATCACATTTCTCTATTGTCATTACAATTCCCCATGACCCCTTTCTTCACAATGCTCCATGATGCCTGTCATCACAATGCCCAATGGCTTTTGTTATCACAATGCTCCAGGACCAGTTTCATCACAATACTCCATCCCCCTTGTCATCAAGGTGCACAATGAAACCTCTCATTACAATGCTCCATGACACTTGTCATCACAAAGCTCCATGGCCCTTGTCATCACAATGCTCCAGAATTCTTGTCATCTCAATGTTCCATGACCGTGTCATCACAATGCTCCATGGCCCTTGTCATCACAATGCTCCAGAATTCTTGTCATCACAAAGTTCCATGACCGTGTCATCACAATGCTCCATGGCACATGTCATCACAATGCTCCATAATTCTTGTCATCACAATGTTCCATGACCGTGTCATCACAATGCTCCAGAATTCTTGTCATCACAATGTTCCATGACCATGTCATCACAATGCACCATGGCCCTTGTCACCACAATGCTCCAGAATTCTTGTCATCACAATGTTCCATGACCGTGTCATCACAATGCTCCATGGCCCTGGTCATCACAATGCTCCAGATTGCTTGTCATCACAAAGTTCCATGACCGTGTCATCACAATGCACCATGGCCCTTATCATCACAATGCTCCAGAATTCTTGTCATCACAAAGTTCCATGACCGTGTCATCACAATGCACCATGGCCCTTGTCATCACAATGCTCCAGAATTCTTGTCATCACAGTGTTCCATGACCATGTCATCACAATTCTCCATGGCCGTTGTCATCACAATGCTCCAGAATTCTTGTCATCACAATGTTCCATGACCGTGTCATCACAATGCTCCATGGCCCTTGTCATCACAATGCTCCAGAATTCTTGTCATCACAATGTTCCATGACCGTGTCATCACAATGCTCCATGGCCCTGGTCATCACAATGCTCCAGATTGCTTGTCATCACAAAGTTCCATGACCGTGTCATCACAATGCACCATGGCCCTTATCATCACAATGCTCCAGAATTCTTGTCATCACAATGTTCCATGACCGTGTCATCACAATGCTCCAGAATCCTTGTCATCACAATGTTCCATGACCGTGTCATCACAATGCTCCATGGCCCTTGTCATCACAATGCACCAGATTTCTTGTCATCACAATGTTCCATGACCGTGTCATCACAATGCTCCAGAATTCTTGTCATCACAATGTTCCATGACCGTGTCATCACAATGCTCCAGAATTCTTGTCATCACAATGTTCCATGACCGTGTCATCACAATGCTCCATGGCCCTTGTCATCACAATGCTCCAGAATTCTTGTCATCACAATGTTCCATGACCGTGTCATCACAATGCTCCATAATTTTTGTCATCACAATGTTCCATGACCGTGTCATCACAATGCTACATGACCCTGGTCATCACAGTTCTCCATGACCTTTGTCATCACAATGCTCTATATAGTTTTTCATGACAATTCTAAATGACCACTTTAATCATTTTGCTTGCTGACCATTTTCATTACATTTCTCTATTGTCATTACAATTCCCCATGTCCCCATTCTTCACAATGCTCCATGATGCCTGTCATCACAATGCTCAATGGCTTTTGTTATCACAATGCTCCAGGACCAGTTTCATCACAATACTCCATCCCCCTTGTCATCACGGTGCACAATGAAACCTCTCATTACAATGCTCCATGACACTTGTCATCACAATGCTCCATGGCCCTTGTCTTCACAATGCTCCAGAATTCTTGTCATCACCATGTTCCATGACCATGTCATCACAATACTCCATGACCCTTGTCATCACAATGCTCCATGGCCCTTGTCATCACAATGCTCCAGAATTCTTGTCATCACAATGTTCCATGACCGTGTCATCACAATGCTCCATGGCCCTTGTCATCACAATGCTCCAGAATTCTGGTCATCACAATGTTCCATGACCGTGTCATCACAAGGCTCCATAATTCTTGTCATCACAATGTTCCATGACCGTGTCATCACAATGCTCCATGGCCCTTGTCATCACAATGCTTCAGAATTCTTGTCATTTGAATATTCATTGACCGTGTCTTCACAATGCTCCATGGCCCTTGTCATCACAATGCTCCAGAATTCTTGTCATCACAATGTTCGATGACCATGTCATCACAATGCTCCATGGCCCTTGTCATCACAATGCTCCAGAATTCTTGTCATCACATTGTTCCATGATCGTGTCATCACAATGCTCCATAATTCTTGTCATCACAATGTTCCATGACCGTGTCGTCACAATGCTACATGACTCTGGTCATCACAGTTCTCCATGACCTTTGCCATCACAATGCTCTATATAGATTTTCATGACAATTCTAAATGACCACTTTAATCACTTTGCTTGCTGACAATTTTCATCACATTTCTCTATTGTCATTAAAATTTCCCATGACCCCTTTCCTCACAATGCTCCATGATGCCTGTCATCACAATGCTCAATGGCTTTTGTTATCACAAAGCTCCAGGAGCAGTTTCATCACAATACTCCATCCCCCTTGTCATCACGGTGCACAATGAAAAGTTACATTACAATGCTCCATGACACATGTCATCACAATGCTCCAGAATTCTTGTCATCACAATGTTCCATGACCATGTCATCACAATGCTCCATGGCACTTGTCATCACAATGCTCCAGAATTCTTCTCACCACAATGTTCCATGACCGTGTCATCACAATGCTACATGACCCTGGTCATCACAGTTCTTCATGACCTTTGTCATCACAATGCTCTATATACTTTTTCATGACAATTCTAAATGACCACCTTAATCACTTTGCTTGCTGACCATTTTCATCACATTTCTCTATGGTCATTACAATTCCCCATGACCCCTTTCTTCACAATGCTCCATGATGACTGTCATCACAATGCCCAATGGCTTTTGTTATCACAATGCTCCAGGACCAGTTTCATCACAATACTCCATCCCCCTTGTCATCAAGGTGCACAATGAAACCTCTCATTACAATGTTCCATGACACTTGTCATCACAAAGCTCCATGGCCCTTGTCATCACAATGCTCCAGAATTCTTGTCATCTCAATGTTCCATGACTGTGTCATCACAATGCTCCATGGCCCTTGTCATCACAATGCTCCAGAATTCTTGTCATCACAAAGTTCCATGACCGTGTCATCACAATGCACCATGGCCCTTGTCATCACAATGCTCCAAACTTCTTGTCATCACAATGTTCCATGACCGTGTCATCACAATGCTCCATGGCCCTTGCCATCACAATGCTCCAGAATTCTTGTCATCACAATGTTCCATGACCGTGTCATCACAATGCTCCATGGCCCTTGTCATCACAATGCTCCAGATTTCTTGTCATCACAATGTTCCATGAACGTGTCACCACAATGCTCCATAATTCTTGTCATCAAAATGTTCCATGACCGTGTCATCACAATGCTCCAGAATTCTTGTCATCACAATGTTCCATGACCGTGTCATCACAATGCTCCAGAATTCTTTTCATCACAATGCTCCAGAATTCTTGTCATCACAATGTTCCATGACCGTGTCATCACAATGCTCCATGGCCCTGGTCATCACAATGCTCCAGATTGCTTGTCATCACAAAGTTCCATGACCGTGTTATCACAATGCACCATGGCCCTTTTCATCACAATGCTCCAGAATTCTTGTCATCACAATGTTCCATGACCGTGTCATCACAATGCTCCATGGCCCTTGTCATCACAATGCTCCAGAATTCTTGTCATCACAGTGTTCCATGACCGTGTCATCACAATGCTCCATGGCCCTTGTCATCACAATGCTCCAGAATTCTTGTCATCACAAGGTTCCATGACCGTGTCATCACAATGCTCCATAATTCTTGTCATCAAAATGTTCCATGACCGTGTCATCACAATGCTCCAGAATTCTTGTCATCACAATGTTCCCTGACCGTGTCATCACAATGCTCCAGAATTCTTGTCATCACAATGCTCCAGAATTCTTGTCATCACAATGTTACATGACCGTGTCATCACAATGCTCCATGGCCCTGGTCATCACAATGCTCCAGATTGCTTTACATCACAAAGTTCCATGACCGTGTCATGACAATGCACCATGGCCCTTGTCATCACGATGCTCCAGAATTCTTGTCATCACAATGTTCCATGACCGTGTCATCACAATGCTCCATGGCCCTTGTCATCATAATGCTCCAGAATTCTTGTCATCACAATGTTCCATGACCGTGTCATCACAATGCTCAATGGCTTTTGTTATCACAGTCCTCCAGGACCAGTTTCATCACAATACTCCATTCCCCTTGTCATCACGGTGCACAATGAAACCTCTCATTACAATGCTCCATGACACTTGTCATCACAATGCTCCATGGCCCTTATCTTCACAATGCTCCAGAATTCTTGTCATCACCATGTTCCATGACCATGTCTTCACAATTCTCCATGGCCCTTGTCATCACAATGCTCCATGGCCCTTGTCATCACAATGCTCCAGAATTCTTGTCATCACAATGTTCCATGACCGTGTCATCACAATGCTCCATGGCCCTTGTCATCACAATGCTCCATAATTCTTGTCATCACAATGTTCCATGACCGTGTCATCACAATGCTCCAGAATTCTTGTCATCACAATGTTCCATGACCATGTCATCACAATGCACCATGGCCCTTGTTACCACAATGCTCCAGAATTCTTGTCATCACAATGTTCCTTGACCATGTCATCACAATTCTCCATGGTTCTTGTCATCACAGTGCTCCAGAATTCTTGTCATCACAATGTTCCATGACCGTGTCATCACAATACTCCATGGCCCTTGTCATCACAATGCTCCAGAATTCTTGTCATCACCATGTTCCATGACCGTGTCATCAAAATTCTCCATAATTCTTTTCATCACAATGTTCCATGACCGTGTCATCACAATGCTCCATAATTCTTGTCATCACAATGTTCCATGACCGTGTCATCACAATGTTCCATGCCCGTGTCATCACAATGCTCCATAATTCTTGTCATCACAATGTTCCATGACCGTGTCATCACAATGCTCCATGGCCCTTGTCATCACAATGCTCCAGAATTCTTGTCATCACAATGTTCCATTACCGTGTCATCACAATGCTCCATGGCCCTTGTCAACACAATGCTCCAGAATTCTTGCCATCACCATGTTCCATGACCGTATCATCACAATGCTCCATGGCCCTGGTCATCACAATGCTCCAGATTGCTTGTCATCACAAAGTTCCATGACCGTGTCATCACAATGCACCATGGCCCTTGTCATCACAATGCTCCAGAATTCTAGTCATCACAATGTTCCATGACCGTGTCATCAAAATGCTCCATGGTCCTTGTCATCACAATGCTCCAGAATCCTTGTCATCACAATGTTCCATGACCGTGTCATCACAATGCTCCATGACCCTTGTCATCACAATGCACCAGATTTCTTGTCATCACAATGTTCCATGACCGTGTCATCACAATGCTCCATGGCCCTTGTCATCACAATGCTCCAGAATTCTTGTCATCACAATGCACCATATTTCTTGTCATCACAATGTTCCATGACCGTGTCATCACAATGCTCCATGGCCCTTGTCATCACAATGCTCCAGAATTCTTGTCATCACAATGTTCCATGACCGTGTCATCACAATGCTCCATGGCCCTTGTCATCACAATGCTCCATAATTCTTGTCATCACAATGTTCCATGACCGTGTCATCACAATGCTCCATAATTCTTGTCATCACAATGTTCCATGACCGTGTCATCACAATGCTCCATGGCCCTTTTCATCACAATGCTCCAGAATTCTTTTCATCACAAAGTTCCATGACTGTGTCATCAAAATGCACCATGGCCCTTGTCATCACAATGCTCCAGAATTCTTGTCATCACAATGTTCCATGACCGTGTCATCACAATGCTCCATGGCTCTTTTCATCACAATGCTCCAGAATTCTTGTCATCACAAAGTTCCATGACTGTGTCATCAAAATGCACCATGGCCCTTGTCATCACAATGCTCCAGAATTCTTGTCATCACAATGTTCCATGACCGTGTCATCACAATGCTACATGACCCTGGTCATCACAGTTCTCCATGACCTTTGTCATCACAATGCTCTATATAGTTTTTCATGACAATTCTAAATGACCACTTTAATCATTTTGCTTGCTGACCATTTTCATCACATTTCTCTATTGTCATTACAATTCCCCATGTCCCCATTCTTCACAATGCTCCATGATGCCTGTCATCACAATGCTCAATGGCTTTTGTTATCACAATGCTCCAGGACCAGTTTCATCACAATACTCCATCCCCCTTGTCATCACGGTGCACAATGAAACCTCTCATTACAATGCTCCATGACACTTGTCATCACAATGCTCCATGGCCCTTGTCTTCACAATGCTCCAGAATTCTTGTCATCACCATGTTCCATGACCATGTCATCACAATTCTCCATGGCCCTTGTCATCACAATGCTCCAGAATTCTTGTCATCACAATGTTCCATGACCGTGTCATCACAATGCTCCATGGCCCTTGTCATCACAATGCTCCATAATTCTTGTCATCACAATGTTCCATGACCGTGTCATCACAATGCTCCAGAATTCTTGTCATCACAATGTTCCATGACCATGTCATCACAATGCACCATGGCCCTTGTCACCACAATGCTCCAGAATTCTTGTCATCACAATGTTCCATGACCGTGTCATCACAATGCTCCATGGCCCTTGTCATCACAATGCTCCAGAATACTTGTCATCACAATGTTCCATGACCGTGTCATCAAAGTGCTCCATAATTCTTTTCATCACAATGTTCCATGACCGTGTCATCACAATGCTCCATAATTCTTGTCATCACAATGTTCCATGACCGTGTCATCACAATGCTCCATGGCCCTTGTCATCACAATGCTCCAGAATTCTTGTCATCACAGTGTTCCATGACCGTGTCATCACAATTCTCCATGGCCCTTGTCATCACAATGCTCCAGAATTCTTGTCATCACAATGTTCCATGACCGTGTCATCAAAATGCTCCATGGCCCTTGTCATCACAATGCTCCAGAATTCTTGTCATCACCATGTTCCATGACCGTGTCATCACAATGCTCCATGGCCCTGGTCATCACAATGCTCCAGATTGCTTGTCATCACAATGTTCCATGACCTTTGTCATCACAATGCTCTATATACTTTTTCATGACAATTCTAAATGACCACCTTAATCACTTTGCTTGCTGACGATTTTCATCACATTTCTCTATTGTCATTACAATTCCCCATGACCCCTTTCTTCACAATGCTCCATGATGCCTGTCATCACAATGTCCAATGGCTTTTGTTATCACAATGCTCCAGGACCAGTTTCATCACAATACTCCATCCCCCTTGTCATCAAGGTGCACAATGAAACCTCTCATTACAATGCTCCATGACACTTGTCATCACAAAGCTCCATGGCCCTTGTCATCACAATGCTCCAGAATTCTTGTCATCACAATGTTCCATGACCGTGTCATCACAATGCTCCATGGCCCTTGTCATCACAATGCTCCAGATTTCTTGTCATCACAATGTTCCATGATCGTGTCATCACAATGCTCCATAATACTTGTCATCAAAATGTTCCATGACCGTGTCATCACAATGCTCCAGAATTCTTGTCATCACAATGTTCCATGACCGTGTCATCACAATGCTCCATGGCCCTGGTCATCACAATGCTCCAGAATTCTTGTCATCACAATGTTCCATGACCGTGTCTTCACAATGCTCCATTGCCCTGGTCATCACAATGCTCCAGATTGCCTGTCATCACAAAGTTCCATGACCATGTCATCACAATGCACCATGGCCCTTGTCATCACAATGCTCCAGAATTCTTGTCATCACAATGTTCCATGACCGTGTCATCACAATGCTCCATGGCCTTTGTCATCACAATGCTCCAGAATTCTTGTCATCTCAATGTTCCATGACCGTGTCATCACAATGCTCCATGGCCCTTGTCATCACAATGCTCCAGAATTCTTGTCATCACAATGTTCCATGACCGTGTCATCACAATGCTCCATGGCCCTTGTCATCACAATGCTCCATAATTCTTGTCATCACAATGCTCCATGACAGTTTCATCACAATGCTCCATAATTCTTGTCATCACAATGTTACATGACCGTGTCATCACAATGCTCCATGGCCCTTTTCATCACAATGCTCCAGAATTCTTGTCATCACAAAGTTCCATGATTGTGTCATCAAAATGCACCATGGCCCTTGTCATCACAATGCTCCAGAATTCTTGTCATCACAATGTTCCATGACCGTGTCATCACAATGCTCCATGGCCCTTGTCATCACAATGCTCCAGAATTCTTGTCATCACAATGTTCCATGACCGTGTCATCACAATGCTCCATGGCCCTTGTCATCACAATGCTCCAGAATTCTTGTCATCACAAAGTTCCATGACCGTGTCATCACAATGCACCATGGCCCTTGTCATCACAATGCTCCAAACTTCTTGTCATCACAATGTTCCATGACCGTGTCATCACAATGCTACATGACCCTGGTCATCACAGTTCTCCATGACCTTTGTCATCACAATGCTCTATATAGATTTTCATGACAATTCTAAATGAACACTTTAATCATTTTGCTTGCTGACCATTTTCATCACAGTTCTCTATTGTCATTACAATTCCCCATGTCCCCATTCTTCACAATGCTCCATGATGCCTGTCATCACAATGCTCAATGGCTTTTGTTATCACAATGCTCCAGGACCAGTTTCATCACAATACTCCATCCCCCTTGTCATCACGGTGCACAATGAAACCTCTCATTACAATGCTCCATGACACTTGTCATCACAATGCTCCATGGCCCTTGTCTTCACAATGCTCCAGAATTCTTGTCATCACCATGTTCCATGACCATGTCATCACAATACTCCATGACCCTTGTCATCACAATGCTCCATGGCCCTTGTCATCACAATGCTCCAGAATTCTTGTCATCACAATGTTCCATGACCGTGTCATCACAATGCTCCATGGCCCTTGTCATCACAATGCTCCAGAATTCTGGTCATCACAATGTTCCATGACCGTGTCATCACAATGCTCCAGAATTCTTGTCATCACAATGTTCCATGACCGTGTCATCACAATGCTACATGACCCTGGTCATCACAGTTCTCCATGACCTTTGTCATCACAATGCTCTATATAGTTTTTCATGACAATTCTAAATGACCACTTTAATCATTTTGCTTGCTGACCATTTTCATCACATTTCTCTATTGTCATTACAATTCCCCATGTCCCCATTCTTCACAATGCTCCATGATGCCTGTCATCACAATGCTCAATGGCTTTTGTTATCACAATGCTCCAGGACCAGTTTCATCACAATACTCCATCCCCCTTGTCATCACGGTGCACAATGAAACCTCTCATTACAATGCTCCATGACACTTGTCATCACAATGCTCCATGGCCCTTGTCTTCACAATGCTCCAGAATTCTTGTCATCACCATGTTCCATGACCATGTCATCACAATACTCCATGGCCCTTGTCATCACAATGCTCCATGGCCCTTGTCATCACAATGCTCCAGAATTCTTGTCATCACAATGTTCCATGACCATGTCATCACAATGCTCCATGGCCCTTGTCATCACAATGCTCCAGAATTCTGGTCATCACAATGTTCCATGACCGTGTCATCACAATGCTCCATAATTCTTGTCATCACAATGTTCCATGACCGTGTCATCACAATGCTACATGACCCTGGTCATCACAGTTCTCCATGACCTTTGTCATCACAATGCTCTATATAGTTTTTCATGACAATTCTAAAAGACCACTTTAATCACTTTGCTTGCTGACAATTTTCATCACATTTCTCTATCGTCATTATAATTCCCCATGACCACTTTCTTCACAATGCTCCAGAATTCTTGTCATCACAATGTTCCATGACCGTGTCATCACAATGCTCCATGGCCCTTGTCATCACAATGCTCCAGAATTCTTGTCATCACAAGGTTCCATGACCGTGTCATCACAATGCTCCATGGCCCTTGTCATCACAATGCTTCAGAATTCTTGTCATTTGAATATTCATTGACCGTGTCTTCACAATGCTCCATGGCCCTTGTCATCACAATGCTCCAGAATTCTTGTCATCACAATGTTCGATGACCATGTCATCACAATGCTCCATGGCCCTTGTCATCACAATGCTCCAGAATTCTTCTCACCACAATGTTCCATGACCGTGTCATCACAATGCTACATGACCCTAGTCATCACAGTTCTTCATGACCTTTGTCATCACAATGCTCTATATACTTTTTCATGACAATTCTAAATGACCACCTTAATCACTTTGCTTGCTGACCATTTTCATCACATTTCTCTATTGTCATTACAATTCCCCATGACCCCTTTCTTCACAATGCTCCATGATGCCTGTCATCACAATGCCCAATGGCTTTTGTTATCACAATGCTCCAGGACCAGTTTCATCACAATACTCCATCCCCCTTGTCATCAAGGTGCACAATGAAACCTCTCATTACAATGCTCCATGACACTTGTCATCACAAAGCTCCATGGCCCTTGTCATCACAATGCTCCAGAATTCTTGTCATCACAATGTTCCATGACCGTGTCATCACAATGCTCCATGGCCCTGGTCATCACAATGCTCCAGATTGCTTGTCATCACAAAGTTCCATGACCATGTCATCACAATGCACCATGGCCCTTGTCATCACAATGCTCCAGAATTCTTGTTATCACAATGTTCCATGACCGTGTCATCACAATGCTCCATGGCCCTTGTCATCACAATGCTCCAGAATTCTTGTCATCACAATGTTCCATGACCCTGTCATCACAATGCTCCATGGCCCTTGTCATCACAATGCTCCAGATTTCTTGTCATCACAAAGTTCCATGATCGTGTCATCACAATGCTCCATAATACTTGTCATCAAAATGTTCCATGACCGTGTCATCACAATGCTCCAGAATTCTTGTCATCACAATGTTCCATGACCGTGTCATTACAATGCTCCAGAATTCTTGTCATCACAATGATCCAGAAATCTTGTTATCACAATGTTCCATGACCGTGTCATCACAATGCTCCATGGCCCTTGTCATCACAATGCTCCAGAATTCTTGTCATCACAATGTTCCATGACCGTGTCATCACAATGCTCCATGGCCCTTGTCATCACAATGCTCCAGAATTCTTGTCATCTCAATGTTCCATGACCGTGTCATCACAATGCTCCATGGCCCTTGTCATCACAATGCTCCAGAATTGTTGTCATCACAATGTTCCATGACCGTGTCATCACAATGCTCCATGGCCCTTTTCATCACAATGCTCCATAATTCTTGTCATCACAATGCTCCATGACCGTGTCATCACAATGCTCCATAATTCTTGTCATCACAATGTTCCATGACCGTGTCATCACAATGCTCCATGGCCCTTTTCATCACAATGCTCCAGAATTCTTGTCATCACAAAGTTCCATGATTGTGTCATCAAAATGCACCATGTCCCTTGTCATCACAATGCTCCAGAATTCTTGTCATCACAATGTTCCATGACCGTGTCATCACAATGCTCCATGGCCCTTGTCATCACAATGCTCCAGAATTCTTGTCATCACAATGTTCCATGACCGTGTCATCACAATGCTCCATGGCCCTTGTCATCACAATGCTCCAGAATTCTTGTCATCACAAAGTTCCATGACCGTGTCATCACAATGCACCATGGCCCTTGTCATCACAATGCTCCAAACTTCTTGTCATCACAATGTTCCATGACCGTGTCATCACAATGCTCCATGGCCCTTGTCATCACAATGCTCCAGATTTCTTGTCATCACAATGTTCCATGACCGTGTCATCACAATGCTCCATAATTCTTGTCATCACAATGTTCCATGACCGTGTCATCACAATGCTCCATGGCCCTTGTCATCACAATGCTCCATAATTCTTGTCATCACAATGTTCCATGACCGTGTCATCACAATGCTCCATAATTCTTGTCATCACAATGTTCCATGACCGTGTCATCACAATGCTCCATGGCCCTTTTCATCACAATGCTCCAGAATTCTTTTCATCACAACGTTCCATTACTGTGTCATCAAAATGCACCATGGCCCTTGTCATCACAATGCTCCAGAATTCTTGTCATCACAATGTTCCATGACCGTGTCATCACAATGCTCCATGGCACTTTTCATCACAATGCTCCAGAATTCTTGTCATCACAAAGTTCCATGACTGTGTCATCAAAATGCACCATGGCCCTTGTCATCACAATGCTCCAGAATTCTTGTCATCACAATGTTCCATGACCGTGTCATCACAATGCTACATGACCCTGGTCATCACAGTTCTCCATGACCTTTGTCATCACAATGCTCTATATAGTTTTTCATGACAATACTAAATGACCACTTTAATCATTTTGCTTGCTGACCATTTTCATCACATTTCTCTATTGTCATTACAATTCCCCATGTCCCCATTCTTCACAATGCTCCATGATGCCTGTCATCACAATGCTCAATGGCTTTTGTTATCACAATGCTCCAGAACCAGTTTCATCACAATACTCCATCCCCCTTGTCATCACGGTGCACAATGAAACCTCTCATTACAATGCTCCATGACACTTGTCATCACAATGCTCCATGGCCCTTGTCTTCACAATGCTCCAGAATTCTTGTCATCACCATGTTCCATGACCATGTCATCACAATACTCCATGGCCCTTGTCATCACAATGCTCCATGGCCCTTGTCATCACAATGCTCCAGAATTCTTGTCATCACAATGTTCCATGACCGTGTCATCACAATGCTCCATGGCCCTTGTCATCACAATGCTCCAGAATTCTGGTCATCACAATGTTCCATGACCGTGTCATCACAATGCTACATGACCCTGGTCATCACAGTTCTCCATGACCTTTGTCATCACAATGCTCTATATAGTTTTTCATGACAATTCTAAAAGACCACTTTAATCACTTTGCTTGCTGACAATTTTCATCACATTTCTCTATCGTCATTATAATTCCCCATGACCACTTTCTTCACAATGCTCCAGAAATCTTGTCATCACAATGTTCCATGACCGTGTCATCACAATGCTCCATGGCCCTTGTCATCACAATGCTCCAGAATTCTTGTCATCACAATGTTCCATTACCGTGTCATCACAATGCTCCATGGCCCTTGTCATCACAATGCTTCAGAATTCTTGTCATTTGAATATTCATTGACCGTGTCTTCACAATGCTCCATGGCCCTTGTCATCACAATGCTCCAGAATTCTTGTCATCACAATGTTCGATGACCATGTCATCACAATGCTCCATGGCCCTTGTCATCACATTGCTCCAGAATTCTTGTCATCACATTGTTCCATGATCGTGTCATCACAATGCTCCATAATTCTTGTCATCACAATGTTCCATGACCGTGTCATCACAATGCTACATGACTCTGGTCATCACAGTTCTCCATGACCTTTGCCATCACAATGCTCTATATAGATTTTCATGACAATTCTAAATGACCACTTTAATCACTTGGCTTGCTGACCATTTTCATCACATTTCTCTATTGTCATTAAAATTTCCCATGACCCCTTTCCTCACAATGCTCCATGATGCCTGTCATCACAATGCTCAATGGCTTTTGTTATCACAAAGCTCCAGGACCAGTTTCATCACAATACTCCATCCCCCTTGTCATCACGGTGCACAATGAAAAGTTACATTACAATGCTCCATGACACATGTCATCACAATGCTCCAGAATTCTTCTCATCACAATGTTCCATGACCATGTCATCACAATGCTCCATGGCACTTGTCATCACAATGCTCCAGAATTCTTCTCACCACAATGTTCCATGACCGTGTCATCACAATGCTACATGACCCTGGTCATCACAGTTCTTCATGACCTTTGTCATCACAATGCTCTATATACTTTTTCATGACAATTCTAAATGACCACCTTAATCACTTTGCTTGCTGACCATTTTCATCACATTTCTCTATTGTCATTACAATTCCCCATGACCCGTTTCTTCACAATGCTCCATGATGCCTGTCATCACAATGCCCAATGGCTTTTGTTATCACAATGCTCCAGGACCAGTTTCATCACAATACTCCATCCCCCTTGTCATCAAGGTGCACAATGAAACCTCTCATTACAATGCTCCATGACACTTGTCATCACAAAGCTCCATGGCCCTTGTCATCACAATGCTCCAGAATTCTTGTCATCACAATGTTCCATGACCGTGTCATCACAATGCTCCATGGCCCTGGTCATCACAATGCTCCAGATTGCTTGTCATCACAAAGTTCCATGACCATGTCATCACAATGCACCATGGCCCTTGTCATCACAATGCTCCAGAATTCTTGTTATCACAATGTTCCATGACCGTGTCATCACAATGCTCCATGGCCCTTGTCATCACAATGCTCCAGAATTCTTGTCATCACAATGTTCCATGACCCTGTCATCACAATGCTCCATGGCCCTTGTCATCACAATGCTCCAGATTTCTTGTCATCACAAAGTTCCATGATCGTGTCATCACAATGCTCCATAATACTTGTCATCAAAATGTTCCATGACCGTGTCATCACAATGCTCCAGAATTCTTGTCATCACAATGTTCCATGACCGTGTCATTACAATGCTCCAGAATTCTTGTCATAACAATGATCCAGAATTCTTGTCATCACAATGTTCCATGACCGTGTCATCACAATGCTCCATGGCCCTTGTCATCACAATGCTCCAGAATTCTTGTCATCACAACGTTCCATGACCGTGTCATCACAATGCTCCATGGCCCTTGTCATCACAATGCTCCAGAATTCTTGTCATCTCAATATTCCATGACCGTGTCATCACAATGCTCCATGGCCCTTGTCATCACAATGCTCCAGAATTGTTGTCATCACAATGTTCCATGACCGTGTCATCACAATGCTCCATGGCCCTTGTCATCACAATGCTCCATAATTCTTGTCATCACAATGCTCCATGACCGTGTCATCACAATGCTCCATAATTCTTGTCATCACAATGTTCCATGACCGTGTCATCACAATGCTCCATGGCCCTTTTCATTACAATGCTCCAGAATTCTTGTCAACACAATGTTCCATGACCGTGTCATCACAATGCTCCATGGCCCTTTTCATTACAATGCTCCAGAATTCTTGTCATCTCAATATTCCATGACCGTGTCATCACAATGCTCCATGGCCCTTGTCATCACAATGCTCCAGAATTGTTGTCATCACAATGTTCCATGACCGTGTCATCACAATGCTCCATGGCCCTTGTCATCACAATGCTCCATAATTCTTGTCATCACAATGCTCCATGACCGTGTCATCACAATGCTCCAGAATTGTTGTCATCACAATGTTCCATGACCGTGTCATCACAATGCTCCATGGCCCTTGTCATCACAATGCTCCATAATTCTTGTCATCACAATGCTCCATGACCGTGTCATCACAATGCTCCATAATTCTTGTCATCACAATGTTCCATGACCGTGTCATCACAATGCTCCATGGCCCTTTTCATTACAATGCTCCAGAATTCTTGTCAACACAATGTTCCATGACCGTGTCATCACAATGCTCCATGGCCCTTGTCATCACAATGCTCCAGAATTCTTGTCATCACAATGTTCCATGACCGTGTCATCACAATGCTCCATGGCCCTTGTCATCACAATGCTCCAGAATTCTTGTCATCACAAAGTTCCATGACCGTGTCATCACAATGCATCATGGCCCTTGTCATCACAATGCTCCAAACTTCTTGTCATCACAATGTTCCATGACCGTGTCATCACAATGCTCCATGGCCCTTGTCATCACAATGCTCCAAATTTCTTGTCATCACAATGTTCCATGACCGTGTCATCACAATGCTCCATAATTCTTGTCATCACAATGTTCCATGACCGTGTCATCACAATGCTCCATGGCCCTTGTCATCACAATGCTCCATAATTCTTGTCATCACAATGTTCCATGACCGTGTCATCACAATGCTCCATAATTCTTGTCATCACAATGTTCCATGACCGTGTCATCACAATGCTCCATGGCCCTTTTCATCACAATGCTCCAGAATTCTTTTCATCACAAAGTTCCATGACTGTGTCATTAAAATGCACCATGGCCCTTGTCATCACAATGCTCCAGAATTCTTGTCATCACAATGTTCCATGACCGTGTCATCACAATGCTCCATGGCCCTTGTCATCACAATGCTCCAGAATTCTTGTCATCACAAAGTTCCATGACTCTGTCATCAAAATGCACCATGGCCCTTGTCATCACAATGCTCCAGAATTCTTGTCATCACAATGTTCCATGACCGTGTCATCACAATGCTACATGACCTTGGTCATCACAGTTCTCCATGACCTTTGTCATCACAATGCTCTATATAGTTTTTCATGACAATTCTAAATGACCACTTTAATCATTTTGCTTGCTGACCATTTTCATCACATTTCTCTATTGTCATTACAATTCCCCATGTCCCCATTCTTCACAATGCTCCATGATGCCTGTCATCACAGTGCTCAATGGCTTTTGTTATCACAATGCTCCAGGACCAGTTTCATCACAATACTCCATCCCCCTTGTCATCACGGTGCACAATGAAACCTCTCATTACAATGCTCCATGACACTTGTCATCACAATGCTCCATGGCCCTTGTCTTCACAATGCTCCAGAATTCTTGTCATCACCATGTTCCATGACCATGTCATCACAATACTCCATGGCCCTTGTCATCACAATGCTCCATGGCCCTTGTCATCACAATGCTCCAGAATTCTTGTCATCACAATGTTCCATGACCGTGTCATCACAATGCTCCATGGCCCTTGTCATCACAATGCTTCAGAATTCTGGTCATCACAATGTTCCATGACCGTGTCATCACAATGCTCCATAATTCTTGTCATCACAATGTTCCATGACCGTGTCATCACAATGCTACATGACCCTGGTCATCACAGTTCTCCATGACCTTTGTCATCACAATGCTCTATATAGTTTTTCATGACAATTCTAAAAGACCACTTTAATCACTTTGCTTGCTGACAATTTTCATCACATTTCTCTATCGTCATTATAATTCCCCATGACCACTTTCTTCACAATGCTCCAGAATTCTTGTCATCACAATGTTCCATGACCGTGTCATCACAATGCTCCATGGCCCTTGTCATCACAATGCTCCAGAATTCTTGTCATCACAATGTTCCATGACCGTGTCATCACAATGCTCCATGGCCCTTGTCATCAAAATGCTTCAGAATTCCTGTCATTTGAATATTCATTGACCGTGTCTTCACAATGCTCCATGGCCCTTGCCATCACAATGCTCCAGAATTCTGGTCATCACAATGTTCCATGACCATGTCATCACAATGCTCCATGGCCCTTGTCATCACAATGCTCCAGAATTCTTGTCATCACATTGTTCCATGATCGTGTCATCACAATGCTCCATAATTCTTGTCATCACAATGTTCCATGACCGTGTCATCACAATGCTACATGACTCTGGTCATCACAGTTCTCCATGACCTTTGCCATCACAATGCTCTATATAGATTTTCATGACAATTCTAAATGAACACTTTAATCACTTTGCTTGCTGACCATTTTCATCACATTTCTCTATTGTCATTAAAATTTCCCATGACCCCTTTCCTCACAATGCTCCATGATGCCTGTCATCACAATGCTCAATGGCTTTTGTTATCACAAAGCTCCAGGACCAGTTTCATCACAATACTCCATCCCCCTTGTCATCAAGGTGCACAATGAAACCTCTCATTACAATGCTCCATGACACTTGTCATCACAATGCTCCATGGCCCTTGTCATCACAATGCTCCAGAATTCTTGTCATCACAATGTTCCATGACCGTGTCATCACAATGCTCCAGAATTCTTGTCATCACAATGCTCCAGAATTCTTGTCATCACAATGTTCCATGACCGTGTCATCACAATGCTCCATGGCCCTGATAATCACAATGCTCCAGATTGCTTGTCATCACAAAGTTCCATGACCGTGTCATCACAATGCACCATGGCCCTTGTCATCACAATGCCCCAGAATTCTTGTCATCACAATGTTCCATGACCGTGTCATCACAATGCTCCATGGCCCTTGTCATCACAATGCTCCAGAATTCTTGTCATCACAATGTTCCATGACCGTGTCATCACAATGCTCCATGGCCCTTGTCATCACAATGCTCCAGATTTCTTTTCATCACAATGTTCCATGATCGTGTCATCACAATGCTCCATAATACTTGTCATCAAAATGTTCCATGACCGTGTCATCACAATGCTCCAGAATTCTTGTCATCACAATGTTCCATGACCGTGTCATCACAATGCTCCAGAATTCTTGTCATCACAATGCTCCAGAATTCTTGTCATCTCAATGTTCATGACCGTGTCATCACAATGCTCCATGGCCCTTGTCATCACAATGCTCCAGAATTCTTGTCATCACAATGTTCCATGACCGTGTCATCACAATGCTCCATGGCCCTTGTCATCACAATGCTCCATAATTCTTGTCATCACAATGCTCCATGACCGTGTCATCACAATGCTCCATAATTCTTGTCATCACAATGTTCCATGACCGTGTCATCACAATGCTCCATGGCCCTTTTCATCACAATGCTCCAGAATTCTTGTCATCACAAAGTTCCATGACTGTGTCATCAAAATGCACCATGGCCCTTGTCATCACAATGCTCCAGAATTCTTGTCATCACAATGTTCCATGACCGTGTCATCACAATGCTCCATGGCCCTTGTCATCACAATGCTCCAGAATTCTTGTCATCACAATGTTCCATGACCGTGTCATCACAATGCTCCATGGCCCTTGTCATCACAATGCTCCAGAATTCTTGTCATCACAAAGTTCCATGACCGTGTCATCACAATGCACCATGGCCCTTGTCATCACAATGCTCCAAACTTCTTGTCATCACAATGTTCCATGACCGTGTCATCACAATGCTCCATGACCCTTGTCATCACAATGCTACAGATTTCTTGTCATCACAATGTTCCATGACCGTGTCATCGCAATGCTCCATAATTCTTGTCATCAAAATGTTCCATGACCGTGTCATCACAATGCTCCAGAATTCTTGTCATCACAAAGTTCCATGACCGTGTCATCACAATGCACCATGGCCCTTGTCATCACAATGCTCCAAACTTCTTGTCATCACAATGTTCCATGACCGTGTCATCACAATGCTCCATGGCCCTTGTCATCACAATGCTCCAGATTTCTTGTCACCACAATGTTCCATGACCGTGTCTTCACAATGCTCCATAATTCTTGTCATCAAAATGTTCCATGACCGTGTCATCACAATGCTCCAGAATTCTTGTCATCACAATGTTCCATGACCGTGTCATCACAATGCTCCAGAATTCTTTTCATCACAATGCTCCAGAATTCTTGTCATCACAATGTTCCATGACCGTGTCATCACAATGCTCCATGGCCCTGGTCATCACAATGCTCCAGATTGCTTGTCATCACAAAGTTCCATGACCGTGTTATCACAATGCACCATGGCCCTTTTCATCACAATGCTCCAGAATTCTTGTCATCACAATGTTCCATGACCGTGTCATCACAATGCTCCATGGCCCTTGTCATCACAATGCTCCAGAATTCTTGTCATCACAGTGTTCCATGACCATGTCATCACAATGCTCCATGGCCCTTGTCATCACAATGCTCCAGAATTCTTGTCATCACAAGGTTCCATGACCGTGTCATCACAATGCTCCATAATTCTTGTCATCAAAATGTTCCATGACCGTGTCATCACAATGCTCCAGAATTCTTGTCATCACAGTGTTCCATGACCGTGTCATCACAATGCTCCATGGCCCTTGTCATAACAATGCTCCATAATTCTTGTCATCACAATGTTCCATGACCGTGTCATCACAATGCTCCATAATTCTTGTTATCACAATGTTCCATGACCGTGTCATCACAATGCTCCATGGCCCTTTTCATCACAATGCTCCAGAATTCTTGTCATCACAAAGTTCCATGACTGGGTCATCAAAATGCACCATGGCCCTTGTCATCACAATGCTCCAGAATTCTTGTCATCACAATGTTCCATGACCGTGTCATCACAATGCTCCATGGCCCTTGTCATCACAATGCTCCAGAATTCTTGTCATCACAAGGTTCCATGACCGTGTCATCACAATGCTCCATAATTCTTGTCATCAAAATGTTCCATGACCGTGTCATCACAATGCTCCAGAATTCTTGTCATCACAATGTTCCCTGACCATGTCATCACAATGCTCCAGAATTCTTGTCATCACAATGCTCCAGAATTCTTGTCATCACAATGTTCCATGACCGTGTCATCACAATGCTCCAGAATTCTTGTCATGACAATGCTCCAGAATTCTTGTCATCACAATGTTCCATGACCGTGTCATCACAATGCTCCATGGCCCTGGTCATCACAATGCTCCAGATTGCTTGTCATTACAAAGTTCCATGACCGTGTCATGACAATGCACCATGGCCCTTGTCATCACGATGCTCCAGAATTCTTGTCATCACAATGTTCCATGACCGTGTCATCACAATGCTCCATTGCCCTTGTCATCACAATGCTCCAGAATTCTTGTCATCACAATGTTCCATGACCGTGTCATCACAATGCTCCATAATTCTTGTCATCACAATGTTCCATGACCGTGTCATCACAATGCTACATGACCCTGGTCATCACAGTTCTCCATGACGTTTGTCATCACAATGCTCTATATAGATTTTCATGACAATTCTAAATGACCACTTTAATCATTTTGCTTGCTGACCATTTTCATCACATTTCTCTATTGTCATTACAATTCCCCATGTCCCCATTCTTCACAATGCTCCATGATGCCTGTCATCACAATGCTCAATGGCTTTTGTTATCACAATGCTCCAGGACCAGTTTCATCACAATACTCCATCCCCCTTGTCATCACGGTGCACAATGAAACCTCTCATTACAATGCTCCATGACACTTGTCATCACAATGCTCCATGGCCCTTGTCTTCACAATGCTCCAGAATTCTTGTCATCACCATGTTCCATGACCATGTCATCACAATTCTCCATGGCCCTTATCATCACAATGCTCCATGGCCCTTGTCATCACAATGCTCCAGAATTCTTGTCATCACAATGTTCCATGACCGTGTCATCACAATGCTCCATGGCCCTTGTCATCACAATGCTCCATAATTCTTGTCATCACAATGTTCCATGACCGTGTCATCACAATGCTCCAGAATTCTTGTCATCACAATGTTCCATGACCATGTCATCACAATGCACCATGGCCCTTGTAACCACAATGCTCCAGAATTCTTGTCATCACAATGTTCCATGACCATGTCATCACAATTCTCCATGGCTCTTGTCATCACAATGCTCCAGAATTCTTGTCATCACAATGTTCCATGACCGTGTCATCACAATGCTCCATGGCCCTTGTCATCACAATGCTCCAGAATTCTTGTCATCACCATGTTCCATGACCGTGTCATCAAAATGCTCCATAATTCTTTTCATCACAATGTTCCATGACCGTGTCATCACAATGCTCCATAATTCTTGTCATCACAATGTTCCATGACCGTGTCATCACAATGCTCCATGGCCCTTGTCATCACAATGCTCCAGAATTCTTGTCATCACAATGTTCCATGACCATGTCATCACAATTCTCCATGGCTCTTGTCATCACAATGCTCCAGAATTCTTGTCATCACAATGTTCCATGACCGTGTCATCACAATGCTCCATGGCCCTTGTCATCACAATGCTCCAGAATTCTTGTCATCACCATGTTCCATGACCGTGTCATCACAATGCTCCATGGCCCTGGTCATCACAATGCTCCAGATTGCTTGTCATCACAAAGTTCCATGACCGTGTCATCACAATGCACCATGGCCCTTGTCATCACAATGCTCCAGAATTCTAGTCATCACAATGTTCCATGACCGTGTCATCAAAATGCTCCATGGTCCTTGTCATCACAATGCTCCAGAATCCTTGTCATCACAATGTTCCATGACCGTGTCATCACAATGCTCCATGGCCCTTGTCATCACAATGCACCAGATTTCTTGTCATCACAATGTTCCATGACCGTGTCATCACAATGCTCCATGGCCCTTGTCATCACAATGCTCCATAATTCTTGTCATCACAATGTTCCATGACCGTGTCATCACAATGCTCCATAATTCTTGTCATCACAATGTTCCATGACCGTGTCATCACAATGCTCCATGGCCCTTTTCATCACAATGCTCCAGAATACTTTTCATCACAAAGTTCCATGACTGTGTCATCAAAATGCACCATGGCCCTTGTCATCACAATGCTCCAGAATTCTTGTCATCACAATGTTCCATGACCGTGTCATCACAATGCTCCATGGCCCTTGTCATCACAATGCTCCAGAATTCTTGTCATCACCATGTTCCATGACCATGTCATCACAATACTCCATGGCCCTTGTCATCACAATGCTCCATGGCCCTTGTCATCACAATGCTCCAGAATTCTTGTCATCACAATGTTCCATGACCGTGTCATCACAATGCTCCATGGCCCTTGTCATCACAATGCTTCAGAATTCTTGTCATTTGAATATTCATTGACCGTGTCTTCACAATGCTCCATGGCCCTTGTCATCACAATGCTCCAGAATTCTTGTCATCACAATGTTCGATGACCATGTCATCACAATGCTCCATGGCCCTTGTCATCACAATGCTCCAGAATTCTTGTCATCACATTGTTCCATGATCGTGTCATCACAATGCTCCATAATTCTTGTCATCACAATGTTCCATGACTGTGTCATCACATTGCTACATGACTCTGGTCATCACAGTTCTCCATGACCTTTGCCATCACAATGCTCTATATAGATTTTCATGACAATTCTAAATGACCACTTTAATCACTTTGCTTGCTGACCATTTTCATCACATTTCTCTATTGTCATTAAAATTTCCCATGACCCCTTTCCTCACAATGCTCCATGATGCCTGTCATCACAATGCTCAATGGCTTTTGTTATCACAAAGCTCCAGGACCAGTTTCATCACAATACTCCATCCCCCTTGTCATCACGGTGCACAATGAAAAGTTACATTACAATGCTCCATGACACATGTCATCACAATGCTCCAGAATTCTTGTCATCACAATGTTCCATGACCATGTCATCACAATGCTCCATGGCACTTGTCATCACAATGCTCCAGAATTCTTCTCACCACAATGTTCCATGACTGTGTCATCACAATGCTACATGACCCTGGTCATCACAGTTCTTCATGACCTTTGTCATCACAATGCTCTATATACTTTTTCATGACAATTCTAAATGACCACCTTAATCACTTTGCTTGCTGACCATTTTCATCACATTTCTCTATTGTCATTACAATTCCCCATGACCCCTTTCTTCACAATGCTCCATGATGCCTGTCATCACAATGCCCAATGGCTTTTGTTATCACAATGCTCCAGGACCAGTTTCATCACAATACTCCATCCCCCTTGTCATCAAGGTGCACAATGAAACCTCTCATTACAATGCTCCATGACACTTGTCATCACAAAGCTCCATGGCCCTTGTCATCACAATGCTCCAGAATTCTTGTCATCACAATGTTCCATGACCGTGTCATCACAATGCTCCATGGCCCTTGTCATCACAATGCTCCAGAATTCTTGTCATCACAATGTTCCATGACCGTGTCATCACAATGCTCCAGAATTCTTGTCATCACAATGCTCCAGAATTCTTGTCATCACAATGTTCCATGACCGTGTCATCACAATGCTCCATGGCCCTGGTCATCACAATGCTCCAGATTGCTTGTCATCACAAAGTTCCATGACCGTGTCATCACAATGCACCATGGCCCTTGTCATCACAATGCTCCAGAATTCTTGTCATCACAATGTTCCATGACCGTGTCATCACAATGCTCCATGGTCCTTGTCATCACAATGCTCCAGAATTCTTGTCATCACAATGTTCCATGACCGTGTCATCACAATGCTCCATGGCCCTTGTCATCACAATGCTCCAGATTTCTTGTCATCACAATGTTCCATGATCGTGTCATCACAATGCTCCATAATACTTGTCATCAAAATGTTCCATGACCGTGTCATCACAATGCTCCATAATTCTTGTCATCACAATGTTCCATGACCGTGTCATCACAATGCTCCAAAATTCTTGTCATCACAATGCTCCAGAATTCTTGTCATCACAATGTTCCATGACCGTGTCATCACAATGCTCCATGGCCCTTGTCATCACAATGCTCCAGAATTCTTGTCATCACAATGTTCCATGACCGTGTCATCACAATGCTCCATGGCCCTTGTCATCACAATGCTCCAGAATTCTTGTCATCTCAATGTTCCATGACCGTGTCATCACAATGCTCCATGGCCCTTGTCATCACAATGCTCCAGAATTCTTGTCATCACAATGTTCCATGACCGTGTCATCACAATGCTCCATGGCCCTTGTCATCACAATGCTCCATAATTCTTGTCATCACAATGCTCCATGACCGTGTCATCACAATGCTCCATAATTCTTGTCATCACAATGTTCCATGACCGTGTCATCACAATGCTCCATGGCCCTTGTCATCACAATGCTCCAGAATTCTTGTCATCTCAATGTTCCATGACCGTGTCATCACAATGCTCCATGGCCCTTGTCATCACAATGCTCCAGAATTCTTGTCATCACAATGTTCCATGACCGTGTCATCACAATGCTCCATGGCCCTTGTCATCACAATGCTCCAGAATTCTTGTCATCACAAAGTTCCATGACCGTGTCATCACAATGCACCATGGCCCTTGTCATCACAATGCTCCAAACTTCTTGTCATCACAATGTTCCATGACCGTGTCATCACAATGCTCCATGGCCCTTGTCATCACAATGCTCCAGATTTCTTGTCATCACAATGTTCCATGACCGTGTCATCACAATGCTCCATAATTCTTGTCATCACAATGTTCCATGACCGTGTCATCACAATGCTCCATGGCCCTTGTCATCACAATGCTCCATAATTCTTGTCATCACAATGTTCCATGACCGTGTCATCACAATGCTCCATAATTCTTGTCATCACAATGTTCCATGACCGTGTCATCACAATGCTCCATGGCCCTTTTCATCACAATGCTCCAGAATTCTTTTCATCACAAAGTTCCATGACTGTGTCATCAAAATGCACCATGGCCCTTGTCATCACAATGCTCCAGAATTCTTGTCATCACAATGTTCCATGACCGTGTCATCACAATGCTCCATGGCCCTTTTCATCACAATGCTCCAGAATTCTTGTCATCACAAAGTTCCATGACTGTGTCATCAAAATGCACCATGGCCCTTGTCATCACAATGCTCCAGAATTCTTGTCATCACAATGTTCCATGACCGTGTCATCACAATGCTACATGACCCTGGTCATCACAGTTCTCCATGACCTTTGTCATCACAATGCTCTATATAGTTTTTCATGACAATTCTAAATGACCACTTTAATCATTTTGCTTGCTTACCATTTTCATCACATTTCTCTATTGTCATTACAATTCCCCATGTCCCCATTCTTCACAATGCTCCATGATGCCTGTCATCACAATGCTCAATGGCTTTTGTTATCACAATGCTCCAGGACCAGTTTCATCACAATACTCCATCCCCCTTGTCATCACGGTGCACAATGAAATCTCTCATTACAATGCTCCATGACACTTGTCATCACAATGCTCCATGGCCCTTGTCTTCACAATGCTCCAGAATTCTTGTCATCACCATGTTCCATGACCATGTCATCACAATACTCCATGGCCCTTGTCATCACAATGCTCCATGGCCCTTGTCATCACAATCCTCCAGAATTCTTGTCATCACAATGTTCCATGACCGTGTCATCACAATGCTCCATGGCCCTTGTCATCACAATGCTCCAGAATTCTGGTCATCACAATGTTCCATGACCGTGTCATCACAATGCTCCATAATTCTTGTCATCACAATGTTCCATGACCGTGTCATCACAATGCTACATGACCCTGGTCATCACAGTTCTCCATGACCTTTGTCATCACAATGCTCTATATAGTTTTTCATGACAATTCTAAAAGACCACTTTAATCACTTTGCTTGCTGACAATTTTCATCACATTTCTCTATCGTCATTATAATTCCCCATGACCACTTTCTTCACAATGCTCCAGAATTCTTGTCATCAAAATGTTCCATGACCGTGTCATCACAATGCTCCATGGCCCGTGTCATCACAATGCTCCAGAATTCTTGTCATCACAATGTTCCATGACCGTGTCATCACAATGCTCCATGGCCCTTGTCATCACAATGCTTCAGAATTCTTGTCATTTGAATATTCATTGACCGTGTCTTCACAATGCTCCATGGCCCTTGTCATCACAATGCTCCAGAATTCTGGTCATCACAATGTTCCATGACCATGTCATCACAATGCTCCATGGCCCTTGTCATCACAATGCTCCAGAATTCTTGTCATCACATTGTTCCATGATCGTTTCATCACAATGCTCCATAATTCTTGTCATCACAATGTTCCATGACCGTGTCATCACAATGCTACATGACTCTGGTCATCACAGTTCTCCATGACCTTTGCCATCACAATGCTCTATATAGATTTTCATGACAATTCTAAATGACCACTTTAATCACTTTGCTTGCTGACCATTTTCATCACATTTCTCTATTGTCATTAAAATTTCCCATGACCCCTTTCCTCACAATGCTCCATGATGCCTGTCATCACAATGCTCAATGGCTTTTGTTATCACAAAGCTCCAGGACCAGTTTCATCACAATACTCCATCCCCCTTGTCATCACGGTGCACAATGAAAAGTTACATTACAATGCTCCATGACACATGTCATCACAATGCTCCAGAATTCTTGTCATCACAATGTTCCATGACCATGTCATCACAATGCTCCATGGCACTTGTCATCACAATGCTCCAGAATTCTTCTCACCACAATGTTCCATGACCGTGTCATCACAATGCTACATGACCCTGGTCATCACAGTTCTTCATGACCTTTGTCATCACAATGCTCTATATACTTTTTCATGACAATTCTAAATGACCACCTTAATCACTTTGCTTGCTCACCATTTTCATCACATTTCTCTATTGTCATTACAATTCCCCATGACCCCTTTCTTCACAATGCTCCATGATGCCTGTCATCACAATGCCCAATGGCTTTTTTTATCACAATACTCCAGGACCAGTTTCATCACAATACTCCATCCCCCTTTTCATCAAGGTGCACAATGAAACCTCTCATTACAATGCTCCATGACACTTGTCATCACAAAGCTCCATGGCCCTTGTCATCACAATGCTCCAGAATTCTTGTCATCACAATGTTCCATGACCGTGTCATCACAATGCTCCATGGCCCTTGTCATCACAATGCTCCAGAATTCTTGTCATCACAATGTTCCATGACCGTGTCATCACAATGCTCCAGAATTCTTGTCATCACCATGCTCCAGAATTCTTGTCATCACAATGTTCCATGACCGTGTCATCACAATGCTCCATGGCCCTGATAATCACAATGCTCCAGATTGCTTGTCATCACAAAGTTCCATGACCGTGTCATCACAATGCACCATGGCCCTTGTCATCACAATGCTCCAGAATTCTTGTCATCACAATGTTCCATGACCGTGTCATCACAATGCTCCATGGCCCTTGTCATCACAATGCTCCAGAATTCTTGTCATCTCAATGTTCCATGACCGTGTCATCACAATGCTCCATGGCCCTTGTCATCACAATGCTCCAGAATTCTTGTCATCACAATGTTCCATGACCGTGTCATCACAATGCTCTATAATTCTTGTCATCACAATGTTCCATGACCGTTTCATCACAATGCTCCATAATTTTTGTCATCACAATGTTCCATGACCGTGTCATCAAAATGCTCCAGAATTCTTGTCATCACAATGTTCCATGACCATGTCATCACAATGCTCCATGGCCCTTGTCATCACAATGCTCCAGAATTCTTGTCATCACAATGTTCCATGACCGTGTCATCACAATGCTCCATGGCCCTTGTCATCACAATGCTCCAGAAATCTTGTCATCACAAAGTTCCATGACCGTGTCATCACAATGCACCATGGCCCTTGTCATCACAATGCTCCAAACTTCTTGTCATCATAATGTTCCATGACCGTGTCATCACAATGCTCCATGGCCCTTGTCATCACAATGCTCCAGATTTCTTGTCATCACAATGTTCCATGACCGTGTCATCACAATGCTCCATAATTCTTGTCATCAAAATGTTCCATGACCGTGTCATCACAATGCTCCAGAATTCTTGTCATCACAAAGTTCCATGACCGTGTCATCACAATGCACCATGGCCCTTGTCATCACAATGCTCCAAACTTCTTGTCATCACAATGTTCCATGACCGTGTCATCACAATGCTCCATGGCCCTTGTCATCACAATGCTCCAGATTTCTTGTCATCACAATGTTCCATGACCGTGTCTTCACAATGCTCCATAATTCTTGTCATCAAAATGTTCCATGACCGTGTCATCACAATGCTCCAGAATTCTTGTCATCACAATGTTCCATGACCGTGTCATCACAATGCTCCAGAATTCTTTTCATCACAATGCTCCAGAATTCTTGTCATCACAATGTTCCATGACCGTGTCATCACAATGCTACATGACCCTGGTCATCACAGTTCTCCATGACCTTTGTCATCACAATGCTCTGTATAGTTTTTCATGACAATTCTAAATGACCACTTTAATCATTTTGCTTGCTGACCATTTTCATCACATGTCTCTATTGTCATTACAATTCCCCATGTCCCCATTCTTCACAATGCTCCATGATGCCTGTCATCACAATGCTCAATGGCTTTTGTTATCACAATGCTCCAGGACCAGTTTCATCACAATACTCCATCCCCCTTGTCATCACGGTGCACAATGAAACCTCTCATTACAATGCTCCATGACACTTGTCATCACAATGCTCCATGGCCCTTGTCTTCACAATGCTCCAGAATTCTTGTCATCACCATGTTCCATGACCATGTCATCACAATACTCCATGGCCCTTGTCATCACAATGCTCCATGGCCCTTGTCATCACAATCCTCCAGAATTCTTGTCATCACAATGTTCCATGACCGTGTCATCACAATGCTCCATGGCCCTTGTCATCACAATGCTCCAGAATTCTGGTCATCACAATGTTCCATGACCGTGTCATCACAATGCTCCATAATTCTTGTCATCACAATGTTCCATGACCGTGTCATCACAATGCTACATGACCCTGGTCATCACAGTTCTCCATGACCTTTGTCATCACAATGCTCTATATAGTTTTTCATGACAATTCTAAAAGACCACTTTAATCACTTTGCTTGCTGACAATTTTCATCACATTTCTCTATCGTCATTATAATTCCCCATGACCACTTTCTTCACAATGCTCCAGAATTCTTGTCATCAAAATGTTCCATGACCGTGTCATCACAATGCTCCATGGCCCGTGTCATCACAATGCTCCAGAATTCTTGTCATCACAATGTTCCATGACCGTGTCATCACAATGCTCCATGGCCCTTGTCATCACAATGCTTCAGAATTCTTGTCATTTGAATATTCATTGACCGTGTCTTCACAATGCTCCATGGCCCTTGTCATCACAATGCTCCAGAATTCTGGTCATCACAATGTTCCATGACCATGTCATCACAATGCTCCATGGCCCTTGTCATCACAATGCTCCAGAATTCTTGTCATCACATTGTTCCATGATCGTTTCATCACAATGCTCCATAATTCTTGTCATCACAATGTTCCATGACCGTGTCATCACAATGCTACATGACTCTGGTCATCACAGTTCTCCATGACCTTTGCCATCACAATGCTCTATATAGATTTTCATGACAATTCTAAATGACCACTTTAATCACTTTGCTTGCTGACCATTTTCATCACATTTCTCTATTGTCATTAAAATTTCCCATGACCCCTTTCCTCACAATGCTCCATGATGCCTGTCATCACAATGCTCAATGGCTTTTGTTATCACAAAGCTCCAGGACCAGTTTCATCACAATACTCCATCCCCCTTGTCATCACGGTGCACAATGAAAAGTTACATTACAATGCTCCATGACACATGTCATCACAATGCTCCAGAATTCTTGTCATCACAATGTTCCATGACCATGTCATCACAATGCTCCATGGCACTTGTCATCACAATGCTCCAGAATTCTTCTCACCACAATGTTCCATGACCGTGTCATCACAATGCTACATGACCCTGGTCATCACAGTTCTTCATGACCTTTGTCATCACAATGCTCTATATACTTTTTCATGACAATTCTAAATGACCACCTTAATCACTTTGCTTGCTCACCATTTTCATCACATTTCTCTATTGTCATTACAATTCCCCATGACCCCTTTCTTCACAATGCTCCATGATGCCTGTCATCACAATGCCCAATGGCTTTTTTTATCACAATACTCCAGGACCAGTTTCATCACAATACTCCATCCCCCTTTTCATCAAGGTGCACAATGAAACCTCTCATTACAATGCTCCATGACACTTGTCATCACAAAGCTCCATGGCCCTTGTCATCACAATGCTCCAGAATTCTTGTCATCACAATGTTCCATGACCGTGTCATCACAATGCTCCATGGCCCTTGTCATCACAATGCTCCAGAATTCTTGTCATCACAATGTTCCATGACCGTGTCATCACAATGCTCCAGAATTCTTGTCATCACCATGCTCCAGAATTCTTGTCATCACAATGTTCCATGACCGTGTCATCACAATGCTCCATGGCCCTGATAATCACAATGCTCCAGATTGCTTGTCATCACAAAGTTCCATGACCGTGTCATCACAATGCACCATGGCCCTTGTCATCACAATGCTCCAGAATTCTTGTCATCACAATGTTCCATGACCGTGTCATCACAATGCTCCATGGCCCTTGTCATCACAATGCTCCAGAATTCTTGTCATCTCAATGTTCCATGACCGTGTCATCACAATGCTCCATGGCCCTTGTCATCACAATGCTCCAGAATTCTTGTCATCACAATGTTCCATGACCGTGTCATCACAATGCTCTATAATTCTTGTCATCACAATGTTCCATGACCGTTTCATCACAATGCTCCATAATTTTTGTCATCACAATGTTCCATGACCGTGTCATCAAAATGCTCCAGAATTCTTGTCATCACAATGTTCCATGACCATGTCATCACAATGCTCCATGGCCCTTGTCATCACAATGCTCCAGAATTCTTGTCATCACAATGTTCCATGACCGTGTCATCACAATGCTCCATGGCCCTTGTCATCACAATGCTCCAGAAATCTTGTCATCACAAAGTTCCATGACCGTGTCATCACAATGCACCATGGCCCTTGTCATCACAATGCTCCAAACTTCTTGTCATCATAATGTTCCATGACCGTGTCATCACAATGCTCCATGGCCCTTGTCATCACAATGCTCCAGATTTCTTGTCATCACAATGTTCCATGACCGTGTCATCACAATGCTCCATAATTCTTGTCATCAAAATGTTCCATGACCGTGTCATCACAATGCTCCAGAATTCTTGTCATCACAAAGTTCCATGACCGTGTCATCACAATGCACCATGGCCCTTGTCATCACAATGCTCCAAACTTCTTGTCATCACAATGTTCCATGACCGTGTCATCACAATGCTCCATGGCCCTTGTCATCACAATGCTCCAGATTTCTTGTCATCACAATGTTCCATGACCGTGTCTTCACAATGCTCCATAATTCTTGTCATCAAAATGTTCCATGACCGTGTCATCACAATGCTCCAGAATTCTTGTCATCACAATGTTCCATGACCGTGTCATCACAATGCTCCAGAATTCTTTTCATCACAATGCTCCAGAATTCTTGTCATCACAATGTTCCATGACCGTGTCATCACAATGCTCCATGGCCCTGGTCATCACAATGCTCCAGATTGCTTGTTATCACAAAGTTCCATGACCGTGTTATCACAATGCACCATGCCCCTTTTCATCACAATGCTCCAGAATTCTTGTCATCACAATGTTCCATGACCGTGTCATCACAATGCTCCATGGCCCTTGTCATCACAATGCTCCAGAATTCTTGTCATCACAGTGTTCCATGACCGTGTCATCACAATGCTCCATGGCCCTTGTCATCACAATGCTCCAGAATTCTTGTCATCACAAGGTTCCATGACCGTGTCATCACAATGCTCCATAATTCTTGTCATCAAAATGTTCCATGACCGTGTCATCACAATGCTCCATGGCCCGTGTCATCACAATGCTCCAGAATTCTTGTCATCACAATGTTCCATGACCGTGTCATCACAATGCTCCATGGCCCTTGTCATCACAATGCTTCAGAATTCTTGTCATTTGAATATTCATTGACCGTGTCTTCACAATGCTCCATGGCCCTTGTCATCACAATGCTCCAGAATTCTGGTCATCACAATGTTCCATGACCATGTCATCACAATGCTCCATGGCCCTTGTCATCACAATGCTCCAGAATTCTTGTCATCACATTGTTCCATGATCGTTTCATCACAATGCTCCATAATTCTTGTCATCACAATGTTCCATGACCGTGTCATCACAATGCTACATGACTCTGGTCATCACAGTTCTCCATGACCTTTGCCATCACAATGCTCTATATAGATTTTCATGACAATTCTAAATGACCACTTTAATCACTTTGCTTGCTGACCATTTTCATCACATTTCTCTATTGTCATTAAAATTTCCCATGACCCCTTTCCTCACAATGCTCCATGATGCCTGTCATCACAATGCTCAATGGCTTTTGTTATCACAAAGCTCCAGGACCAGTTTCATCACAATACTCCATCCCCCTTGTCATCACGGTGCACAATGAAAAGTTACATTACAATGCTCCATGACACATGTCATCACAATGCTCCAGAATTCTTGTCATCACAATGTTCCATGACCATGTCATCACAATGCTCCATGGCACTTGTCATCACAATGCTCCAGAATTCTTCTCACCACAATGTTCCATGACCGTGTCATCACAATGCTACATGACCCTGGTCATCACAGTTCTTCATGACCTTTGTCATCACAATGCTCTATATACTTTTTCATGACAATTCTAAATGACCACCTTAATCACTTTGCTTGCTCACCATTTTCATCACATTTCTCTATTGTCATTACAATTCCCCATGACCCCTTTCTTCACAATGCTCCATGATGCCTGTCATCACAATGCCCAATGGCTTTTTTTATCACAATACTCCAGGACCAGTTTCATCACAATACTCCATCCCCCTTTTCATCAAGGTGCACAATGAAACCTCTCATTACAATGCTCCATGACACTTGTCATCACAAAGCTCCATGGCCCTTGTCATCACAATGCTCCAGAATTCTTGTCATCACAATGTTCCATGACCGTGTCATCACAATGCTCCATGGCCCTTGTCATCACAATGCTCCAGAATTCTTGTCATCACAATGTTCCATGACCGTGTCATCACAATGCTCCAGAATTCTTGTCATCACCATGCTCCAGAATTCTTGTCATCACAATGTTCCATGACCGTGTCATCACAATGCTCCATGGCCCTGATAATCACAATGCTCCAGATTGCTTGTCATCACAAAGTTCCATGACCGTGTCATCACAATGCACCATGGCCCTTGTCATCACAATGCTCCAGAATTCTTGTCATCACAATGTTCCATGACCGTGTCATCACAATGCTCCATGGCCCTTGTCATCACAATGCTCCAGAATTCTTGTCATCTCAATGTTCCATGACCGTGTCATCACAATGCTCCATGGCCCTTGTCATCACAATGCTCCAGAATTCTTGTCATCACAATGTTCCATGACCGTGTCATCACAATGCTCTATAATTCTTGTCATCACAATGTTCCATGACCGTGTCATCACAATGCTCCATAATTTTTGTCATCACAATGTTCCATGACCGTGTCATCAAAATGCTCCAGAATTCTTGTCATCACAATGTTCCATGACCATGTCATCACAATGCTCCATGGCCCTTGTCATCACAATGCTCCAGAATTCTTGTCATCACAATGTTCCATGACCGTGTCATCACAATGCTCCATGGCCCTTGTCATCACAATGCTCCAGAAATCTTGTCATCACAAAGTTCCATGACCGTGTCATCACAATGCACCATGGCCCTTGTCATCACAATGCTCCAAACTTCTTGTCATCATAATGTTCCATGACCGTGTCATCACAATGCTCCATGGCCCTTGTCATCACAATGCTCCAGATTTCTTGTCATCACAATGTTCCATGACCGTGTCATCACAATGCTCCATAATTCTTGTCATCAAAATGTTCCATGACCGTGTCATCACAATGCTCCAGAATTCTTGTCATCACAAAGTTCCATGACCGTGTCATCACAATGCACCATGGCCCTTGTCATCACAATGCTCCAAACTTCTTGTCATCACAATGTTCCATGACCGTGTCATCACAATGCTCCATGGCCCTTGTCATCACAATGCTCCAGATTTCTTGTCATCACAATGTTCCATGACCGTGTCTTCACAATGCTCCATAATTCTTGTCATCAAAATGTTCCATGACCGTGTCATCACAATGCTCCAGAATTCTTGTCATCACAATGTTCCATGACCGTGTCATCACAATGCTCCAGAATTCTTTTCATCACAATGCTCCAGAATTCTTGTCATCACAATGTTCCATGACCGTGTCATCACAATGCTCCATGGCCCTGGTCATCACAATGCTCCAGATTGCTTGTTATCACAAAGTTCCATGACCGTGTTATCACAATGCACCATGCCCCTTTTCATCACAATGCTCCAGAATTCTTGTCATCACAATGTTCCATGACCGTGTCATCACAATGCTCCATGGCCCTTGTCATCACAATGCTCCAGAATTCTTGTCATCACAGTGTTCCATGACCGTGTCATCACAATGCTCCATGGCCCTTGTCATCACAATGCTCCAGAATTCTTGTCATCACAAGGTTCCATGACCGTGTCATCACAATGCTCCATAATTCTTGTCATCAAAATGTTCCATGACCGTGTCATCACAATACTCCAGAATTCTTGTCATCACAATGTTCCCTGACCATGTCATCACAATGCTCCAGAATTCTTGTCATCACAATGTTCCATGACCGTGTCATCACAATGCTCCAGAATTCTTGTCATCACAATGCTCCAGAATTCTTGTCATCACAATGTTCCATGACCGTGTCATCACAATGCTCCATGGCCCTGGTCATCACAATGCTCCAGATTGCTTGTCATCACAAAGTTCCATGACCGTGTCATGACAATGCACCATGGCCCTTGTCATCACGATGCTCCAGAATTCTTGTCATCACAATGTTCCATGACCGTGTCATCACAATGCTCCATGGCCCTTGTCATCACAATGCTCCATAATTCTTGTCATCACAATGTTCCATGACCGTGTCATCACAATGCTCCATAATTCTTGTTATCACAATGTTCCATGACCGTGTCATCACAATGCTCCTTGGCCCTTTTCATCACAATGCTCCAGAATTCTTGTCATCACAAAGTTCCATGACTGTGTCATCAAAATGCACCATGGCCCTTGTCATCACAATGCTCCAGAATTCTTGTCATCACAATGTTCCATGACCGTGTCATCACAATGCTCCATGGCCCTTGTCATCACAATGCTCCAGAATTCTTGTCATCACAATGTTCCATGACCGTGTCATCACAATGCTCCATGGCCCTTTTCATCACAATGCTCCAGAATTCTTGTCATCACAAAGTTCCATGACTGTGTCATCAAAATGCACCATGGCCCTTGTCATCACAATGCTCCAGAATTCTTGTCATCACAAGGTTCCATGACCGTGTCATCACAATGCTCCATAATTCTTGTCATCAAAATGTTCCATGACCGTGTCATCACAATGCTCCAGAATTCTTGTCATCACAATGTTCCCTGACCATGTCATCACAATGCTCCAGAATTCTTGTCATCACAATGCTCCAGAATTCTTGTCATCACAATGTTACATGACCGTGTCATCACAATGCTCCAGAATTCTTGTCATCACAATGCTCCAGAATTCTTGTCATCACAATGTTCCATGACCGTGTCATCACAATGCTCCATGGCCCTGGTCATCACAATGCTCCAGATTGCTTGTCATCACAAAGTTACATGACCGTGTCATGACAATGCACCATGGCCCTTGTCATCACGATGCTCCAGAATTCTTGTCATCACAATGTTCCATGACCGTGTCATCACAATGCTCCATGGCCCTTGTCATCACAATGCTCCATAATTCATGTCATCACAATGTTCCATGACCGTGTCATCACAATGCTCCATAATTCTTGTTATCACAATGTTCCATGACCGTGTCATCACAATGCTCCATGGCCCTTTTCATCACAATGCTCCAGAATTCTTGTCATCACAAAGTTCCATGACTGGGTCATCAAAATGCACCATGGCCCTTGTCATCACAATGCTCCAGAATTCTTGTCATCACAATGTTCCATGACCGTGTCATCACAATGCTCCATGGCCCTTGTCATCACAATGCTCCAGAATTCTTGTCATCACAGTGTTCCATGACCGTGTCATCACAATGCTCCATGGCCCTTGTCATCACAATGCTCCAGAATTCTTGTCATCACAAGGTTCCATGACCGTGTCATCACAATGCTCCATAATTCTTGTCATCAAAATGTTCCATGACCGTGTCATCACAATGCTCCAGAATTCTTGTCATCACAATGTTCCCTGACCATGTCATCACAATGCTCCAGAATTCTTGTCATCACAATGCTCCAGAATTCTTGTCATCACAATGTTCCATGACCGTGTCATCACAATGCTCCAGAATTCTTGTCATGACAATGCTCCAGAATTCTTGTCATCACAATGTTCCATGACCGTGTCATCACAATGCTCCATGGCCCTGGTCATCACAATGCTCCAGATTGCTTGTCATTACAAAGTTCCATGACCGTGTCATGACAATGCACCATGGCCCTTGTCATCACGATGCTCCAGAATTCTTGTCATCACAATGTTCCATGACCGTGTCATCACAATGCTCCATTGCCCTTGTCATCACAATGCTCCAGAATTCTTGTCATCACAATGTTCCATGACCGTGTCATCACAATGCTCCATAATTCTTGTCATCACAATGTTCCATGACCGTGTCATCACAATGCTCCATAATTCTTGTCATCACAATGTTCCATGACCGTGTCATCACAATGCTACATGACCCTGGTCATCACAGTTCTCCATGACGTTTGTCATCACAATGCTCTATATAGATTTTCATGACAATTCTAAATGACCACTTTAATCATTTTGCTTGCTGACCATTTTCATCACATTTCTCTATTGTCATTACAATTCCCCATGTCCCCATTCTTCACAATGCTCCATGATACCTGTCATCACAATGCTCAATGGCTTTTGTTATCACAATGCTCCAGGACCAGTTTCATCACAATACTCCATCCCCCTTGTCATCACGGTGCACAATGAAACCTCTCATTACAATGCTCCATGACACTTGTCATCACAATGCTCCATGGCCCTTGTCTTCACAATGCTCCAGAATTCTTGTCATCACCATGTTCCATGACCATGTCATCACAATTCTCCATGGCCCTTGTCATCACAATGCTCCATGGCACTTGTCATCACAATGCTCCAGAATTCTTGTCATCACAATGTTCCATGACCGTGTCATCACAATGCTCCATGGCCCTTGTCATCACAATGCTCCATAATTCTTGTCATCACAATGTTCCATGACCGTGTCATCACAATGCTCCAGAATTCTTGTCATCACAATGTTCCATGACCATGTCATCACAATGCACCATGGCCCTTGTTACCACAATGCTCCAGAATTCTTGTCATCACAATGTTCCATGACCATGTCATCACAATTCTCCATGGCTCTTGTCATCACAATGCTCCAGAATTCTTGTCATCACAATGTTCCATGACCGTGTCATCACAATGCTCCATGGCCCTTGTCATCACAATGCTCCAGAATTCTTGTCATCACCATGTTCCATGACCGTGTCATCACAATGCTCCATAATTCTTGTTATCACAATGTTCCATGACCGTGTCATCACAATGCTCCTTGGCCCTTTTCATCACAATGCTCCAGAATTCTTGTCATCACAAAGTTCCATGACTGTGTCATCAAAATGCACCATGGCCCTTGTCATCACAATGCTCCAGAATTCTTGTCATCACAATGTTCCATGACCGTGTCATCACAATGCTCCATGGCCCTTGTCATCACAATGCTCCAGAATTCTTGTCATCACAATGTTCCATGACCGTGTCATCACAATGCTCCATGGCCCTTTTCATCACAATGCTCCAGAATTCTTGTCATCACAAAGTTCGATGACTGTGTCATCAAAATGCACCATGGCCCTTGTCATCACAATGCTCCAGAATTCTTGTCATCACAAGGTTCCATGACCATGTCATCACAATGCTCCATAATTCTTGTCATCAAAATGTTCCATGACCGTGTCATCACAATGCTCCAGAATTCTTGTCATCACAATGTTCCCTGACCATGTCATCACAATGCTCCAGAATTCTTGTCATCACAATGCTCCAGAATTCTTGTCATCACAATGTTCCATGACCGTGTCATCACAATGCTCCAGAATTCTTGTCATCACAATGCTCCAGAATTCTTGTCATCACAATGTTCCATGACCGTGTCATCACAATGCTCCATGGCCCTGGTCATCACAATGCTCCAGATTGCTTGTCATCACAAAGTTCCATGACCGTGTCATGACAATGCACCATGGCACTTGTCATCACGTTGCTCCAGAATTCTTGTCATCACAATGTTCCATGACCGTGTCATCACAATGCTCCATGGCCCTTGTCATCACAATGCTCCATAATTCATGTCATCACAATGTTCCATGACCGTGTCATCACAATGCTCCATAATTCTTGTTATCACAATGTTCCATGACCGTGTCATCACAATGCTCCATGGACCTTTTCATCACAATGCTCCAGAATTCTTGTCATCACAAAGTTCCATGACTGGTTCATCAAAATGCACCATGGCCCTTGTCATCACAATGCTCCAGAATTCTTGTCATCACAATGTTCCATGACCGTGTCATCACAATGCTCCATGGCCCTTGTCATCACAATGCTCCAGAATTATTGTCATCACAGTGTTCCATGACCGTGCCATCACAATGCTCCATGGCCCTTGTCATCACAATGCTCCAGAATTCTTGTCATCACAAGGTTCCATGACCGTGTCATCACAGTGCTCCATAATTCTTGTCATCAAAATGTTCCATGACCGTGTCATCACAATGCTCCAGAATTCTTGTCATCACAATGTTCCCTGACCATGTCATCACAATGCTCCAGAATTCTTGTCATCACAATGCTCCAGAATTCTTGTCATCACAATGTTCCATGACCGTGTCATCACAATGCTCCAGAATTCTTGTCATGACAATGCTCCAGAATTCTTGTCATCACAATGTTCCATGACCGTGTCATCACAATGCTCCATGGCCCTGGTCATCACAATGCTCCAGATTGCTTGTCATTACAAACTTCCATTACCGTGTCATGACAATGCACCATGGCCCTTGTCATCACGATGCTCCAGAATTCTTGTCATCACAATGTTCCATGACCGTGTCATCACAATGCTCCATTGCCCTTGTCATCACAATGCTCCAGAATTCTTTTCATCACAATGTTCCATGACCGTGTCATCACAATGCTCCATAATTCTTGTCATCACAATGTTCCATGACCGTGTCATCACAATGCTACATGACCCTGGTCATCACAGTTCTCCATGACGTTTGTCATCACAATGCTCTATATAGATTTTCATGACAATTCTAAATGACCACTTTAATCATTTTGCTTGCTGACCATTTTCATCACATTTCTCTATTGTCATTACAATTCCCCATGTCCCCATTCTTCACAATGCTCCATGATGCCTGTCATCACAATGCTCAATGGCTTTTGTTATCACAATGCTCCAGGACCAGTTTCATCACAATACTCCATCCCCCTTGTCATCACGGTGCACAATGAAACCTCTCATTACAATGCTCCATGACACTTGTCATCACAATGCTCCATGGCCCTTGTCTTCACAATGCTCCAGAATTCTTGTCATCACCATGTTCCATGACCATGTCATCACAATTCTCCATGGCCCTTGTCATCACAATGCTCCATGGCCCTTGTCATCACAATGCTCCAGAATTCTTGTCATCACAATGTTCCATGACCGTGTCATCACAATGCTCCATGGCCCTTGTCATCACAATGCTCCATAATTCTTGTCATCACAATGTTCCATGACCGTGTCATCACAATGCTCCAGAATTCTTGTCATCACAATGTTCCATGACCATGTCATCACAATGCACCATGGCCCTTGTTACCACAATGCTCCAGAATTCTTGTCATCACAATGTTCCATGACCATGTCATCACAATTCTCCATGGCACTTGTCATCACAATGCTCCAGAATTCTTGTCATCACAATGTTCCATGACCGTGTCATCACAATGCTCCATGGCCCTTGTCATCACAATGCTCCAGAATTCTTGTCATCACCATGTTCCATGACCGTGTCATCAAAATGCTCCATAATTCTTTTCATCACAATGTTCCATGACCGTGTCATCACAATGCTCCATAATTCTTGTCATCACAATGTTCCATGACCGTGTCATCACAATGCTCCATGGCCCTTGTCATCACAATGCTCCAGCATTCTTGTCATCACAATGTTCCATGACCATGTCATCACAATTCTCCATGGCTCTTGTCATCACAATGCTCCAGAATTCTTGTCATCACAATGTTCCATGACCGTGTCATCACAATGCTCCATGGCCCTTGTCATCACAATGCTCCAGAATTCTTGTCATCACCATGTTCCATGACCGTGTCATCACAATGCTCCATGGCCCTGGTCATCACAATGCTCCAGATTGCTTGTCATCACAAAGTTCCATGACCGTGTCATCACAATGCACCATGGCCCTTGTCATCACAATGCTCCAGAATTCTAATCATCACAATGTTCCATGACCGTGTCATCAAAATGCTCCATGGTCCTTGTCATCACAATGCTCCAGAATCCTTGTCATCACAATGTTCCATGACCGTGTCATCACAATGCTCCATGGCCCTTGTCATCACAATGCACCAGATTTCTTGTCATCACAATGTTCCATGACCGTGTCATCACAATGCTCCATGGCCATTGTCATCACAATGCTCCAGAATTCTTGTCATCACAATGTTCCATGACCGTGTCATCACAATGCTCCATGGCCCTTGTCATCACAATGCTCCATAATTCTTGTCATCACAATGTTCCATGACCGTGTCATCACAATGCTCCATAATGCTTGTCATCACAATGTTCCATGACCGTGTCATCACAATGCTCCATGGCCCTTGTCATCACAATGCTCCAGAATTCTTGTCATCACAAAGTTCCATGACTGTGTCATCAAAATGCACCATGGCCCTTGTCATCACAATGCTCCAGAATTCTTGTCATCACAATGTTCCATGACCGTGTCATCACAATGCTCCATGGCCCTTGTCATCACAATGCTCCAGAATTCTTGTCATCACAATGTTCCTTGACCGTGTCATCACAATGCTCCATGGCCCTTGTCATCACAATGGTCCAGAATTCTTGTCATCACAAAGTTCCATGACCGTGTCATCATAATGCACCATGGCCCTTGTCATCACAATGCTCCAAACTTCTTGTCATCACAATGTTCCATGACCGTGTCATCACAATGCTCCATGGCCTTTGTCATCACAATGCTCCAGAATTCTTGTCATCACAATGTTCCATGACCGTGTCATCACAATGCTCCATGGCCCTTGTCATCACAATGCTCCAGATTTCTTGTCATCACCATGTTCCATGACCATGTCATCACAATTCTCCATGGCCCTTGTCATCACAATGCTCCATGGCCCTTGTCATCACAATGCTCCAGAATTCTTGTCATCACAATGTTCCATGACCGTGTCATCACAATGCTCCATGGCCCTGGTCATCACAATGCTCCAGATTGCTTGTCATCACAAAGTTCCATGACCGTGTTATAACAATGCACCATGGCCCTTGTCATCACAATGCTCCAGAATTCTTGTCATCACAATGTTCCATGACCGTGTCATCACAATGCTCCATGGCCCTTATCATCACAATGCTCCAGAATTCTTGTCATCACAGTGTTCCATGACCGTGTCATCACAATGCTCCATGGCCATTGTCATCACAATGCTCCAGAATTCTTGTCATCACAAGGTTCCATGACCGTGTCATCACAATTCTCCCGAATTCTTTTCATCACAAGGTTCCATGACCGTGTCATCACAATGCTCCAGAATTCTTGTCATCACAATGTTCCCTGACCATGTCATCACAATGCTCCAGAATTCTTGTCATCACAATGCTCCAGAATTCTTGTCATCACAATGTTCCATGACCGTGTCATCACAATGCTCCAGAATTCTTGTCATGACAATGCTCCAGAATTCTTGTCATCACAATGTTCCATGACCGTGTCATCACAATGCTCCATGGCCCTGGTCATCACAATGCTCCAGATTGCTTGTCATCACAAAGTTCCATGACCGTGTCATGACAATGCTCCATGGCCCTTGTCATCACGATGCTCCAGAATTCTTGTCATCACAATGTTCCATGACCGTGTCATCACAATGCTCCATGGCCCTTGTCATCACAATGCTCCAGAATTCTTGTCATCACAATGTTCCATGACCGTGTCATCACAATGCTCCATAATTCTTGTCATCACAATGTTCCATGACCGTGTCATCACAATGCTACATGACCCTGGTCATCACAGTTCTCCATGACCTTTGTCATCAGAATGCTCTATATAGATTTTCATGACAATTCTAAATGACCACTTTAATCATTTTGCTTGCTGACCATTTTCATCACATATCTCTATTGTCATTACAATTCCCCATGTCCCCATTCTTCACAATGCTCCATGATGCCTGTCATCACAATGCTCAATGGCTTTTGTTATCACAATGCTCCAGGACCAGTTTCATCACAATACTCCATCCCCCTTGTCATCACGGTGCACAATGAAACCTCTCATTACAATGCTCCATGACACTTGTCATCAAAATGCTCCATGGCCCTTGTCTTCACAATGCTCCAGAATTCTTGTCATCACCATGTTCCATGACCATGTCATCACAATTCTCCATGGCCCTTGTCATCACAATGCTCCATGGCCCTTGTCATCACAATGCTCCAGAATTCTTGTCATCACAATGTTCCATGACCGTGTCATCACAATGCTCCAGAATTCTTGTCATCACAATGTTCCATGACCATGTCATCACAATGCACCATGGCCCTTGTTACCACAATGCTCCATAATTCTTGTCATCACCATGTTCCATGACCGTGTCATCAAAATTCTCCATAATTCTTTTCATCACAATGTTCCATGACCGTGTCATCACAATGCTCCATAATTCTTGTCATCACAAAGTTCCATGACCGTGTCATCACAATGCACCATGGCCCTTGTCATCACAATGCTCCAGAATTCTTGTCATCACAATGTTCCATGACCGTGTCATCACAATGCTCCATGGCCCTTGTCATCACAATGCTCCATAATTCTTGTCATCACAATGTTCCATGACCGTGTCATCACAATGCTCCATAATTCTTGTCATCACAATGTTCCATGACCGTGTCATCACAATGCTCCATGGCCCTTTTCATCACAATGCTCCAGAATTCTTTTCATCACAAAGTTCCATGACTGTGTCATCAAAATGCACCATGGCCCTTGTCATCACAATGCTCCAGAATTCTTGTCATCACAATGTTCCATGACCGTGTCATCACAATGCTCCATGGCCCTTTTCATCACAATGCTCCAGAATTCTTGTCATCACAAAGTTCCATGACTGTGTCATCAAAATGCACCATGGCCCTTGTCATCACAATGCTCCAGAATTCTTGTCATCACAATGTTCCATGACCGTGTCATCACAATGCTACATGACCCTGGTCATCACAGTTCTCCATGACCTTTGTCATCACAATGCTCTGTATAGTTTTTCATGACAATTCTAAATGACCACTTTAATCATTTTGCTTGCTGACCATTTTCATCACATTTCTCTATTGTCATTACAATTCCCCATGTCCCCATTCTTCATAATGCTCCATGATGCCTGTCATCACAATGCTCAATGGCTTTTGTTATCACAATGCTCCAGGACCAGTTTCATCACAATACTCCATCCCCCTTGTCATCACGGTGCACAATGAAACCTCTCATTACAATGCTCCATGACACTTGTCATCACAATGCTCCATGGCCCTTGTCTTCACAATGCTCCAGAATTCTTGTCATCACCATGTTCCATGACCATGTCATCACAATACTCCATGACCCTTGTCATCACAATGCTCCATGGCCCTTGTCATCACAATGCTCCAGAATTATTCTCATCACAATGTTCCATGACCGTGTCATCACAATGCTCCATGGCCCTTGTCATCACAATGCTCCAGAATTCTGGTCATCACAATGTTCCATGACCATGTCTTCACAATGCTCCAGAATTCTTGTCATCACTATGTTCCATGACCGTGTCATCACAATGCTACATGACCCTGGTCATCACAGTTCTCCATGACCTTTGTCATCACAATGCTCTATATAGTTTTTCATGACAATTCTAAATGACCACTTTAATCATTTTGCTTGCTGACCATTTTCATCACATTTCTCTATTGTCATTACAATTCCCCATGTCCCCATTCTTCACAATGCTCCATGATGCCTGTCATCACAATGCTCAATGGCTTTTGTTATCACAATGCTCCAGGACCAGTTTCATCACAATACTCCATCCCCCTTGTCATCACAGTGCACAATGAAACCTCTCATTACAATGCTCCATGACACTTGTCATCACAATGCTCCATGGCCCTTGTCTTCACAATGCTCCAGAATTCTTGTCATCACCATGTTCCATGACCATGTCATCACAATACTCCATGGCCCTTGTCATCACAATGCTCCATGGCCCTTGTCATCACAATGCTCCAGAATTCTTGTCATCACAATGTTCCATGACCGTGTCATCACAATGCTCCATGGCCCTTGTCATCACAATGCTCCAGAATTCTGGTCATCACAATGTTCCATGACCGTGTCATCACAATGCTCCATAATTCTTGTCATCACAATGTTCCATGCCCGTGTCATCACAATGCTACATGACCCTGGTCATCACAGTTCTCCATGACCTTTGTCATCACAATGCTCTATATAGTTTTTCATGACAATTCTAAAAGACCACTTTAATCACTTTGCTTGCTGACAATTTTCATCACATTTCTCTATCGTCATTATAATTCCCCATGACCACTTTCTTCACAATGCTCCAGAATTCTTGTCATCACAATGTTCCATGACCGTGTCATCACAATGCTCCATGGCCCGTGTCATCACAATGCTCCAGAATTCTTGTCATCACAATGTTCCATGACCGTGTCATCACAATGCTCCATGGCCCTTGTCATCACAATGCTTCAGAATTCTTGTCATTTGAATATTCATTGACCGTGTCTTCACAATGCTCCATGGCCCTTGTCATCACAGTGCTCCAGAATTCTTGTCATCACATTGTTCCATGATCGTTTCATCACAATGCTCCATAATTCTTGTCATCACAATGTTCCATGACCGTGTCATCACAATGCTACATGACTCTGGTCATCACAGTTCTCCATTACCTTTGCCATCACAATGCTCTATATAGATTTTCATGACAATTCTAAATGACCACTTTAATCACTTTGCTTGCTGACCATTTTCATCACATTTCTCTATTGTCATTACAATTCCCCATGACCCCATTCTTCACAATGCTCCATGATGCCTGTCATCACAATGCTCAATGGCTTTTGTTATCACAATGCTCCAGGACCAGTTTCATCACAATACTCCATCCCCCTTGTCATCACGGTGCACAATGAAACCTCTCATTACAATGCTCCATGACACTTGTCATCAAAATGCTCCATGGCCCTTGTCTTCACAATGCTCCAGAATTCTTGTCATCACCATGTTCCATGACCATGTCATCACAATTCTCCATGGCCCTTGTCATCACAATGCTCCATGGCCCTTGTCATCACAATGCTCCAGAATTCTTGTCATCACAATGTTCCATGACCGTGTCATCACAATGCTCCAGAATTCTTGTCATCACAATGTTCCATGACCATGTCATCACAATGCACCATGGCCCTTGTTACCACAATGCTCCATAATTCTTGTCATCACCATGTTCCATGACCGTGTCATCAAAATTCTCCATAATTCTTTTCATCACAATGTTCCATGACCGTGTAATCACAATGCTCCATAATTCTTGTCATCACAAAGTTCCATGACCGTGTCATCACAATGCACCATGGCCCTTGTCATCACAATGCTCCAGAATTCTTGTCATCACAATGTTCCATGACCGTGTCATCACAATGCTCCATGGCCCTTGTCATCACAATGCTCCATAATTCTTGTCATCACAATGTTCCATGACCGTGTCATCACAATGCTCCATAATTCTTGTCATCACAATGTTCCATGACCGTGTCATCACAATGCTCCATGGCCCTTTTCATCACAATGCTCCAGAATTCTTTTCATCACAAAGTTCCATGACTGTGTCATCAAAATGCACCATGGCCCTTGTCATCACAATGCTCCAGAATTCTTGTCATCACAATGTTCCATGACCGTGTCATCACAATGCTCCATGGCCCTTTTCATCACAATGCTCCAGAATTCTTGTCATCACAAAGTTCCATGACTGTGTCATCAAAATGCACCATGGCCCTTGTCATCACAATGCTCCAGAATTCTTGTCATCACAATGTTCCATGACCGTGTCATCACAATGCAACATGACCCTGGTCATCACAGTTCTCCATGACCTTTGTCATCACAATGCTCTGTATAGTTTTTCATGACAATTCTAAATGACCACTTTAATCATTTTGCTTGCTGACCATTTTCATCACATTTCTCTATTGTCATTACAATTCCCCATGTCCCCATTCTTCACAATGCTCCATGATGCCTGTCATCACAATGCTCAATGGCTTTTGTTATCACAATGCTCCAGGACCAGTTTCATCACAATACTCCATCCCCCTTGTCATCACGGTGCACAATGAAACCTCTCATTACAATGCTCCATGACACTTGTCATCACAATGCTCCATGGCCCTTGTCTTCACAATGCTCCAGAATTCTTGTCATCACCATGTTCCATGACCATGTCATCACAATACTCCATGACCCTTGTCATCACAATGCTCCATGGCCCTTGTCATCACAATGCTCCAGAATTATTGTCATCACAATGTTCCATGACCGTGTCATCACAATGCTCCATGGCCCTTGTCATCACAATGCTCCAGAATTCTGGTCATCACAATGTTCCATGACCGTGTCATCACAATGCTCCATAATTCTTGTCATCACAATGTTCCATGACCGTGTCATCACAATGCTACATGACCCTGGTCATCACAGTTCTCCATGACCTTTGTCATCACAATGCTCTATATAGTTTTTCATGACAATTCTAAATGACCACTTTAATCATTTTGCTTGCTGACCATTTTCATCACATTTCTCTATTGTCATTACAATTCCCCATGTCCCCATTCTTCACAATGCTCCATGATGCCTGTCATCACAATGCTCAATGGCTTTTGTTATCACAATGCTCCAGGACCAGTTTCATCACAATACTCCATCCCCCTTGTCATCACGGTGCACAATGAAACCTCTCATTACAATGCTCCATGACACTTGTCATCACAATGCTCCATGGCCCTTGTCTTCACAATGCTCCAGAATTCTTGTCATCACCATGTTCCATGACCATGTCATCACAATTCTCCATGGCCCTTGTCATCACAAGGCTCCATGGCCATTGTCATCACAATGCTCCATAATTCGTGTCATCACAATGTTCCATGACCGTGTCATCACAATGCTCCATGGCCCTTGTCATCACAATGCTTCAGAATTCTTGTCATTTGAATATTCATTGACCGTGTCTTCACAATGCTCCATGGCCCTTGTCATCACAATGCTCCAGAATTCTTGTCATCACAATGTTCGATGACTATGTCATCACAATGCTCCATGGCCCTTGTCATCACAATGCTCCAGAATTCTTGTCATCACATTGTTCCATGATCGTGTCATCACAATGCTCCATAATTCTTGTCATCACAATGTTCCATGACCGTGTCATCACAATGCTACATGACTCTGGTCATCACAGTTCTCCATGACCTTTGCCATCACAATGCTCTATATAGATTTTCATGACAGTTCTAAATGACCACTTTAATCACTTTGTTTGCTGACAATTTTCATCACATTTCTCTATTGTCATTAAAATTTCCCATGACCCCTTTCCTCACAATGCTCCATGATGCCTGTCATCACAATGCTCAATGGCTTTTGTTATCACAAAGCTCCAGGACCAGTTTCATCACAATACTCCATCCCCCTTGTCATCACGGTGCACAATGAAAAGTTACATTACAATGCTCCATGACACATGTCATCACAATGCTCCAGAATTCTTGTCATCACAATGTTCCATGACCATGTCATCACAATGCTCCATGGCACTTGTCATCACAATGCTCCAGAATTCTTCTCACCACAATGTTCCATGACCGTGTCATCACAATGCTACATAACCCTGGTCATCACAGTTCTTCATGACCTTTGTCATCACAATGCTCTATATACTTTTTCATGACAATTCTAAATGACCACCTTAATCACTTTGCTTGCTGACCATTTTCATCACATTTCTCTATTGTCATTACAATTCCCCATGACCCCTTTCTTCACAATGCTCCATGATGCCTGTCATCACAATGCCCAATGGCTTTTGTTATCACAATACTCCAGGACCAGTTTCATCACAATACTCCATCCCCCTTGTCATCAAGGTGCACAATGAAACCTCTCATTACAATGCTCCATGACACTTGTCATCACAAAGCTCCATGGCCCTTGTCATCACAATGCTCCAGAATTCTTGTCATCACAATGTTCCATGACCGTGTCATCACAATGCTCCATGGCCCTTGTCATCACAATGCTCCAGAATTCTTGTCATCACAATGTTCCATGACCGTGTCATCACAATGCTCCAGAATTCTTGTCATCACAATGCTCCAGAATTCTTGTCATCACAATGTTCCATGACCGTGTCGTCACAATGCTCCATGGCCCTGATAATCACAATGCTCCAGATTGCTTGTCATCACAAAGTTCCATGACCGTGTCATCACAATGCACCATGGCCCTTGTCATCACAATGCTCCAGAATTCTTGTCATCACAATGTTCCATGACCGTGTCATCACAATGCTCCATGGCCCTTGTCATCACAATGCTCCAGAATTCTTGTCATCTCAATGTTCCATGACTGTGTCATCACAATGCTCCATGGCCCTTCTCATCACAATGCTCCAGAATTCTTGTCATCACAATGTTCCATGACCGTGTCATCACAGTGCTCCATAATTCTTGTCATCACAAGGTTCCATGACCGTGTCATCACAATGCTCCATAATTTTTGTCATCACAATGTTCCATGACCGTGTCATCACAATGCTCCAGAATTCTTGTCATCACAATGTTCCATGACCATGTCATCACAATGCTCCATGGCCCTTGTCATCACAATGCTCCAGAATTCTTGTCATCACAATGTTCCATGACCGTGTCATCACAATGCTCCATGGCCCTTGTCATCACAATGCTCCAGAATTCTTGTCATCACAATGTTCCATGACCGTGTCATCACAATGCTCCATGGCCCTTGTCATCACAATGCTCCAGAATTCTTGTCATCACAAAGTTCCATGACCGTGTCATCACAATGCACCATGGCCCTTGTCATCACAATGCTCCAAACTTCTTGTCATCACAATGTTCCATGACCGTGTCATCACAATGCTCCATGGCCCTTGTCATCCCAATGCTCCAGATTTCTTGTCATCACAATGTTCCATGACCGTGTCATCACAATACTCCATAATTCTTGTCATCAAAATGTTCCATGACCGTGTCATCACAATGCTCCAGAATTCTTGTCATCACAAAGTTCCATGACCGTGTCATCACAATGCACCATGGCCCTTGTCATCACAATGCTCCAAACTTCTTGTCATCACAATGTTCCATGACCGTGTCATCACAATGCTCCATGGCCCTTGTCATCACAAGGCTCCAGATTTCTTGTCATCACAATGTTCCATGACCGTGTCTTCACAATGCTCCATAATTCTTGTCATCAAAATGTTCCATGACCGTGTCATCACAATGCTCCAGAATTCTTGTCATCACAATGTTCCATGACCGTGTCATCACAATGCTCCAGAATTCTTTTCATCACAATGCTCCAGAATTCTTGTCATCACAATGTTCCATGACCGTGTCATCACAATGCTCTATATAGTTTTTCATGACAATTCTAAAAGACCACTTTAATCACTTTGCTTGCTGACAATTTTCATCACATTTCTCTATCGTCATTATAATTCCCCATGACCACTTTCTTCACAATGCTCCAGAATTCTTGTCATCACAATGTTCCATGACCGTGTCATCACAATGCTCCATGGCCCTTGTCATCACAATGCTCCAGAATTCTTGTCATCACAATGTTCCATGACCGTGTCATCACAATGCTCCATGGCCCTTGTCATCACAATGCTTCAGAATTCTTGTCATTTGAATATTCATTGACCGTGTCTTCACAATGCTCCATGGCCCTTGTCATCACAATGCTCCAGAATTCTGGTCATCACATTGTTCCATGACCATGTCATCACAATGCTCCATGGCCCTTGTCATCACAATGCTCCAGAATTCTTGTCATCACATTGTTCCATGATCGTGTCATCACAATGCTCCATAATTCTTGTCATCACAATGTTCCATGACCGTGTCATCACAATGCTACATGACTCTGGTCATCACAGTTCTCCATGACCTTTGCCATCACAATGCTCTATATAGATTTTCATGACAATTCTAAATGACCACTTTAATCACTTTGCTTGCTGACCATTTTCATCACATTTCTCTATTGTCATTAAAATTTCCCATGACCCCTTTCCTCACAATGCTCCATGATGCCTGTCATCACAATGCTCAATGGCTTTTGTTATCACAAAGCTCCAGGACCAGTTTCATCACAATACTCCATCCCCCTTGTCATCACGGTGCACAATGAAAAGTTACATTACAATGCTCCATGACACATGTCATCACAATGCTCCAGAATTCTTGTCATCACAATGTTCCATGACCATGTCATCACAATGCTCCATGGTACTTGTCATCACAATGCTCCAGAATTCTTCTCACCACAATGTTCCATGACCGTGTCATCACAATGCTACATGACCCTGGTCATCACAGTTCTTCATGACCTTTGTCATCACAATGCTCTATATACTTTTTCATGACAATTCTAAATGACCACCTTAATCACTTTGCTTGCTGACCATTTTCATCACATTTCTCTATTGTCATTACAATTCCCCATGACCCCTTTCTTCACAATGCTCCATGATGCCTGTCATCACAATGCCCAATGGCTTTTGTTATCACAATGCTCCAGGACCAGTTTCATCACAATACTCCATCCCCCTTGTCATCAAGGTGCACAATGAAACCTCTCATTACAATGCTCCATGACACTTGTCATCACAAAGCTCCATGGCCCTTGTCATCACAATGCTCCAGAATTCTTGTCATCACAATGTTCCATGACCGTGTCATCACAATCCTCCATGGCCCTTGTCATCACAATGCTCCAGAATTCTTGTCATCACAATGTTCCATGACCGTGTCATCACAATGCTCCAGAATTCTTGTCATCACAATGCTCCAGAATTCTTGTCATCACAATGTTCCATGACCGTGTCATCACAATGCTCCATGGCCCTGATAATCACAATGCTCCAGATTGCTTGTCATCACAAAGTTCCATGACCGTGTCATCACAATGCACCATGGCCCTTGTCATCACAATGCTCCAGAATTCTTGTCATCACAATGTTCCATGACCGTGTCATCACAGTGCTCCATGGCCCTTGTCATCACAATGCTCCAGAATTCTTGTCATCTCAATGTTCCATGACCGTGTCATCACAATGCTCCATGGCCCTTGTCATCACAATGCTCCAGAATTCTTGTCATCACAATGTTCCATGACCGTGTCATCACAATGCTCCAGAATTCTTGTCATCACAAAGTTCCATGACCGTGTCATCACAATGCACCATGGCCCTTGTCATCACAATGCTCCAAACTTCTTGTCATCACAATGTTCCATGACCGTGTCATCACAATGCTCCATGGCCCTTGTCATCACAATGCTCCAGATTTCTTGTCATCACAATGTTCCATGACCGTGTCTTCACAATGCTCCATAATTCTTGTCATCAAAATGTTCCATGACCGTGTCATCACAATGCTCCAGAATTCTTGTCATCACAAAGTTCCATGACCGTGTCATCACAATGCACCATGGCCCTTGTCATCACAATGCTCCAAACTTCTTGTCATCACAATGTTCCATGACCGTGTCATCACAATGCTCCATGGCCCTTGTCATCACAATTCTCCAGATTTCTTGTCATCACAATGTTCCATGACCGTGTCTTCACAATGCTCCATAATTCTTGTCATCAAAATGTTCCATGACCGTGTCATCACAATGCTCCAGAATTCTTGTCATCACAATGTTCCATGACCGTGTCATCACAATGCTCCAGAATTCTTTTCATCACAATGCTCCAGAATTCTTGTCATCACAATGTTCCATGACCGTGTCATCACAATGCTCCATGGCCCTGGTCATCACAATGCTCCAGATTGCTTGTCATCACAAAGTTCCATGACCGTGTTATCACAATGCACCATGGCCCTTTTCATCACAATGCTCCAGAATTCTTGTCATCACAATGTTCCATGACCGTGTCATCACAATGCTCCATGGCCCTTGTCATCACAATGCTCCAGAATTCTTGTCATCACAGTGTTCCATGACCGTGTCATCACAATGCTCCATGGCCCTTGTCATCACAATGCTCCAGAATTCTTGTCATCACAAGGTTCCATGACCGTGTCATCACAATGCTCCATAATTCTTGTCATCAAAATGTTCCATGACCGTGTCATCACAATACTCCAGAATTCTTGTCATCACAATGTTCCCTGACCATGTCATCACAATGCTCCAGAATTCTTGTCATCACAATGCTCCAGAATTCTTGTCATCACAATGTTCCATGACCGTGTCATCACAATGCTCCAGAATTCTTGTCATCACAATGCTCCAGAATTCTTGTCATCACAATGTTCCATGACCGTGTCATCACAATGCTCCATGGCCCTGGTCATCACAATGCTCCAGATTGCTTGTCATCACAAAGTTCCATGACCGTGTCATGACAATGCACCATGGCCCTTGTCATCACGATGCTCCATAATTCTTGTTATCACAATGTTCCATGACCGTGTCATCACAATGCTCCATGGCCCTTTTCATCACAATGCTCCAGAATTCTTGTCATCACAAAGTTCCATGACCGTGTCATCACAATGCTCCATGGCCCTTGTCATCACAATGCTCCAGAATTCTTGTCATCACAATGTTCCATGACCGTGTCATCACAATGCTCCATGGCCCTTGTCATCACAATGCTCCAGAATTCTTGTCATCACAAAGTTCCATGACCGTGTCATCACAATGCACCATGGCCCTTGTCATCACAATGCTCCAGAATTCATGTCATCACAATGTTCCATGACCGTGTCATCACAATGCTCCATGGTCCTTGTTATCACAATGCTCCAGAATCCTTGTCATCACAATGTTCCATGACCGTGTCATCACAATGCTCCATGGCTCTTGTCATCACAATGCACCAGATTTCTTGTCATCACAATGTTCCATGACCGTGTCATCACAATGCTCCAGAATTCTTGTCATCACAATGTTCCATGACCGTGTCATCACAATGCTCCATGGCCCTTGTCATCACAATGCTCCAGAATTCTTGTCATCACAATGTTCCATGACTGTGTCATCACAATGCTCCATAATTCTTGTCATCACAATGTTCCATGACCGTGTCATCACAATGCTACATGACCCTGGTCATCACAGTTCTCCATGACCTTTGTCATCACAATGCTCTGTATAGTTTTTCATGACAATTCTAAATGACCACTTTAATCATTTTGCTTGCTGACCATTTTCATCACATTTCTCTATTGTCATTACAATTCCCCATGTCCCCATTCTTCACAATGCTCCATGATGCCTGTCATCACAATGCTCAATGGCTTTTGTTATCACAATGCTCCAGGACCAGTTTCATCACAATACTCCATCCCCCTTTTCATCACGGTGCACAATGAATCCTCTCATTACAATGCTCCATGACACTTGTCATCACAATGCTCCATGGCACTTGTCTTCACAATACTCCAGAATTCTTGTCATCACCATGTTCCATGACCATGTCATCACAATACTCCATGGCCCTTGTCATCACAATGCTCCATGGCCCTTGTCATCACAATGCTCCAGAATTCTTGTCATCACAATGTTCCATGACCGTGTCATCACAATGCTCCAGAATTCTTGTCATCACAATGTTCCATGACCATGTCATCACAATGCACCATGGCCCTTGTCACCACAATGCTCCAGAATTCTTGTCATCACAATGTTCCATGACCGTGTCTTCACAATGCTCCATGGCCCTTGTCATCACAATGCTCCAGAATTCTTGTCATCACAATGTTCCATGACCGTGTCATCACAATGCTCCATGGCCCTGGTCATCACAATGCTCCAGATTGCTTGTCATCACAAAGTTCCATGACCGTGTTATCACAATGCACCATGGCCCTTTTCATCACAATGCTCCAGAATTCTTGTCATCACAATGTTCCATGACCGTGTCATCACAATGCTCCATGGCCCTTGTCATTACAATGCCTCAGAATTCTTATCATCACATTGTTCCATGACCGTGTCATCACAATGTTCCATGACCGTGTCATCACAATGCTCCAGAATTCTTGTCATGACAATGCTCCAGAATGCTTGTCATCACAATGTTCCATGACCGTGTCATCACAATGCTCCATGGCCCTGGTCATCACAATGCTCCAGATTGCTTGTCATCACAAAGTTCCATGACCGTGTCATGACAATGCACCATGGCCCTTGTCATCACGATGCTCCAGAATTCTTGTCATCACAATGTTCCATGACCGTGTCATCACAATGCTCCATGGCCCTTGTCATCACAATGCTCCAGAATTCTTGTCATCACAATGTTCCATGACCGTGTCATCACAATGCTCCATGGCCCTTGTCATCACAATGCTCCAGAATTCTTGTCATCACAAAGTTCCATGACCGTGTCATCACAATGCACCATGGCCCTTGTCATCACAATGCTCCAAACTTCTTGTCATCACAATGTTCCATGACCGTGTCATCACAATGCTCCATGGCCCTTGTCATCACAATGGTCCAGAACTCTTGTCATCACAATGTTCCATGACCGTGTCATCACAATGCTCCATGGCCCTTGTCATCACAATGCTCCAGAATTCTTGTCATCACAGTGTTCCATGACCGTGTCATCACAATGCTCCATGGCCCTTGTCATCACAATGCTCCAGAATTATTGTCATCACAAGGTTCCATGACCGTGTCATCACAATGCTCCAGAATTCTTGTCATCACAATGTTCCATGACCGTGTCATCACAATGCTCCAGAATTCTTGTCATCACAATGTTCCCTAACCATGTCATCACAATGCTCCAGAATTCTTGTCATCACAATGCTCCAGAATTCTTGTCATCACAATGTTCCATGACCGTGTCATCACAATGCTCCAGAATTCTTGTCATGACAATGCTCCAGAATTCTTGTCATCACAAAGTTCCATGACCGTGTCATGACAATGCACCATGGACCTTGTCATCACAATGCTCCAGAATTCTTGTCATCACAATGTTCCATGACCGTGTCATCACAATGCTCAATGGCTTTTGTTATCACAATGCTCCAGGACCAGTTTCATCACAATACTCCATCCCCCTTGTCATCACGGTGCACAATGAAACCTCTCATTACAATGCTCCATGACACTTGTCATCACAATGCTCCATGGCCCTTGTCTTCACAATGCTCCAGAATTCTTGTCATCACCATGTTCCATGACCATGTCATCACAATTCTCCATGGCCCTTGTCATCACAATGCTCCATGGCCCTTGTCATCACAATGCTCCAGAATTCTTGTCATCACAATGTTCCATGACCGTGTCATCACAATGCTCCATGGCGCTTGTCTTCACAATGCTCCAGAATTCTTGTCATCACAATGTTCCATGACCGTGTCATCACAATGCTCCAGAATTCTTGTCATCACAATGTTCCATGACCATGTCATCACAATGCACCATGGCCCTTGTCACCACAATGCTCCAGAATTCTTGTCATCACAATGTTCCATGACCGTGTCATCACAATGCTCCATGGCGCTTGTCTTCACAATGCTCCAGAATTCTTGTCATCACAATGTTCCATGACCGTGTCATCACAATGCTCCAGAATTCTTGTCATCACAAAGTTCCATGACCGTGTCATCACAATGCACCATGGCCCTTGTCATCACAATGCTCCAAACTTCTTGTCATCACAATGTTCCATGACCGTGTCATCACAATGCTCCATGGCCCTTGTCATCACAATGCTCCAGATTTCTTGTCATCACAATGTTCCATGACCGTGTCTTCACAATGCTCCATAATTCTTGTCATCAAAATGTTCCATGACCGTGTCATCACAATGCTCCAGAATTCTTGTCATCACAAAGTTCCATGACCGTGTCATCACAATGCACCATGGCCCTTGTCATCACAATGCTCCAAACTTCTTGTCATCACAATGTTCCATGACCGTGTCATCACAATGCTCCATGGCCCTTGTCATCACAATGCTCCAGATTTCTTGTCATCACAATGTTCCATGACCGTGTCTTCACAATGCTCCATAATTCTTGTCATCAAAATGTTCCATGACCGTGTCATCACAATGCTCCAGAATTCTTGTCATCACAATGTTCCATGACCGTGTCATCACAATGCTCCAGAATTCTTTTCATCACAATGCTCCAGAATTCTTGTCATCACAATGTTCCATGACCGTGTCATCACAATGCTCCATGGCCCTGGTCATCACAATGCTCCAGATTGCTTGTCATCACAAAGTTCCATGACCGTGTTATCACAATGCACCATGGCCCTTTTCATCACAATGCTCCAGAATTCTTGTCATCACAATGTTCCATGACCGTGTCATCACAATGCTCCATGGCCCTTGTCATCACAATGCTCCAGAATTCTTGTCATCACAGTGTTCCATGACCGTGTCATCACAATGCTCCATGGCCCTTGTCATCACAATGCTCCAGAATTCTTGTCATCACAAGGTTCCATGACCGTGTCATCACAATGCTCCATAATTCTTGTCATCAAAATGTTCCATGACCGTGTCATCACAATACTCCAGAATTCTTGTCATCACAATGTTCCCTGACCATGTCATCACAATGCTCCAGAATTCTTGTCATCACAATGCTCCAGAATTCTTGTCATCACAATGTTCCATGACCGTGTCATCACAATGCTCCTGAATTCTTGTCATCACAATGCTCCAGAATTCTTGTCATCACAATGTTCCATGACCGTGTCATCACAATGCTCCATGGCCCTGGTCATCACAATGCTCCAGATTGCTTGTCATCACAAAGTTCCATGACCGTGTCATGACAATGCACCATGGCCCTTGTCATCACGATGCTCCAGAATTCTTGTCATCACAATGTTCCATGACCGTGTCATCACAATGCTGCATGGCCCTTGTCATCACAATGCTCCATAATTCTTGTCATCACAATGTTCCATGACCGTGTCATCACAATGCTCCATAATTCTTGTTATCACAATGTTCCATGACCGTGTCATCACAATGCTCCATGGCCCTTTTCATCACAATGCTCCAGAATTCTTGTCATCACAAAGTTCCATGACCGTGTCATCACAATGCTCCATGGCCCTTGTCATCACAATGCTCCAGAATTCTTGTCATCACAATGTTCCATGACCGTGTCATCACAATGCTCCATGGCCCTTGTCATCACAATGCTCCAGAATTCATGTCATCACAAAGTTCCATGACCGTGTCATCACAATGCACCATGGCCCTTGTCATCACAATGCTCCAAACTTCTTGTCATCACAATGTTCCATGACCGTGTCATCACAATGCTCCATGGCCCTTGTCATCACAATGCTCCAGAACTCTTGTCATCACAATGTTCCATGACCGTGTCATCACAATGCTCCTTGGCCCTTGTCATCACAATGCTCCACATTTCTTGTCATCACAATGTTCCATGACCGTGTCATCACAATGCTCCATAATTCTTGTCATCAAAATGTTCCATGACCGTGTCATCACAATGCTCCAGAATTCTTGTCATCACAATGTTCCATGACCGTGTCATCACAATGCTCCAGAATTCTTTTCATCACAATGCTCCAGAATTCTTGTCATCACAATGTTCCATGACCGTGTCATCACAATGCTCCATGGCCCTGGTCATCACAATGCTCCAGATTGCTTTTCATCACAAAGTTCCATGACCGTGTTATCACAATGCACCATGGCCCTTGTCATCACAATGCTCCACAATTCTTGTCATCACAATGTTCCATGACCGTGTCATCACAATGCTCCATGGCCCTGGTCATCACAATGCTCCAGATTGCTTGTCATCACAAAGTTCCATGACCGTGTTATCACAATGCACCATGGCCCTTTTCATCACAATGCTCCAGAATTCTTGTCATCACAATGTTCCATGACCGTGTCATCACAATGCTCCATGGCCCTTGTCATCACAATGCTCCAGAATTCTTGTCATCACAGTGTTCCATGACCGTGTCATCACAATGCTCCATGGCCCTTGTCATCACAATGCTCCAGAATTCTTGTCATCACAAGGTTCCATGACCGTGTCATCACAATGCTCCATAATTCTTGTCATCAAAATGTTCCATGACCGTGTCATCACAATACTCCAGAATTCTTGTCATCACAATGTTCCCTGACCATGTCATCACAATGCTCCAGAATTCTTGTCATCACAATGCTCCAGAATTATTGTCATCACAATGTTCCATGACCGTGTCATCACAATGCTCCTGAATTCTTGTCATCACAATGCTCCAGAATTCTTGTCATCACAATGTTCCATGACCGTGTCATCACAATGCTCCATGGCCCTGGTCATCACAATGCTCCAGATTGCTTGTCATCACAAAGTTCCATGACCGTGTCATGACAATGCACCATGGCCCTTGTCATCACGATGCTCCAGAATTCTTGTCATCACAATGTTCCATGACCGTGTCATCACAATGCTGCATGGCCCTTGTCATCACAATGCTCCATAATTCTTGTCATCACAATGTTCCATGACCGTGTCATCACAATGCTCCATAATTCTTGTTATCACAATGTTCCATGACCGTGTCATCACAATGCTCCATGGCCCTTTTCATCACAATGCTCCAGAATTCTTGTCATCACAAAGTTCCATGACCGTGTCATCACAATGCTCCATGGCCCTTGTCATCACAATGCTCCAGAATTCTTGTCATCACAATGTTCCATGACCGTGTCATCACAATGCTCCATGGCCCTTGTCATCACAATGCTCCAGAATTCTTGTCATCACAAAGTTCCATGACCGTGTCATCACAATGCACCATGGCCCTTGTCATCACAATGCTCCAAACTTCTTGTCATCACAATGTTCCATGACCGTGTCATCACAATGCTCCATGGCCCTTGTCATCACAATGCTCCAGAACTCTTGTCATCACAATGTTCCATGACCGTGTCATCACAATGCTCCTTGGCCCTTGTCATCACAATGCTCCAGATTTCTTGTCATCACAATGTTCCATGACCGTGTCATCACAATGCTCCATAATTCTTGTCATCAAAATGTTCCATGACCGTGTCATCACAATGCTCCAGAATTCTTGTCATCACAATGTTCCATGACCGTGTCATCACAATGCTCCAGAATTCTTTTCATCACAATGCTCCAGAATTCTTGTCATCACAATGTTCCATGACCGTGTCATCACAATGCTCCATGGCCCTGGTCATCACAATGCTCCAGATTGCTTTTCAGCACAAAGTTCCATGACCGTGTTATCACAATGCACCATGGCCCTTGTCATCACAATGCTCCACAATTCTTGTCATCACAATGTTCCATGACCGTGTCATCACAATGCTCCATGGCCCTTGTCATCACAATGCTCCAGAATTCTTGTCATCACAGAGTTCCATGACCGTGTCATCACAATGCTCCATGGCCCTTGTCATCACAATGCTCCAGAATTATTGTCATCACAAGGTTCCATGACCGTGTCATCACAATGCTCCAGAATTCTTGTCATCACAATGTTCCATGACCGTGTCATCACAATGCTCCAGAATACTTGTCATCACAATGTTCCCTAACCATGTCATCACAATGCTCCAGAATTCTTGTCATCACAATGCTCCAGAATTCTTGTCATCACAATGTTCCATGACCGTGTCATCACAATGCTCCAGAATTCTTGTCATGACAATGCTCCAGAATTCTTGTCATCACAATGTTCCATGACCGTGTCATCACAATGCTCCATAATTCTTGTCATCAAAATGTTCCATGACCGTGTCATCACAATGCTCCAGAATTCTTGTCATCACAATGTTCCATGACCGTGTCATCACAATGCTCCAGAATTCTTTTCATCACAATGCTCCAGAATTCTTGTCATCACAATGTTCCATGACCGTGTCATCACAATGCTCCATGGCCCTGGTCATCACAATGCTCCAGATTGCTTTTCATCACAAAGTTCCATGACCGTGTTATCACAATGCACCATGGCCCTTGTCATCACAATGCTCCAGAATTCTTGTCATCACAATGTTCCATGACCGTGTCATCACAATGCTCCATGGCCCTTGTCATCACAATGCTCCAGAATTCTTGTCATCACAGAGTTCCATGACCGTGTCATCACAATGCTCCATGGCCCTTGTCATCACAATGCTCCAGAATTATTGTCATCACAAGGTTCCATGACCGTGTCATCACAATGCTCCAGAATTCTTGTCATCACAATGTTCCATGACCGTGTCATCACAATGCTCCAGAATTCTTGTCATCACAATGTTCCCTAACCATGTCATCACAATGCTCCAGAATTCTTGTCATCACAATGCTCCAGAATTCTTGTCATCACAATGTTCCATGACCGTGTCATCACAATGCTCCAGAATTCTTGTCATGACAATGCTCCAGAATTCTTGTCATCACAATGTTCCATGACCGTGTCATCACAATGCTCCATGGCCCTGGTCATCACAATGCTCCAGATTGCTTGTCATCACAATGTTCCATGACCGTGTCATCACAATGCTCCATGGTACTTGTCATCACAATGCTCCAGAATCCTTGTCATCACAATGTTCCATGACCGTGTCATCACAATGCTCCATGGCTCTTGTCATCACAATGCACCAGATTTCTTGTCATCACAATGTTCCATGACCGTGTCATCACAATGCTCCAGAATTCTTGTCATCACAATGTTCCATGACCGTGTCATCACAATGCTCCATGGCCCTTGTCATCACAATGCTCCAGAATTCTTGTCATCACAATGTTCCATGACCGTGTCATCACAATGCTCCATAATTCTTGTCATCACAATGTTCCATGACCGTGTCATCACAATGCTACATGACCCTGGTCATCACAGTTCTCCATGACCTTTGTCATCACAATGCTCTGTATAGTTTTTCATGACAATTCTAAATGACCACTTTAATCATTTTGCTTGCTGACCATTTTCATCACATTTCTCTATTGTCATTACAATTCCCCATGTCCCCATTCTTCACAATGCTCCATGATGCCTGTCATCACAATGCTCAATGGCTTTTGTTATCACAATGCTCCAGGACCAGTTTCATCACAATACTCCATCCCCCTTGTCATCACGGTGCACAATGAAACCTCTCATTACAATGCTCCATGACACTTGTCATCACAATGCTCCATGGCCCTTGTCTTCACAATACTCCAGAATTCTTGTCATCACCATGTTCCATGACCATGTCATCACAATACTCCATGGCCCTTGTCATCACAATGCTCCATGGCCCTTGTCATCACAATGCTCCAGAATTCTTGTCATCACAATGTTCCATGACCGTGTCATCACAATGCTCCAGAATTCTTGTCATCACAATGTTCCATGACCATGTCATCACAATGCACCATGGCCCTTGTCACCACAATGCTCCAGAATTCTTGTCATCACAATGTTCCATGACCGTGTCATCACAATGCTCCATGGCACTTGTCATCACAATGCTCCAGAATTCTTGTCATCACAATGTTCCATGACCGTGTCATCACAATGCTCCATGGCCCTGGTCATCACAATGCTCCAGATTGCTTGTCATCACAAAGTTCCATGACCGTGTTATCACAATGCACCATGGCCCTTTTCATCACAATGCTCCAGAATTCTTGTCATCACAATGTTCCATGACCGTGTCATCACAATGCTCCAGAATTCTTGTCATGACAATGCTCCAGAATTCTTGTCATCACAATGTTCCATGACCGTGTCATCACAATGCTCCATAATTCTTGTCATCAAAATGTTCCATGACCGTGTCATCACAATGCTCCAGAATTCTTGTCATCACAATGTTCCATGACCGTGTCATCACAATGCTCCAGAATTCTTTTCATCACAATGCTCCAGAATTCTTGTCATCACAATGTTCCATGACCGTGTCATCACAATGCTCCATGGCCCTGGTCATCACAATGCTCCAGATTGCTTTTCATCACAAAGTTCCATGACCGTGTTATCACAATGCACCATGGCCCTTGTCATCACAATGCTCCAGAATTCTTGTCATCACAATGTTCCATGACCGTGTCATCACAATGCTCCATGGCCCTTGTCATCACAATGCTCCAGAATTCTTGTCATCACAGAGTTCCATGACCGTGTCATCACAATGCTCCATGGCCCTTGTCATCACAATGCTCCAGAATTATTGTCATCACAAGGTTCCATGACCGTGTCATCACAATGCTCCAGAATTCTTGTCATCACAATGTTCCATGACCGTGTCATCACAATGCTCCAGAATTCTTGTCATCACAATGTTCCCTAACCATGTCATCACAATGCTCCAGAATTCTTGTCATCACAATGCTCCAGAATTCTTGTCATCACAATGTTCCATGACCGTGTCATCACAATGCTCCAGAATTCTTGTCATGACAATGCTCCAGAATTCTTGTCATCACAATGTTCCATGACCGTGTCATCACAATGCTCCATGGCCCTGGTCATCACAATGCTCCAGATTGCTTGTCATCACAATGTTCCATGACCGTGTCATCACAATGCTCCATGGTACTTGTCATCACAATGCTCCAGAATTCTTGTCATCACAAAGTTCCATGACCGTGTCATCACAATGCACCATGGCCCTTGTCATCACAATGCTCCAGAATTCATGTCATCACAATGTTCCATGACCGTGTCATCACAATGCTCCATGGTCCTTGTCATCACAATGCTCCAGAATCCTTGTCATCACAATGTTCCATGACCGTGTCATCACAATGCTCCATGGCTCTTGTCATCACAATGCACCAGATTTCTTGTCATCACAATGTTCCATGACCGTGTCATCACAATGCTCCAGAATTCTTGTCATCACAATGTTCCATGACCGTGTCATCACAATGCTCCATGGCCCTTGTCATCACAATGCTCCAGAATTCTTGTCATCACAATGTTCCATGACTGTGTCATCACAATGCTCCATAATTCTTGTCATCACAATGTTCCATGACCGTGTCATCACAATGCTACATGACCCTGGTCATCACAGTTCTCCATGACCTTTGTCATCACAATGCTCTGTATAGTTTTTCATGACAATTCTAAATGACCACTTTAATCATTTTGCTTGCTGACCATTTTCATCACATTTCTCTATTGTCATTACAATTCCCCATGTCCCCATTCTTCACAATGCTCCATGATGCCTGTCATCACAATGCTCAATGGCTTTTGTTATCACAATGCTCCAGGACCAGTTTCATCACAATACTCCATCCCCCTTTTCATCACGGTGCACAATGAAACCTCTCATTACAATGCTCCATGACACTTGTCATCACAATGCTCCATGGCACTTGTCTTCACAATACTCCAGAATTCTTGTCATCACCATGTTCCATGACCATGTCATCACAATACTCCATGGCCCTTGTCATCACAATGCTCCATGGCCCTTGTCATCACAATGCTCCAGAATTCTTGTCATCACAATGTTCCATGACCGTGTCATCACAATGCTCCAGAATTCTTGTCATCACAATGTTCCATGACCATGTCATCACAATGCACCATGGCCCTTGTCACCACAATGCTCCAGAATTCTTGTCATCACAATGTTCCATGACCGTGTCTTCACAATGCTCCATGGCCCTTGTCATCACAATGCTCCAGAATTCTTGTCATCACAATGTTCCATGACCGTGTCATCACAATGCTCCATGGCCCTGGTCATCACAATGCTCCAGATTGCTTGTCATCACAAAGTTCCATGACCGTGTTATCACAATGCACCATGGCCCTTTTCATCACAATGCTCCAGAATTCTTGTCATCACAATGTTCCATGACCGTGTCATCACAATGCTCCATGGCCCTTGTCATTACAATGCCTCAGAATTCTTATCATCACATTGTTCCATGACCGTGTCATCACAATGCTCCATGGCCCTTGTCATCACAATGCTCCAGAATTCTTGTCATCACAAGGCTCCATGACCGTGTCATCACAATGCTCCATAATTCTTGTCATCAAAATGTTCCATGACCGTGTCATCACAATGCTCCAGAATTCTTGTCATCACAAGGTTCCCTGACCATGTCATCACAATGCTCCAGAATTCTTGTCATCACAATGCTCCAGAATTCTTGTCATCACAATGTTCCATGACCGTGTCATCACAATGCTCCAGAATTCTTGTCATGACAATGCTCCAGAATGCTTGTCATCACAATGTTCCATGACCGTGTCATCACAATGCTCCATGGCCCTGGTCATCACAATGCTCCAGATTGCTTGTCATCACAAAGTTCCATGACCGTGTCATGACAATGCACCATGGCCCTTGTCATCACGATGCTCCAGAATTCTTGTCATCACAATGTTCCATGACCGTGTCATCACAATGCTCCATGGCCCTTGTCATCACAATGCTCCAGAATTCTTGTCATCACAATGTTCCATGACCGTGTCATCACAATGCTCCATGGCCCTTGTCATCACAATGCTCCAGAATTCTTGTCATCACAAAGTTCCATGACCGTGTCATCACAATGCACCATGGCCCTTGTCATCACAATGCTCCAAACTTCTTGTCATCACAATGTTCCATGACCGTGTCATCACAATGCTCCATGGCCCTTGTCATCACAATGGTCCAGAACTCTTGTCATCACAATGTTCCATGACCGTGTCATCACAATGCTCCATGGCCCTTGTCATCACAATGCTCCAGAATTCTTGTCATCACAGTGTTCCATGACCGTGTCATCACAATGCTCCATGGCCCTTGTCATCACAATGCTCCAGAATTATTGTCATCACAAGGTTCCATGACCGTGTCATCACAATGCTCCAGAATTCTTGTCATCACAATGTTCCATGACCGTGTCATCACAATGCTCCAGAATTCTTGTCATCACAATGTTCCCTAACCATGTCATCACAATGCTCCAGAATTCTTGTCATCACAATGCTCCAGAATTCTTGTCATCACAATGTTCCATGACCGTGTCATCACAATGCTCCAGAATTCTTGTCATGACAATGCTCCAGAATTCTTGTCATCACAAAGTTCCATGACCGTGTCATGACAATGCACCATGGACCTTGTCATCACAATGCTCCAGAATTCTTGTCATCACAATGTTCCATGACCGTGTCATCACAATGCTCAATGGCTTTTGTTATCACAATGCTCCAGGACCAGTTTCATCACAATACTCCATCCCCCTTGTCATCACGGTGCACAATGAAACCTCTCATTACAATGCTCCATGACACTTGTCATCACAATGCTCCATGGCCCTTGTCTTCACAATGCTCCAGAATTCTTGTCATCACCATGTTCCATGACCATGTCATCACAATTCTCCATGGCCCTTGTCATCACAATGCTCCATGGCCCTTGTCATCACAATGCTCCAGAATTCTTGTCATCACAATGTTCCATGACCGTGTCATCACAATGCTCCATGGCGCTTGTCTTCACAATGCTCCAGAATTCTTGTCATCACAATGTTCCATGACCGTGTCATCACAATGCTCCAGAATTCTTGTCATCACAATGTTCCATGACCATGTCATCACAATGCACCATGGCCCTTGTCACCACAATGCTCCAGAATTCTTGTCATCACAATGTTCCATGACCGTGTCATCACAATGCTCCATGGCGCTTGTCTTCACAATGCTCCAGAATTCTTGTCATCACAATGTTCCATGACCGTGTCATCACAATGCTCCAGAATTCTTGTCATCACAAAGTTCCATGACCGTGTCATCACAATGCACCATGGCCCTTGTCATCACAATGCTCCAAACTTCTTGTCATCACAATGTTCCATGACCGTGTCATCACAATGCTCCATGGCCCTTGTCATCACAATGCTCCAGATTTCTTGTCATCACAATGTTCCATGACCGTGTCTTCACAATGCTCCATAATTCTTGTCATCAAAATGTTCCATGACCGTGTCATCACAATGCTCCAGAATTCTTGTCATCACAAAGTTCCATGACCGTGTCATCACAATGCACCATGGCCCTTGTCATCACAATGCTCCAAACTTCTTGTCATCACAATGTTCCATGACCGTGTCATCACAATGCTCCATGGCCCTTGTCATCACAATGCTCCAGATTTCTTGTCATCACAATGTTCCATGACCGTGTCTTCACAATGCTCCATAATTCTTGTCATCAAAATGTTCCATGACCGTGTCATCACAATGCTCCAGAATTCTTGTCATCACAATGTTCCATGACCGTGTCATCACAATGCTCCAGAATTCTTTTCATCACAATGCTCCAGAATTCTTGTCATCACAATGTTCCATGACCGTGTCATCACAATGCTCCATGGCCCTGGTCATCACAATGCTCCAGATTGCTTGTCATCACAAAGTTCCATGACCGTGTTATCACAATGCACCATGGCCCTTTTCATCACAATGCTCCAGAATTCTTGTCATCACAATGTTCCATGACCGTGTCATCACAATGCTCCATGGCCCTTGTCATCACAATGCTCCAGAATTCTTGTCATCACAGTGTTCCATGACCGTGTCATCACAATGCTCCATGGCCCTTGTCATCACAATGCTCCAGAATTCTTGTCATCACAAGGTTCCATGACCGTGTCATCACAATGCTCCATAATTCTTGTCATCAAAATGTTCCATGACCGTGTCATCACAATACTCCAGAATTCTTGTCATCACAATGTTCCCTGACCATGTCATCACAATGCTCCAGAATTCTTGTCATCACAATGCTCCAGAATTCTTGTCATCACAATGTTCCATGACCGTGTCATCACAATGCTCCTGAATTCTTGTCATCACAATGCTCCAGAATTCTTGTCATCACAATGTTCCATGACCGTGTCATCACAATGCTCCATGGCCCTGGTCATCACAATGCTCCAGATTGCTTGTCATCACAAAGTTCCATGACCGTGTCATGACAATGCACCATGGCCCTTGTCATCACGATGCTCCAGAATTCTTGTCATCACAATGTTCCATGACCGTGTCATCACAATGCTGCATGGCCCTTGTCATCACAATGCTCCATAATTCTTGTCATCACAATGTTCCATGACCGTGTCATCACAATGCTCCATAATTCTTGTTATCACAATGTTCCATGACCGTGTCATCACAATGCTCCATGGCCCTTTTCATCACAATGCTCCAGAATTCTTGTCATCACAAAGTTCCATGACCGTGTCATCACAATGCTCCATGGCCCTTGTCATCACAATGCTCCAGAATTCTTGTCATCACAATGTTCCATGACCGTGTCATCACAATGCTCCATGGCCCTTGTCATCACAATGCTCCAGAATTCTTGTCATCACAAAGTTCCATGACCGTGTCATCACAATGCACCATGGCCCTTGTCATCACAATGCTCCAAACTTCTTGTCATCACAATGTTCCATGACCGTGTCATCACAATGCTCCATGGCCCTTGTCATCACAATGCTCCAGAACTCTTGTCATCACAATGTTCCATGACCGTGTCATCACAATGCTCCTTGGCCCTTGTCATCACAATGCTCCACATTTCTTGTCATCACAATGTTCCATGACCGTGTCATCACAATGCTCCATAATTCTTGTCATCAAAATGTTCCATGACCGTGTCATCACAATGCTCCAGAATTCTTGTCATCACAATGTTCCATGACCGTGTCATCACAATGCTCCAGAATTCTTTTCATCACAATGCTCCAGAATTCTTGTCATCACAATGTTCCATGACCGTGTCATCACAATGCTCCATGGCCCTGGTCATCACAATGCTCCAGATTGCTTTTCATCACAAAGTTCCATGACCGTGTTATCACAATGCACCATGGCCCTTGTCATCACAATGCTCCACAATTCTTGTCATCACAATGTTCCATGACCGTGTCATCACAATGCTCCATGGCCCTGGTCATCACAATGCTCCAGATTGCTTGTCATCACAAAGTTCCATGACCGTGTTATCACAATGCACCATGGCCCTTTTCATCACAATGCTCCAGAATTCTTGTCATCACAATGTTCCATGACCGTGTCATCACAATGCTCCATGGCCCTTGTCATCACAATGCTCCAGAATTCTTGTCATCACAGTGTTCCATGACCGTGTCATCACAATGCTCCATGGCCCTTGTCATCACAATGCTCCAGAATTCTTGTCATCACAAGGTTCCATGACCGTGTCATCACAATGCTCCATAATTCTTGTCATCAAAATGTTCCATGACCGTGTCATCACAATACTCCAGAATTCTTGTCATCACAATGTTCCCTGACCATGTCATCACAATGCTCCAGAATTCTTGTCATCACAATGCTCCAGAATTCTTGTCATCACAATGTTCCATGACCGTGTCATCACAATGCTCCATGGCCCTGGTCATCACAATGCTCCAGATTGCTTGTCATCACAAAGTTCCATGACCGTGTCATGACAATGCACCATGGCCCTTGTCATCACGATGCTCCAGAATTCTTGTCATCACAATGATCCATGACCGTGTCATCACAATGCTGCATGGCCCTTGTCATCACAATGCTCCATAATTCTTGTCATCACAATGTTCCATGACCGTGTCATCACAATGCTCCATAATTCTTGTTATCACAATGTTCCATGACCGTGTCATCACAATGCTCCATGGCCCTTTTCATCACAATGCTCCAGAATTCTTGTCATCACAAAGTTCCATGACCGTGTCATCACAATGCTCCATGGCCCTTGTCATCACAATGCTCCAGAATTCTTGTCATCACAATGTTCCATGACCGTGTCATCACAATGCTCCATGGCCCTTGTCATCACAATGCTCCAGAATTCTTGTCATCACAAAGTTCCATGACCGTGTCATCACAATGCACCATGGCCCTTGTCATCACAATGCTCCAAACTTCTTGTCATCACAATGTTCCATGACCGTGTCATCACAATGCTCCATGGCCCTTGTCATCACAATGCTCCAGAACTCTTGTCATCACAATGTTCCATGACCGTGTCATCACAATGCTCCTTGGCCCTTGTCATCACAATGCTCCAGATTTCTTGTCATCACAATGTTCCATGACCGTGTCATCACAATGCTCCATAATTCTTGTCATCAAAATGTTCCATGACCGTGTCATCACAATGCTCCAGAATTCTTGTCATCACAATGTTCCATGACCGTGTCATCACAATGCTCCAGAATTCTTTTCATCACAATGCTCCAGAATTCTTGTCATCACAATGTTCCATGACCGTGTCATCACAATGCTCCATGGCCCTGGTCATCACAATGCTCCAGATTGCTTTTCAGCACAAAGTTCCATGACCGTGTTATCACAATGCACCATGGCCCTTGTCATCACAATGCTCCACAATTCTTGTCATCACAATGTTCCATGACCGTGTCATCACAATGCTCCATGGCCCTTGTCATCACAATGCTCCAGAATTCTTGTCATCACAGAGTTCCATGACCGTGTCATCACAATGCTCCATGGCCCTTGTCATCACAATGCTCCAGAATTATTGTCATCACAAGGTTCCATGACCGTGTCATCACAATGCTCCAGAATTCTTGTCATCACAATGTTCCATGACCGTGTCATCACAATGCTCCAGAATACTTGTCATCACAATGTTCCCTAACCATGTCATCACAATGCTCCAGAATTCTTGTCATCACAATGCTCCAGAATTCTTGTCATCACAATGTTCCATGACCGTGTCATCACAATGCTCCAGAATTCTTGTCATGACAATGCTCCAGAATTCTTGTCATCACAATGTTCCATGACCGTGTCATCACAATGCTCCATAATTCTTGTCATCAAAATGTTCCATGACCGTGTCATCACAATGCTCCAGAATTCTTGTCATCACAATGTTCCATGACCGTGTCATCACAATGCTCCAGAATTCTTTTCATCACAATGCTCCAGAATTCTTGTCATCACAATGTTCCATGACCGTGTCATCACAATGCTCCATGGCCCTGGTCATCACAATGCTCCAGATTGCTTTTCATCACAAAGTTCCATGACCGTGTTATCACAATGCACCATGGCCCTTGTCATCACAATGCTCCAGAATTCTTGTCATCACAATGTTCCATGACCGTGTCATCACAATGCTCCATGGCCCTTGTCATCACAATGCTCCAGAATTCTTGTCATCACAGAGTTCCATGACCGTGTCATCACAATGCTCCATGGCCCTTGTCATCACAATGCTCCAGAATTATTGTCATCACAAGGTTCCATGACCGTGTCATCACAATGCTCCAGAATTCTTGTCATCACAATGTTCCATGACCGTGTCATCACAATGCTCCAGAATTCTTGTCATCACAATGTTCCCTAACCATGTCATCACAATGCTCCAGAATTCTTGTCATCACAATGCTCCAGAATTCTTGTCATCACAATGTTCCATGACCGTGTCATCACAATGCTCCAGAATTCTTGTCATGACAATGCTCCAGAATTCTTGTCATCACAATGTTCCATGACCGTGTCATCACAATGCTCCATGGCCCTGGTCATCACAATGCTCCAGATTGCTTGTCATCACAATGTTCCATGACCGTGTCATCACAATGCTCCATGGTACTTGTCATCACAATGCTCCAGAATCCTTGTCATCACAATGTTCCATGACCGTGTCATCACAATGCTCCATGGCTCTTGTCATCACAATGCACCAGATTTCTTGTCATCACAATGTTCCATGACCGTGTCATCACAATGCTCCAGAATTCTTGTCATCACAATGTTCCATGACCGTGTCATCACAATGCTCCATGGCCCTTGTCATCACAATGCTCCAGAATTCTTGTCATCACAATGTTCCATGACCGTGTCATCACAATGCTCCATAATTCTTGTCATCACAATGTTCCATGACCGTGTCATCACAATGCTACATGACCCTGGTCATCACAGTTCTCCATGACCTTTGTCATCACAATGCTCTGTATAGTTTTTCATGACAATTCTAAATGACCACTTTAATCATTTTGCTTGCTGACCATTTTCATCACATTTCTCTATTGTCATTACAATTCCCCATGTCCCCATTCTTCACAATGCTCCATGATGCCTGTCATCACAATGCTCAATGGCTTTTGTTATCACAATGCTCCAGGACCAGTTTCATCACAATACTCCATCCCCCTTTTCATCACGGTGCACAATGAAACCTCTCATTACAATGCTCCATGACACTTGTCATCACAATGCTCCATGGCACTTGTCTTCACAATACTCCAGAATTCTTGTCATCACCATGTTCCATGACCATGTCATCACAATACTCCATGGCCCTTGTCATCACAATGCTCCATGGCCCTTGTCATCACAATGCTCCAGAATTCTTGTCATCACAATGTTCCATGACCGTGTCATCACAATGCTCCAGAATTCTTGTCATCACAATGTTCCATGACCATGTCATCACAATGCACCATGGCCCTTGTCACCACAATGCTCCAGAATTCTTGTCATCACAATGTTCCATGACCGTGTCATCACAATGCTCCATGGCCCTTGTCATCACAATGCTCCAGAATTCTTGTCATCACAATGTTCCATGACCGTGTCATCACAATGCTCCATGGCCCTGGTCATCACAATGCTCCAGATTGCTTGTCATCACAAAGTTCCATGACCGTGTTATCACAATGCACCATGGCCCTTTTCATCACAATGCTCCAGAATTCTTGTCATCACAATGTTCCATGACCGTGTCATCACAATGCTCCAGAATTCTTGTCATGACAATGCTCCAGAATTCTTGTCATCACAATGTTCCATGACCGTGTCATCACAATGCTCCATAATTCTTGTCATCAAAATGTTCCATGACCGTGTCATCACAATGCTCCAGAATTCTTGTCATCACAATGTTCCATGACCGTGTCATCACAATGCTCCAGAATTCTTTTCATCACAATGCTCCAGAATTCTTGTCATCACAATGTTCCATGACCGTGTCATCACAATGCTCCATGGCCCTGGTCATCACAATGCTCCAGATTGCTTTTCATCACAAAGTTCCATGACCGTGTTATCACAATGCACCATGGCCCTTGTCATCACAATGCTCCAGAATTCTTGTCATCACAATGTTCCATGACCGTGTCATCACAATGCTCCATGGCCCTTGTCATCACAATGCTCCAGAATTCTTGTCATCACAGAGTTCCATGACCGTGTCATCACAATGCTCCATGGCCCTTGTCATCACAATGCTCCAGAATTATTGTCATCACAAGGTTCCATGACCGTGTCATCACAATGCTCCAGAATTCTTGTCATCACAATGTTCCATGACCGTGTCATCACAATGCTCCAGAATTCTTGTCATCACAATGTTCCCTAACCATGTCATCACAATGCTCCAGAATTCTTGTCATCACAATGCTCCAGAATTCTTGTCATCACAATGTTCCATGACCGTGTCATCACAATGCTCCAGAATTCTTGTCATGACAATGCTCCAGAATTCTTGTCATCACAATGTTCCATGACCGTGTCATCACAATGCTCCATGGCCCTGGTCATCACAATGCTCCAGATTGCTTGTCATCACAATGTTCCATGACCGTGTCATCACAATGCTCCATGGTACTTGTCATCACAATGCTCCAGAATCCTTGTCATCACAATGTTCCATGACCGTGTCATCACAATGCTCCATGGCTCTTGTCATCACAATGCACCAGATTTCTTGTCATCACAATGTTCCATGACCGTGTCATCACAATGCTCCAGAATTCTTGTCATCACAATGTTCCATGACCGTGTCATCACAATGCTCCATGGCCCTTGTCATCACAATGCTCCAGAATTCTTGTCATCACAATGTTCCATGACCGTGTCATCACAATGCTCCATAATTCTTGTCATCACAATGTTCCATGACCGTGTCATCACAATGCTACATGACCCTGGTCATCACAGTTCTCCATGACCTTTGTCATCACAATGCTCTGTATAGTTTTTCATGACAATTCTAAATGACCACTTTAATCATTTTGCTTGCTGACCATTTTCATCACATTTCTCTATTGTCATTACAATTCCCCATGTCCCCATTCTTCACAATGCTCCATGATGCCTGTCATCACAATGCTCAATGGCTTTTGTTATCACAATGCTCCAGGACCAGTTTCATCACAATACTCCATCCCCCTTTTCATCACGGTGCACAATGAAACCTCTCATTACAATGCTCCATGACACTTGTCATCACAATGCTCCATGGCACTTGTCTTCACAATACTCCAGAATTCTTGTCATCACCATGTTCCATGACCATGTCATCACAATACTCCATGGCCCTTGTCATCACAATGCTCCATGGCCCTTGTCATCACAATGCTCCAGAATTCTTGTCATCACAATGTTCCATGACCGTGTCATCACAATGCTCCAGAATTCTTGTCATCACAATGTTCCATGACCATGTCATCACAATGCACCATGGCCCTTGTCACCACAATGCTCCAGAATTCTTGTCATCACAATGTTCCATGACCGTGTCATCACAATGCTCCATGGCCCTTGTCATCACAATGCTCCAGAATTCTTGTCATCACAATGTTCCATGACCGTGTCATCACAATGCTCCATGGCCCTGGTCATCACAATGCTCCAGATTGCTTGTCATCACAAAGTTCCATGACCGTGTTATCACAATGCACCATGGCCCTTTTCATCACAATGCTCCAGAATTCTTGTCATCACAATGTTCCATGACCGTGTCATCACAATGCTCCATGGCCCTTGTCATTACAATGCTCCAGAATTCTTATCATCACATTGTTCCATGACCGTGTCATCACAATGCTCCATGGCCCTTGTCATCACAATGCTCCAGAATTCTTGTCATCACAAGGCTCCATGACCGTGTCATCACAATGCTCCATAATTCTTGTCATCAAAATGTTCCATGACCGTGTCATCACAATGCTCCAGAATTCTTGTCATCACAAGGTTCCCTGACCATGTCATCACAATGCTCCAGAATTCTTGTCATCACAATGCTCCAGAATTCTTGTCATCACAATGTTCCATGACCGTGTCATCACAATGCTCCAGAATTCTTGTCATGACAATGCTCCAGAATGCTTGTCATCACAATGTTCCATGACCGTGTCATCACAATGCTCCATGGCCCTGGTCATCACAATGCTCCAGATTGCTTGTCATCACAAAGTTCCATGACCGTGTCATGACAATGCACCATGGCCCTTGTCATCACGATGCTCCAGAATTCTTGTCATCACAATGTTCCATGACCGTGTCATCACAATGCTCCATGGCCCTTGTCATCACAATGCTCCAGAATTCTTGTCATCACAATGTTCCATGACCATGTCATCACAATGCTCCATGGCCCTGGTCATCACAATGCTCCAGAATTCTTGTCATCACAAAGTTCCATGACCGTGTCATCACAATGCACCATGGCCCTTGTCATCACAATGCTCCAAACTTCTTGTCATCACAATGTTCCATGACCGTGTCATCACAATGCTCCATGGCCCTTGTCATCACAATGGTCCAGAATTCTTGTCATCACAATGTTCCATGACCGTGTCATCACAATGCTCCATGGCCCTTGTCATCACAATGCTCCAGAATTCTTGTCATCACAGTGTTCCATGACCGTGTCATCACAATGCTCCATGGCCCTTGTCATCACAATGCTCCAGAATTATTGTCATCACAAGGTTCCATGACCGTGTCATCACAATGCTCCAGAATTCTTGTCATCACAATGTTCCATGACCGTGTCATCACAATGCTCCAGAATTCTTGTCATCACAATGTTCCCTAACCATGTCATCACAATGCTCCAGAATTCTTGTCATCACAATGCTCCAGAATTCTTGTCATCACAATGTTCCATGACCGTGTCATCACAATGCTCCAGAATTCTTGTCATGACAATGATCCAGAATTCTTGTCATCACAATGTTCCATGACCGTGTCATCACAATGCTCCATGGCCCTGGTCATCACAATGCTCCAGATTGCTTGTCATCACAATGTTCCATGACCGTGTCATCACAATGCTCCATGGTACTTGTCATCACAATGCTCCAGAATCCTTGTCATCACAATGTTCCATGACCGTGTCATCACAATGCTCCATGGCTCTTGTCATCACAATGCACCAGATTTCTTGTCATCACAATGTTCCATGACCGTGTCATCACAATGCTCCAGAATTCTTGTCATCACAATGTTCCATGACCGTGTCATCACAATGCTCCATGGCCCTTGTCATCACAATGCTCCAGAATTCTTGTCATCACAATGTTCCATGACCGTGTCATCACAATGCTCCATAATTCTTGTCATCACAATGTTCCATGACCGTGTCATCACAATGCTACATGACCCTGGTCATCACAGTTCTCCATGACCTTTGTCATCACAATGCTCTGTATAGTTTTTCATGACAATTCTAAATGACCACTTTAATCATTTTGCTTGCTGACCATTTTCATCACATTTCTCTATTGTCATTACAATTCCCCATGTCCCCATTCTTCACAATGCTCCATGATGCCTGTCATCACAATGCTCAATGGCTTTTGTTATCACAATGCTCCAGGACCAGTTTCATCACAATACTCCATCCCCCTTTTCATCACGGTGCACAATGAATCCTCTCATTACAATGCTCCATGACACTTGTCATCACAATGCTCCATGGCACTTGTCTTCACAATACTCCAGAATTCTTGTCATCACCATGTTCCATGACCATGTCATCACAATACTCCATGGCCCTTGTCATCACAATGCTCCATGGCCCTTGTCATCACAATGCTCCAGAATTCTTGTCATCACAAAGTTCCATGACCGTGTCATCACAATGCACCATGGCCCTTGTCATCACAATGCTCCAAACTTCTTGTCATCACAATGTTCCATGACCGTGTCATCACAATGCTCCATGGCCCTTGTCATCACAATGGTCCAGAACTCTTGTCATCACAATGTTCCATGACCGTGTCATCACAATGCTCCATGGCCCTTGTCATCACAATGCTCCAGAATTCTTGTCATCACAGTGTTCCATGACCGTGTCATCACAATGCTCCATGGCCCTTGTCATCACAATGCTCCAGAATTATTGTCATCACAAGGTTCCATGACCGTGTCATCACAATGCTCCAGAATTCTTGTCATCACAATGTTCCCTAACCATGTCATCACAATGCTCCAGAATTCTTGTCATCACAATGCTCCAGAATTCTTGTCATCACAATGTTCCATGACCGTGTCATCACAATGCTCCAGAATTCTTGTCATGACAATGCTCCAGAATTCTTGTCATCACAAAGTTCCATGACCGTGTCATGACAATGCACCATGGACCTTGTCATCATAATGCTCCAGAATTCTTGTCATCACAATGTTCCATGACCGTGTCATCACAATGCTCAATGGCTTTTGTTATCACAATGCTCCAGGACCAGTTTCATCACAATACTCCATCCCCCTTGTCATCACGGTGCACAATGAAACCTCTCATTACAATGCTCCATGACACTTGTCATCACAATGCTCCATGGCCCTTGTCTTCACAATGCTCCAGAATTCTTGTCATCACCATGTTCCATGACCATGTCATCACATTTCTCCATGGCCCTTGTCATCACAATGCTCCATGGCCCTTGTCATCACAATGCTCCAGAATTCTTGTCATCACAATGTTCCATGACCGTGTCATCACAATGCTCCATGGCCCTTGTCATCACAATGCTCCATAATTCTTGTCATCACAATGTTCCATGACCGTGTCATCACAATGCTCCAGAATTCTTGTCATCACAATGTTCCATGACCATGTCATCACAATGCACCATGGCCCTTGTCACCACAATGCTCCAGAATTCTTGTCATCACAATGTTCCATGACCGTGTCATCACAATGCTCCAGAATTCTTGTCATCACAAAGTTCCATGACCGTGTCATCACAATGCACCATGGCCCTTGTCATCACAATGCTCCAAACTTCTTGTCATCAAAATGTTCCATGACCGTGTCATCACAATGCTCCATGGCCCTTGTCATCACAATGCTCCAGATTTCTTGTCATCACAATGTTCCATGACCGTGTCTTCACAATGCTCCATAATTCTTTTCATCAAAATGTTCCATGACCGTGTCATCACAATGCTCCAGAATTCTTGTCATCACAAAGTTCCATGACCGTGTCATCACAATGCACCATGGCCCTTGTCATCACAATGCTCCAAACTTCTTGTCATCACAATGTTCCATGACCGTGTCATCACAATGCTCCATGGCCCTTGTCATCACAATGCTCCAGATTTCTTGTCATCACAATGTTCCATGACCGTGTCTTCACAATGCTCCATAATTCTTGTCATCAAAATGTTCCATGACCGTGTCATCACAATGCTCCAGAATTCTTGTCATCACAATGTTCCATGACCGTGTCATCACAATGCTCCAGAATTCTTTTCATCACAATGCTCCAGAATTCTTGTCATCACAATGTTCCATGACCGTGTCATCACAATGCTCCATGGCCCTGGTCATCACAATGCTCCAGATTGCTTGTCATCACAAAGTTCCATGACCGTGTTATCACAATGCACCATGGCCCTTTTCATCACAATGCTCCAGAATTCTTGTCATCACAATGTTCCATGACCGTGTCATCACAATGCTCCATGGCCCTTGTCATCACAATGCTCCAGAATTCTTGTCATCACAGTGTTCCATGACCGTGTCATCACAATGCTCCATGGCCCTTGTCATCACAATGCTCCAGAATTCTTGTCATCACAAGGTTCCATGACCGTGTCATCACAATGCTCCATAATTCTTGTCATCAAAATGTTCCATGACCGTGTCATCACAATACTCCAGAATTCTTGTCATCACAATGTTCCCTGACCATGTCATCACAATGCTCCAGAATTCTTGTCATCACAATGCTCCAGAATTCTTGTCATCACAATGTTCCATGACCGTGTCATCACAATGCTCCAGAATTCTTGTCATCACAATGCTCCAGAATTCTTGTCATCACAATGTTCCATGACCGTGTCATCACAATGCTCCATGGCCCTGGTCATCACAATGCTCCAGATTGCTTGTCATCACAAAGTTCCATGACCGTGTCATGACAATGCACCATGGCCCTTGTCATCACGATGCTCCAGAATTCTTGTCATCACAATGTTCCATGACCGTGTCATCACAATGCTCCATGGCCCTTGTCATCACAATGCTCCATAATTCTTGTCATCACAATGTTCCATGACCGTGTCATCACAATGCTCCATAATTCTTGTTATCACAATGTTCCATGACCGTGTCATCACAATGCTCCATGGCCCTTTTCATCACAATGCTCCAGAATTCTTGTCATCACAAAGTTCCATGACCGTGTCATCACAATGCTCCATGGCCCTTGTCATCACAATGCTCCAGAATTCTTGTCATCACAATGTTCCATGACCGTGTCATCACAATGCTCCATGGCCCTTGTCATCACAATGCTCCAGAATTCTTGTCATCACAAAGTTCCATGACCGTGTCATCACAATGCACCATGGCCCTTGTCATCACAAGGCTCCAAACTTCTTGTCATCACAATGTTCCATGACCGTGTCATCACAATTCTCCATGGCCCTTGTCATCACAATGCTCCAGAACTCTTGTCATCACAATGTTCCATGACCGTGTCATCACAATGCTCCTTGGCCCTTTTCATCACAATGCTCCAGATTTCTTGTCATCACAATGTTCCATGACCGTGTCATCACAATGCTCCATAATTCTTGTCATCAAAATGTTCCATGACCGTGTCATCACAATGCTCCAGAATTCTTGTCATCACAATGTTCCATGACCGTGTCATCACAATGCTCCAGAATTCTTTTCATCACAATGCTCCAGAATTCTTGTCATCACCATGTTCCATGACCGTGTCATCACAATGCTCCATGGCCCTGGTCATCACAATGCTCCAGATTGCTTTTCATCACAAAGTTCCATGACCGTGTTATCACAATGCACCATGGCCCTTGTCATCACAATGCTCCACAATTCTTGTCATCACAATGTTCCATGACCGTGTCATCACAATGCTCCATGGCCCTTGTCATCACAATGTTCCAGAATTCTTGTCATCACAGAGTTCCATGACCGTGTCATCACAATGCTCCATGGCCCTTCTCATCACAATGCTCCAGAATTATTGTCATCACCATGTTCCATGACCATGTCATCACAATTCTCCATGGCCCTTGTCATCACAATGCTCCATGGCCCTTGTCATCACAATGCTCCAGAATTCTTGTCATCACAATGTTCCATGACCGTGTCATCACAATGCTCCATGGCCCTTGTCATCACAATGCTCCATAATTCTTGTCATCACAATGTTCCATGACCGTGTCATCACAATGCTCCAGAATTCTTGTCATCACAATGTTCCATGACCATGTCATCACAATGCACCATGGCCCTTGTCACCACAATGCTCCAGAATTCTTGTCATCACAATGTTCCATGACCGTGTCATCAAAATGCTCCATAATTCTTTTCATCACAATGTTCCATGACCGTGTCATCACAATGCTCCATAATTCTTGTCATCACAATGTTCCATGACCGTGTCATCACAATGCTCCATGGCCCTTGTCATCACAATGCTCCAAAATTCTTGTCATCACAATGTTCCATGACCATGTCATCACAATTCATGGCTCTTGTCATCACAATGCTCCAGAATTCTTGTCATCACAATGTTCCATGACCGTGTCATCACAATGCCCCCTGGCCCTTGTCATCACAATGCTCCAGAATTCTTGTCATCACCATGTTCCATGACCGTGTCATCACAATGCTCCATGTCCCTGGTCATCACAATGCTCCAGATTGCTTGTCATCACAAAGTTCCATGACCGTGTCATCACAATGCACCATGGCCCTTGTCATCACAATGCTCCAGAATTCTTGTCATCACAATGTTCCATGACCGTGTCATCACAATGCTCCATGGTCCTTGTCATCACAATGCTCCAGAATCCTTGTCATCACAATGTTCCATGACCGTGTCATCACAATGCTCCATGGCTCTTGTCATCACAATGCACCAGATTTCTTGTCATCACAATGTTCCATGACCGTGTCATCACAATGCTCCAGAATTCTTGTCATCACAATGTTCCATGACCGTGTCATCACAATGCTCCATGGCCCTTGTCATCACAATGCTCCAGAATTCTTGTCATCACCATGTTCCATGACCGTGTCATCACAATGCTCCATGTCCCTGGTCATCACAATGCTCCAGATTGCTTGTCATCACAAGGTTCCATGACCGTGTCATCACAATGCACCATGGCCCTTGTCATCACAATGCTCCAGAATTCTTGTCATCACAATGTTCCATGACCGTGTCATCACAATGCTCCATGGTCCTTGTCATCACAATGCTCCAGAATCCTTGTCATCACAATGTTCCATGACCGTGTCATCACAATGCTCCATGGCTCTTGTCATCACAATGCACCAGATTTCTTGTCATCACAATGTTCCATGACCGTGTCATCACAATGCTCCAGAATTCTTGTCATCACAATGTTCCATGACCGTGTCATCACAATGCTCCATGGCCCTTGTCATCACAATGCTCCAGAATTCTTGTCATCACAATGTTCCATGACCGTGTCATCACAATGCTCCATAATTCTTGTCATCACAATGTTCCATGACCGTGTCATCACAATGCTACATGACCCTGGTCATCACAGTTCTCCATGACCTTTGTCATCACAATGCTCTGTATAGTTTTTCATGACAATTCTAAATGACCACTTTAATCATTTTGCTTGCTGACCATTTTCATCACATTTCTCTATTGTCATTACAATTCCCCATGTCCCCATTCTTCACAATGCTCCATGATGCCTGTCATCACAATGCTCAATGGCTTTTCTTATCACAATGCTCCAGGACCAGATTCATCACAATACTCCATCCCCCTTTTCATCACGGTGCACAATGAAACCTCTCATTACAATGCTCCATGACACTTGTCATCACAATGCTCCATGGCACTTGTCTTCACAATACTCCAGAATTCTTGTCATCACCATGTTCCATGACCATGTCATCACAATACTCCATGGCCCTTGTCATCACAATGCTCCATGGCCCTTGTCATCACAATGCTCCAGAATTCTTGTCATCACAATGTTCCATGACCGTGTCATCACAATGCTCCAGAATTCTTGTCATCACAATGTTCCATGACCATGTCATCACAATGCACCATGGCCCTTGTCACCACAATGCTCCAGAATTCTTGTCATCACAATGTTCCATGACCGTGTCATCACAATGCTCCATGGCCCTGGTCATCACAATGCTCCAGATTGCTTGTCATCACAAAGTTCCATGACCGTGTTATCACAATGCACCATGGCCCTTTTCATCACAATGCTCCAGAATTCTTGTCATCACAATGTTCCATGACCGTGTCATCACAATGCTCCATGGCCCTTGTCATTACAATGCTCCAGAATTCTTATCATCACATTGTTCCATGACCGTGTCATCACAATGCTCCATGGCCCTTGTCATCACAATGCTCCAGAATTCTTGTCATCACAAGGCTCCATGACCGTGTCATCACAATGCTCCATAATTCTTGTCATCAAAATGTTCCATGACCGTGTCATCACAATGCTCCAGAATTCCTGTCATCACAAGGTTCCCTGACCATGTCATCACAATGCTCCAGAATTCTTGTCATCACAATGCTCCAGAATTCTTGTCATCACAATGTTCCATGACCGTGTCATCACAATGCTCCAGAATTCTTGTCATGACAATGCTCCAGAATGCTTGTCATCACAATGTTCCATGACCGTGTCATCACAATGCTCCATGGCCCTGGTCATCACAATGCTCCAGATTGCTTGTCATCACAAAGTTCCATGACCGTGTCATGACAATGCACCATGGCCCTTGTCATCACGATGCTCCAGAATTCTTGTCATCACAATGTTCCATGACCGTGTCATCACAATGCTCCATGGCCCTTGTCATCACAATGCTCCAGAATTCTTGTCATCACAGTGTTCCATGACCGTGTCATCACAATGCTCCATGGCCCTTGTCATCACAATGCTCCAGAATTATTGTCATCACAAGGTTCCATGACCGTGTCATCACAATGCTCCAGAATTCTTGTCATCACAATGTTCCATGACCGTGTCATCACAATGCTCCAGAATTCTTGTCATCACAATGTTCCCTAACCATGTCATCACAATGCTCCAGAATTCTTGTCATCACAATGCTCCAGAATTCTTGTCATCACAATGTTCCATGACCGTGTCATCACAATGCTCCAGAATTCTTGTCATGACAATGCTCCAGAATTCTTGTCATCACAAAGTTCCATGACCGTGTCATGACAATGCACCATGGACCTTGTCATCACAATGCTCCAGAATTCTTGTCATCACAATGTTCCATGACCGTGTCATCACAATGCTCAATGGCTTTTGTTATCACAGTCCTCCAGGACCAGTTTCATCACAATACTCCATCCCCCTTGTCATCACGGTGCACAATGAAACCTCTCATTACAATGCTCCATGACACTTGTCATCACAATGCTCCATGGCCCTTGTCTTCACAATGCTCCAGAATTCTTGTCATCACCATGTTCCATGACCATGTCATCACAATTCTCCATGGCCCTTGTCATCACAATGCTCCATGGCCCTTGTCATCACAATGCTCCAGAATTCTTGTCATCACAATGTTCCATGACCGTGTCATCACAATTCTCCATGGCCCTTGTCATCACAATGCACCATGGCCCTTGTCACCACAAAGCTCCAGAATTCTTGTCATCACAATGTTCCATGACCATGTCATCACAATTCTCCATGGCCCTTGTCATCACAATGCTCCATGGCTCTTGTCATCACAATGCTCCAGAATTCTTGTCATCACAATGTTCCATGACCGTGTCATCACAATGCCCCCTGGCCCTTGTCATCACAATGCTCCAGAATTCTTGTCATCACCATGTTCCATGACCGTGTCATCACAATGCTCCATGTCCCTGGTCATCACAATGCTCCAGATTGCTTGTCATCACAAAGTTCCATGACCGTGTCATCACAATGCACCATGGCCCTTGTCATCACAATGCTCCAGAATTCTTGTCATCACAATGTTCCATGACCGTGTCATCACAATGCTCCATGGTCCTTGTCATCACAATGCTCCAGAATCCTTGTCATCACAATGTTCCATGACCGTGTCATCACAATGCTCCATGGCTCTTGTCATCTCAATGCACCAGATTTCTTGTCATCACAATGTTCCATGACCGTGTCATCACAATGCTCCAGAATTCTTGTCATCACAATGTTCCATGACCGTGTCATCACAATGCTCCATGGCCCTTGTCATCACAATGCTCCAGAATTCTTGTCATCACAATGTTCCATGACCGTGTCATCACAATGCTCCATAATTCTTGTCATCACAATGTTCCATGACCGTGTCATCACAATGCTACATGACCCTGGTCATCACAGTTCTCCATGACCTTTGTCATCACAATGCTCTGTATAGTTTTTCATGACAATTCTAAATGACCACTTTAATCATTTTGCTTGCTGACCATTTTCATCACATTTCTCTATTGTCATTACAATTCCCCATGTCCCCATTCTTCACAATGCTCCATGATGCCTGTCATCACAATGCTCAATGGCTTTTCTTATCACAATGCTCCAGGACCAGATTCATCACAATACTCCATCCCCCTTTTCATCACGGTGCACAATGAAACCTCTCATTACAATGCTCCATGACACTTGTCATCACAATGCTCCATGGCACTTGTCTTCACAATACTCCAGAATTCTTGTCATCACCATGTTCCATGACCATGTCATCACAATACTCCATGGCCCTTGTCATCACAATGCTCCATGGCCCTTGTCATCACAATGCTCCAGAATTCTTGTCATCACAATGTTCCATGACCGTGTCATCACAATGCTCCAGAATTCTTGTCATCACAATGTTCCATGACCATGTCATCACAATGCACCATGGCCCTTGTCACCACAATGCTCCAGAATTCTTGTCATCACAATGTTCCATGACCGTGTCATCACAATGCTCCATGGCCCTGGTCATCACAATGCTCCAGATTGCTTGTCATCACAAAGTTCCATGACCGTGTTATCACAATGCACCATGGCCCTTTTCATCACAATGCTCCAGAATTCTTGTCATCACAATGTTCCATGACCGTGTCATCACAATGCTCCATGGCCCTTGTCATTACAATGCTCCAGAATTCTTATCATCACATTGTTCCATGACCGTGTCATCACAATGCTCCATGGCCCTTGTCATCACAATGCTCCAGAATTCTTGTCATCACAAGGCTCCATGACCGTGTCATCACAATGCTCCATAATTCTTGTCATCAAAATGTTCCATGACCGTGTCATCACAATGCTCCAGAATTCTTGTCATCACAAGGTTCCCTGACCATGTCATCACAATGCTCCAGAATTCTTGTCATCACAATGCTCCAGAATTCTTGTCATCACAATGTTCCATGACCGTGTCATCACAATGCTCCAGAATTCTTGTCATGACAATGCTCCAGAATGCTTGTCATCACAATGTTCCATGACCGTGTCATCACAATGCTCCATGGCCCTGGTCATCACAATGCTCCAGATTGCTTGTCATCACAAAGTTCCATGACCGTGTCATGACAATGCACCATGGCCCTTGTCATCACGATGCTCCAGAATTCTTGTCATCACAATGTTCCATGACCGTGTCATCACAATGCTCCATGGCCCTTGTCATCACAATGCTCCAGAATTCTTGTCATCACAATGTTCCATGACCGTGTCATCACAATGCTCCATGGCCCTTGTCATCACAATGCTCCAGAATTCTTGTCATCACAAAGTTCCATGACCGTGTCATCACAATGCACCATAGCCCTTGTCATCACAATGCTCCAAACTTCTTGTCATCACAATGTTCCATGACCGTGTCATCACAATGCTCCATGGCCCTTGTCATCACAATGGTCCAGAACTCTTGTCATCACAATGTTCCATGACCGTGTCATCACAATGCTCCATGGCCCTTGTCATCACAATGCTCCAGAATTCTTGTCATCACAGTGTTCCATGACCGTGTCATCACAATGCTCCATGGCCCTTGTCATCACAATGCTCCAGAATTATTGTCATCACAAGGTTCCATGACCGTGTCATCACAATGCTCCAGAATTCTTGTCATCACAATGTTCCATGACCGTGTCATCACAATGCTCCAGAATTCTTGTCATCACAATGTTCCCTAACCATGTCATCACAATGCTCCAGAATTCTTGTCATCACAATGCTCCAGAATTCTTGTCATCACAATGTTCCATGACCGTGTCATCACAATGCTCCAGAATTCTTGTCATGACAATGCTCCAGAATTCTTGTCATCACAAAGTTCCATGACCGTGTCATGACAATGCACCATGGACCTTGTCATCACAATGCTCCAGAATTCTTGTCATCACAATGTTCCATGACCGTGTCATCACAATGCTCAGTGGCTTTTGTTATCACAGTCCTCCAGGACCAGTTTCATCACAATACTCCATCCCCCTTGTCATCACGGTGCACAATGAAACCTCTCATTACAATGCTCCATGACACTTGTCATCACAATGCTCCATGGCCCTTGTCTTCACAATGCTCCAGAATTCTTGTCATCACCATGTTCCATGACCATGTCATCACAATTCTCCATGGCCCTTGTCATCACAATGCTCCATGGCCCTTGTCATCACAATGCTCCAGAATTCTTGTCATCACAATGTTCCATGACCGTGTCATCACAATTCTCCATGGCCCTTGTCATCACAATGCACCATGGCCCTTGTCACCACAAAGCTCCAGAATTCTTGTCATCACAATGTTCCATGACCGTGTCATCACAATGCTCCATGGCGCTTGTCTTCACAATGCTCCAGAATTCTTGTCATCACAATGTTCCATGACCGTGTCATCAAAATGCTCCATAATTCTTTTCATCACAAGGTTCCATGACCGTGTCATCACAATGCTCCATAATTCTTGTCATCAAAATGTTCCATGACCGTGTCATCACAATACTCCAGAATTCTTGTCATCACAATGTTCCCTGACCATGTCATCACAATGCTCCAGAATTCTTGTCATCACAATGCTCCAGAATTCTTGTCATCACAATGTTCCATGACCGTGTCATCACAATGCTCCATGGCCCTTGTCATCACAATGCTCCATAATTCTTGTCATCACAATGTTCCATGACCGTGTCATCACAATGCTCCATAATTCTTGTTATCACAATGTTCCATGACCGTGTCATCACAATGCTCCATGGCCCTGGTCATCACAATGCTCCAGATTGCTTTTCATCACAAAGTTCCATGACCGTGTTATCACAATGCACCATGGCCCTTGTCATCACAATGCTCCACAATTCTTGTCATCACAATGTTCCATGAGCGTGTCATCACAATGCTCCATGGCCCTTGTCATCACAATGCTCCAGAATTCTTGTCATCACAAAGTTCCATGACCGTGTTATCACAATGCACCATGGCCCTTTTCATCACAATGCTCCAGAATTCTTGTCATCACAATGTTCCATGACCGTGTCATCACAATGCTCCATGGCCCTTGTCATCACAATGCTCCAGAATCCTTGTCATCACAGAGTTCCATGACCGTGTCATCACAATGCTCCAGAATTCTTGTCATGACAATGCTCCAGAATTCTTGTCATCACAATATTCCATGACCGTGTCATCACAATGCTCCATAATTCTTGTCATCAAAATGTTCCATGACCGTGTCATCACAATGCTCCAGAATTCTTGTCATCACAATGTTCCATGACCGTGTCATCACAATGCTCCAGAATTCTTTTCATCACAATGCTCCAGAATTCTTGTCATCACAATGTTCCATGACCGTGTCATCACAATGCTCCATGGCCCTGGTCATCACAATGCTCCAGATTGCTTTTCATCACAAAGTTCCATGACCGTGTTATCACAATGCACCATGGCCCTTGTCATCACAATGCTCCAGAATTCTTGTCATCACAATGTTCCATGACCGTGTCATCACAATGCTCCATGGCCCTTGTCATCACAATGCTCCAGAATTCTTGTCATCACAGAGTTCCATGACCGTGTCATCACAATGCTCCATGGCCCTTGTCATCACAATGCTCCAGAATTATTGTCATCACAAGGTTCCATGACCGTGTCATCACAATGCTCCAGAATTCTTGTCATCACAATGTTCCATGACCGTGTCATCACAATGCTCCAGAATTCTTGTCATCACAATGCTCCAGAATTCTTGTCATCACAATGTTCCATGACCGTGTCATCACAATGCTCCATGGCCCTGGTCATCACAATGCTCCAGATTGCTTGTCATCACAAAGTTCCATGACCGTGTCATGACAATGCACCATGGCCCTTGTCATCACGATGCTCCAGAATTCTTGTCATCACAATGTTCCATGACCGTGTCATCACAATGCTCCATGGCCCTTGTCATCACAATGCTCCATAATTCTTGTCATCACAATGTTCCATGACCGTGTCATCACAATGCTCCATAATTCTTGTTATCACAATGTTCCATGACCGTGTCATCACAATGCTCCATGGCCCTGGTCATCACAATGCTCCAGATTGCTTTTCATCACAAAGTTCCATGACCGTGTTATCACAATGCACCATGGCCCTTGTCATCACAATGCTCCACAATTCTTGTCATCACAATGTTCCATGACCGTGTCATCACAATGCTCCATGGCCCTTGTCATCACAATGCTCCAGAATTCTTGTCATCACAAAGTTCCATGACCGTGTTATCACAATGCACCATGGCCCTTTTCATCACAATGCTCCAGAATTCTTGTCATCACAATGTTCCATGACCGTGTCATCACAATGCTCCATGGCCCTTGTCATCACAATGCTCCAGAATTCTTGTCATCACAGAGTTCCATGACCGTGTCATCACAATGCTCCAGAATTCTTGTCATGACAATGCTCCAGAATTCTTGTCATCACAATGTTCCATGGCCGTGTCATCACAATGCTCCATAATTCTTGTCATCAAAATGTTCCATGACCGTGTCATCACAATGCTCCAGAATTCTTGTCATCACAATGTTCCATGACCGTGTCATCACAATGCTCCAGAATTCTTTTCATCACAATGCTCCAGAATTCTTGTCATCACAATGTTCCATGACCGTGTCATCACAATGCTCCATGGCCCTGGTCATCACAATGCTCCAGATTGCTTTTCATCACAAAGTTCCATGACCGTGTTATCACAATGCACCATGGCCCTTGTCATCACAATGCTCCAGAATTCTTGTCATCACAATGTTCCATGACCGTGTCATCACAATGCTCCATGGCCCTTGTCATCACAATGCTCCAGAATTCTTGTCATCACAGAGTTCCATGACCGTGTCATCACAATGCTCCATGGCCCTTGTCATCACAATGCTCCAGAATTATTGTCATCACAAGGTTCCATGACCGTGTCATCACAATGCTCCAGAATTCTTGTCATCACAATGTTCCATGACCGTGTCATCACAATGCTCCAGAATTCTTGTCATCACAATGTTCCCTAACCATGTCATCACAATGCTCCAGAATTCTTGTCATCACAATGCTCCAGAATTCTTGTCATCACAATGTTCCATGACCGTGTCATCACAATGCTCCAGAATTCTTGTCATGACAATGCTCCAGAATTCTTGTCATCACAAAGTTCCATGACCGTGTCATGACAATGCACCATGGACCTTGTCATCACAATGCTCCAGAATTCTTGTCATCACAATGTTCCATGACCGTGTCATCACAATGCTCAATGGCTTTTGTTATCACAATGCTCCAGGACCAGTTTCATCACAATACTCCATCCCCCTTGTCATCACGGTGCACAATGAAACCTCTCATTACAATGCTCCATGACACTTGTCATCACAATGCTCCATGGCCCTTGTCTTCACAATGCTCCAGAATTCTTGTCATCACCATGTTCCATGACCATGTCATCACAATTCTCCATGGCCCTTGTCATCACAATGCTCCATGGCCCTTGTCATCACAATGCTCCAGAATTCTTGTCATCACAATGTTCCATGACCGTGTCATCACAATGCTCCATGGCCCTTGTCATCACAATGCTCCATAATTCTTGTCATCACAATGTTCCATGACCGTGTCATCACAATGCTCCAGAATTCTTGTCATCACAATGTTCCATGACCATGTCATCACAATGCACCATGGCCCTTGTCACCACAATGCTCCAGAATTCTTGTCATCACAATGTTCCATGACCGTGTCATCACAATGCTCCATGGCGCTTGTCTTCACAATGCTCCAGAATTCTTGTCATCACAATGATCCATGACCGTGTCATCAAAATGCTCCATAATTCTTTTCATCACAAGGTTCCATGACCGTGTCATCACAATGCTCCATAATTCTTGTCATCAAAATGTTCCATGACCGTGTCATCACAATACTCCAGAATTCTTGTCATCACAATGTTCCCTGACCATGTCATCACAATGCTCCAGAATTCTTGTCATCACAATGCTCCAGAATTCTTGTCATCACAATGTTCAATGACCGTGTCCTCACAATGCTCCAGAATTCTTGTCATCACAATGCTCCAGAATTCTTGTCATCACAATGTTCCATGACCGTGTCATCACAATGCTCCATGGCCCTGGTCATCACAATGCTCCAGATTGCTTGTCATCACAAAGTTCCATGACCGTGTCATGACAATGCACCATGGCCCTTGTCATCACGATGCTCCAGAATTCTTGTCATCACAATGTTCCATGACCGTGTCATCACAATGCTCCATGGCCCTTGTCATCACAATGCTCCATAATTCTTGTCATCACAATGTTCCATGACCGTGTCATCACAATGCTCCATAATTCTTGTTATCACAATGTTCCATGACCGTGTCATCACAATGCTCCATGGCCCTGGTCATCACAATGCTCCAGATTGCTTTTCATCACAAAGTTCCATGACCGTGTTATCACAATGCACCATGGCCCTTGTCATCACAATGCTCCACAATTCTTGTCATCACAATGTTCCATGACCGTGTCATCACAATGCTCCATGGCCCTTGTCATCACAATGCTCCAGAATTCTTGTCATCACAAAGTTCCATGACCGTGTTATCACAATGCACCATGGCCCTTTTCATCACAATGCTCCAGAATTCTTGTCATCACAATGTTCCATGACCGTGTCATCACAATGCTCCATGGCCCTTGTCATCACAATGCTCCAGAATTCTTGTCATCACAGAGTTCCATGACCGTGTCATCACAATGCTCCAGAATTCTTGTCATGACAATGCTCCAGAATTCTTGTCATCACAATGTTCCATGACCGTGTCATCACAATGCTCCATAATTCTTGTCATCAAAATGTTCCATGACCGTGTCATCACAATGCTCCAGAATTCTTGTCATCACAATGTTCCATGACCGTGTCATCACAATGCTCCAGAATTCTTTTCATCACAATGCTCCAGAATTCTTGTCATCACAATGTTCCATGACCGTGTCATCACAATGCTCCATGGCCCTTGTCATCACAATGCTCCAGATTGCTTTTCATCACAAAGTTCCATGACCGTGTTATCACAATGCACCATGGCCCTTGTCATCACAATGCTCCAGAATTCTTGTCATCACAATGTTCCATGACCGTGTCATCACAATGCTCCATGGCCCTTGTCATCACAATGCTCCAGAATTCTTGTCATCACAGAGTTCCATGACCGTGTCATCACAATGCTCCATGGCCCTTGTCATCAGAATGCTCCAGAATTATTGTCATCACAAGGTTCCATGACCGTGTCATCACAATGCTCCAGAATTTTTGTCATCACAATGTTCCATGACCGTGTCATCACAATGCTCCAGAATTCTTGTCATCACAATGTTCCCTAACCATGTCATCACAATGCTCCAGAATTCTTGTCATCACAATGCTCCAGAATTCTTGTCATCACAATGTTCCATGACCGTGTCATCACAATGCTCCAGAATTCTTGTCATGACAATGCTCCAGAATTCTTGTCATCACAATGTTCCATGACCGTGTCATCACAATGCTCCATGGCCCTGGTCATCACAATGCTCCAGATTGCTTGTCATCACAAAGTTCCATGACCGTGTCATGACAATGCACCATGGACCTTGTCATCACAATGCTCCAGAATTCTTGTCATCACAATGTTCCATGACCGTGTCATCACAATGCTCAATGGCTTTTGTTATCACAATGCTCCAGGACCAGTTTCATCACAATACTCCATCCCCCTTGTCATCACGGTGCACAATGAAACCTCTCATTACAATGCTCCATGACACTTGCCATCACAATGCTCCATGGCCCTTGTCTTAACAATGCTCCAGAATTCTTGTCATCACCATGTTCCATGACCATGTCATCACAATTCTCCATGGCCCTTGTCATCACAATGCTCCATGGCACTTGTCATCACAATGCTCCAGAATTCTTGTCATCACAATGTTCCATGACCGTGTCATCACAATGCTCCATGGCCCTTGTCATCACAATGCTCCATAATTCTTGTCATCACAATGTTCCATGACCGTGTCATCACAATGCTCCAGAATTCTTGTCATCACAATGTTCCATGACCATGTCATCACAATGCACCATGGCCCTTGTCACCACAATGCGCCAGAATTCTTGTCATCACAATGTTCCATGACCGTGTCATCAAAATGCTCCATAATTCTTTTCATCACAATGTTCCATGACCGTGTCATCACAATGCTCCAAAATTCTTGTCATCACAATGTTCCATGACCATGTCATCACAATTCATGGCTCTTGTCATCACAATGCTCCAGAATTCTTGTCATCACAATGTTCCATGACCGTGTCATCACAATGCTCCCTGGCCCTTGTCATCACAATGCTCCAGAATTCTTGTCATCACCATGTTCCATGACCGTGTCATCACAATGCTCCATGTCCCTGGTCATCACAATGCTCCAGATTGCTTGTCATCACAAGGTTCCATGACCGTGTCATCACAATGCACCATGGCCCTTGTCATAACAATGCTCCAGAATTCTTGTCATCACAATGTTCCATGACCGTGTCATCACAATGCTCCATGGTCCTTGTCATCACAATGCTCCAGAATCCTTGTCATCACAATGTTCCATGACCGTGTCATCACAATGCTCCATGGCTCTTGTCATCACAATGCACCAGATTTCTTGTCATCACAATGTTCCATGACCGTGTCATCACAATGCTCCAGAATTCTTGTCATCACAATGTTCCATGACCGTGTCATCACAATGCTCCATGGCCCTTGTCATCACAATGCTCCAGAATTCTTGTCATCACAATGTTCCATGACCGTGTCATCACAATGCTCCATAATTCTTGTCATCACAATGTTCCATGACCGTGTCATCACAATGCTACATGACCCTGGTCATCACAGTTCTCCATGACCTTTGTCATCACAATGCTCTGTATAGTTTTTCATGACAATTCTAAATGACCACTTTAATCATTTTGCTTGCTGACCATTTTCATCACATTTCTCTATTGTCATTACAATTCCCCATGTCCCCATTCTTCACAATGCTCCATGATGCCTGTCATCACAATGCTCAATGGCTTTTCTTATCACAATGCTCCAGGACCAGATTCATCACAATACTCCATCCCCCTTTTCATCACGGTGCACAATGAAACCTCTCATTACAATGCTCCATGACACTTGTCATCACAATGCTCCATGGCACTTGTCTTCACAATACTCCAGAATTCTTGTCATCACCATGTTCCATGACCATGTCATCACAATACTCCATGGCCCTTGTCATCACAATGCTCCATGGCCCTTGTCATCACAATGCTCCAGAATTCTTGTCATCACAATGTTCCATGACCGTGTCATCACAATGCTCCAGAATTCTTGTCATCACAATGTTCCATGACCATGTCATCACAATGCACCATGGCCCTTGTCACCACAATGCTCCAGAATTCTTGTCATCACAATGTTCCATGACCGTGTCATCACAATGCTCCATGGCCCTTGTCATCACAATGCTCCAGAATTCTTGTCATCACAATGTTCCATGACCGTGTCATCACAATGCTCCATGGCCCTGGTCATCACAATGCTCCAGATTGCTTGTCATCACAAAGTTCCATTACCGTGTTATCACAATGCACCATGGCCCTTTTCATCACAATGCTCCAGAATTCTTGTCATCACAATGTTCCATGACCGTGTCATCACAATGCTCCATGGCCCTTGTCATTACAATGCTCCAGAATTCTTATCATCACATTGTTCCATGACCGTGTCATCACAATGCTCCATGGCCCTTGTCATCACAATGCTCCAGAATTCTTGTCATCACAAGGCTCCATGACCGTGTCATCACAATGCTCCATAATTCTTGTCATCAAAATGTTCCATGACCGTGTCATCACAATGCTCCAGAATTCTTGTCATCACAAGGTTCCCTGACCATGTCATCACAATGCTCCAGAATTCTTGTCATCACAATGCTCCAGAATTCTTGTCATCACAATGTTCCATGACCGTGTCATCACAATGCTCCAGAATTCTTGTCATGACAATGCTCCAGAATGCTTGTCATCACAATGTTCCATGACCGTGTCATCACAATGCTCCATGGCCCTGGTCATCACAATGCTCCAGATTGCTTGTCATCACAAAGTTCCATGACCGTGTCATGACAATGCACCATGGCCCTTGTCATCACGATGCTCCAGAATTCTTGTCATCACAATGTTCCATGACCGTGTCATCACAATGCTCCATGGCCCTTGTCATCACAATGCTCCAGAATTCTTGTCATCACAATGTTCCATGACCGTGTCATCACAATGCTCCATGGCCCTTGTCATCACAATGCTCCAGAATTCTTGTCATCACAAAGTTCCATGACCGTGTCATCACAATGCACCATGGCCCTTGTCATCACAATGCTCCAAACTTCTTGTCATCACAATGTTCCATGACCGTGTCATCACAATGCTCCATGGCCCTTGTCATCACAATGGTCCAGAACTCTTGTCATCACAATGTTCCATGACCGTGTCATCACAATGCTCCATGGCCCTTGTCATCACAATGCTCCAGAATTCTTGTCATCACAGTGTTCCATGACCGTGTCATCACAATGCTCCATGGCCCTTGTCATCACAATGCTCCAGAATTCTTGTCATCACAATGTTCCATGACCGTGTCATCACAATGCTCCATGGCCCTTGTCATCAAAATGCTCCAGAATTCTTGTCATCACAAAGTTCCATGACCGTGTCATCACAATGCACCATGGCCCTTGTCATCACAATGCTCCAAACTTCTTGTCATCACAATGTTCCATGACCGTGTCATCACAATGCTCCATGGCCCTTGTCATCACAATGGTCCAGAACTCTTGTCATCACAATGTTCCATGACCGTGTCATCACAATGCTCCATGGCCCTTGTCATCACAATGCTCCAGAATTCTTGTCATCACAGTGTTCCATGACCGTGTCATCACAATGCTCCATGGCCCTTGTCATCACAATGCTCCAGAATTATTGTCATCACAAGGTTCCATGACCGTGTCATCACAATGCTCCAGAATTCTTGTCATCACAATGTTCCATGACCGTGTCATCACAATGCTCCAGAATTCTTGTCATCACAATGTTCCCTAACCATGTCATCACAATGCTCCAGAATTCTTGTCATCACAATGCTCCAGAATTCTTGTCATCAAAATGTTCCATGACCGTGTCATCACAATGCTCCAGAATTCTTGTCATGACAATGCTCCAGAATTCTTGTCATCACAAACTTCCATGACCGTGTCATGACAATGCCCCATGGACCTTGTCATCACAATGCTCCAGAATTCTTGTCATCACAATGTTCCATGACCGTGTCATCACAATGCTCAATGGCTTTTTTTATCACAATGCTCCAGGACCAGTTTCATCACAATACTCCATCCCCCTTGTCATCACGGTGCACAATGAAACCTCTCATTACAATGCTCCATGACACTTGTCATCACAATGCTCCATGGCCCTTGTCTTCACAATGCTCCAGAATTCTTGTCATCACCATGTTCCATGACCATGTCATCACAATTCTCCATGGCCCTTGTCATCACAATGCTCCATGGCCCTTGTCATCACAATGCTCCAGAATTCTTGTCATCACAATGTTCCATGACCGTGTCATCACAATGCTCCATGGCCCTTGTCATCACAATGCTCCATAATTCTTGTCATCACAATGTTCCATGACCGTGTCATCACAATGCTCCAGAATTCTTGTCATCACAATGTTCCATGACCATGTCATCACAATGCACCATGGCCCTTGTCACCACAATGCTCCAGAATTCTTGTCATCACAATGTTCCATGACCGTGTCATCACAATGCTCCATGGCGCTTGTCTTCACAATGCTCCAGAATTCTTGTCATCACAATGTTCCATGACCGTGTCATCAAAATGCTCCATAATTCTTTTCATCACAAGGTTCCATGACCGTGTCATCACAATGCTCCATAATTCTTGTCATCAAAATGTTCCATGACCGTGTCATCACAATACTCCAGAATTCTTGTCATCACAATGTTCCCTGACCATGTCATCACAATGCTCCAGAATTCTTGTCATCACAATGCTCCAGAATTCTTGTCATCACAATGTTCAATGACCGTGTCCTCACAATGCTCCAGAATTCTTGTCATCACAATGCTCCAGAATTCTTGTCATCACAATGTTCCATGACCGTGTCATCACAATGCTCCATGGCCCTGGTCATCACAATGCTCCAGATTGCTTGTCATCACAAAGTTCCATGACCGTGTCATGACAATGCACCATGGCCCTTGTCATCACGATGCTCCAGAATTCTTGTCATCACAATGTTCCATGACCGTGTCATCACAATGCTCCATGGCCCTTGTCATCACAATGCTCCATAATTCTTGTCATCACAATGTTCCATGACCGTGTCATCACAATGCTCCATAATTCTTGTTATCACAATGTTCCATAACCGTGTCATCACAATGCTCCTTGGCCCTTTTCATCACAATGCTCCAGAATTATTGTCATCACAAGGTTCCATGACCGTGTCATCACAATGCTCCAGAATTCTTGTCATCACAATGTTCCATGACCGTGTCATCACAATGCTCCAGAATTCTTGTCATCACAATGTTCCCTAACCATGTCATCACAATGCTCCAGAATTCTTGTCATCACAATGCTCCAGAATTCTTGTCATCAAAATGTTCCATGACCGTGTCATCACAATGCTCCAGAATTCTTGTCATGACAATGCTCCAGAATTCTTGTCATCACAAACTTCCATGACCGTGTCATGACAATGCACCATGGACCTTGTCATCACAATGCTCCAGAATTCTTGTCATCACAATGTTCCATGACCGTGTCATCACAATGCTCAATGGCTTTTTTTATCACAATGCTCCAGGACCAGTTTCATCACAATACTCCATCCCCCTTGTCATCACGGTGCACAATGAAACCTCTCATTACAATGCTCCATGACACTTGTCATCACAATGCTCCATGGCCCTTGTCTTCACAATGCTCCAGAATTCTTGTCATCACCATGTTCCATGACCATGTCATCACAATTCTCCATGGCCCTTGTCATCACAATGCTCCATGGCCCTTGTCATCACAATGCTCCAGAATTCTTGTCATCACAATGTTCCATGACCGTGTCATCACAATGCTCCATGGCCCTTGTCATCACAATGCTCCATAATTCTTGTCATCACAATGTTCCATGACCGTGTCATCACAATGCTCCAGAATTCTTGTCATCACAATGTTCCATGACCATGTCATCACAATGCACCATGGCCCTTGTCACCACAATGCTCCAGAATTCTTGTCATCACAATGTTCCATGACCGTGTCATCACAATGCTCCATGGCGCTTGTCTTCACAATGCTCCAGAATTCTTGTCATCACAATGTTCCATGACCGTGTCATCAAAATGCTCCATAATTCTTTTCATCACAAGGTTCCATGACCGTGTCATCACAATGCTCCATAATTCTTGTCATCAAAATGTTCCATGACCGTGTCATCACAATACTCCAGAATTCTTGTCATCACAATGTTCCCTGACCATGTCATCACAATGCTCCAGAATTCTTGTCATCACAATGCTCCAGAATTCTTGTCATCACAATGTTCAATGACCGTGTCCTCACAATGCTCCAGAATTCTTGTCATCACAATGCTCCAGAATTCTTGTCATCACAATGTTCCATGACCGTGTCATCACAATGCTCCATGGCCCTGGTCATCACAATGCTCCAGATTGCTTGTCATCACAAAGTTCCATGACCGTGTCATGACAATGCACCATGGCCCTTGTCATCACGATGCTCCAGAATTCTTGTCATCACAATGTTCCATGACCGTGTCATCACAATGCTCCATGGCCCTTGTCATCACAATGCTCCATAATTCTTGTCATCACAATGTTCCATGACCGTGTCATCACAATGCTCCATAATTCTTGTTATCACAATGTTCCATGACCGTGTCATCACAATGCTCCATGGCCCTGGTCATCACAATGCTCCAGATTGCTTTTCATCACAAAGTTCCATGACCGTGTTATCACAATGCACCATGGCCCTTGTCATCACAATGCTCCACAATTCTTGTCATCACAATGTTCCATGACCGTGTCATCACAATGCTCCATGGCCCTTGTCATCACAATGCTCCAGAATTCTTGTCATCACAAAGTTCCATGACCGTGTTATCACAATGCACCATGGCCCTTTTCATCACAATGCTCCAGAATTCTTGTCATCACAATGTTCCATGACCGTGTCATCACAATGCTCCATGGCCCTTGTCATCACAATGCTCCAGAATTCTTGTCATCACAGAGTTCCATGACCGTGTCATCACAATGCTCCAGAATTCTTGTCATGACAATGCTCCAGAATTCTTGTCATCACAATGTTCCATGACCGTGTCATCACAATGCTCCATAATTCTTGTCATCAAAATGTTCCATGACCGTGTCATCACAATGCTCCAGAATTCTTGTCATCACAATGTTCCATGACCGTGTCATCACAATGCTCCAGAATTCTTTTCATCACAATGCTCCAGAATTCTTGTCATCACAATGTTCCATGACCGTGTCATCACAATGCTCCATGGCCCTTGTCATCACAATGCTCCAGATTGCTTTTCATCACAAAGTTCCATGACCGTGTTATCACAATGCACCATGGCCCTTGTCATCACAATGCTCCAGAATTCTTGTCATCACAATGTTCCATGACCGTGTCATCACAATGCTCCATGGCCCTTGTCATCACAATGCTCCAGAATTCTTGTCATCACAGAGTTCCATGACCGTGTCATCACAATGCTCCATGGCCCTTGTCATCACAATGCTCCAGAATTATTGTCATCACAAGGTTCCATGACCGTGTCATCACAATGCTCCAGAATTTTTGTCATCACAATGTTCCATGACCGTGTCATCACAATGCTCCAGAATTCTTGTCATCACAATGTTCCCTAACCATGTCATCACAATGCTCCAGAATTCTTGTCATCACAATGCTCCAGAATTCTTGTCATCACAATGTTCCATGACCGTGTCATCACAATGCTCCAGAATTCTTGTCATGACAATGCTCCAGAATTCTTGTCATCAAAATGTTCCATGACCGTGTCATCACAATGCTCCAGAATTCTTGTCATGACAATGCTCCAGAATTCTTGTCATCACAAAGTTCCATGACCGTGTCATGACAATGCACCATGGACCTTGTCATCACAATGCTCCAGAATTCTTGTCATCACAATGTTCCATGACCGTGTCATCACAATGCTCAATGGCTTTTGTTATCACAATGCTCCAGGACCAGTTTCATCACAATACTCCATCCCCCTTGTCATCACGGTGCACAATGAAACCTCTCATTACAATGCTCCATGACACTTGTCATCACAATGCTCCATGGCCCTTGTCTTCACAATGCTCCAGAATTCTTGTCATCACCATGTTCCATGACCATGTCATCACAATTCTCCATGGCCCTTGTCATCACAATGCTCCATGGCCCTTGTCATCACAATGCTCCAGAATTCTTGTCATCACAATGTTCCATGACCGTGTCATCACAATGCTCCATGGCCCTTGTCATCACAATGCTCCATAATTCTTGTCATCACAATGTTCCATGACCGTGTCATCACAATGCTCCAGAATTCTTGTCATCACAATGTTCCATGACCATGTCATCACAATGCACCATGGCCCTTGTCACCACAATGCTCCAGAATTCTTGTCATCACAATGTTCCATGACCGTGTCATCACAATGCTCCATGGCGCTTGTCTTCACAATGCTCCAGAATTCTTGTCATCACAATGTTCCATGACCGTGTCATCAAAATGCTCCATAATTCTTTTCATCACAAGGTTCCATGACCGTGTCATCACAATGCTCCATAATTCTTGTCATCAAAATGTTCCATGACCGTGTCATCACAATACTCCAGAATTCTTGTCATCACAATGTTCCCTGACCATGTCATCACAATGCTCCAGAATTCTTGTCATCACAATGCTCCAGAATTCTTGTCATCACAATGTTCAATGACCGTGTCCTCACAATGCTCCAGAATTCTTGTCATCACAATGCTCCAGAATTCTTGTCATCACAATGTTCCATGACCGTGTCATCACAATGCTCCATGGCCCTGGTCATCACAATGCTCCAGAATTCTTGTCATCACAGAGTTCCATGACCGTGTCATCACAATGCTCCAGAATTCTTGTCATGACAATGCTCCAGAATTCTTGTCATCACAATGTTCCATGACCGTGTCATCACAATGCTCCATAATTCTTGTCATCAAAATGTTCCATGACCGTGTCATCACAATGCTCCAGAATTCTTGTCATCACAATGTTCCATGACCGTGTCATCACAATGCTCCAGAATTCTTTTCATCACAATGCTCCAGAATTCTTGTCATCACAATGTTCCATGACCGTGTCATCACAATGCTCCATGGCCCTTGTCATCACAATGCTCCAGATTGCTTTTCATCACAAAGTTCCATGACCGTGTTATCACAATGCACCATGGCCCTTGTCATCACAATGCTCCAGAATTCTTGTCATCACAATGTTCCATGACCGTGTCATCACAATGCTCCATGGCCCTTGTCATCACAATGCTCCAGAATTCTTGTCATCACAGAGTTCCATGACCGTGTCATCACAATGCTCCATGGCCCTTGTCATCACAATGCTCCAGAATTATTGTCATCACAAGGTTCCATGACCGTGTCATCACAATGCTCCAGAATTTTTGTCATCACAATGTTCCATGACCGTGTCATCACAATGCTCCAGAATTCTTGTCATCACAATGTTCCCTAACCATGTCATCACAATGCTCCAGAATTCTTGTCATCACAATGCTCCAGAATTCTTGTCATCACAATGTTCCATGACCGTGTCATCACAATGCTCCAGAATTCTTGTCATGACAATGCTCCAGAATTCTTGTCATCACAATGTTCCATGACCGTGTCATCACAATGCTCCATGGCCCTGGTCATCACAATGCTCCAGATTGCTTGTCATCACAAAGTTCCATGACCGTGTCATGACAATGCACCATGGACCTTGTCATCACAATGCTCCAGAATTCTTGTCATCACAATGTTCCATGACCGTGTCATCACAATGCTCAATGGCTTTTGTTATCACAATGCTCCAGGACCAGTTTCATCACAATACTCCATCCCCCTTGTCATCACGGTGCACAATGAAACCTCTCATTACAATGCTCCATGACACTTGCCATCACAATGCTCCATGGCCCTTGTCTTAACAATGCTCCAGAATTCTTGTCATCACCATGTTCCATGACCATGTCATCACAATTCTCCATGGCCCTTGTCATCACAATGCTCCATGGCCCTTGTCATCACAATGCTCCAGAATTCTTGTCATCACAATGTTCCATGACCGTGTCATCACAATGCTCCATGGCCCTTGTCATCACAATGCTCCATAATACTTGTCATCACAATGTTCCATGACCGTGTCATCACAATGCTCCAGAATTCTTGTCATCACAATGTTCCATGACCATGTCATCACAATGCACCATGGCCCTTGTCACCACAATGCGCCAGAATTCTTGTCATCACAATGTTCCATGACCGTGTCATCAAAATGCTCCATAATTCTTTTCATCACAATGTTCCATGACCGTGTCATCACAATGCTCCAAAATTCTTGTCATCACAATGTTCCATGACCATGTCATCACAATTCATGGCTCTTGTCATCACAATGCTCCAGAATTCTTGTCATCACAATGTTCCATGACCGTGTCATCACAATGCTCCCTGGCCCTTGTCATCACAATGCTCCAGAATTCTTGTCATCACCATGTTCCATGACCGTGTCATCACAATGCTCCATGTCCCTGGTCATCACAATGCTCCAGATTGCTTGTCATTACAAGGTTCCATGACCGTGTCATCACAATGCACCATGGCCCTTGTCATCACAATGCTCCAGAATTCTTGTCATCACAATGTTCCATGACCGTGTCATCACAATGCTCCATGGTCCTTGTCATCACAATGCTCCAGAATCCTTGTCATCACAATGTTCCATGACCGTGTCATCACAATGCTCCATGGCTCTTGTCATCACAATGCACCAGATTTCTTGTCATCACAATGTTCCATGACCGTGTCATCACAATGCTCCAGAATTCTTGTCATCACAATGTTCCATGACCGTGTCATCACAATGCTCCATGGCCCTTGTCATCACAATGCTCCAGAATTCTTGTCATCACAATGTTCCATGACCGTGTCATCACAATGCTCCATAATTCTTGTCATCACAATGTTCCATGACCGTGTCATCACAATGCTACATGACCCTGGTCATCACAGTTCTCCATGACCTTTGTCATCACAATGCTCTGTATAGTTTTTCATGACAATTCTAAATGACCACTTTAATCATTTTGCTTGCTGACCATTTTCATCACATTTCTCTATTGTCATTACAATTCCCCATGTCCCCATTCTTCACAATGCTCCATGATGCCTGTCATCACAATGCTCAATGGCTTTTCTTATCACAATGCTCCAGGACCAGATTCATCACAATACTCCATCCCCCTTTTCATCACGGTGCACAATGAAACCTCTCATTACAATGCTCCATGACACTTGTCATCACAATGCTCCATGGCACTTGTCTTCACAATACTCCAGAATTCTTGTCATCACCATGTTCCATGACCATGTCATCACAATACTCCATGGCCCTTGTCATCACAATGCTCCATGGCCCTTGTCATCACAATGCTCCAGAATTCTTGTCATCACAATGTTCCATGACCGTGTCATCACAATGCTCCAGAATTCTTGTCATCACAATGTTCCATGACCATGTCATCACAATGCACCATGGCCCTTGTCACCACAATGCTCCAGAATTCTTGTCATCACAATGTTCCATGACCGTGTCATCACAATGCTCCATGGCCCTTGTCATCACAATGCTCCAGAATTCTTGTCATCACAATGTTCCATGACCGTGTCATCACAATGCTCCATGGCCCTGGTCATCACAATGCTCCAGATTGCTTGTCATCACAAAGTTCCATTACCGTGTTATCACAATGCACCATGGCCCTTTTCATCACAATGCTCCAGAATTCTTGTCATCACAATGTTCCATGACCGTGTCATCACAATGCTCCATGGCCCTTGTCATTACAATGCTCCAGAATTCTTATCATCACATTGTTCCATGACCGTGTCATCACAATGCTCCATGGCCCTTGTCATCACAATGCTCCAGAATTCTTGTCATCACAAGGCTCCATGACCGTGTCATCACAATGCTCCATAATTCTTGTCATCAAAATGTTCCATGACCGTGTCATCACAATGCTCCAGAATTCTTGTCATCACAAGGTTCCCTGACCATGTCATCACAATGCTCCAGAATTCTTGTCATCACAATGCTCCAGAATTCTTGTCATCACAATGTTCCATGACCGTGTCATCACAATGCTCCAGAATTCTTGTCATGACAATGCTCCAGAATGCTTGTCATCACAATGTTCCATGACCGTGTCATCACAATGCTCCATGGCCCTGGTCATCACAATGCTCCAGATTGCTTGTCATCACAAAGTTCCATGACCGTGTCATGACAATGCACCATGGCCCTTGTCATCACGATGCTCCAGAATTCTTGTCATCACAATGTTCCATGACCGTGTCATCACAATGCTCCATGGCCCTTGTCATCACAATGCTCCAGAATTCTTGTCATCACAATGTTCCATGACCGTGTCATCACAATGCTCCATGGCCCTTGTCATCACAATGCTCCAGAATTCTTGTCATCACAAAGTTCCATGACCGTGTCATCACAATGCACCATGGCCCTTGTCATCACAATGCTCCAAACTTCTTGTCATCACAATGTTCCATGACCGTGTCATCACAATGCTCCATGGCCCTTGTCATCACAATGGTCCAGAACTCTTGTCATCACAATGTTCCATGACCGTGTCATCACAATGCTCCATGGCCCTTGTCATCACAATGCTCCAGAATTCTTGTCATCACAGTGTTCCATGACCGTGTCATCACAATGCTCCATGGCCCTTGTCATCACAATGCTCCAGAATTCTTGTCATCACAATGTTCCATGACCGTGTCATCACAATGCTCCATGGCCCTTGTCATCAAAATGCTCCAGAATTCTTGTCATCACAAAGTTCCATGACCGTGTCATCACAATGCACCATGGCCCTTGTCATCACAATGCTCCAAACTTCTTGTCATCACAATGTTCCATGACCGTGTCATCACAATGCTCCATGGCCCTTGTCATCACAATGGTCCAGAACTCTTGTCATCACAATGTTCCATGACCGTGTCATCACAATGCTCCATGGCCCTTGTCATCACAATGCTCCAGAATTCTTGTCATCACAGTGTTCCATGACCGTGTCATCACAATGCTCCATGGCCCTTGTCATCACAATGCTCCAGAATTATTGTCATCACAAGGTTCCATGACCGTGTCATCACAATGCTCCAGAATTCTTGTCATCACAATGTTCCATGACCGTGTCATCACAATGCTCCAGAATTCTTGTCATCACAATGTTCCCTAACCATGTCATCACAATGCTCCAGAATTCTTGTCATCACAATGCTCCAGAATTCTTGTCATCAAAATGTTCCATGACCGTGTCATCACAATGCTCCAGAATTCTTGTCATGACAATGCTCCAGAATTCTTGTCATCACAAAGTTCCATGACCGTGTCATGACAATGCACCATGGACCTTGTCATCACAATGCTCCAGAATTCTTGTCATCACAATGTTCCATGACCGTGTCATCACAATGCTCAATGGCTTTTGTTATCACAATGCTCCAGGACCAGTTTCATCACAATACTCCATCCCCCTTGTCATCACGGTGCACAATGAAACCTCTCATTACAATGCTCCATGACACTTGTCATCACAATGCTCCATGGCCCTTGTCTTCACAATGCTCCAGAATTCTTGTCATCACCATGTTCCATGACCATGTCATCACAATTCTCCATGGCCCTTGTCATCACAATGCTCCATGGCCCTTGTCATCACAATGCTCCAGAATTCTTGTCATCACAATGTTCCATGACCGTGTCATCACAATGCTCCATGGCCCTTGTCATCACAATGCTCCATAATTCTTGTCATCACAATGTTCCATGACCGTGTCATCACAATGCTCCAGAATTCTTGTCATCACAATGTTCCATGACCATGTCATCACAATGCACCATGGCCCTTGTCACCACAATGCTCCAGAATTCTTGTCATCACAATGTTCCATGACCGTGTCATCACAATGCTCCATGGCGCTTGTCTTCACAATGCTCCAGAATTCTTGTCATCACAATGTTCCATGACCGTGTCATCAAAATGCTCCATAATTCTTTTCATCACAAGGTTCCATGACCGTGTCATCACAATGCTCCATAATTCTTGTCATCAAAATGTTCCATGACCGTGTCATCACAATACTCCAGAATTCTTGTCATCACAATGTTCCCTGACCATGTCATCACAATGCTCCAGAATTCTTGTCATCACAATGCTCCAGAATTCTTGTCATCACAATGTTCAATGACCGTGTCCTCACAATGCTCCAGAATTCTTGTCATCACAATGCTCCAGAATTCTTGTCATCACAATGTTCCATGACCGTGTCATCACAATGCTCCATGGCCCTGGTCATCACAATGCTCCAGATTGCTTGTCATCACAAAGTTCCATGACCGTGTCATGACAATGCACCATGGCCCTTGTCATCACGATGCTCCAGAATTCTTGTCATCACAATGTTCCATGACCGTGTCATCACAATGCTCCATGGCCCTTGTCATCACAATGCTCCATAATTCTTGTCATCACAATGTTCCATGACCGTGTCATCACAATGCTCCATAATTCTTGTTATCACAATGTTCCATGACCGTGTCATCACAATGCTCCATGGCCCTGGTCATCACAATGCTCCAGATTGCTTTTCATCGCAAAGTTCCATGACCGTGTTATCACAATGCACCATGGCCCTTGTCATCACAATGCTCCACAATTCTTGTCATCACAATGTTCCATGACCGTGTCATCACAATGCTCCATGGCCCTTGTCATCACAATGCTCCAGAATTCTTGTCATCACAAAGTTCCATGACCGTGTTATCACAATGCACCATGGCCCTTTTCATCACAATGCTCCAGAATTCTTGTCATCACAATGTTCCATGACCGTGTCATCACAATGCTCCATGGCCCTTGTCATCACAATGCTCCAGAATTCTTGTCATCACAGAGTTCCATGACCGTGTCATCACAATGCTCCAGAATTCTTGTCATGACAATGCTCCAGAATTCTTGTCATCACAATGTTCCATGACCGTGTCATCACAATGCTCCATAATTCTTGTCATCAAAATGTTCCATGACCGTGTCATCACAATGCTCCAGAATTCTTTTCATCACAATGCTCCAGAATTCTTGTCATCACAATGTTCCATGACCGTGTCATCACAATGCTCCATGGCCCTTGTCATCACAATGCTCCAGATTGCTTTTCATCACAAAGTTCCATGACCGTGTTATCACAATGCACCATGGCCCTTGTCATCACAATGCTCCAGAATTCTTGTCATCACAATGTTCCATGACCGTGTCATCACAATGCTCCATGGCCCTTGTCATCACAATGCTCCAGAATTCTTGTCATCACAGAGTTCCATGACCGTGTCATCACAATGCTCCATGGCCCTTGTCATCACAATGCTCCAGAATTATTGTCATCACAAGGTTCCATGACCGTGTCATCACAATGCTCCAGAATTTTTGTCATCACAATGTTCCATGACCGTGTCATCACAATGCTCCAGAATTCTTGTCATCACAATGTTCCCTAACCATGTCATCACAATGCTCCAGAATTCTTGTCATCACAATGCTCCAGAATTCTTGTCATCACAATGTTCCATGACCGTGTCATCACAATGCTCCAGAATTCTTGTCATGACAATGCTCCAGAATTCTTGTCATCACAATGTTCCATGACCGTGTCATCACAATGCTCCATGGCCCTGGTCATCACAATGCTCCAGATTGCTTGTCATCACAAAGTTCCATGACCGTGTCATGACAATGCACCATGGACCTTGTCATCACAATGCTCCAGAATTCTTGTCATCACAATGTTCCATGACCGTGTCATCACAATGCTCAATGGCTTTTGTTATCACAATGCTCCAGGACCAGTTTCATCACAATACTCCATCCCCCTTGTCATCACGGTGCACAATGAAACCTCTCATTACAATGCTCCATGACACTTGCCATCACAATGCTCCATGGCCCTTGTCTTAACAATGCTCCAGAATTCTTGTCATCACCATGTTCCATGACCATGTCATCACAATTCTCCATGGCCCTTGTCATCACAATGCTCCATGGCCCTTGTCATCACAATGCTCCAGAATTCTTGTCATCACAATGTTCCATGACCGTGTCATCACAATGCTCCATGGCCCTTGTCATCACAATGCTCCATAATTCTTGTCATCACAATGTTCCATGACCGTGTCATCACAATGCTCCAGAATTCTTGTCATCAAAATGTTCCATGACCGTGTCATCACAATGCTCCAGAATTCTTGTCATGACAATGCTCCAGAATTCTTGTCATCACAAAGTTCCATGACCGTGTCATGACAATGCACCATGGACCTTGTCATCACAATGCTCCAGAATTCTTGTCATCACAATGTTCCATGACCGTGTCATCACAATGCTCAATGGCTTTTGTTATCACAATGCTCCAGGACCAGTTTCATCACAATACTCCATCCCCCTTGTCATCACGGTGCACAATGAAACCTCTCATTACAATGCTCCATGACACTTGTCATCACAATGCTCCATGGCCCTTGTCTTCACAATGCTCCAGAATTCTTGTCATCACCATGTTCCATGACCATGTCATCACAATTCTCCATGGCCCTTGTCATCACAATGCTCCATGGCCCTTGTCATCACAATGCTCCAGAATTCTTGTCATCACAATGTTCCATGACCGTGTCATCACAATGCTCCATGGCCCTTGTCATCACAATGCTCCATAATTCTTGTCATCACAATGTTCCATGACCGTGTCATCACAATGCTCCAGAATTCTTGTCATCACAATGTTCCATGACCATGTCATCACAATGCACCATGGCCCTTGTCACCACAATGCTCCAGAATTCTTGTCATCACAATGTTCCATGACCGTGTCATCACAATGCTCCATGGCGCTTGTCTTCACAATGCTCCAGAATTCTTGTCATCACAATGTTCCATGACCGTGTCATCAAAATGCTCCATAATTCTTTTCATCACAAGGTTCCATGACCGTGTCATCACAATGCTCCATAATTCTTGTCATCAAAATGTTCCATGACCGTGTCATCACAATACTCCAGAATTCTTGTCATCACAATGTTCCCTGACCATGTCATCACAATGCTCCAGAATTCTTGTCATCACAATGCTCCAGAATTCTTGTCATCACAATGTTCAATGACCGTGTCCTCACAATGCTCCAGAATTCTTGTCATCACAATGCTCCAGAATTCTTGTCATCACAATGTTCCATGACCGTGTCATCACAATGCTCCATGGCCCTGGTCATCACAATGCTCCAGATTGCTTGTCATCACAAAGTTCCATGACCGTGTCATGACAATGCACCATGGCCCTTGTCATCACGATGCTCCAGAATTCTTGTCATCACAATGTTCCATGACCGTGTCATCACAATGCTCCATGGCCCTTGTCATCACAATGCTCCATAATTCTTGTCATCACAATGTTCCATGACCGTGTCATCACAATGCTCCATAATTCTTGTTATCACAATGTTCCATGACCGTGTCATCACAATGCTCCATGGCCCTGGTCATCACAATGCTCCAGATTGCTTTTCATCGCAAAGTTCCATGACCGTGTTATCACAATGCACCATGGCCCTTGTCATCACAATGCTCCACAATTCTTGTCATCACAATGTTCCATGACCGTGTCATCACAATGCTCCATGGCCCTTGTCATCACAATGCTCCAGAATTCTTGTCATCACAAAGTTCCATGACCGTGTTATCACAATGCACCATGGCCCTTTTCATCACAATGCTCCAGAATTCTTGTCATCACAATGTTCCATGACCGTGTCATCACAATGCTCCATGGCCCTTGTCATCACAATGCTCCAGAATTCTTGTCATCACAGAGTTCCATGACCGTGTCATCACAATGCTCCAGAATTCTTGTCATGACAATGCTCCAGAATTCTTGTCATCACAATGTTCCATGACCGTGTCATCACAATGCTCCATAATTCTTGTCATCACAATGTTCCATGACCGTGTCATCACAATGCTCCAGAATTCTTTTCATCACAATGCTCCAGAATTCTTGTCATCACAATGTTCCATGACCGTGTCATCACAATGCTCCATGGCCCTTGTCATCACAATGCTCCAGATTGCTTTTCATCACAAAGTTCCATGACCGTGTTATCACAATGCACCATGGCCCTTGTCATCACAATGCTCCAGAATTCTTGTCATCACAATGTTCCATGACCGTGTCATCACAATGCTCCATGGCCCTTGTCATCACAATGCTCCAGAATTCTTGTCATCACAGAGTTCCATGACCGTGTCATCACAATGCTCCATGGCCCTTGTCATCACAATGCTCCAGAATTATTGTCATCACAAGGTTCCATGACCGTGTCATCACAATGCTCCAGAATTTTTGTCATCACAATGTTCCATGACCGTGTCATCACAATGCTCCAGAATTCTTGTCATCACAATGTTCCCTAACCATGTCATCACAATGCTCCAGAATTCTTGTCATCACAATGCTCCAGAATTCTTGTCATCACAATGTTCCATGACCGTGTCATCACAATGCTCCAGAATTCTTGTCATGACAATGCTCCAGAATTCTTGTCATCACAATGTTCCATGACCGTGTCATCACAATGCTCCATGGCCCTGGTCATCACAATGCTCCAGATTGCTTGTCATCACAAAGTTCCATGACCGTGTCATGACAATGCACCATGGACCTTGTCATCACAATGCTCCAGAATTCTTGTCATCACAATGTTCCATGACCGTGTCATCACAATGCTCAATGGCTTTTGTTATCACAATGCTCCAGGACCAGTTTCATCACAATACTCCATCCCCCTTGTCATCACGGTGCACAATGAAACCTCTCATTACAATGCTCCATGACACTTGCCATCACAATGCTCCATGGCCCTTGTCTTAACAATGCTCCAGAATTCTTGTCATCACCATGTTCCATGACCATGTCATCACAATTCTCCATGGCCCTTGTCATCACAATGCTCCATGGCCCTTGTCATCACAATGCTCCAGAATTCTTGTCATCACAATGTTCCATGACCGTGTCATCACAATGCTCCATGGCCCTTGTCATCACAATGCTCCATAATTCTTGTCATCACAATGTTCCATGACCGTGTCATCACAATGCTCCAGAATTCTTGTCATCACAATGTTCCATGACCATGTCATCACAATGCACCATGGCCCTTGTCACCACAATGCGCCAGAATTCTTGTCATCACAATGTTCCATGACCGTGTCATCAAAATGCTCCATAATTCTTTTCATCACAATGTTCCATGACCGTGTCATCACAATGCTCCAAAATTCTTGTCATCACAATGTTCCATGACCATGTCATCACAATTCATGGCTCTTGTCATCACAATGCTCCAGAATTCTTGTCATCACAATGTTCCATGACCGTGTCATCACAATGCTCCCTGGCCCTTGTCATCACAATGCTCCAGAATTCTTGTCATCACCATGTTCCATGACCGTGTCATCACAATGCTCCATGTCCCTGGTCATCACAATGCTCCAGATTGCTTGTCATCACAAGGTTCCATGACCGTGTCATCACAATGCACCATGGCCCTTGTCATCACAATGCTCCAGAATTCTTGTCATCACAATGTTCCATGACCGTGTCATCACAATGCTCCATGGTCCTTGTCATCACAATGCTCCAGAATCCTTGTCATCACAATGTTCCATGACCGTGTCATCACAATGCTCCATGGCTCTTGTCATCACAATGCACCAGATTTCTTGTCATCACAATGTTCCATGACCGTGTCATCACAATGCTCCAGAATTCTTGTCATCACAATGTTCCATGACCGTGTCATCACAATGCTCCATGGCCCTTGTCATCACAATGCTCCAGAATTCTTGTCATCACAATGTTCCATGACCGTGTCATCACAATGCTCCATAATTCTTGTCATCACAATGTTCCATGACCGTGTCATCACAATGCTACATGACCCTGGTCATCACAGTTCTCCATGACCTTTGTCATCACAATGCTCTGTATAGTTTTTCATGACAATTCTAAATGACCACTTTAATCATTTTGCTTGCTGACCATTTTCATCACATTTCTCTATTGTCATTACAATTCCCCATGTCCCCATTCTTCACAATGCTCCATGATGCCTGTCATCACAATGCTCAATGGCTTTTGTTATCACAATGCTCCAGGACCAGTTTCATCACAATACTCCATCCCCCTTTTCATCACGGTGCACAATGAAACCTCTCATTACAATGCTCCATGACACTTGTCATCACAATGCTCCATGGCACTTGTCTTCACAATACTCCAGAATTCTTGTCATCACCATGTTCCATGACCATGTCATCACAATACTCCATGGCCCTTGTCATCACAATGCTCCATGGCCCTTGTCATCACAATGCTCCAGAATTCTTGTCATCACAATGTTCCATGACCGTGTCATCACAATGCTCCAGAATTCTTGTCATCACAATGTTCCATGACCATGTCATCACAATGCACCATGGCCCTTGTCACCACAATGCTCCAGAATTCTTGTCATCACAATGTTCCATGACCGTGTCTTCACAATGCTCCATGGCCCTTGTCATCACAATGCTCCAGAATTCTTGTCATCACAATGTTCCATGACCGTGTCATCACAATGCTCCATGGCCCTGGTCATCACAATGCTCCAGATTGCTTGTCATCACAAAGTTCCATTACCGTGTTATCACAATGCACCATGGCCCTTTTCATCACAATGCTCCAGAATTCTTGTCATCACAATGTTCCATGACCGTGTCATCACAATGCTCCATGGCCCTTGTCATTACAATGCTCCAGAATTCTTATCATCACATTGTTCCATGACCGTGTCATCACAATGCTCCATGGCCCTTGTCATCACAATGCTCCAGAATTCTTGTCATCACAAGGCTCCATGACCGTGTCATCACAATGCTCCATAATTCTTGTCATCAAAATGTTCCATGACCGTGTCATCACAATGCTCCAGAATTCTTGTCATCACAAGGTTCCCTGACCATGTCATCACAATGCTCCAGAATTCTTGTCATCACAATGCTCCAGAATTCTTGTCATCACAATGTTCCATGACCGTGTCATCACAATGCTCCAGAATTCTTGTCATGACAATGCTCCAGAATGCTTGTCATCACAATGTTCCATGACCGTGTCATCACAATGCTCCATGGCCCTGGTCATCACAATGCTCCAGATTGCTTGTCATCACAAAGTTCCATGACCGTGTCATGACAATGCACCATGGCCCTTGTCATCACGATGCTCCAGAATTCTTGTCATCACAATGTTCCATGACCGTGTCATCACAATGCTCCATGGCCCTTGTCATCACAATGCTCCAGAATTCTTGTCATCACAATGTTCCATGACCGTGTCATCACAATGCTCCATGGCCCTTGTCATCACAATGCTCCAGAATTCTTGTCATCACAAAGTTCCATGACCGTGTCATCACAACGCACCATGGCCCTTGTCATCACAATGCTCCAAACTTCTTGTCATCACAATGTTCCATGACCGTGTCATCACAATGCTCCATGGCCCTTGTCATCACAATGGTCCAGAACTCTTGTCATCACAATGTTCCATGACCGTGTCATCACAATGCTCCATGGCCCTTGTCATCACAATGCTCCAGAATTCTTGTCATCACAGTGTTCCATGACCGTGTCATCACAATGCTCCATGGCCCTTGTCATCACAATGCTCCAGAATTCTTGTCATCACAATGTTCCATGACCGTGTCATCACAATGCTCCATGGCCCTTGTCATCAAAATGCTCCAGAATTCTTGTCATCACAAAGTTCCATGACCGTGTCATCACAATGCACCATGGCCCTTGTCATCACAATGCTCCAAACTTCTTGTCATCACAATGTTCCATGACCGTGTCATCACAATGCTCCATGGCCCTTGTCATCACAATGGTCCAGAACTCTTGTCATCACAATGTTCCATGACCGTGTCATCACAATGCTCCATGGCCCTTGTCATCACAATGCTCCAGAATTCTTGTCATCACAGTGTTCCATGACCGTGTCATCACAATGCTCCATGGCCCTTGTCATCACAATGCTCCAGAATTATTGTCATCACAAGGTTCCATGACCGTGTCATCACAATGCTCCAGAATTCTTGTCATCACAATGTTCCATGACCGTGTCATCACAATGCTCCAGAATTCTTGTCATCACAATGTTCCCTAACCATGTCATCACAATGCTCCAGAATTCTTGTCATCACAATGCTCCAGAATTCTTGTCATCAAAATGTTCCATGACCGTGTCATCACAATGCTCCAGAATTCTTGTCATGACAATGCTCCAGAATTCTTGTCATCACAAAGTTCCATGACCGTGTCATGACAATGCACCATGGACCTTGTCATCACAATGCTCCAGAATTCTTGTCATCACAATGTTCCATGACCGTGTCATCACAATGCTCAATGGCTTTTGTTATCACAGTCCTCCAGGACCAGTTTCATCACAATACTCCATCCCCCTTGTCATCACGGTGCACAATGAAACCTCTCATTACAATGCTCCATGACACTTGTCATCACAATGCTCCATGGCCCTTGTCTTCACAATGCTCCAGAATTCTTGTCATCACCATGTTCCATGACCATGTCATCACAATTCTCCATGGCCCTTGTCATCACAATGCTCCATGGCCCTTGTCATCACAATGCTCCAGAATTCTTGTCATCACAATGTTCCATGACCGTGTCATCACAATGCTCCATGGCGCTTGTCTTCACAATGCTCCAGAATTCTTGTCATCACAATGTTCCATGACCGTGTCATCAAAATGCTCCATAATTCTTTTCATCACAAGGTTCCATGACCGTGTCATCACAATGCTCCATAATTCTTGTCATCAAAATGTTCCATGACCGTGTCATCACAATACTCCAGAATTCTTGTCATCACAATGTTCCCTGACCATGTCATCACAATGCTCCAGAATTCTTGTCATCACAATGCTCCAGAATTCTTGTCATCACAATGTTCCATGACCGTGTCATCACAATGCTCCAGAATTCTTGTCATCACAATGCTCCAGAATTCTTGTCATCACAATGTTCCATGACCGTGTCATCACAATGCTCCATGGCCCTGGTCATCACAATGCTCCAGATTGCTTGTCATCACAAAGTTCCATGACCGTGTCATGACAATGCACCATGGCCCTTGTCATCACGATGCTCCAGAATTCTTGTCATCACAATGTTCCATGACCGTGTCATCACAATGCTCCATAATTCTTGTCATCAAAATGTTCCATGACCGTGTCATCACAATACTCCAGAATTCTTGTCATCACAATGTTCCCTGACCATGTCATCACAATGCTCCAGAATTCTTGTCATCACAATGCTCCAGAATTCTTGTCATCACAATGTTCCATGACCGTGTCATCACAATGCTCCAGAATTCTTGTCATCACAATGCTCCAGAATTCTTGTCATCACAATGTTCCATGACCGTGTCATCACAATGCTCCATGGCCCTGGTCATCACAATGCTCCAGATTGCTTGTCATCACAAAGTTCCATGACCGTGTCATGACAATGCACCATGGCCCTTGTCATCACGATGCTCCAGAATTCTTGTCATCACAATGTTCCATGACCGTGTCATCACAATGCTCCATGGCCCTTGTCATCACAATGCTCCATAATTCTTGTCATCACAATGTTCCATGACCGTGTCATCACAATGCTCCATAATTCTTGTTATCACAATGTTCCATGACCGTGTCATCACAATGCTCCATGGCCCTGGTCATCACAATGCTCCAGATTGCTTTTCATCACAAAGTTCCATGACCGTGTTATCACAATGCACCATGGCCCTTGTCATCACAATGCTCCACAATTCTTGTCATCACAATGTTCCATGACCGTGTCATCACAATGCTCCATGGCCCTTGTCATCACAATGCTCCAGAATTCTTGTCATCACAAAGTTCCATGACCGTGTTATCACAATGCACCATGGCCCTTTTCATCACAATGCTCCAGAATTCTTGTCATCACAATGTTCCATGACCGTGTCATCACAATGCTCCATGGCCCTTGTCATCACAATGCTCCAGAATTCTTGTCATCACAGAGTTCCATGACCGTGTCATCACAATGCTCCAGAATTCTTGTCATGACAATGCTCCAGAATTCTTGTCATCACAATGTTCCATGACCGTGTCATCACAATGCTCCATAATTCTTGTCATCAAAATGTTCCATGACCGTGTCATCACAATGCTCCAGAATTCTTGTCATCACAATGTTCCATGACCGTGTAATCACAATGCTCCAGAATTCTTTTCATCACAATGCTCCAGAATTCTTGTCATCACAATGTTCCATGACCGTGTCATCACAATGCTCCATGGCCCTGGTCATCACAATGCTCCAGATTGCTTATCATCACAAAGTTACATGACCGTGTTATCACAATGCACCATGGCCCTTGTCATCACAATGCTCCAGAATTCTTGTCATCACAATGTTCCATGACCGTGTCATCACAATGCTCCATGGCCCTTGTCATCACAATGCTCCAGAATTCTTGTCATCACAGAGTTCCATGACCGTGTCATCACAATGCTCCATGGCCCTTGTCATCACAATGCTCCAGAATTATTGTCATCACAAGGTTCCATGACCGTGTCATCACAATGCTCCAGAATTCTTGTCATCACAATGTTCCATGACCGTGTCATCACAATGCTCCAGAATTCTTGTCATCACAATGTTCCATGACCGTGTCATGACAATGCACCATGGACCTTGTCATCACAATGCTCCAGAATTCTTGTCATCACAATGTTCCATGACCGTGTCATCACAATGCTCAATGGCTTTTGTTATCACAATGCTCCAGGACCAGTTTCATCACAATACTCCATCCCCCTTGTCATCACGGTGCACAATGAAACCTCTCATTACAATGCTCCATGACACTTGTCATCACAATGCTCCATGGCCCTTGTCTTCACAATGCTCCAGAATTCTTGTCATCACCATGTTCCATGACCATGTCATCACAATTCTCCATGGCCCTTGTCATCACAATGCTCCATGGCCCTTGTCATCACAATGCTCCAGAATTCTTGTCATCACAATGTTCCATGACCGTGTCATCACAATGCTCCATGGCCCTTGTCATCACAATGCTCCATAATTCTTGTCATCACAATGTTCCATGACCGTGTCATCACAATGCTCCAGAATTCTTGTCATCACAATGTTCCATGACCATGTCATCACAATGCACCATGGCCCTTGTCACCACAATGCTCCAGAATTCTTGTCATCACAATGTTCCATGACCGTGTCATCACAATGCTCCATGGCGCTTGTCTTCACAATGCTCCAGAATTCTTGTCATCACAATGTTCCATGACCGTGTCATCAAAATGCTCCATAATTCTTTTCATCACAAGGTTCCATGACCGTGTCATCACAATGCTCCATAATTCTTGTCATCAAAATGTTCCATGACCGTGTCATCACAATACTCCAGAATTCTTGTCATCACAATGTTCCCTGACCATGTCATCACAATGCTCCAGAATTCTTGTCATCACAATGCTCCAGAATTCTTGTCATCACAATGTTCCATGACCGTGTCATCACAATGCTCCAGAATTCTTGTCATCACAATGCTCCAGAATTCTTGTCATCACAATGTTCCATGACCGTGTCATCACAATGCTCCATGGCCCTGGTCATCACAATGCTCCAGATTGCTTGTCATCACAAAGTTCCATGACCGTGTCATGACAATGCACCATGGCCCTTGTCATCACGATGCTCCAGAATTCTTGTCATCACAATGTTCCATGACCGTGTCATCACAATGCTCCATGGCCCTTGTCATCACAATGCTCCATAATTCTTGTCATCACAATGTTCCATGACCGTGTCATCACAATGCTCCAGAATTCTTGTCATGACAATGCTCCAGAATTCTTGTCATCACAAAGTTCCATGACCGTGTCATGACAATGCACCATGGACCTTGTCATCACAATGCTCCAGAATTCTTGTCATCACAATGTTCCATGACCGTGTCATCACAATGCTCAATGGCTTTTGTTATCACAGTCCTCCAGGACCAGTTTCATCACAATACTCCATCCCCCTTGTCATCACGGTGCACAATGATACCTCTCATTACAATGCTCCATGACACTTGTCATCACAATGCTCCATGGCCCTTGTCTTCACAATGCTCCAGAATTCTTGTCATCACCATGTTCCATGACCATGTCATCACAATTCTCCATGGCCCTTGTCATCACAATGCTCCATGGCCCTGGTCATCACAATGCTCCAGATTGCTTTTCATCACAAAGTTCCATGACCGTGTTATCACAATGCACCATGGCCCTTGTCATCACAATGCTCCACAATTCTTGTCATCACAATGTTCCATGACCGTGTCATCACAATGCTCCATGGCCCTTGTCATCACAATGCTCCAGAATTCTTGTCATCACAAAGTTCCATGACCGTGTTATCACAATGCACCATGGCCCTTTTCATCACAATGCTCCAGAATTCTTGTCATCACAATGTTCCATGACCGTGTCATCACAATGCTCCATGGCCCTTGTCATCACAATGCTCCAGAATTCTTGTCATCACAGAGTTCCATGACCGTGTCATCACAATGCTCCAGAATTCTTGTCATGACAATGCTCCAGAATTCTTGTCATCACAATGTTCCATGACCGTGTCATCACAATGCTCCATAATTCTTGTCATCAAAATGTTCCATGACCGTGTCATCACAATGCTCCAGAATTCTTGTCATCACAATGTTCCATGACCGTGTAATCACAATGCTCCAGAATTCTTTTCATCACAATGCTCCAGAATTCTTGTCATCACAATGTTCCATGACCGTGTCATCACAATGCTCCATGGCCCTGGTCATCACAATGCTCCAGATTGCTTTTCATCACAAAGTTCCATGACCGTGTTATCACAATGCACCATGGCCCTTGTCATCACAATGCTCCAGAATTCTTGTCATCACAATGTTCCATGACCGTGTCATCACAATGCTCCATGGCCCTTGTCATCACAATGCTCCAGAATTCTTGTCATCACAGAGTTCCATGACCGTGTCATCACAATGCTCCATGGCCCTTGTCATCACAATGCTCCAGAATTATTGTCATCACAAGGTTCCATGACCGTGTCATCACAATGCTCCAGAATTCTTGTCATCACAATGTTCCATGACCGTGTCATCACAATGCTCCAGAATTCTTGTCATCACAATGTTCCCTAACCATGTCATCACAATGCTCCAGAATTCTTGTCATCACAATGCTCCAGAATTCTTGTCATCACAATGTTCCATGACCGTGTCATCACAATGCTCCAGAATTCTTGTCATGACAATGCTCCAGAATTCTTGTCATCACAAAGTTCCATGACCGTGTCATGACAATGCACCATGGACCTTGTCATCACAATGCTCCAGAATTCTTGTCATCACAATGTTCCATGACCGTGTCATCACAATGCTCAATGGCTTTTGTTATCACAATGCTCCAGGACCAGTTTCATCACAATACTCCATCCCCCTTGTCATCACGGTGCACAATGAAACCTCTCATTACAATGCTCCATGACACTTGTCATCACAATGCTCCATGGCCCTTGTCTTCACAATGCTCCAGAATTCTTGTCATCACCATGTTCCATGACCATGTCATCACAATTCTCCATGGCCCTTGTCATCACAATGCTCCATGGCCCTTGTCATCACAATGCTCCAGAATTCTTGTCATCACAATGTTCCATGACCGTGTCATCACAATGCTCCATGGCCCTTGTCATCACAATGCTCCATAATTCTTGTCATCACAATGTTCCATGACCGTGTCATCACAATGCTCCAGAATTCTTGTCATCACAATGTTCCATGACCATGTCATCACAATGCACCATGGCCCTTGTCACCACAATGCTCCAGAATTCTTGTCATCACAATGTTCCATGACCGTGTCATCACAATGCTCCATGGCGCTTGTCTTCACAATGCTCCAGAATTCTTGTCATCACAATGTTCCATGACCGTGTCATCAAAATGCTCCATAATTCTTTTCATCACAAGGTTCCATGACCGTGTCATCACAATGCTCCATAATTCTTGTCATCAAAATGTTCCATGACCGTGTCATCACAATACTCCAGAATTCTTGTCATCACAATGTTCCCTGACCATGTCATCACAATGCTCCAGAATTCTTGTCATCACAATGCTCCAGAATTCTTGTCATCACAATGTTCCATGACCGTGTCATCACAATGCTCCAGAATTCTTGTCATCACAATGCTCCAGAATTCTTGTCATCACAATGTTCCATGACCGTGTCATCACAATGCTCCATGGCCCTGGTCATCACAATGCTCCAGATTGCTTGTCATCACAAAGTTCCATGACCGTGTCATGACAATGCACCATGGCCCTTGTCATCACGATGCTCCAGAATTCTTGTCATCACAATGTTCCATGACCGTGTCATCACAATGCTCCATGGCCCTTGTCATCACAATGCTCCATAATTCTTGTCATCACAATGTTCCATGACCGTGTCATCACAATGCTCCAGAATTCTTGTCATGACAATGCTCCAGAATTCTTGTCATCACAAAGTTCCATGACCGTGTCATGACAATGCACCATGGACCTTGTCATCACAATGCTCCAGAATTCTTGTCATCACAATGTTCCATGACCGTGTCATCACAATGCTCAATGGCTTTTGTTATCACAATGCTCCAGGACCAGTTTCATCACAATACTCCATCCCCCTTGTCATCACGGTGCACAATGAAACCTCTCATTACAATGCTCCATGACACTTGTCATCACAATGCTCCATGGCCCTTGTCTTCACAATGCTCCAGAATTCTTGTCATCACCATGTTCCATGACCATGTCATCACAATTCTCCATGGCCCTTGTCATCACAATGCTCCATGGCCCTTGTCATCACAATGCTCCAGAATTCTTGTCATCACAATGTTCCATGACCGTGTCATCACAATGCTCCATGGCCCTTGTCATCACAATGCTCCATAATTCTTGTCATCACAATGTTCCATGACCGTGTCATCACAATGCTCCAGAATTCTTGTCATCACAATGTTCCATGACCATATCATCACAATGCACCATGGCCCTTGTCACCACAATGCTCCAGAATTCTTGTCATCACAATGTTCCATGACCGTGTCATCACAATGCTCCATGGCGCTTGTCTTCACAATGCTCCAGAATTCTTGTCATCACAATGTTCCATGACCGTGTCATCAAAATGCTCCATAATTCTTTTCATCACAAGGTTCCATGACCGTGTCATCACAATGCTCCATAATTCTTGTCATCAAAATGTTCCATGACCGTGTCATCACAATACTCCAGAATTCTTGTCATCACAATGTTCCCTGACCATGTCATCACAATGCTCCAGAATTCTTGTCATCACAATGCTCCAGAATTCTTGTCATCACAATGTTCCATGACCGTGTCATCACAATGCTCCAGAATTCTTGTCATCACAATGCTCCAGAATTCTTGTCATCACAATGTTCCATGACCGTGTCATCACAATGCTCCATGGCCCTGGTCATCACAATGCTCCAGATTGCTTGTCATCACAAAGTTCCATGACCGTGTCATGACAATGCACCATGGCCCTTGTCATCACGATGCTCCAGAATTCTTGTCATCACAATGTTCCATGACCGTGTCATCACAATGCTCCATGGCCCTTGTCATCACAATGCTCCATAATTCTTGTCATCACAATGTTCCATGACCGTGTCATCACAATGCTCCAGAATTCTTGTCATGACAATGCTCCAGAATTCTTGTCATCACAAAGTTCCATGACCGTGTCATGACAATGCACCATGGACCTTGTCATCACAATGCTCCAGAATTCTTGTCATCACAATGTTCCATGACCGTGTCATCACAATGCTCAATGGCTTTTGTTATCACAGTCCTCCAGGACCAGTTTCATCACAATACTCCATCCCCCTTGTCATCACGGTGCACAATGAAACCTCTCATTACAATGCTCCATGACACTTGTCATCACAATGCTCCATGGCCCTTGTCTTCTCAATGCTCCAGAATTCTTGTCATCACCATGTTCCATGACCATGTCATCACAATTCTCCATGGCCCTTGTCATCACAATGCTCCATGGCCCTTGTCATCACAATGCTCCAGAATTCTTGTCATCACAATGTTCCATGACCGTGTCATCACAATTCTCCATGGCCCTTGTCATCACAATGCACCATGGCCCTTGTCACCACAATGCTCCAGAATTCTTGTCATCACAATGTTCCATGACCGTGTCATCACAATGCTCCATGGCGCTTGTCTTCACAATGCTCCAGAATTCTTGTCATCACAATGTTCCATGACCGTGTCATCAAAATGCTCCATAATTCTTTTCATCACAAGGTTCCATGACCGTGTCATCACAATGCTCCATAATTCTTGTCATCAAAATGTTCCATGACCGTGTCATCACAATACTCCAGAATTCTTGTCATCACAATGTTCCCTGACCATGTCATCACAATGCTCCAGAATTCTTGTCATCACAATGCTCCAGAATTCTTGTCATCACAATGTTCCATGACCGTGTCATCACAATGCTCCAGAATTCTTGTCATCACAATGCTCCAGAATTCTTGTCATCACAATGTTCCATGACCGTGTCATCACAATGCTCCATGGCCCTGGTCATCACAATGCTCCAGATTGCTTGTCATCACAAAGTTCCATGACCGTGTCATGACAATGCACCATGGCCCTTGTCATCACGATGCTCCAGAATTCTTGTCATCACAATGTTCCATGACCGTGTCATCACAATGCTCCATGGCCCTTGTCATCACAATGCTCCATAATTCTTGTCATCACAATGTTCCATGACCGTGTCATCACAATGCTCCATAATTCTTGTTATCACAATGTTCCATGACCGTGTCATCACAATGCTCCATGGCCCTGGTCATCACAATGCTCCAGATTGCTTTTCATCACAAAGTTCCATGACCGTGTTATCACAATGCACCATGGCCCTTGTCATCACAATGCTCCACAATTCTTGTCATCACAATGTTCCATGACCGTGTCATCACAATGCTCCATGGCCCTTGTCATCACAATGCTCCAGAATTCTTGTCATCACAAAGTTCCATGACCGTGTTATCACAATGCACCATGGCCCTTTTCATCACAATGCTCCAGAATTCTTGTCATCACAATGTTCCATGACCGTGTCATCACAATGCTCCATGGCCCTTGTCATCACAATGCTCCAGAATTCTTGTCATCACAGAGTTCCATGACCGTGTCATCACAATGCTCCAGAATTCTTGTCATGACAATGCTCCAGAATTCTTGTCATCACAATGTTCCATGACCGTGTCATCACAATGCTCCATAATTCTTGTCATCAAAATGTTCCATGACCGTGTCATCACAATGCTCCAGAATTCTTGTCATCACAATGTTCCATGACCGTGTCATCACAATGCTCCAGAATTCTTTTCATCACAATGCTCCAGAATTCTTGTCATCACAATGTTCCATGACCGTGTCATCACAATGCTCCATGGCCCTGGTCATCACAATGCTCCAGATTGCTTTTCATCACAAAGTTCCATGACCGTGTTATCACAATGCACCATGGCCCTTGTCATCACAATGCTCCAGAATTCTTGTCATCACAATGTTCCATGACCGTGTCATCACAATGCTCCATGGCCCTTGTCATCACAATGCTCCAGAATTCTTGTCATCACAGAGTTCCATGACCGTGTCATCACAATGCTCCATGGCCCTTGTCATCACAATGCTCCAGAATTATTGTCATCACAAGGTTCCATGACCGTGTCATCACAATGCTCCAGAATTCTTGTCATCACAATGTTCCATGAGCGTGTCATCACAATGCTCCAGAATTCTTGTCATCACAATGTTCCCTAACCATGTCATCACAATGCTCCAAAATTCTTGTCATCACAATGCTCCAGAATTCTTGTCATCACAATGTTCCATGACCGTGTCATCACAATGCTCCAGAATTCTTGTCATGACAATGCTCCAGAATTCTTGTCATCACAAAGTTCCATGACCGTGTCATGACAATGCACCATGGACCTTGTCATCACAATGCTCCAGAATTCTTGTCATCACAATGTTCCATGACCGTGTCATCACAATGCTCAATGGCTTTTGTTATCACAATGCTCCAGGACCAGTTTCATCACAATACTCCATCCCCCTTGTCATCACGGTGCACAATGAAACCTCTCATTACAATGCTCCATGACACTTGTCATCACAATGCTCCATGGCCCTTGTCTTCACAATGCTCCAGAATTCTTGTCATCACCATGTTCCATGACCATGTCATCACAATTCTCCATGGCCCTTGTCATCACAATGCTCCATGGCCCTTGTCATCACAATGCTCCAGAATTCTTGTCATCACAATGTTCCATGACCGTGTCATCACAATGCTCCATGGCCCTTGTCATCACAATGCTCCATAATTCTTGTCATCACAATGTTCCATGACCGTGTCATCACAATGCTCCAGAATTCTTGTCATCACAATGTTCCATGACCATGTCATCACAATGCACCATGGCCCTTGTCACCACAATGCTCCAGAATTCTTGTCATCACAATGTTCCATGACCGTGTCATCACAATGCTCCATGGCGCTTGTCTTCACAATGCTCCAGAATTCTTGTCATCACAATGTTCCATGACCGTGTCATCAAAATGCTCCATAATTCTTTTCATCACAAGGTTCCATGACCGTGTCATCACAATGCTCCATAATTCTTGTCATCAAAATGTTCCATGACCGTGTCATCACAATACTCCAGAATTCTTGTCATCACAATGTTCCCTGACCATGTCATCACAATGCTCCAGAATTCTTGTCATCACAATGCTCCAGAATTCTTGTCATCACAATGTTCCATGACCGTGTCATCACAATGCTCCAGAATTCTTGTCATCACAATGCTCCAGAATTCTTGTCATCACAATGTTCCATGACCGTGTCATCACAATGCTCCATGGCCGTGGTCATCACAATGCTCCAGATTGCTTGTCATCACAAAGTTCCATGACCGTGTCATGACAATGCACCATGGCCCTTGTCATCACGATGCTCCAGAATTCTTGTCATCACAATGTTCCATGACCGTGTCATCACAATGCTCCATGGCCCTTGTCATCACAATGCTCCATAATTCTTGTCATCACAATGTTCCATGACCGTGTCATCACAATGCTCCATAATTCTTGTTATCACAATGTTCCATGACCGTGTCTTCACAATGCTCCATGGCCCTGGTCATCACAATGCTCCAGATTGCTTGTCATCACAAAGTTCCATGACCGTGTCATGACAATGCACCATGGCCCTTGTCATCACGATGCTCCAGAATTCTTGTCATCACAATGTTCCATGACCGTGTCATCACAATGCTCCATAATTCTTGTCATCAAAATGTTCCATGACCGTGTCATCACAATACTCCAGAATTCTTGTCATCACAATGTTCCCTGACCATGTCATCACAATGCTCCAGAATTCTTGTCATCACAATGCTCCAGAATTCTTGTCATCACAATGTTCCATGACCGTGTCATCACAATGCTCCAGAATTCTTGTCATCACAATGCTCCAGAATTCTTGTCATCACAATGTTCCATGACCGTGTCATCACAATGCTCCATTGCCCTGGTCATCACAATGCTCCAGATTGCTTGTCATCACAAAGTTCCATGACCGTGTCATGACAATGCACCATGGCCCTTGTCATCACGATGCTCCAGAATTCTTGTCATCACAATGTTCCATGACCGTGTCATCACAATGCTCCATGGCCCTTGTCATCACAATGCTCCATAATTCTTGTCATCACAATGTTCCATGACCGTGTCATCACAATGCTCCATAATTCTTGTTATCACAATGTTCCATGACCGTGTCATCACAATGCTCCATGGCCCTGGTCATCACAATGCTCCAGATTGCTTTTCATCACAAAGTTCCATGACCGTGTTATCACAATGCACCATGGCCCTTGTCATCACAATGCTCCACAATTCTTGTCATCACAATGTTCCATGACCGTGTCATCACAATGCTCCATGGCCCTTGTCATCACAATGCTCCAGAATTCTTGTCATCACAAAGTTCCATGACCGTGTTATCACAATGCACCATGGCCCTTTTCATCACAATGCTCCAGAATTCTTGTCATCACAATGTTCCATGACCGTGTCATCACAATGCTCCATGGCCCTTGTCATCACAATGCTCCAGAATTCTTGTCATCACAGAGTTCCATGACCGTGTCATCACAATGCTCCAGAATTCTTGTCATGACAATGCTCCAGAATTCTTGTCATCACAATGTTCCATGACCGTGTCATCACAATGCTCCATAATTCTTGTCATCAAAATGTTCCATGACCGTGTCATCACAATGCTCCAGAATTCTTGTCATCACAATGTTCCATGACCGTGTAATCACAATGCTCCAGAATTCTTTTCATCACAATGCTCCAGAATTCTTGTCATCACAATGTTCCATGACCGTGTCATCACAATGCTCCATGGCCCTGGTCATCACAATGCTCCAGATTGCTTTTCATCACAAAGTTCCATGACCGTGTTATCACAATGCACCATGGCCCTTGTCATCACAATGCTCCAGAATTCTTGTCATCACAATGTTCCATGACCGTGTCATCACAATGCTCCATGGCCCTTGTCATCACAATGCTCCAGAATTCTTGTCATCACAGAGTTCCATGACCGTGTCATCACAATGCTCCATGGCCCTTGTCATCACAATGCTCCAGAATTATTGTCATCACAAGGTTCCATGACCGTGTCATCACAATGCTCCAGAATTCTTGTCATCACAATGTTCCATGACCGTGTCATCACAATGCTCCAGAATTCTTGTCATCACAATGTTCCCTAACCATGTCATCACAATGCTCCAGAATTCTTGTCATCACAATGCTCCAGAATTCTTGTCATCACAATGTTCCATGACCGTGTCATCACAATGCTCCAGAATTCTTGTCATGACAATGCTCCAGAATTCTTGTCATCACAAAGTTCCATGACCGTGTCATGACAATGCACCATGGACCTTGTCATCACAATGCTCCAGAATTCTTGTCATCACAATGTTCCATGACCGTGTCATCACAATGCTCAATGGCTTTTGTTATCACAATGCTCCAGGACCAGTTTCATCACAATACTCCATCCCCCTTGTCATCACGGTGCACAATGAAACCTCTCATTACAATGCTCCATGACACTTGTCATCACAATGCTCCATGGCCCTTGTCTTCACAATGCTCCAGAATTCTTGTCATCACCATGTTCCATGACCATGTCATCACAATTCTCCATGGCCCTTGTCATCACAATGCTCCATAATTCTTGTCATCTCAATGTTCCATGACCGTGTCATCACAATGCTCCATGGCCCTTGTCATCACAATGCTCCAGAATTCTTGTCATCACAATGTTCCATGACCGTGTCATCACAATGCTCCATGGCCCTTGTCATCACAATGCTCCATAATTCTTGTCATCACAATGCTCCATGACCGTGTCATCACAATGCTCCATAATTCTTGTCATCACAATGTTCCATGACCGTGTCATCACAATGCTCCATAATTCTTGTTATCACAATGTTCCATGACCGTGTCACCACAATGCTCCATGGCCCTTTTCATCACAATGCTCCAGAATTCTTGTCATCACAATGTTCCATGACCGTGTCATCACAATGCTCCATGGCCCTTGTCATCACAATTCTCCAGAATTCTTGTCATCACAATGTTCCATGACCGTGTCATCACAATACTCCATGGCCCTTGTCATCACAATGCTCCAGAATTCTTGTCATCACAATGTTCCATGACCGTGTCATCACAATGCTCCATAATTCTTGTCATCACAATATTCCATGACCATGTCATCACAATGCTCCTTAATTCTTGTCACCACAATTATCGATGACCATGTCATCACAATGCTCCATGGCCCTTGTCATCACAATGCGCCAGAATTCTTGTCATCACATTGTCCCATGACCGTGTCATCACAATGCTCCATGGCCCTTGTCATCACAATGCTCCATAATTCTTGTCATCACAATGTTCCATGACCGTGTCATCACAATGCTCCATAATTCTTGTCATCACAATGTTCCATGACCGTGTCATCACAATGCTCCATGGCCCTTGTCATCACAATGCTCCAGAATTCTTGTCATCACAATGTTCCATGACCATGTCATCACAATGCTCCATGGCCCTTGTCATCACAATGCTCCAGAATTCTTGTCATCACAATGTTCCATGACCGTGTCATCACAATGCTCCAGAATTCTTGTCATCACAATGCTCCAGAATTCTTGTCATCACAATGTTCCATGACCGTGTCATCACAATGCTCCATGGCCCTGGTCATCACAATGCTCCAGATTGCTTGTCATCACATAGTTCCATGACCGTGTCATCACAATGCACCATGGCCCTTGTCATCACAATGCTCCAGAATTCTTGTCATCACAATGTTCCATGACCGTGTCATCACAATGCTCCATGGCCCTTGTCATCACAATGCTCCAGAATTCTGGTCATCACAATGTTCCATGACCGTGTCATCACAATGCTCCATAATTCTTGTCATCACAATGTTCCATGACCGTGTCATCACAATGCTACATGACCCTGGTCATCACAGTTCTCCATGACCTTTGTCATCACAATGCTCTATATAGTTTTTCATGACAATTCTAAATGACCACTTTAATCGTTTTGCTTGCTGACCATTTTCATCACATTTCTCTATTGTCATTACAATTCCCCATGTCCCCATTCTTCACAATGCTCCATGATGCCTGTCATCACAATGCTCAATGGCTTTTGTTATCACAATGCTCCAGGACCAGTTTCATCACAATACTCCATCCCCCTTTTCATCACGGTGCACAATGAAACCTCTCATTACAATGCTCCATGACACTTGTCATCACAATGCTCCATGGCACTTGTCTTCACAATACTCCAGAATTTTTGTCATCACAATGTTCCATGACCGTGTCATCACAATGCTCCAGAATTCTTGTCATCACAATGCTCCAGAATTCTTGTCATCACAATGTTCCATGACCGTGTCATCACAATGCTCCATGGCCCTGGTCATCACAATGCTCCAGATTGCTTGTCATCACAAAGTTCCATGACCGTGTCATGACAATGCACCATGGCCCTTGTCATCACGATGCTCCAGAATTCTTGTCATCACAATGTTCCATGACCGTGTCATCACAATGCTCCATGGCCCTTGTCATCACAATGCTCCAGAATTCTTGTCATCACAATGTTCCATGACCGTGTCATGACAATGCACCATGGACCTTGTCATCACAATGCTCCAGAATTCTTGTCATCACAATGTTCCATGACCGTGTCATCACAATGCTCAATGGCTTTTGTTATCACAGTCCTCCAGGACCAGTTTCATCACAATACTCCATCCCCCTTGTCATCACGGTGCACAATGAAACCTCTCATTACAATGCTCCATGACACTTGTCATCACAATGCTCCATGGCCCTTGTCTTCACAATGCTCCAGAATTCTTGTCATCACCATGTTCCATGACCATGTCATCACAATTCTCCATGGCCCTTTTCATCACAATGCTCCATGGCCCTTGTCATCACAATGCTCCAGAATTCTTGTCATCACAATGTTCCATGACCGTGTCATCACAATTCTCCATGGCCCTTGTCATCACAATGCACCATGGCCCTTGTCACCACAATGCTCCAGAATTCTTGTCATCACAATGTTCCATGACCGTGTCATCACAATGCTCCATGGCGCTTGTCTTCACAATGCTCCAGAATTCTTGTCATCACAATGTTCCATGACCGTGTCATCAAAATGCTCCATAATTCTTTTCATCACAAGGTTCCATGACCGTGTCATCACAATGCTCCATAATTCTTGTCATCAAAATGTTCCATGACCGTGTCATCACAATACTCCAGAATTCTTGTCATCACAATGTTCCCTGACCATGTCATCACAATGCTCCAGAATTCTTGTCATCACAATGCTCCAGAATTCTTGTCATCACAATGTTCCATGACCGTGTCATCACAATGCTCCAGAATTCTTGTCATCACAATGCTCCAGAATTCTTGTCATCACAATGTTCCATGACCGTGTCATCACAATGCTCCATGGCCCTGGTCATCACAATGCTCCAGATTGCTTGTCATCACAAAGTTCCATGACCGTGTCATGACAATGCACCATGGCCCTTGTCATCACGATGCTCCAGAATTCTTGTCATCACAATGTTCCATGACCGTGTCATCACAATGCTCCATGGCCCTTGTCATCACAATGCTCCATAATTCTTGTCATCACAATGTTCCATGACCGTGTCATCACAATGCTCCATAATTCTTGTTATCACAATGTTCCATGACCGTGTCATCACAATGCTCCATGGCCCTGGTCATCACAATGCTCCAGATTGCTTTTCATCACAAAGTTCCATGACCGTGTTATCACAATGCACCATGGCCCTTGTCATCACAATGCTCCAGAATTCTTGTCATCACAATGTTCCATGACCGTGTCATCACAATGCTCCATGGCCCTTGTCATCACAATGCTCCAGAATTCTTGTCATCACAGAGTTCCATGACCGTGTCATCACAATGCTCCATGGCCCTTGTCATCACAATGCTCCAGAATTATTGTCATCACAAGGTTCCATGACCGTGTCATCACAATGCTCCAGAATTCTTGTCATCACAATGTTCCATGACCGTGTCATCACAATGCTCCAGAATTCTTGTCATCACAATGTTCCCTAACCATGTCATCACAATGCTCCAGAATTCTTGTCATCACAATGCTCCAGAATTCTTGTCATCACAATGTTCCATGACCGTGTCATCACAATGCTCCAGAATTCTTGTCATGACAATGCTCCAGAATTCTTGTCATCACAATGTTCCATGACCGTGTCATCACAATGCTCCATGGCCCTGGTCATCACAATGCTCCAGATTGCTTGTCATCACAAAGTTCCATGACCGTGTCATGACAATGCACCATGGACCTTGTCATCACAATGCTCCAGAATTCTTGTCATCACAATGTTCCATGACCGTGTCATCACAATGCTCAATGGCTTTTGTTATCACAATGCTCCAGGACCAGTTTCATCACAATACTCCATCCCCCTTGTCATCACGGTGCACAATGAAACCTCTCATTACAATGCTCCATGACACTTGCCATCACAATGCTCCATGGCCCTTGTCTTAACAATGCTCCAGAATTCTTGTCATCACCATGTTCCATGACCATGTCATCACAATTCTCCATGGCCCTTGTCATCACAATGCTCCATGGCCCTTGTCATCACAATGCTCCAGAATTCTTGTCATCACAATGTTCCATGACCGTGTCATCACAATGCTCCATGGCCCTTGTCATCACAATGCTCCATAATTCTTGTCATCACAATGTTCCATGACCGTGTCATCACAATGCTCCAGAATTCTTGTCATCACAATGTTCCATGACCATGTCATCACAATGCACCATGGCCCTTGTCACCACAATGCGCCAGAATTCTTGTCATCACAATGTTCCATGACCGTGTCATCAAAATGCTCCATAATTCTTTTCATCACAATGTTCCATGACCGTGTCATCACAATGCTCCATAATTCTTGTCATCACAATGTTCCATGACCGTGTCATCACAATGCTCCATGGCCCTTGTCATCACAATGCTCCAAAATTCTTGTCATCACAATGTTCCATGACCATGTCATCACAATTCATGGCTCTTGTCATCACAATGCTTTAGAATTCTTGTCATCACAATGTTCCATGACCGTGTCATCACAATGCTCCCTGGCCCTTGTCATCACAATGCTCCAGAATTCTTGTCATCACCATGTTCCATGACCGTGTCATCACAATGCTCCATGTCCCTGGTCATCACAATGCTCCAGATTGCTTGTCATCACAAAGTTCCATGACCGTGTCATCACAATGCACCATGGCCCTTGTCATCACAATGCTCCAGAATTCTTGTCATCACAATGTTCCATGACCGTGTCATCACAATGCTCCATGGTCCTTGTCATCACAATGCTCCAGAATCCTTGTCATCACAATGTTCCATGACCGTGTCATCACAATGCTCCATGGCTCTTGTCATCACAATGCACCAGATTTCTTGTCATCACAATGTTCCATGACCGTGTCATCACAATGCTCCAGAATTCTTGTCATCACAATGTTCCATGACCGTGTCATCACAATGCTCCATGGCCCTTGTCATCACAATGCTCCAGAATTCTTGTCATCACAATGTTCCATGACCGTGTCATCACAATGCTCCATAATTCTTGTCATCACAATGTTCCATGACCGTGTCATCACAATGCTACATGACCCTGGTCATCACAGTTCTCCATGACCTTTGTCATCACAATGCTCTGTATAGTTTTTCATGACAATTCTAAATGACCACTTTAATCATTTTGCTTGCTGACCATTTTCATCACATTTCTCTATTGTCATTACAATTCCCCATGTCCCCATTCTTCACAATGCTCCATGATGCCTGTCATCACAATGCTCAATGGCTTTTGTTATCACAATGCTCCAGGACCAGATTCATCACAATACTCCATCCCCCTTTTCATCACGGTGCACAATGAAACCTCTCATTACAATGCTCCATGACACTTGTCATCACAATGCTCCATGGCACTTGTCTTCACAATACTCCAGAATTCTTGTCATCACCATGTTCCATGACCATGTCATCACAATACTCCATGGCCCTTGTCATCACAATGCTCCATGGCCCTTGTCATCACAATGCTCCAGAATTCTTGTCATCACAATGTTCCATGACCGTGTCATCACAATGCTCCAGAATTCTTGTCATCACAATGTTCCATGACCATGTCATCACAATGCACCATGGCCCTTGTCACCACAATGCTCCAGAATTCTTGTCATCACAATGTTCCATGACCGTGTCATCACAATGCTCCATGGCCCTTGTCATCACAATGCTCCAGAATTCTTGTCATCACAATGTTCCATGACCGTGTCATCACAATGCTCCATGGCCCTGGTCATCACAATGCTCCAGATTGCTTGTCATCACAAAGTTCCATTACCGTGTTATCACAATGCACCATGGCCCTTTTCATCACAATGCTCCAGAATTCTTGTCATCACAATGTTCCATGACCGTGTCATCACAATGCTCCATGGCCCTTGTCATTACAATGCTCCAGAATTCTTATCATCACATTGTTCCATGACCGTGTCATCACAATGCTCCATGGCCCTTGTCATCACAATGCTCCAGAATTCTTGTCGTCACAAGGCTCCATGACCGTGTCATCACAATGCTCCATAATTCTTGTCATCAAAATGTTCCATGACCGTGTCATCACAATGCTCCAGAATTCTTGTCATCACAAGGTTCCCTGACCATGTCATCACAATGCTCCAGAATTCTTGTCATCACAATGCTCCAGAATTCTTGTCATCACAATGTTCCATGACCGTGTCATCACAATGCTCCAGAATTCTTGTCATGACAATGCTCCAGAATGCTTGTCATCACAATGTTCCATGACCGTGTCATCACAATGCTCCATGGCCCTGGTCATCACAATGCTCCAGATTGCTTGTCATCACAAAGTTCCATGACCGTGTCATGACAATGCACCATGGCCCTTGTCATCACGATGCTCCAGAATTCTTGTCATCACAATGTTCCATGACCGTGTCATCACAATGCTCCATGGCCCTGGTCATCACAATGCTCCAGAATTCTTGTCATCACAATGTTCCATGACCGTGTCATCACAATGCTCCATGGCCCTTGTCATCACAATGCTCCAGAATTATTGTCATCACAAAGTTCCATGACCGTGTCATCACAATGCACCATGGCCCTTGTCATCACAATGCTCCAAACTTCTTGTCATCACAATGTTCCATGACCGTGTCATCACAATGCTCCATGGCCCTTGTCATCACAATGGTCCAGAACTCTTGTCATCACAATGTTCCATGACCGTGTCATCACAATGCTCCATGGCCCTTGTCATCACAATGCTCCAGAATTCTTGTCATCACAGTGTTCCATGACCGTGTCATCACAATGCTCCATGGCCCTTGTCATCACAATGCTCCAGAATTATTGTCATCACAAGGTTCCATGACCGTGTCATCACAATGCTCCAGAATTCTTGTCATCACAATGTTCCATGACCGTGTCATCACAATGCTCCAGAATTCTTGTCATCACAATGTTCCCTAACCATGTCATCACAATGCTCCAGAATTCTTGTCATCACAATGCTCCAGAATTCTTGTCATCACAATGTTCCATGACCGTGTCATCACAATGCTCCAGAATTCTTGTCATGACAATGCTCCAGAATTCTTGTCATCACAAAGTTCCATGACCGTGTCATGACAATGCACCATGGACCTTGTCATCACAATGCTCCAGAATTCTTGTCATCACAATGTTCCATGACCGTGTCATCACAATGCTCAATGGCTTTTGTTATCACAATGCTCCAGGACCAGTTTCATCACAATACTCCATCCCCCTTGTCATCACGGTGCACAATGAAACCTCTCATTACAATGCTCCATGACACTTGTCATCACAATGCTCCATGGCCCTTGTCTTCACAATGCTCCAGAATTCTTGTCATCACCATGTTCCATGACCATGTCATCACAATTCTCCATGGCCCTTGTCATCACAATGCTCCATGGCCCTTGTCATCACAATGCTCCAGAATTCTTGTCATCACAATGTTCCATGACCGTGTCATCACAATGCTCCATGGCCCTTGTCATCACAATGCTCCATAATTCTTGTCATCACAATGTTCCATGACCGTGTCATCACAATGCTCCAGAATTCTTGTCATCACAATGTTCCATGACCATGTCATCACAATGCACCATGGCCCTTGTCACCACAATGCTCCAGAATTCTTGTCATCACAATGTTCCATGACCGTGTCATCACAATGCTCCATGGCGCTTGTCTTCACAATGCTCCAGAATTCTTGTCATCACAATGTTCCATGACCGTGTCATCAAAATGCTCCATAATTCTTTTCATCACAAGGTTCCATGACCGTGTCATCACAATGCTCCATAATTCTTGTCATCAAAATGTTCCATGACCGTGTCATCACAATACTCCAGAATTCTTGTCAGCACAATGTTCCCTGACCATGTCATCACAATGCTCCAGAATTCTTGTCATCACAATGCTCCAGAATTCTTGTCATCACAATGTTCCATGACCGTGTCATCACAATGCTCCAGAATTCTTGTCATCACAATGCTCCAGAATTCTTGTCATCACAATGTTCCATGACCGTGTCATCACAATGCTCCATGGCCCTGGTCATCACAATGCTCCAGATTGCTTGTCATCACAAAGTTCCATGACCATGTCATGACAATGCACCATGGCCCTTGTCATCACGATGCTCCAGAATTCTTGTCATCACAATGTTCCATGACCGTGTCATCACAATGCTCCATGGCCCTTGTCATCACAATGCTCCATAATTCTTGTCATCACAATGTTCCATGACCGTGTCATCACAATGCTCCATAATTCTTGTCATCACAATGTTCCATGACCGTGTCATCACAATGCTCCATGGCCCTTTTCATCACAATGCTCCAGAATTCTTGTCATCACAAAGTTCCATGACCGTGTCATCACAATGCTCCATGGCCCTTGTCATCACAATGCTCCAGAATTCTTGTCATCACAATGTTCCATGACCGTGTCATCACAATGCTCCATGGCCCTTGTCATCACAATGCTCCAGAATTCTTGTCATCACAAAGTTCCATGACCGTGTCATCACAATGCACCATGGCCCTTGTCATCACAATGCTCCAAACTTCTTGTCATCACAATGTTCCATGACCGTGTCATCACAATGCTCCATGGCCCTTGTCATCACAATGCTCCAGAACTCTTGTCATCACAATGATCCATGACAGTGTCATCACAATGCTCCTTGGCCCTTGTCATCACAATGCTCCAGATTTCTTGTCATCACAATGTTCCATGACCGTGTCATCACAATGCTCCATAATTCTTGTGATCAAAATGTTCCATGACCGTGTCATCACAATGCTCCAGAATTCTTGTCATCACAATGTTCCATGACCGTGTCATCACAATGCTCCAGAATTGTTTTCATCACAATGCTCCAGAATTCTTGTCATCACAATGTTCCATGACCGTGTCATCACAATGCTCCATGGCCCTGGTCATCACAATGCTCCAGATTGCTTTTCATCACAAAGTTCCATGACCGTGTTATCACAATGCACCATGGCCCTTGTCATCACAATGCTCCACAATTCTTGTCATCACAATGTTCCATGACCGTGTCATCACAATGCTCCATGGCCCTTGTCATCACAATGCTCCAGAATTCTTGTCATCACAGAGTTCCATGACCGTGTCATCACAATGCTCCATGGCCCTTGTCATCACAATGCTCCAGAATTATTGTCATCACAAGGTTCCATGACCGTGTCATCACAATGCTCCAGAATTCTTGTCATCACAATGTTCCCTAACCATGTCATCACAATGCTCCAGAATTCTTGTCATCACAATGCTCCAGAATTCTTGTCATCACAATGTTCCATGACCGTGTCATCACAATGCTCCAGAATTCTTGTCATGACAATGCTCCAGAATTCTTGTCATCACAATGTTCCATGACCGTGTCATCACAATGCTCCATAATTCTTGTCATCAAAATGTTCCATGACCGTGTCATCACAATGCTCCAGAATTCTTGTCATCACAATGTTCCATGACCGTGTCATCACAATGCTCCAGAATTCTTTTCATCACAATGCTCCAGAATTCTTGTCATCACAATGTTCCATGACCGTGTCATCACAATGCTCCATTGCCCTGGTCATCACAATGCTCCAGATTGCTTTTCATCACAAAGTTCCATGACCGTGTTATCACAATGCACCATGGCCCTTGTCATCACAATGCTCCAGAATTCTTGTCATCACAATGTTCCATGACCGTGTCATCACAATGCTCCATGGCCCTTGTCATCACAATGCTCCAGAATTCTTGTCATCACAGAGTTCCATGACCGTGTCATCACAATGCTCCATGGCCCTTGTCATCACAATGCTCCAGAATTCTTGTCATCACAAGGTTCCATGACCGTGTCATCACAATGCTCCAGAATTCTTGTCATCACAATGTTCCATGACCGTGTCATCACAATGCTCCAGAATTCTTGTCATCACAATGTTCCCTAACCATGTCATCACAATGCTCCAGAATTCTTGTCATCACAATGCTCCAGAATTCTTGTCATCACAATGTTCCATGACCGTGTCATCACAATGCTCCAGAATTCTTGTCATGACAATGCTCCAGAATTCTTGTCATCACAATGTTCCATGACCGTGTCATCACAATGCTCCATGGCCCTGGTCATCACAATGCTCCAGATTGCTTGTCATCACAAAGTTCCATGACCGTGTCATGACAATGCACCATGGACCTTGTCATCACAATGCTCCAGAATTCTTGTCATCACAATGTTCCATGACCGTGTCATCACAATGCTCAATGGCTTTTGTTATCACAATGCTCCAGGACCAGTTTCATCACAATACTCCATCCCCCTTGTCATCACGGTGCACAATGAAACCTCTCATTACAATGCTCCATGACACTTGCCATCACAATGCTCCAATGCACTTGTCTTAACAATGCTCCAGAATTCTTGTCATCACCATGTTCCATGACCATGTCATCACAATTCTCCATGGCCCTTGTTATCACAATGCTCCATGGCCCTTGTCATCACAATGCTCCAGAATTCTTGTCATCACAATGTTCCATGACCGTGTCATCACAATGCTCCATGGCCCTTGTCATCACAATGCTCCATAATTCTTGTCATCACAATGTTCCATGACCGTGTCATCACAATGCTCCAGAATTCTTGTCATCACAATGTTCCATGACCATGTCATCACAATGCACCATGGCCCTTGTCACCACAATGCTCCAGAATTCTTGTCATCACAATGTTCCATGACCGTGTCATCAAAATGCTCCATAATTCTTTTCATCACAATGTTCCATGACCGTGTCATCACAATGCTCCATAATTCTTGTCATCACAATGTTCCATGACCGTGTCATCACAATGCTCCATGGCCCTTGTCATCACAATGCTCCAAAATTCTTGTCATCACAATGTTCCATGACCATGTCATCACAATTCATGGCTCTTGTCATCACAATGCTCCAGAATTCTTGTCATCACAATGTTCCATGACCGTGTCATCACAATGCTCCCTGGCCCTTGTCATCACAATGCTCCAGAATTCTTGTCATCACCATGTTCCATGACCGTGTCATCACAATGCTCCATGTCCCTGGTCATCACAATGCTCCAGATTGCTTGTCATCACAAAGTTCCATGACCGTGTCATCACAATGCACCATGGCCCTTGTCATCACAATGCTACAGAATTCTTGTCATCACAATGTTCCATGACCGTGTCATCACAATGCTCCATGGTACTTGTCATCACAATGCTCCAGAATCCTTGTCATCACAATGTTCCATGACCGTGTCATCACAATGCTCCATGGCTCTTGTCATCACAATGCACCAGATTTCTTGTCATCACAATGTTCCATGACCGTGTCATCACAATGCTCCAGAATTCTTGTCATCACAATGTTCCATGACCGTGTCATCACAATGCTCCATGGCCCTTGTCATCACAATGCTCCAGAATTCTTGTCATCACAATGTTCCATGACCGTGTCATCACAATGCTCCATAATTCTTGTCATCACAATGTTCCATGACCGTGTCATCACAATGCTACATGACCCTGGTCATCACAGTTCTCCATGACCTTTGTCATCACAATGCTCTGTATAGTTTTTCATGACAATTCTAAATGACCACTTTAATCATTTTGCTTGCTGACCATTTTCATCACATTTCTCTATTGTCATTACAATTCCCCATGTCCCCATTCTTCACAATGCTCCATGATGCCTGTCATCACAATGCTCAATGGCTTTTGTTATCACAATGCTCCAGGACCAGTTTCATCACAATACTCCATCCCCCTTATCATCACGGTGCACAATGAAACCTCTCATTACAATGCTCCATGACACTTGTCATCACAATGCTCCATGGCACTTGTCTTCACAATACTCCAGAATTCTTGTCATCACCATGTTCCATGACCATGTCATCACAATACTCCATGGCCCTTGTCATCACAATGCTCCATGGCCCTTGTCATCACAATGCTCCAGAATTCTTGTCATCACAATGTTCCATGACCGTGTCATCACAATGCTCCATGGCCCTGGTCATCACAATGCTCCAGATTGCTTGTCATCACAAAGTTCCATGACCGTGTAATCACAATGCACCATGGCCCTTTTCATCACAATGCTCCAGAATTCTTGTCATCACAATGTTCCATGACCGTGTCATCACAATGCTCCATGGCCCTTGTCATTACAATGCTCCAGAATTCTTATCATCACATTGTTCCATGACCGTGTCATCACAATGCTCCATGGCCCTTGTCATCACAATGCTCCAGAATTCTTGTCATCACAAGGCTCCATGACCGTGTCATCACAATGCTCCATAATTCTTGTCATCAAAATGTTCCATGACCGTGTCATCACAATGCTCCAGAATTCTTGTCATCACAAGGTTCCCTGACCATGTCATCACAATGCTCCAGAATTCTTGTCATCACAATGCTCCAGAATTCTTGTCATCACAATGTTCCATGACCGTGTCATCACAATGCTCCAGAATTCTTGTCATGACAATGCTCCAGAATGCTTGTCATCACAATGTTCCATGACCGTGTCATCACAATGCTCCATGGCCCTGGTCATCACAATGCTCCAGATTGCTTGTCATCACAAAGTTCCATGACCGTGTCATGACAATGCACCATGGCCCTTGTCATCACGATGCTCCAGAATTCTTGTCATCACAATGTTCCATGACCGTGTCATCACAATGCTCCATGGCCCTTGTCATCACAATGCTCCAGAATTCTTGTCATCACAATGTTCCATGACCGTGTCATCACAATGCTCCATGGCCCTTGTCATCACAATGCTCCAGAATTCTTGTCATCACAAAGTTCCATGACCGTGTCATCACAATGCACCATGGCCCTTGTCATCACAATGCTCCAAACTTCTTGTCATCACAATGTTCCATGACCGTGTCATCACAATGCTCCATGGCCCTTGTCATCACAATGGTCCAGAACTCTTGTCATCACAATGTTCCATGACCGTGTCATCACAATGCTCAATGGCTTTTGTTATCACAATGCTCCAGGACCAGTTTCATCACAATACTCCATCCCCCTTGTCAACACGGTGCACAATGAAACCTCTCATTACAATGCTCCATGACACTTGTCATCACAATGCTCCATGGCCCTTGTCTTCACAATGCTCCAGAATTCTTGTCATCACCATGTTCCATGACCATGTCATCACAATTCTCCATGGCCCTTGTCATCACAATGCTCCATGGCCCTTGTCATCACAATGCTCCAGAATTCTTGTCATCACAATGTTCCATGACCGTGTCATCACAATGCTCCATCGCCCTTGTCATCAGAATGCTCCAGAATTCTTGTCATCACAATGTTCCATGACCGTGTCATCACAATGCTCCATGGCCCTGGTCATCACAATGCTCCAGATTGCTTGTCATCACAAAGTTCCATGACCGTGTCATCACAATGCACCATGGCCCTTGTCATCACAATGCTCCAGAATTCTTGTCATCACAATGTTCCATGACCGTGTCATCACAATGCTCCATGGCCCTTGTCATCACAATGCTCCAGAATTCTTGTCATCACAATGTTCCATGACCGTGTCATCACAATGCTCCATAATTCTTGTCATCACAATGTTCCATGACCGTGTCATCACAATGCTACATGACCCTGGTCATCACAGTTCTCCATGACCTTTGTCATCACAATGCTCTATATAGTTTTTCATGACAATTCTAAATGACCACTTTAATCATTTTGCTTGCTGACCATTTTCATCACATTTCTCTATTGACATTACAATTCCCCATGTCCCCATTCTTCACAATGCTCCATGATGCCTGTCATCACAATGCTCAATGGCTTTTGTTATCACAATGCTCCAGGACCAGTTTCATCACAATACTCCATCCCCCTTGTCATCATGGTGCACAATGAAACCTCTCATTACAATGCTCCATGACACTTGTCATCACAATGCTCCATGGCCCTTGTCTTCACAATGCTCCAGAATTCTTGTCATCACCATGTTCCATGACCATGTCATCACAATACTCCATGGCCCTTGTCATCACAATGCTCCAGAATTCTTGTCATCACAATGTTCCATGACCGTGTCATCACAATGCTCCATGGCCCTTGTCATCACAATGCTCCAGATTTCTTGTCATCACAATGTTCCATGACCGTGTCATCACAATGCTCCATAATTCTTGTCATCAAAATGTTCCATGACCGTGTCATCACAATGCTCCAGAATTCTTGTCATCACAATGTTCCATGACCGTGTCATCACAATGCTCCAGAATTCTTTTCATCACAATGCTCCAGAATTCTTGTCATCACAATGTTCCATAACCGTGTCATCACAATGCTCCATGGCCCTGGTCATCATAATGCTCCAGATTGCTTGTCATCACAAAGTTCCATGACCGTGTTATCACAATGCACCATGGCCCTTGTCATCACAATGCTCCAGAATTCTTGTCATCACAATGTTCCATGACCGTGTCATCACAATGCTCCATGGCCCTTGTCGTCACAATGCTCCAGAATTCTTGTCATCACAGTGTTCCATGACCATGTCATCACAATGCTCCATGGCCCTTGTCATCACAATGCTCCAGAATTCTTGTCATCACAAGGTTCCATGACCGTGTCATCACAATGCTCCATAATTCTTGTCATCAAAATGTTCCATGACCGTGTCATCACACTGCTCCAGAATTCTTGTCATCACAATATTCCCTGACCATGTCATCACAATGCTCCAGAATTCTTGTCATCACCATGCTCCAGAATTCTTGTCATCACAATGTTCCATGACCGTGTCATCACAATGCTCCAGAATTCTTGTCATCACAATGCTCCAGAATTCTTGTCATCACAATGTTCCATGACCGTGTCATCACAATGCTCCATGTCCCTGGTCATCACAATGCTCCAGATTGCTTGTCATCACAAAGTTCCATGACCGTGTCATGACAATGCACCATGGCCCTTGTCATCACGATGCTCCAGAATTCTTGTCATCACAATGTTCCATGACCGTCTCATCACAATGTTCCATGGCCCTTGTCATCACAATGCTCCAGAATTCTGGTCATCACAATGTTCCATGACCATGTCATCACAATGCTCCATAATTCTTGTCATCACAATGTTCCATGACCGTGTCATCACAATGCTACATGACCCTGGTCATCACAGTTCTCCATGACCTTTGTCATCACAATGCTCTATATAGATTTTCATGACAATTCTAAATGACCACTTTAATCATTTTGCTTGCTGACCATTTTCATCACATTTCTCTATTGTCATTACAATTCCCCATGTCCCCATTCTTCACAAAGCTCCATGATGCCTGTCATCACAATGCTCAATGGCTTTTGTTATCACAATGCTCCAGGACCAGTTTCCTCACAATACTCCATCCCCCTTGTCATCACGGTGCACAATGAATCCTCTCATTACAATGCTCCATGACACTTGTCATCACAATGCTCCATGGCCCTTGTCTTCACAATGCTCCAGAATTCTTGTCATCACCATGTTCCATGACCATGTCATCAGAATTCTCCATGGCCCTTGTCATCACAATGCTCCATGGCCCTTGTCATCACAATGCTCCAGAATTCTTGTCATCACAATGTTCCATGACCGTGTCATCACAATGCTCCATGGCCCTTGTCATCACAATGCTCCATAATTCTTGTCATCACAATGTTCCATGACCGTGTCATCACAATGCTCCAGAATTCTTGTCATCACAATGTTCCATGACCATGTCATCACAATGCACCATGGCCCTTGTCACCACAATGCTCCAGAATTCTTGTCATCACAATGTTCCATGACCGTGTCATCACAATGCTCCATGGCCCTTGTCATCACAATGCTCCAGAATTCCTGTCATCACAATGTTCCATGACCGTGTCATCAAAATGCTCCATAATTCTTTTCATCACAATGTTCCATGACCGTGTCATCACAATGCTCCATAATTCTTGTCATCACAATGTTCCATGACCGTGTCATCACAATGCTCCATGGCCCTTGTCATCACAATGCTCCAAAATTCTTGTCATCACAATGTTCCATGACCATGTCATCACAATTCATGGCCCTTGTCATCACAATGCTCCAAAATTCTTGTCATCACAATGTTCCATGACCATGTCATCACAATTCATGGCTCTTGTCATCACAATGCTCCAGAATTCTTGTCATCACAATGTTCCATGACCGTGTCATCACAATGCTCCATGGCCCTGGTCATCACAATGCTCCAGATTGCTTGTCATCACAAAGTTCCATGACCGTGTCATGACAATGCACCATGGCCCTTGTCATCACGATGCTCCAGAATTCTTGTCATCACAATGTTCCATGACCGTGTCATCACAATGCTCCATGGCCCTTGTCATCACAATGCTCCAGAATTCTGGTCATCACAATGTTCCATGACCGTGTCACCACAATGCTCCACAATTCTTGTCATCACAATGTTCCATGACCGTGTCATCACAATGCTACATGACACTGGTCATCACAGTTCTCCATGACCTTTGCCATCACAATGCTCTATATAGTTTTTCATGACAATTCTAAATGACCACTTTAATCAATTTGCTTGCTGACAATTTTCATCACATTTCTCTATTGTCATTACAATTCCCCATGACCCCTTTCTTCACAATGCTCCATGATGCCTGTCATCACAATGCTCAATGGCTTTTGTTATCACAATGCTCCAGGACCAGTTTCATCACAATACTCCATCCCCCTTGTCATCACGGTGCACAATGAAACCTCTCATTACAATGCTCCATGACACTTGTCATCACAATGCTCCATGGCCCTTGTCTTCACAATGCTCCAGAATTCTTGTCATCACCATGTTCCATGACCATGTCATCACAATTCTCCATGGCCCTTGTCATCACAATGCTCCATGGCCCTTGTCATCACAATGCTCCAGAATTCTTGTCATCACAATGTTCCATGACCGTGTCATCACAATGCTCCATGACCCTTGTCATCACAATGCTCCATAATTCTTGTCATCACAATGTTCCATGACCGTGTCATCACAATGCTCCAGAATTCTTGTCATCACAATGTTCCATGACCATGTCATCACAATGCACCATGGCCCTTGTCACCACAATGCTCCAGAATTCTTGTCATCACAATGTTCCATGACCGTGTCATCACTATCCTCCATGGCCCTTGTCATCACAATGCTCCAGAATTCCTGTCATCACAATGTTCCATGACCGTGTCATCAAAATGCTCCATAATTCTTTTCATCACAATGTTCCATGATCGTGTCATCACAATGCTCCATAATTCTTGTCATCACAACGTTCCATGACCGTGTCATCACAATGCTCCATGGCCCTTGTCATCACAATGCTCCAGAATTCTTGTCATCACAATGTTCCATGACCATGTCATCACAATTCTCCATGGCCCTTGTCATCACAATGCTCCAGAATTCTTGTCATCACAATGTTCCATGACCGTGTCATCACAATGCTCCATGGCCCTTGTCATCACAATGCTCCAGAATTCTTGTCATCACAATGTTCCATGACCGTGTCATCACAATGCACCATGGCCCTTGTCATCACAATGCTCCAGAATTCTTGTCATCACAATGTTCCATGACCGTGTCATCACAATGCTCCATGGTTCTTGTCATCACAATGCTCCAGAATCCTTGTCATCACAATGTTCCATGACTGTGTCATCACAATGCTCCATGGCCCTTGTCATCACAATGCACCAGATTTCTTGTCATCACAATGTTCCATGACCGTGTCATCACAATGCTCCAGAATTCTTGCCATCACAATGTTCCATGACCGTGTCATCACAATGCTCCAGAATTTTTGTCATCACAATGTTCCATGACCGTGTCATCACAATGCTCCATGGCCCTTGTCATCACAATGCTCCAGAATTCTTGTCATCACAATGTTCCATGACCGTGTCATCACAATGCTCCAGAATTCTTGTCATCACAATGCTCCAGAATTCTTGTCATCACAATGTTCCATGACAGTGTCATCACAATGCTCCATGGCCCTGGTCATCACAATGCTCCAGATTGCTTGTCATCACAAAGTTCCATGACCGTGTCATGACAATGCACCATGGCCCTTGTCATCACGATGCTCCAGAATTCTTGTCATCACAATGTTCCATGACCGTGTCATCACAATGCACCATGGCCCTTGTCACCACAATGCTCCAGAATTCTTGTCATCACAATGTTCCATGACCGTGTCATCACAATCCTCCATGGCCCTTGTCATCACAATGCTCCAGAATTCTTGTCATCACAATGTTCCATGACTGTGTCATCACAATGCTCCATGGCCCTTGTCATCACAATGCTCCAGAATTCTTGTCATCACAATGTTCCATGACCGTGTCATCACAATGCTCCATGGCCCTGGTCATCACAATGCTCCAGATTGCTTGTCATCACAAAGTTCCATTACCGTGTCATCACAATGCACCATGGCCCTTGTCATCACAATGCTCCAGAATTCTTGTCATCACAATGTTCCATGACCGTGTCATCACAATGCTCCATGGTTCTTGTCATCACAATGCTCCAGAATCCTTGTCATCACAATGTTCCATGACTGTGTCATCACAATGCTCCATGGCCCTTGTAATCACAATGCACCAGATTTCTTGTCATCACAATGTTCCATGACCGTGTCATCACAATGCTCCAGAATTCTTGCCATCACAATGTTCCATGACCGTGTCATCACAATGCTCCAGAATTCTTGTCATCACAATGTTCCATGACCGTGTCATCACAATGCTCCATGGCCCTTGTCATCACAATGCTCCAGAATTCTTGTCATCACAATGTTCCATGACCGTGTCATCACAATGCTCCATAATTCTTGTCATCACAATGTTCCATGACCGTGTCATCACAATGCTCCAGAATTCTTGTCATCACAATGTTCCATGACCATGTCATCACAATGCACCATGGCCCTTGTCACCACAATGCTCCAGAATTCTTGTCATCACAATGTTCCATGACCGTGTCATCACAATGCTCCATGGCCCTTGTCATCACAATGCTCCAGAATTCTTGTCATCACAATGTTCCATGACCATGTCATCACAATTCTCCATGGCCCTTGTCATCACAATGCTCCAGAATTCTTGTCATCACAATGTTCCATGACCGTGTCATCACAATGCTCCAGAATTCTTGTCATCACAATGTTCCATGACCGTGTCATCACAATGCTCCAGAATTCTTGTCATCACAATGTTCCATGACCGTGTCATCACAATGCTCCATAATTCTTGTCATCACAATGTTCCATGACCGTGTCATCACAATGCTCCATAATTCTTGTCATCACAATGTTCCATGACCGTGTCATCACAATGCTACATGACCCTGGTCATCACAGTTCTCCATGACCTTTGTCATCACAATGCTCGATATAGTTTTTCATGACAATTCTAAATGACCTCTTTAATCATTTTGCTTGCTGACCATTTTCATCACATTTCTCTATTGTCATTACAATTCCCCATGTCCCCATTCTTCACAATGCTCCATGATGCCTGTCATCACAGTGCTCAATGGCTTTTGTTATCACAATGCTCCAGGACCAGTTTCATCACAATACTCCATCCCCCTTGTCATCACGGTGCAAAATGAAACCTCTCATTACAATGCTCCATGACACTTGTCATCACAATGCTCCATGGCCCTTGTCTTCACAATGCTCCAGAATTCTTGTCATCACCATGTTCCATGACCATGTCATCACAATACTCCATGGCCCTTGTCATCACAATGCTCCATGGCCCTTGTCATCACAATGCTCCAGAATTCTTGTCATCACAATGTTCCATGACCGTGTCATCACAATGCTCCATGGCCCTTGTCATCACAATGCTCCATAATTCTTGTCATCACAATGTTCCATGACCGTGTCATCACAATGCTCCAGAATTCTAGTCATCACAATGTTCCATGACCATGTCATCACAATGCATCATGGCCCTTGTCACCACAGTGCTCCAAAATTCTTGTCATCACAATGTTCCATGACCGTGTCATCACAATGCTCCATGGCCCTTGTCATCACAATGCTCCAGAATTCTTGTCATCACAATGTTCCATGACCGTGTCATCACAATGCTCCATAATTCTTGTCATCACAATGTTCCATGACCGTGTCATCACAATGCTCCATAATTCTTGTCATAACAATGTTCCATGACCGTGTCATCACAATGCTCCATGGCCCTTGTCATCACAATGCTCCAGAATTCTTGTCATCACAATGTTCCATGACCATGTCATCACAATTCTCCATGGCCCTTGTCATCACAATGCTCCAGAATCCTTGTCATCACAAAGTTCCATGACCGTGTCATCACAATGCTCCAGAATTCTTGTCATCACAATGTTCCATGACCGTGTCATCACAATGCTCCAGAATTCTTGTCATCACAATGTTCCATGACCGTGTCATCACAATGCTCCATGGCCCTTGTCATCACAATGCTCCAGAATTCTTGTCATCACAATGTTCCATAACCATGTCATCACAATTCTCCATGGCCCTTGTCATCACAATGCTCCAGAATTCTTGTCATCACAATGTTCCATGACCGTGTCATCACAATGCTCCATGGCCCTTGTCATCACAATGCTCCAGAATTCTTGTCATCACAATGTTCCATGACCGTGTCATCACAATGCTCCATGGCCCTGGTCATCACAATGCTCCAGATTGCTTGTCATCACAAAGTTCCATGACCGTGTCATCACAATGCACCATGGCCCTTGTCATCACAATGCTCCAGAATTCTTGTCATCACAATGTTCCATGACCGTGTCATCACAATGCTCCATGGTCCTTGTCATCACAATGCTCCAGAATCCTTGTCATCACAATGTTCCATGACCGTGTCATCACAATGCTCCATGGCCCTTGTCATCACAATGCACCAGATTTCTTGTCATCACAATGTTCCATGACCGTGTCATCACAATGCTCCAGAATTCTTGTCATCACAATGTTCCATGACCGTGTCATCACAATGCTCCAGAATTATTGTCATCACAATGTTCCATGACCGTGTCATCACAATGCTCCATGGCCCTTGTCATCACAATGCTCCAGAATTCTTGTCATCACAATGTTCCATGACCGTGTCATCACAATGCTCCATAATTCTTGTCATCACAATGTTCTATGACCGTGTCATCACAATGCTACATGACCCTGGTCATCACAGTTCTCCATGACCTTTGTCATCACAATGCTCTATATAGTTTTTCATGACAATTCTAAATGACCACTTTAATCATTTTGCTTGCTGACCATTTTCATCACATTTCTCTATTGTCATTACAATTCCCCATGTCCCCATTCTTCACAATGCTCCATGATGCCTGTCATCACAATGCTCAATGGCTTTTGTTATCACAATGCTCCAGGACCAGTTTCATCACAATACTCCATCCCCCTTGTCATCACGGTGCAAAATGAAACCTCTCATTACAATGCTCCATGACACTTGTCATCACAATGCTCCATGGCCCTTGTCTTCACAATGCTCCAGAATTCTTGTCATCACCATGTTCCATGACCATGTCATCACAATGCTCCATGGCCCTTGTCATCACAATGCTCCAGAATTCTTGTCATCACAATGTTCCATGACCATGTCATCACAATGCATCATGGCCCTTGTCACCACAATGCTCCAGAATTCTTGTCATCACCATGTTCCATGACCATGTCATCACAATACTCCATGGCCCTTGTCATCACAATGCTCCATGGCCCTTGTCATCACAATGCTCCAGAATTCTTCTCATCACAATGTTCCATGACCGTGTCATCACAATGCTCCATGGCCCTTGTCATCACAATGCTCCAGAATTCTTGTCATCACAATGTTCCATGACCGTGTCATCACAATGCTCCATAATTCTTGTCATCACAATGTTCCATGACCGTGTCATCACAATGCTCCATAATTCTTGTCATAACAATGTTCCATGACCGTGTCATCACAATGCTCCATGGCCCTTGTCATCACAATGCTCCAGAATTCTTGTCATCACAATGTTCCATGACCATGTCATCACAATTCTCCATGGCCCTTTTCATCACAATGCTCCAGAATTCTTGTCATCACAATGTTCCATGACCGTGTCAGCACAATGCTCCATGGCCCTTGTCATCACAATGCTCCAGAATACTTGTCATCACAATGTTCCATGACCGTGTCATCACAATGCTCCAGAATTCTTGTCATCACAATGTTCCATGACCGTGTCATCACAATGCTCCAGAATTCTTGTCATCACAATGTTCCATGACCGTGTCATCACAATGCTCCATAATTCTTGTCATCACAATGTTCCATGACCATGTCATCACAATGCACCATGGCCCTTGTCACCACAATGCTACAGAATTCTTGTCATCACAATGTTCCATGACCGTGTCATCACAATGCTCCATGGCCCTTGTCATCACAATGCTCCAGAATTCTTGTCATCACAATGTTCCATGACCATGTCATCACAATTCTCCATGGCCCTTGTCATCACAATGCTCCAGAATTCTTGTCATCACAATGTTCCATGACCGTGTCATCACAATGCTCCATGGCCCTTGTCATCACAATGCTCCAGAATTCTTGTCATCACAATGTTCCATGACCGTGTCATCACAATGCTCCATGGCCCTGGTCATCACAATGCTCCAGATTGCTTGTCATCACAAAGTTCCATGACCGTGTCATCACAAGGCACCATGGCCCTTGTCATCACAATGCTCCAGAATTCTTGTCATCACAATGTTCCATGACCATGTCATCACAATGCTCCATGGTCCTTGTCATCACAATGCTCCAGAATCCTTGTCATCACAATGTTCCATTACCGTGTCATCACAATGCTCCATGGCCCTTGTCATCACAATGCACCAGATTTCTTGTCATCACAATGTTCCATGACCGTGTCATCACAATGCTCCAGAATTCTTGTCATCACAATGTTCCATGACCGTGTCATCACAATGCTCCAGAATTCTTGTCATCACAATGTTCCATGACCGTGTCATCACAATGCTCCATGGCCCTTGTCATCACAATGTTCCAGAATTCTTGTCATCACAATGTTCCATGACCGTGTCATCACAATGCTCCATAATTCTTGTCATCACAATGTTCCATGACCGTGTCAACACAATGCTACATGACCCTGGTCATCACAGTTCTCCATGACCTTTGTCATCACAATGCTCTATATAGTTTTTCATGACAATTCTAAATGACCACTTTAATCATTTTGCTTGCTGACCATTTTCATCACATTTCTCTATTGTCATTACAATTCCCCATGTCCCCATTCTTCACAATGCTCCATGATGCCTGTCATCACAATGCTCAATGGCTTTTGTTATCACAATCCTCCAGGACCAGTTTCATCACAATACTCCATCCCCCTTTTCATCACGGTGCACAATGAAACCTCTCATTACAATGCTCCATGACACTTGTCATCACAATGCTCCATGGCACTTGTCTTCACAATAATCCAGAATTCTTGTCATCACAATGTTCCATGACCGTGTCATCACAATGCTCCATGGCCCTTGTCATCACAATGCTCCAGAATTCCTGTCATCACAATGTTCCATGACCGTGTCATCAAAATGCTCCATAATTCTTTTCATCACAATGTTCCATGACCCTGTCATCACAATGCTCCATAATTCTTGTCATCACAACGTTTCATGACCGTGTCATCACAATGCTCCATGGCCCTTGTCATCACAATGCTCCAGAATTCTTGTCATCACAATGTTCCATGACCATGTCATCACAATTCTCCATGGCCCTTGTCATCACAATGCTCCAGAATTCTTGTCATCACAATGTTCCATGACCGTGTCATCACAATGCTCCATGGCGCTTGTCATCACAATGCTCCAGAATTCTTGTCATCACAATGTTCCATGACCGTGTCATCACAATGCTCCATGGCCCTGGTCATCACAATGCTCCAGATTGCTTGTCATCACAAAGTTCCATGACCGTGTCATCACAATGCACCATGGCCCTTGTCATCACAATGCTCCAGAATTCTTGTCATCACAATGTTCCATGACCTTGTCATCACAATGCTCCATGGTTCTTGTCATCACAATGCTCCAGAATCCTTGTCATCACAATGTTCCATGACTGTGTCATCACAATGCTCCATGGCCCTTGTCATCACAATGCATCAGATTTCTTGTCATCACAATGTTCCATGACCGTGTCATCACAATGCTCCAGAATTCTTGCCATCACAATGTTCCATGACCGTGTCATCACAATGCTCCAGAATTCTTGTCATCACAATGTTCCATGACCGTGTCATCACAATGCTCCATGGCCCTTGTCATCACAATGCTCCAGAATTCTTGTCATCACAATGTTCCATGACCGTGTCATCACAATGCTCCATAATTCTTGTCATCACAATGTTCCATGACCGTGTCATCACAATGCTCCAGAATTCTTCTCATCACAATGTTCCATGACCATGTCATCACAATGCACCATGGCCCTTGTCACCACAATGCTACAGAATTCTTGTCATCACAATGTTCCATGACCGTGTCATCACAATGCTCCATGGCCCTTGTCATCACAATGCTCCAGAATTCTTGTCATCACAATGTTCCATGACCATGTCATCACAATTCTCCATGGCCCTTGTCATCACAATGCTCCAGAATTCTTGTCATCAAAATGTTCCATGACCGTGTCATCACAATGCTCCATGGCCCTTGTCATCACAATGCTCCAGAATTCTTGTCATCACAATGTTCCATGACCATGTCATCACAATTCTCCATGGCCCTTGTCATCACAATGCTCCAGAATACTTGTCATCACAATGTTCCATGACCGTGTCATCACAATGCTCCATGGCCCTTGCCATTACAATGCTCCAGAATTCTTGTCATCACAATGTTCCATGACCGTGTCATCACAATGCTCCATGGCCCTGGTCATCACAATGCTCCAGATTGCTTGTCATCACAAAGTTCCATGATCGTGTCATCACAATGCACCATGGCCCTTGTCATCACAATGCTCCAGAATTCTTGTCATCACAATGTTCCATGACCGTGTCATCACAATGCTCCATGGTCCTTGTCATCACAATGCTCCAAAATCCTTGTCATCACAATGTTCCATGACCGTGTCATCACAATGCTCCATGGCCCTTGTCATCACAATGCACCAGATTTCTTGTCATCACAATGTTCCATGACCGTGTCATCACAATGCTCCAGAATTCTTGTCATCACAATGTTCCATGACCGTGTCATCACAATGCTCCAGAATTCTTGTCATCACAATGTTCCATGACCGTCTCATCACAATGCTCCATGGCCCTTGTCATCACAATGCTCCAGAATTCTTGTCATCACAATGTTCCATGACCGTGTCATCACAATGCTCCATAATTCTTGTCATCACAATGTTCCATGACCGTGTCATCACAATGCTACATGACCCTGGTCATCACAGTTCTCCATGACCTTTGTCATCACAATGCTCTATATAGTTTTTCATGACAATTCTAAATGACCACTTTAATCATTTTGCTTGCTGACCATTTTCATCACATTTCTCTATTGTCATTACAATTCCCCATGTCCCCATTCTTCACAATGCTCCATGATGCCTGTCATCACAATGCTCAATGGCTTTTGTTATCACAATGCTCCAGGACCAGTTTCATCACAATACTCCATCCCCCTTGTCATCACGGTGCAAAATGAAACCTCTCATTACAATGCTCCATGACACTTGTCATCACAATGCTCCATGGCCCATGTCTTCACAATGCTCCAGAATTCTTGTCATCACCGTGTTCCATGACCATGTCATCACAATGTTCCATGACCGTGTCATCACAGTGATCCATGGCCCTTGTCATCACAATGCTCCAGAATTCTTTTCATCACAATGTTCCATGACCGTGTCATCACAATGCTCCATAATTCTTGTCATCACAATGTTCCATGACCGTGTCATCACAATGCTCCAGAATTCTTGTCATCACAATGATCCATGACCATGTCATCACAATGCACCATGGCCCTTGTCACCACAATGCTACAGAATTCTTGTCATCACAATGTTCCATGACCGTGTCATCACAATGCTCCATGGCCCTTGTCATCACAATGCTCCAGAATTCTTGTCATCACAATGTTCCATGACCATGTCATCACAATTCTCCATGGCCCTTGTCATCACAATGCTCCAGAATTCTTGTCATCAAAATGTTCCATGACGGTGTCATCACAATGCTCCATGGCCCTTGTCATCACAATGCTCCAGAATTCTTGTCATCACAATGTTCCATGACCATGTCATCACAATTCTCCATGGCCCTTGTCATCACAATGCTCCAGAATACTTGTCATCACAATGTTCCATGACCGTGTCATCACAATGCTCCATGGCCCTTGCCATCACAATGCTCCAGAATTCTTGTCGTCACAATGTTCCATGACCGTGTCATCACAATGCTCCATGGCCCTGGTCATCACAATGCTCCTGATTGCTTGTCATCACAAAGTTCCATGACCGTGTCATCACAATGCACCATGGTCCTTGTCATCACAATGCTCCAGAATTCTTGTCATCACAATGTTCCATGACCGTGTCATCACAATGCTCCATGGTCCTTGTCATCACAATGCTCCAAAATCCTTGTCATCACAATGTTCCATGACCGTGTCATCACAATGCTCCATGGCCCTTGTCATCACAATGCACCAGATTTCTTGTCATCACAATGTTCCATGACCGTGTCATCACAATGCTCCAGAATTCTTGTCATCACAATGTTCCATGACCGTGTCATCATAATGCTCCAGAATTCTTGTCATCACAATGTTCCATGACCGTGTCATCACAATGCTCCATGGCCCTTGTCATCACAATGCTCCAGAATTCTTGTCATCACAATGTTCCATGACCGTGTCATCACAATGCTCCATAATTCTTGTCATCACAATGTTCCATGACCGTGTCATCACAATGCTACATGACCCTGGTCATCACAGTTCTCCATGACCTTTGTCATCACAATGCTCTATATAGTTTTTCATGACAATTCTAAATGACCACTTTAATCATTTTGCTTGCTGACCATTTTCATCACATTTCTCTATTGTCATTACAATTCCCCATGTCCCCATTCTTCACAATGCTCCATGATGCCTGTCATCACAATGCTCAATGGCTTTTGTTATCACAATGCTCCAGGACCAGTTTCATCACAATACTCCATCCCCCTTGTCATCACGGTGCAAAATGAAACCTCTCATTACAATGCTCCATGACACTTGTCATCACAATGCTCCATGGCCCATGTCTTCACAATGCTCCAGAATTCTTGTCATCACCATGTTCCATGACCATGTCATCACAATACTCCATGGCCCTTGTCATCACAATGCTCCATGGCCCTTGTCATCACAATGCTCCAGAATTCTTCTCATCTCAATGTTCCATGACCGTGTCATCACAATGCTCCATGGCCCTTGTCATCACAATGCTCCATAATTCTTGTCATCACAATGTTCCATGACCGTGTCATCACAATGCTCCAGAATTCTTGTCATCACAATGTTCAATGACCATGTCATCACAATGCATCATGGCCCTTGTCACCACAATGCTCCAGAATTCTTGTCATCACAATGTTCCATGACCGTGTCATCACAATGCTCCATGGCCCTTGTCATCACAATGCTCCAGAATTCTTGTCATCACAATGTTCCATGACCGTGTCATCACAATGCTCCATAATTCTTGTCATCACAATGTTCCATGACCGTGTCTTCACAATGCTCCATAATTCTTGTCATAACAATGTTCCATGACCGTGTCATCACAATGCTCCATGGCCCTTGTCATCACAATGCTCCAGAATTTTTGTCATCACAATGTTCCATGACCGTGTCATCACAATGCTCCAGAATTCTTGTCATCACAATGTTCCATGACCGTGTCATCACAATGCTCCATGGCCCTTGTCATCACAATGCTCCAGAATTCTTGTCATCACAATGTTCCATAACCATGTCATCACAATTCTCCATGGCCCTTGTCATCACAATGCTCCAGAATTCTTGTCATCACAATGTTCCATGACCGTGTCATCACAATGCTCCATGGCCCTTGTCATCACAATGCTCCAGAATTCTTGTCATCACAATGATCCATGACCGTGTCATCACAATGCTCCATGGCCCTGGTCATCACAATGCTCCAGATTGCTTGTCATCACAAAGTTCCATGACCGTGTCATCACAATGCACCATGGCCCTTGTCATCACAATGCTCCAGAATTCTTGTCATCACAATGTTCCATGACCGTGTCATCACAATGCTCCATGGTCCTTGTCATCACAATGCTCCAGAATCCTTGTCATCACAATGTTCCATGACCGTGTCATCACAATGCTCCATGGCCCTTGTCATCACAATGCACCAGATTTCTTGTCATCACAATGTTCCATGACCGTGTCATCACAATGCTCCAGAATTCTTGTCATCACAATGTTCCATGACCGTGTCATCACAATGCTCCAGAATTCTTGTCATCACAATATTCCATGACCGTGTCATCACAATGCTCCATGGCCCTTGTCATCACAATGTTCCAGAATTCTTGTCATCACAATGTTCCATGACCGTTTCATCACAATGCTCCATAATTCTTGTCATCACAATGTTCCATGACCGTGTCATCACAATGCTACATGACCCTGGTCATCACAGTTCTCCATGACCTTTGTCATCACAATGCTCTATATAGTTTTTCATGACAATTCTAAATGACCACTTTAATCATTTTGCTTGCTGACCATTTTCATCACATTTCTCTATTGTCATTACAATTCCCCATGTCCCCATTCTTCACAATGCTCCATGATGCCTGTCATCACAATGCTCAATGGATTTTGTTATCACAATGCTCCAGGACCAGTTTCATCACAATACTCCATCCCCCTTTTCATCACGGTGCACAATGAAACCTCTCATTACAATGCTCCATGACACTTGTCATCACAATGCTCCATGGCACTTGTCTTCACAATACTCAAGAATTCTTGTCATCACAATGTTCCATGACCGTGTCATCACAATGCTCCAGAATTCCTGTCATCACAATGTTCCATGACCGTGTCATCAAAATGCTCCATAATTCTTTTCATCACAATGTTCCATGACCGTGTCATCACAATGCTCCATAATTCTTGTCATCACAACGTTCCATGACCGTGTCATCACAATGCTCCATGGCCCTTGTCATCACAATGCTCCAGAATTCTTGTCATCACAATGTTCCATGACCATGTCATCACAATTCTCCATGGCCCTTGTCATCACAATGCTCCAGAAATCTTGTCATCACAATGTTCCATGACCGTGTCATCACAATGCTCCATGGCCCTTGTCATCACAATGCTCCAGAATTCTTGTCATCACAATGTTCCATGACCGTGTCATCACAATGCTCCATGGCCCTGGTCATCACAATGCTCCAGATTGCTTGTCATCACAAAGTTCCATGACCGTGTCATCACAATGCACCATGGCCCTTGTCATCACAATGCTCCAGAATTCTTGTCATCACAATGTTCCATGACCTTGTCATCACAATGCTCCATGGTTCTTGTCATCACAATGCTCCAGAATCCTTGTCATCACAATGTTCCATGACTGTGTCATCACAATGCTCCATGGCCCTTGTCATCACAATGCACCAGATTTCTTGTCATCACAATGTTCCATGACCGTGTCATCACAATGCTCCAGAATTCTTGCCATCACAATGTTCCATGACCATGTCATCACAATGCTCCAGAATTCTTGTCATCACAATGTTCCATGACCGTGTCATCGCAATGCTCCATGGCCCTTGTCATCACAATGCTCCAGAATTCTTGTCATCACAATGTTCCATGACCGTGTCATCACAATGCTCCATAATTCTTGTCATCACAATGTTCCATGACCGTGTCATCACAATGCTCCAGAATTCTTGTCATCACAATGTTCCATGACCATGTCATCACAATGCACCATGGCCCTTGTCACCACAATGCTACAGAATTCTTGTCATCACAATGTTCCATGACCGTGTCATCACAATGCTCCATGGCCCTTGTCATCACAATGCTCCAGAATTCTTGTCATCACAATGTTCCATGACCATGTCATCACAATTCTCCATGGCCCTTGTCATCACAATGCTCCAGAATACTTGTCATCACAATGTTCCATGACCGTGTCATCACAATGCTCCATGGCCCCTGCCATCACAATGCTCCAGAATTCTTGTCATCACAATGTTCCATGACCGTGTCATCACAATGCTCCATGGCCCTGGTCATCACAATGCTCCAGATTGCTTGTCATCACAAAGTTCCATGACCGTGTCATCACAATGCACCATGGCCCTTGTCATCACAATGCTCCAGAATTCTTGTCATCACAATGTTCCATGACCGTGTCATCACAATGCTCCATGGTCCTTGTCATCACAATGCTCCAAAATCCTTGTCATCACAATGTTCCATGACCGTGTCATCACAATGCTCCATGGCCCTTGTCATCACCATGAACCAGATTTCTTGTCATCACAATGTTCCATGACCGTGTCATCACAATGCTCCAGAATTCTTGTCATCACAATGTTCCATGACCGTGTCATCACAATGCTCCAGAATTCTTGTCATCACAATGTTCCATGACCGTGTCATCACAATGCTCCATGGCCCTTGTCATCACAATGCTCCAGAATTCTTGTCATCACAATGTTCCATGACCATGTCATCACAATTCTCCATGGCTCTTGTCATCACAATGCTCCAGAATTCTTGTCATCACAATGTTCCATGACCGTGTCATCACAATGCTCCATGGCCCTTGTCATCACAATGCTCCAGAATTCTTGTCATCACAATGTTCCATGACCGTGTCATCACAATGCTCCATGGCCCTGGTCATCACAATGCGCCAGATTGCTTGTCATCACAATGTTCCATGACCGTGTCATCACAATGCTCCATAATTCTTGTCATCACAATGTTCCATGACCGTGTCATCACAATGCTACATGACCCTGGTCATCACAGTTCTCCATGACCTTTGTCATCACAATGCTCTATATAGTTTTTCATGACAATTCTAAATGACCACTTTAATCATTTTGCTTGCTGACCATTTTCATCACATTTCTCTATTGTCATTACAATTCCCCATGTCCCCATTCTTCACAATGCTCCATGATGCCTGTCATGACAATGCTCAATGGCTTTTGTTATCACAATGCTCCAGGACCAGTTTCATCACAATACTCCATCCCCCTTGTCATCACGGTGCAAAATGAAACCTCTCATTACAATGCTCCATGACACTTGTCATCACAATGCTCCATGGCCCTTGTCTTCACAATGCTCCAGAATTCTTGTCATCACCATGTTCCATGACCATGTCATCACAATACTCCATGGCCCTTGTCATCACAATGCTCCATGGCCCTTGTCATCACAATGCTCCAGAATTCTTCTCATCACAATGTTCCATGACCGTGTCATCACAATGCTCCATGGCCCTTGTCATCACAATGCTCCATAATTCTTGTCATCACAATGTTCCATGACCGTGTCATCACAATGCTCCAGAATTCTTGTCATCACAATGTTCCATGACCGTGTCATCACAATGCTCCAGAATCCTTGTCATCACAATGTTCCATGACTGTGTCATCACAATGCTCCATGGCCCTTGTCATCACAATGCACCAGATTTCTTGTCATCACAATGTTCCATGACCGTGTCATCACAATGCTCCAGAATTCTTGCCATCACAATGTTCCATGACCGTGTCATCACAATGCTCCAGAATTCTTGTCATCACAATGTTCCATGACCGTGTCATCACAATGCTCCATGGCCCTTGTCATCACAATGCTCCAGAATTCTTGTCATCACAATGTTCCATGACCGTGTCATCACAATGCTCCATAATTCTTGTCATCACAATGTTACATGACCGTGTCATCACAATGCTCCAGAATTCTTGTCATCACAATGTTCCATGACCATGTCATCACAATGCACCATGGCCCTTGTCACCACAATGCTACAGAATTCTTGTCATCACAATGTTCCATGACCGTGTCATCACAATGCTCCATGGCCCTGGTCATCACAATGCGCCAGATTGCTTGTCATCACAATGTTCCATGACCGTGTCATCACAATGCTCCATAATTCTTGTCATCACAATGTTCCATGACCGTGTCATCACAATGCTACATGACCCTGGTTATCACAGTTCTCCATGACCTTTGTCATCACAATGCTCTATATAGTTTTTCATGACAATTCTTTTTTTTTTTTTTTTTTTTTTTTTTTAAATTTATTTATTTATTATTTATGGCTGTGTTGGGTCTTCGTCTCCGTGCGAGGGCCCCCCTCAAGCTGTGGCAAGCGGGGGCCACTCTTCATTGCGGTGCGCAGGCCTCTCACTGTCACGGCCTCTCTTGTTGCCGAGCACAGGCTCCAGACGCGCAGGCTCAGTAATTGTGGCTCACGGGCTTTGTCGCTCCGCGGCATGTGGGATCCTCCCAGGCCAGGGCTCGAACCCGTGTCCCCTGCATTGGCAGGCAGACTCCCAACCACTGCGCCACCAGGGAAGCCCCTCATGACAATTCTAAATGACCACTTTAATCATTTTGCTTGCTGACCATTTTCATCACATTTCTCTATTGTCATTACAATTCCCCATGTCCCCATTCTTCACAATGCTCCATGATGCCTGTCATCACAATGCTCAATGGCTTTTGTTATCACAATGCTCCAGGACCAGTTTCATCACAATACTCCATCCCCCTTGTCATCACGGTGCAAAATGAAACCTCTCATTACAATGCTCCATGACACTTGTCATCACAATGCTCCATGGCCCTTGTCTTCACAATGCTCCAGAATTCTTGTCATCACCATGTTCCATGACCATGTCATCACAATACTCCATGGCCCTTGTCATCACAATGCTCCATGGCCCTTGTCATCACAATGCTCCAGAATTCTTCTCATCACAATGTTCCATGACCGTGTCATCACAATGCTCCATGGCCCTTGTCATCACAATGCTCCATAATTCTTGTCATCACAATGTTCCATGACCGTGTCATCACAATGCTCCAGAATTCTTGTCATCACAATGTTCCATGACCATGTCATCACAATGCATCATGGCCCTTGTTACCACAATGCTCCAGAATTCTTGTCATCACAATGTTCCATGACCGTGTCATCACAATGCTCCATGGCCCTTGTCATCACAATGCTCCAGAATTCTTGTCATCACAATGTTCCATGACCGTGTCATCACAATGCTCCATAATTCTTGTCATCACAATGTTCCATGACCGTGTCATCACAATGCTCCATAATTCTTGTCATAACAATGTTCCATGACCGTGTCATCACAATGCTCCATGGCCCTTGTCATCACAATGCTCCAGAATTCTTGTCATCACAATGTTCCATGACCGTGTCATCACAATGCTCCATGGCCCTTGTCATCACAATGCTCCAGAATTCTTGTCATCACAATGTTCCATGACCGTGTCATCACAATGCTCCAGAATTCTTGTCATCACAATGTTCCATGACCGTGTCATCACAATGCTCCAGAATTCTTGTCATCACAATGTTCCATGACCGTGTCATCACAATGCTCCATGGCCCTTGTCATCACAATGCTCCAGAATTCTTGTCATCACAATGTTCCATAACCATGTCATCACAATTCTCCATGGCACTTGTCATCACAATGCTCCAGAATTCTTGTCATCACAATGTTCCATGACCGTGTCATCACAATGCTCCATGGCCCTTGTCATCACAATGCTCCAGAATTCTTGTCATCACAATGTTCCATGACCGTGTCATCACAATGCTCCATGGCCCTGGTCATCACAATGCTCCAGATTGCTTGTCATCACAAAGTTCCATGACCGTGTCATCACAATGCACCATGGCCCTTGTCATCACAATGCTCCAGAATTCTTGTCATCACAATGTTCCATGACCGTTTCATCACAATGCTCCATGGTCCTTGTCATCACAATGCTCCAGAATCCTTGTCATCACAATGTTCCATGACCGTGTCATCACAATGCTCCATGGCCCTTGTCATCACAATGCACCAGATTTCTTGTCATCACAATGTTCCATGACCGTGTCATCACAATGCTCCAGAATTCTTGTCATCACAATGTTCCATGACCGTGTCATCACAATGCTCCAGAATTCTTGTCATCACAATGTTCCATGACCGTGTCATCACAATGCTCCATGGCCCTTGTCATCACAATGTTCCAGAATTCTTGTCATCACAATGTTCCATGACCGTGTCATCACAATGCTCCATAATTCTTGTCATCACAATGTTCCATGACCGTGTCATCACAATGCTACATGACCCTGGTCATCACAGTTCTCCATGACCTTTGTCATCACAATGCTCTATATAGTTTTTCATGACAATTCTAAATGACCACTTTAATCATTTTGCTTGCTGACCATTTTCATCACATTTCTCTATTGTCATTACAATTCCCCATGTCCCCATTCTTCACAATGCTCCATGATGCCTGTCATCACAATGCTCAATGGCTTTTGTTATCACAATGCTCCAGGACCAGTTTCATCACAATACTCCATCCCCCTTTTCATCACGGTGCACAATGAAACCTCTCATTACAATGCTCCATGACACTTGTCATCACAATGCTCCATGGCACTTGTCTTCACAATACTCCAGAATTCTTGTCATCACAATGTTCCATGACCGTGTCATCACAATGCTCCATGGCCCTTTTCATCACAATGCTCCAGAATTCCTGTCATCACAATGTTCCATGACCGTGTCATCAAAATGCTCCATAATTCTTTTCATCACAATGTTCCATGACCGTGTCATCACAATGCTCCATAATTCTTGTCATCACAACGTTCCATGACCGTGTCATCACAATGCTCCATGGCCCTTGTCATCACAATGCTCCAGAATTCTTGTCATCACAATGTTCCATGACCATGTCATCACAATTCTCCATGGCCCTTGTCATCACAATGCTCCAGAATTCTTGTCATCACAATGTTCCATGACCGTGTCATCACAATGCTCCATGGCCCTTGTCATCACAATGCTCCAGAATTCTTGTCATCACAATGTTCCATGACCGTGTCATCACAATGCTCCATGGCCCTGGTCATCACAATGCTCCAGATTGCTTGTCATCACAAAGTTCCATGACCGTGTCATCACAATGCACAATGGCACTTGTCATCACAATGCTCCAGAATTCTTGTCATCACAATGTTCCATGACCTTGTCATCACAATGCTCCATGGTTCTTGTCATCACAATGCTCCAGAATCCTTGTCATCACAATGTTCCATGACTGTGTCATCACAATGCTCCATGGCCCTTGTCATCACAATGCACCAGATTTCTTGTCATCACAATGTTCCATGACCGTGTCATCACAATGCTCCAGAATTCTTGCCATCACAATGTTCCATGACCGTGTCATCACAATGCTCCAGAATTCTTGTCATCACAATGTTCCATGACCGTGTCATCACAATGCTCCATGGCCCTTGTCATCACAATGCTCCAGAATTCTTGTCATCACAATGTTACATGACCGTGTCATCACAATGCTCCTGAATTCTTGTCATCACAATGTTCCATGACCATGTCATCACAATGCACCATGGCCCTTGTCACCACAATGCTACAGAATTCTTGTCATCACAATGTTCCATGACCGTGTCATCACAATGCTCCATGGCCCTTGTCATCACAATGCTCCAGAATTCTTGTCATCACAATGTTCCATGACCATGTCATCACAATTCTCCATGGCCCTTGTCATCACAATGCTCCAGAATACTTGTCATCACAATGTTCCATGACCGTGTCATCACAATTCTCCATGGCCCTTGTCATCACAATGCTCCAGAATTCTTGTCATCACAATGTTCCATGACCGTGTCATCACAATGCTCCATGGCCCTGGTCATCACAATGCTCCAGATTGCTTGTCATCACAAAGTTCCATGACCGTGTCATCACAATGCTCCATGGCCCTTGTCTTCACAATGCTCCAGAATTCTTGTCATCACCATGTTCCATGACCATGTCATCACAATACTCCATGGCCCTTGTCATCACAATGCTCCATGGCCCTTGTCATCACAATGCTCCAGAATTCTTGTCATCACAATGTTCCATGACCGTGTCATCACAATGCTCCATGGCCCTTGTCATCACAATGCTCCATAATTCTTGTCATCACAATGTTCCATGACCGTGTCATCACAATGCTCCATAATTCTTGTCATCACAATGTTCCATGACCGTGTCATCACAATGCTCCATGGCCCTTGTCATCACAATGCTCCATAATTCTTGTCATCACAATGTTCCATGACCGTGTCATCACAATGCTCCAGAATTCTTGTCATCACAATGTTCCATGACCGTGTCATCACAATGCTCCAGAATTCTTGTCATCACAATGCTCCAGAATACTTGTCATCACAATGTTCCATGACCGTGTCATCACAATGCTACATGACCCTGGTCATCACAGTTCTCCATGACCTTTGTCATCACAATGCTCTATATAGATTTTCATGACAATTCTAAATGACCACTTTAATCATTTTGCTTGCTGACCATTTTCATCACATTTCTCTATTGTCATTACAATTCCCCATGTCCCCATTCTTCACAAAGCTCCATGATGCCTGTCATCACAATGCTCAATGGCTTTTGTTATCACAATGCTCCAGGACCAGTTTCATCACAATACTCCATCACCCTTGTCATCACGGTGCACAATGAAACCTCTCATTACAATGCTCCATGACACTTGTCATCACAATGCTCCATGGCCCTTGTCTTCACAATGCTCCAGAATTCTTGTCATCACCATGTTCCATGACCATGTCATCACAATTCTCCATGGCCCTTGTCATCACAGTGCTCCATGGCCCTTGTCATCACAATGCTCCAGAATTCTTGTCATCACAATGTTCCATGACCGTGTCATCACAATGCTCCATGGCCGTTGTCATCACAATGCTCCAGAATTCTTGTCATCACAATGTTCCATGACCGTGTCATCACAATGCTCCATGGCCCTGGTCATCACAATGCTCCAGATTTCTTGTCATCACAAAGTTCCATGACCGTGCCATCACAATGCACCATGGCCCTTGTCATCACAATGCTCCAGAATTCTTGTCATCACAATGTTCCATAACCATGTCATCACAATTCTCCATGGCACTTGTCATCACAATGCTCCAGAATTCTTGTCATCACAATGTTCCATGACCGTGTCATCACAATGCTCCATGGCCCTTGTCATCACAATGCTCCAGAATTCTTGTCATCACAATGTTCCATGACCGTGTCATCACAATGCTCCATGGCCCTGGTCATCACAATGCTCCAGATTGCTTGTCATCACAAAGTTCCATGACCGTGTCATCACAATGCACCATGGCCCTTGTCATCACAATGCTCCAGAATTCTTGTCATCACAATGTTCCATGACCGTTTCATCACAATGCTCCATGGTCCTTGTCATCACAATGCTCCAGAATCCTTGTCATCACAATGTTCCATGACCGTGTCATCACAATGCTCCATGGCCCTTGTCATCACAATGCACCAGATTTCTTGTCATCACAATGTTCCATGACCGTGTCATCACAATGCTCCAGAATTCTTGTCATCACAATGTTCCATGACCGTGTCATCACAATGCTCCAGAATTCTTGTCATCACAATGTTCCATGACCGTGTCATCACAATGCTCCATGGCCCTTGTCATCACAATGTTCCAGAATTCTTGTCATCACAATGTTCCATGACCGTGTCATCACAATGCTCCATAATTCTTGTCATCACAATGTTCCATGACCGTGTCATCACAATGCTACATGACCCTGGTCATCACAGTTCTCCATGACCTTTGTCATCACAATGCTCTATATAGTTTTTCATGACAATTCTAAATGACCACTTTAATCATTTTGCTTGCTGACCATTTTCATCACATTTCTCTATTGTCATTACAATTCCCCATGTCCCCATTCTTCACAATGCTCCATGATGCCTGTCATCACAATGCTCAATGGCTTTTGTTATCACAATGCTCCAGGACCAGTTTCATCACAATACTCCATCCCCCTTTTCATCACGGTGCACAATGAAACCTCTCATTACAATGCTCCATGACACTTGTCATCACAATGCTCCATGGCACTTGTCTTCACAATACTCCAGAATTCTTGTCATCACAATGTTCCATGACCGTGTGATCACAATGCTCCATGGCCCTTTTCATCACAATGCTCCAGAATTCCTGTCATCACAATGTTCCATGACCGTGTCATCAAAATGCTCCATAATTCTTTTCATCACAATGTTCCATGACCGTGTCATCACAATGCTCCATAATTCTTGTCATCACAACGTTCCATGACCGTGTCATCACAATGCTCCATGGCCCTTGTCATCACAATGCTCCAGAATTCTTGTCATCACAATGTTCCATGACCATGTCATCACAATTCTCCATGGCCCTTGTCATCACAATGCTCCAGAATTCTTGTCATCACAATGTTCCATGACCGTGTCATCACAATGCTCCATGGCCCTTGTCATCACAATGCTCCAGAATTCTTGTCATCACAATGTTCCATGACCGTGTCATCACAATGCTCCATGGCCCTGGTCATCACAATGCTCCAGATTGCTTGTCATCACAAAGTTCCATGACCGTGTCATCACAATGCACAATGGCACTTGTCATCACAATGCTCCAGAATTCTTGTCATCACAATGTTCCATGACCTTGTCATCACAATGCTCCATGGTTCTTGTCATCACAATGCTCCAGAATCCTTGTCATCACAATGTTCCATGACTGTGTCATCACAATGCTCCATGGCCCTTGTCATCACAATGCACCAGATTTCTTGTCATCACAATGTTCCATGACCGTGTCATCACAATGCTCCAGAATTCTTGCCATCACAATGTTCCATGACCGTGTCATCACAATGCTCCAGAATTCTTGTCATCACAATGTTCCATGACCGTGTCATCACAATGCTCCATGGCCCTTGTCATCACAATGCTCCAGAATTCTTGTCATCACAATGTTACATGACCGTGTCATCACAATGCTCCAGAATTCTTGTCATCACAATGTTCCATGACCATGTCATCACAATGCACCATGGCCCTTGTCACCACAATGCTACAGAATTCTTGTCATCACAATGTTCCATGACCGTGTCATCACAATGCTCCATGGCCCTTGTCATCACAATGCTCCAGAATTCTTGTCATCACAATGTTCCATGACCATGTCATCACAATTCTCCATGGCCCTTGTCATCACAATGCTCCAGAATACTTGTCATCACAATGTTCCATGACCGTGTCATCACAATTCTCCATGGCCCTTGTCATCACAATGCTCCAGAATTCTTGTCATCACAATGTTCCATGACCGTGTCATCACAATGCTCCATGGCCCTGGTCATCACAATGCTCCAGATTGCTTGTCATCACAAAGTTCCATGACCGTGTCATCACAATGCTCCATGGCCCTTGTCTTCACAATGCTCCAGAATTCTTGTCATCACCATGTTCCATGACCATGTCATCACAATACTCCATGGCCCTTGTCATCACAATGCTCCATGGCCCTTGTCATCACAATGCTCCAGAATTCTTGTCATCACAATGTTCCATGACCGTGTCATCACAATGCTCCATGGCCCTTGTCATCACAATGCTCCATAATTCTTGTCATCACAATGTTCCATGACCGTGTCATCACAATGCTCCATAATTCTTGTCATCACAATGTTCCATGACCGTGTCATCACAATGCTCCATGGCCCTTGTCATCACAATGCTCCATAATTCTTGTCATCACAATGTTCCATGACCGTGTCATCACAATGCTCCAGAATTCTTGTCATCACAATGTTCCATGACCGTGTCATCACAATGCTCCAGAATTCTTGTCATCACAATGCTCCAGAATACTTGTCATCACAATGTTCCATGACCGTGTCATCACAATGCTACATGACCCTGGTCATCACAGTTCTCCATGACCTTTGTCATCACAATGCTCTATATAGATTTTCATGACAATTCTAAATGACCACTTTAATCATTTTGCTTGCTGACCATTTTCATCACATTTCTCTATTGTCATTACAATTCCCCATGTCCCCATTCTTCACAAAGCTCCATGATGCCTGTCATCACAATGCTCAATGGCTTTTGTTATCACAATGCTCCAGGACCAGTTTCATCACAATACTCCATCACCCTTGTCATCACGGTGCACAATGAAACCTCTCATTACAATGCTCCATGACACTTGTCATCACAATGCTCCATGGCCCTTGTCTTCACAATGCTCCAGAATTCTTGTCATCACCATGTTCCATGACCATGTCATCACAATTCTCCATGGCCCTTGTCATCACAGTGCTCCATGGCCCTTGTCATCACAATGCTCCAGAATTCTTGTCATCACAATGTTCCATGACCGTGTCATCACAATGCTCCATGGCCGTTGTCATCACAATGCTCCAGAATTCTTGTCATCACAATGTTCCATGACCGTGTCATCACAATGCTCCATGGCCCTGGTCATCACAATGCTCCAGATTTCTTGTCATCACAAAGTTCCATGACCGTGCCATCACAATGCACCATGGCCCTTGTCATCACAATGCTCCAGAATTCTTGTCATCACAATGTTCCATGACCGTGTCATCACAATGCTCCATGGCCCTGGTCATCACAATGCTCCAGATTGCTTGTCATCACAAAGTTCCATGACCGTGTCATCACAATGCACCATGGCCCTTGTCATCACAATGCTCCAGAATTCTTGTCATCACAATGTTCCATGACCGTGTCATCACAATGCTCCATGGTCCTTGTCATCACAATGCTCCAAAATCCTTGTCATCACAATGTTCCATGACCGTGTCATCACAATGCTCCATGGCCCTTGTCATCACAATGCACCAGATTTCTTGTCATCACAATGTTCCATGACCGTGTCATCACAATGCTCCAGAATTCTTGTCATCACAATGTTCCATGACCGTGTCATCACAATGCTCCAGAATTCTTGTCATCACAATGTTCCATGACCGTGTCATCACAATGCTCCATGGCCCTTTTCATCACAATGCTCCAGAATTCTTGTCATCACAATGTTCCATGACCATGTCATCACAATTCTCCATGGCTCTTGTCATCACAATGCTCCAGAATTCTTGTCATCACAATGTTCCATGACCGTGTCATCACAATGCTCCATGGCCCTTGTCATCACAATGCTCCAGAATTCTTGTCATCACAATGTTCCATAACCATGTCATCACAATTCTCCATGGCCCTTGTCATCACAATGCTCCAGAATTCTTGTCATCACAATGTTCCATGACCGTGTCATCACAATGCTCCATGGCCCTTGTCATCACAATGCTCCAGAATTCTTGTCATCACAATGTTCCATGACCGTGTCATCACAATGCTCCATGTCCCTGGTCATCACAATGCTCCAGATTGCTTGTCATCACAAAGTTCCATGACCGTGTCATCACAATGCACCATGGCCCTTGTCATCACAATGCTCCAGAATTCTTGTCATCACAATGTTCCATGACCGTGTCATCACAATGCTCCATGGTCCTTGTCATCACAATGCTCCAGAATCCTTGTCATCACAATGTTCCATGACCGTGTCATCACAATGCTCCATGGCCCTTGTCATCACAATGCACCAGATTTCTTGTCATCACAATGTTCCATGACCGTGTCATCACAATGCTCCAGAATTCTTGTCATCACAATGTTCCATGACCGTGTCATCACAATGCTCCAGAATTCTTGTCATCACAATGTTCCATGACCGTGTCATCACAATGCTCCAGAATTATTGTCATCACAATGTTCCATGACCGTGTCATCACAATGCTCCATGGCCCTTGTCATCACAATGCTCCAGAATTCTTGTCATCACAATGTTCCATGACCATGTCATCACAATTCTCCATGGCTCTTGTCATCACAATGCTCCAGAATTCTTGTCATCACCATGTTCCATGACCGTGTCATCACAATGCTCCATGGCCCTTGTCTTCACAATGCTCCAGAATTCTTGTCATCACCATGTTCCATGACCATGTCATCACAATACTCCATGGCCCTTGTCATCACAATGCTCCATGGCCCTTGTCATCACAATGCTCCAGAATTCTTGTCATCACAATGTTCCATGACCGTGTCATCACAATGCTCCATGGCCCTTGTCATCACAATGCTCCATAATTCTTGTCATCACAATGTTCCATTACCGTGTCATCACAATGCTCCAGAATTCTTGTCATCACAATGTTCCATGACCATGTCATCACAATGCATCATGGCCCTTGTCACCACAATGCTCCAGAATTCTTGTCATCACAATGTTCCATGACCGTGTCATCACAATGCTCCATAATTCTTGTCATCACAATGTTTCATGACCGTGTCATCACAATGCTCCATAATTCTTGTCATCACAATGTTCCATGACCATGTCATCACAATGCTCCATGGCCCTTGTCATCACAATGCTCCAGAATTCTTGTCATCACAATGTTCCATGACCATGTCATCACAATTCTCCATGGCCCTTGTCATCACAATGCTCCAGAATTCTTGTCATCACAATGTTCCATGACCGTGTCATCACAATGCTCCATGGCCCTTCTCATCACAATGCTCCAGAATTCTTGTCATCACAATGTTCCATGACCGTGTCATCACAATGCTCCAGAATTCTTGTCATCACAATGTTCCATGACCGTGTCATCACAATGCTCCAGAATTCTTGTCATCACAATGTTCCATGACCGTGTCATCACAATGCTCCATGGCCCTTGTCATCACAATGCTCCAGAATTCTTGTCATCACAATGTTCCATAACCATGTCATCACAATTCTCCATGGCCCTTGTCATCACAATGCTCCAGAATTCTTGTCATCACAATGTTCCATGACCGTGTCATCACAATGCTCCATGGCCCTTGTCATCACAATGCTCCAGAATTCTTGTCATCACAATGTTCCATGACCGTGTCATCACAATGCTCCATGGCCCTGGTCATCACAATGCTCCAGATTGCTTGTCATCACAAAGTTCCATGACCGTGTCATCACAATGCACCATGGCCCTTGTCATCACAATGCTCCAGAATTCTTGTCATCACAATGTTCCATGACCGTGTCATCACAATGCTCCATGGTCCTTGTCATCACAATGCTCCAGAATCCTTGTCATCACAATGTTCCATGACCGTGTCATCACAATGCTCCATGGCCCTTGTCATCACAATGCACCAGATTTCTTGTCATCACAATGTTCCATGACCGTGTCATCACAATGCTCCAGAATTCTTGTCATCACAATGTTCCATGACCGTGTCATCACAATGCTCCAGAATTCTTGTCATCACAATGTTCCATGACCGTGTCATCACAATGCTCCATGGCCCTTGTTATCACAATGCTCCAGAATTCTTGTCATCACAATGTTCCATGACCGTGTCATCACAATGCTCTATAATTCTTGTCATCACAATGTTCCATGACCTTGTCATCACAATGCTACATGACCCTGGTCATCACAGTTCTCCATGACCTTTGTCATCACAATGCTCTATATAGTTTTTCATGACAATTCTAAATGACCACTTTAATCATTTTGCTTGCTGACCATTTTCATCACATTTCTCTATTGTCATTACAATTCCCCATGTCCCCATTCTTCACAATGCTCCATGATGCCTGTCATCACAATGCTCAATGGCTTTTGTTATCACAATGCTCCAGGACCAGTTTCATCACAATACTCCATCCCCCTTTTCATCACGGTGCACAATGAAACCTCTCATTACAATGCTCCATGACACTTGTCATCACAATGCTCCATGGCACTTGTCTTCACAATACTCCAGAATTCTTGTCATCACAATGTTCCATGACCGTGTCATCACAATGCTCCATGGCCCTTTTCATCACAATGCTCCAGAATTCTTGTCATCACAATGTTCCATGACCGTGTCATCACAATGCTCCATGGCCCTTGTCATCACAATGCTCCAGAATTCCTGTCATCACAATGTTCCATGACCGTGTCATCAAAATGCTCCATAATTCTTTTCATCACAATGTTCCATGACCGTGTCATCACAATGCTCCATAATTCTTGTCATCACAACGTTCCATGACCGTGTCATCACAATGCTCCATGGCCCTTGTCATCACAATGCTCCAGAATTCTTGTCATCACAATGTTCCATGACCATGTCATCACAATTCTCCATGGCCCTTGTCATCACAATGCTCCAGAATTCTTGTCATCACAATGTTCCATGACCGTGTCATCACAATGTTCCATGGCCCTTGTCATCACAATGCTCCAGAATTCTTGTCATCACAATATTCCATGACCGTGTCATCACAATGCTCCATGGCCCTGGTCATCACAATGCTCCAAATTGCTTGTCATCACAAAGTTCCATGACCGTGTCATCACAATGCACCATGGCCCTTGTCATCACAATGCTCCAGAATTCTTGTCATCACAATGTTCCATGACATTGTCATCACAATGCTCCATGGTTCTTGTCATCACAATGCTCCAGAATCCTTGTCATCACAATGTTCCATGACTGTGTCATCACAATGCTCCATGGCCCTTATCATCACAATGCACCAGATTTCTTGTCATCACAATGTTCCATGACCGTGTCATCACAATGCTCCAGAATTCTTGCCATCACAATGTTCCATGACCGTGTCATCACAATGCTCCAGAATTCTTGTCATCACAATGTTCCATGACCGTGTCATCACAATGCTCCATGGCCCTTGTCATCACAATGCTCCAGAATTCTTGTCATCACAATGTTCCATGACCGTGTCATCACAATGCTCCATAATTCTTGTCATCACAATGTTCCATGACCGTGTCATCACAATGCTCCAGAATTCTTGTCATCACAATGTTCCATGACCATGTCATCACAATGCACCATGGCCCTTGTCACCACAATGCTACAGAATTCTTGTCATCACAATGTTCCATGACCGTGTCATCACAATGCTCCATGGCCCTTGTCATCACAATGCTCCAGAATTCTTGTCATCACAATGTTCCATGACCGTGTCATCACAATGCTCCATGGCCCTTGTCATCACAATGCTCCAGAATTCTTGTCATCACAATGTTCCATGACCATGTCATCACCATTCTCCATGGCCCTTGTCATCACAATGCTCCAGAATACTTGTCATCACAATGTTCCATGACCGTGTCATCACAATGCTCCATGGCCCATGCCATCACAATGCTCCAGAATTCTTGTCATCACAATGTTCCATGACCGTGTCATCACAATGCTCCATGGCCCTGGTCATCACAATGCTCCAGATTGCTTGTCATCACAAAGTTCCATGACCGTGTCATCACAATGCACCATGGCCCTTGTCATCACAATGCTCCAGAATTCTTGTCATCACAATGTTCCATGACCGTGTCATCACAATGTTCCATGGTCCTTGTCATCACAATGCTCCAAAATCCTTGTCATCAAAATGTTCCATGACCGTGTCATCACAATGCTCCATGGCCCTTGTCATCACAATGCACCAGATTTCTTGTCATCACAATGTTCCATGACCGTGTCATCACAATGCTCCAGAATTCTTGTCATCACAATGTTCCATGACCGTGTCATCACAATGCTCCAGAATTATTGTCATCACAATGTTCCATGACCGTGTCATCACAATGCTCCATGGCCCTTGTCATCACAATGCTCCAGAATTCTTGTCATCACAATGTTCCATGACCATGTCATCACAATTCTCCATGGCTCTTGTCATCACAATGCTCCAGAATTCTTGTCATCACCATGTTCCATGACCGTGTCATCACAATGCTCCATGGCCCTTGTCTTCACAATGCTCCAGAATTCTTGTCATCACCATGTTCCATGACCATGTCATCACAATACTCCATGGCCCTTGTCATCACAATGCTCCATGGCCCTTGTCATCACAATGCTCCAGAATTCTTGTCATCACAATGTTCCATGACCGTGTCATCACAATGCTCCATGGCCCTTGTCATCACAATGCTCCATAATTCTTGTCATCACAATGTTCCATGACCATGTCATCACAATGCATCATGGCCCTTGTCACCACAATGCTCCAGAATTCTTGTCATCACAATGTTCCATGACCGTGTCATCACAATGCTCCATGGCCCTTGTCATCACAATGCTCCAGAATCCTTGTCATCACAATGTTCCATGACTGTGTCATCACAATGCTCCATGGCCCTTATCATCACAATGCACCAGATTTCTTGTCATCACAATGTTCCATGACCGTGTCATCACAATGCTCCAGAATTCTTGCCATCACAATGTTCCATGACCGTGTCATCACAATGCTCCAGAATTCTTGTCATCACAATGTTCCATGACCGTGTCATCACAATGCTCCATGGCCCTTGTCATCACAATGCTCCAGAATTCTTGTCATCACAATGTTCCATGACCGTGTCATCACAATGCTCCATAATTCTTGTCATCACAATGTTCCATGACCGTGTCATCACAATGCTCCAGAATTCTTGTCATCACAATGTTCCATGACCATGTCATCACAATGCACCATGGCCCTTGTCACCACAATGCTACAGAATTCTTGTCATCACAATGTTCCATGACCGTGTCATCACAATGCTCCATGGCCCTTGTCATCACAATGCTCCAGAATTCTTGTCATCACAATGTTCCATGACCGTGTCATCACAATGCTCCATGGCCCTTGTCATCACAATGCTCCAGAATTCTTGTCATCACAATGTTCCATGACCATGTCATCACCATTCTCCATGGCCCTTGTCATCACAATGCTCCAGAATACTTGTCATCACAATGTTCCATGACCGTGTCATCACAATGCTCCATGGCCCATGCCATCACAATGCTCCAGAATTCTTGTCATCACAATGTTCCATGACCGTGTCATCACAATGCTCCATGGCCCTGGTCATCACAATGCTCCAGATTGCTTGTCATCACAAAGTTCCATGACCGTGTCATCACAATGCACCATGGCCCTTGTCATCACAATGCTCCAGAATTCTTGTCATCACAATGTTCCATGACCGTGTCATCACAATGTTCCATGGTCCTTGTCATCACAATGCTCCAAAATCCTTGTCATCAAAATGTTCCATGACCGTGTCATCACAATGCTCCATGGCCCTTGTCATCACAATGCACCAGATTTCTTGTCATCACAATGTTCCATGACCGTGTCATCACAATGCTCCAGAATTCTTGTCATCACAATGTTCCATGACCGTGTCATCACAATGCTCCAGAATTATTGTCATCACAATGTTCCATGACCGTGTCATCACAATGCTCCATGGCCCTTGTCATCACAATGCTCCAGAATTCTTGTCATCACAATGTTCCATGACCATGTCATCACAATTCTCCATGGCTCTTGTCATCACAATGCTCCAGAATTCTTGTCATCACCATGTTCCATGACCGTGTCATCACAATGCTCCATGGCCCTTGTCTTCACAATGCTCCAGAATTCTTGTCATCACCATGTTCCATGACCATGTCATCACAATACTCCATGGCCCTTGTCATCACAATGCTCCATGGCCCTTGTCATCACAATGCTCCAGAATTCTTGTCATCACAATGTTCCATGACCGTGTCATCACAATGCTCCATGGCCCTTGTCATCACAATGCTCCATAATTCTTGTCATCACAATGTTCCATGACCATGTCATCACAATGCATCATGGCCCTTGTCACCACAATGCTCCAGAATTCTTGTCATCACAATGTTCCATGACCGTGTCATCACAATGCTCCATGGCCCTTGTCATCACAATGCTCCAGGATTCTTGTCATCACAATGTTCCATGACCGTGTCATCACAATGCTCCATAATTCTTGTCATCACAATGTTTCATGACCGTGTCATCACAATGCTCCATAATTCTTGTCATCACAATGTTCCATGACCATGTCATCACAATGCTCCATGGCCCTTGTCATCACAATGCTCCAGAATTCTTGTCATCACAATGTTCCATTACCATGTCATCACAATTCTCCATGGCCCTTGTCATCACAATGCTCCAGAATTCTTGTCATCACAATGTTCCATGACCGTGTCATCACAATGCTCCATGGCCCTTGTCATCACAATGCTCCAGAATTCTTGTCATCACAATGTTCCATGACCGTGTCATCACAATTCTCCAGAATTCTTGTCATCACAATGTTCCATGACCGTGTCATCACAATGCTCCAGAATTCTTGTCATCACAATGTTCCATGACCGTGTCATCACAATGCTCCATGGCCCTTGTCATCACAATGCTCCAGAATTCTTGTCATCACAATGTTCCATAACCATGTCATCACAATTCTCCATGGCCCTTGTCATCACAATGCTCCAGAATTCTTGTCATCACAATGTTCCATGACCGTGTCATCACAATGCTCCATGGCCCTTGTCATCACAATGCTCCAGAATTCTTGTCATCACAATGTTCCATGACCGTGTCATCACAATGCTCCATGGCCCTGGTCATCACAATGCTCCAGATTGCTTGTCATCACAAAGTTCCATGACCGTGTCATCACAATGCACCATGGCCCTTGTCATCACAATGCTCCAGAATTCTTGTCATCACAATGTTCCATGACCGTGTCATCACAATGCTCCATGGTCCTTGTCATCACAATGCTCCAGAATCCTTGTCATCACAATGTTCCATGACCGTGTCATCACAATGCTCCATGGCCCTTGTCATCACAATGCACCAGATTTCTTGTCATCACAATGTTCCATGACCGTGTCATCACAATGCTCCAGAATTCTTGTCATCACAATGTTCCATGACCGTGTCATCACAATGCTCCAGAATTCTTGTCATCACAATGTTCCATGACCGTGTCATCACAATGCTCCATGGCCCTTGTTATCACAATGCTCCAGAATTCTTGTCATCACAATGTTCCATGACCGTGTCATCACAATGCTCTATAATTCTTGTCATCACAATGTTCCATGACCTTGTCATCACAATGCTACATGACCCTGGTCATCACAGTTCTCCATGACCTTTGTCATCACAATGCTCTATATAGTTTTTCATGACAATTCTAAATGACCACTTTAATCATTTTGCTTGCTGACCATTTTCATCACATTTCTCTATTGTCATTACAATTCCCCATGTCCCCATTCTTCACAATGCTCCATGATGCCTGTCATCACAATGCTCAATGGCTTTTGTTATCACAATGCTCCAGGACCAGTTTCATCACGATACTCCATCCCCCTTGTCATCACGGTGCACAATGAAACCTCTCATTACAATGCTCCATGACACTTGTCATCACAATGCTCCATGGCACTTGTCTTCACAATACTCCAGAATTCTTGTCATCACCATGTTCCATGACCATGTCATCACAATACTCCATGGCCCTTGTCATCACAATGCTCCATGGCCCTTGTCATCACAATGCTCCAGAATTCTTGTCATCACAATGTTCCATGACCGTGTCATCACAATGCTCCAGAATTCTTGTCATCACAATGTTCCATGACCGTGTCATCACAATGCTCCATGGCCCTTGTCATCACAATGCTCCATAATTCTTGTCATCACAATGTTCCATGACCGTGTCATCACAATGCTCCAGAATTCTTGTCATCACAATGTTCCATGACCGTGTCATCACAATGCTCCAGAATTCTTGTCATCACAATGCTCCAGAATTCTTGTCATCACAATGTTCCATGACCGTGTCATCACAATGCTCCATGGCCCTGGTCATCACAATGCTCCAGATTGCTTGTCATCACAAAGTTCCATGACCGTGTCATGACAATGCACCATGGCCCTTGTCATCACGATGCTCCAGAATTCTTGTCATCACAATGTTCCATGACCGTGTCATCACAATGCTCCATAATTCTTGTCATCACAATGTTCCATGACCGTGTCATCACAATGCTACATGACCCTGGTCATCACAGTTCTCCATGACCTTTGTCATCACAATGCTCTATATAGATTTTCATGACAATTCTAAATGACCACTTTAATCATTTTGCTTGCTGACCATTTTCATCACATTTCTCTATTGTCATTACAATTCCCCATGTCCCCATTCTTCACAAAGCTCCATGATGCCTGTCATCACAATGCTCAATGGCTTTTGTTATCACAATGCTCCAGGACCAGTTTCATCACAATACTCCATCACCCTTGTCATCACGGTGCACAATGAAACCTCTCATTACAATGCTCCATGACACTTGTCATCACAATGCTCCATGGCCCTTGTCTTCACAATGCTCCAGAATTCTTGTCATCACCATGTTCCATGACCATGTCATCACAATTCTCCATGGCCCTTGTCATCACAGTGCTCCATGGCCCTTGTCATCACAATGCTCCAGAATTCTTGTCATCACAATGTTCCATGACCGTGTCATCACAATGCTCCATGGTCCTTGTCATCACAATGCTCCAGAATCCTTGTCATCACAATGTTCCATGACCGTGTCATCACAATGCTCCATGGCCCTTGTCATCACAATGCACCAGATTTCTTGTCATCACAATGTTCCATGACCGTGTCATCACAATGCTCCAGAATTCTTGTCATCACAATGTTCCATGACCGTGTCATCACAATGCTCCAGAATTCTTGTCATCACAATGTTCCATGACCGTGTCATCACAATGCTCCATGGCCCTTGTTATCACAATGCTCCAGAATTCTTGTCATCACAATGTTCCATGACCGTGTCATCACAATGCTCTATAATTCTTGTCATCACAATGTTCCATGACCTTGTCATCACAATGCTACATGACCCTGGTCATCACAGTTCTCCATGACCTTTGTCATCACAATGCTCTATATAGTTTTTCATGACAATTCTAAATGACCACTTTAATCATTTTGCTTGCTGACCATTTTCATCACATTTCTCTATTGTCATTACAATTCCCCATGTCCCCATTCTTCACAATGCTCCATGATGCCTGTCATCACAATGCTCAATGGCTTTTGTTATCACAATGCTCCAGGACCAGTTTCATCACGATACTCCATCCCCCTTGTCATCACGGTGCACAATGAAACCTCTCATTACAATGCTCCATGACACTTGTCATCACAATGCTCCATGGCACTTGTCTTCACAATACTCCAGAATTCTTGTCATCACCATGTTCCATGACCATGTCATCACAATACTCCATGGCCCTTGTCATCACAATGCTCCATGGCCCTTGTCATCACAATGCTCCAGAATTCTTGTCATCACAATGTTCCATGACCGTGTCATCACAATGCTCCAGAATTCTTGTCATCACAATGTTCCATGACCGTGTCATCACAATGCTCCATGGCCCTTGTCATCACAATGCTCCATAATTCTTGTCATCACAATGTTCCATGACCGTGTCATCACAATGCTCCAGAATTCTTGTCATCACAATGTTCCATGACCGTGTCATCACAATGCTCCAGAATTCTTGTCATCACAATGCTCCAGAATTCTTGTCATCACAATGTTCCATGACCGTGTCATCACAATGCTCCATGGCCCTGGTCATCACAATGCTCCAGATTGCTTGTCATCACAAAGTTCCATGACCGTGTCATGACAATGCACGATGGCCCTTGTCATCACGATGCTCCAGAATTCTTGTCATCACAATGTTCCATGACCGTGTCATCACAATGCTCCATAATTCTTGTCATCACAATGTTCCATGACCGTGTCATCACAATGCTACATGACCCTGGTCATCACAGTTCTCCATGACCTTTGTCATCACAATGCTCTATATAGATTTTCATGACAATTCTAAATGACCACTTTAATCATTTTGCTTGCTGACCATTTTCATCACATTTCTCTATTGTCATTACAATTCCCCATGTCCCCATTCTTCACAAAGCTCCATGATGCCTGTCATCACAATGCTCAATGGCTTTTGTTATCACAATGCTCCAGGACCAGTTTCATCACAATACTCCATCACCCTTGTCATCACGGTGCACAATGAAACCTCTCATTACAATGCTCCATGACACTTGTCATCACAATGCTCCATGGCCCTTGTCTTCACAATGCTCCAGAATTCTTGTCATCACCATGTTCCATGACCATGTCATCACAATTCTCCATGGCCCTTGTCATCACAGTGCTCCATGGCCCTTGTCATCACAATGCTCCAGAATTCTTGTCATCACAATGTTCCATGACCGTGTCATCACAATGCTCCATGGCCCTTGTCATCACAATGCTCCAGAATTCTTGTCATCACAATGTTCCATGACCGTGTCATCACAATGCTCCATGGCCCTGGTCATCACAATGCTCCAGATTTCTTGTCATCACAAAGTTCCATGACCGTGTCATCACAATGCACCATGGCCCTTGTCATCACAATGCTCCAGAATTCTTGTCATCACAATGTTCCATGACCGTGTCATCACAATGCTCCATGGCCCTTGTCATCACAATGCTCCAGAATCCTTGTCATCACAATGTTCCATGACCGTGTCATCACAATGCTCCATGGCCCTTGTCATCACAATGCACCAGATTTCTTGTCATCACAATGTTCCATGACCGTGTCATCACAATGCTCCAGAATTCTTGCCATCACAATTTTCCATGACCGTGTCATCACAATGCTCCAGAATTCTTTTCATCACAATGTTCCATGACCGTGTCATCACAATGCTCCATGGCCCTTGTCATCACTATGCTCCAGAATTCTTGTCATCACAATGTTCCATGACCGTGTCATCACAATGCTCCATAACTCTTGTCATCACAATGTTCCATGACCGTGTCATCACAATGCTACAGAATTCTTGTCATCACAATGTTCCATGACCATGTCATCACAATGCACCATGGCCCTTGTCACCACAATGCTCCAGAATTCTTGTCATCACAATGTTCCATGACCGTGTCATCACAATGCTCCATGGCCCTTGTCATCACAATGCTCCAGAATTCTTGTCATCACAATGTTCCATGACCATGTCATCACAATTCTCCATGGCCCTTGTCATCACAATGCTCCAGAATTCTTGTCATCACAATGTTCCATGACCGTGTCATCACAATGCTCCATGGCCCTTGTCATCACAATGCTCCAGAATTCTTGTCATCACAATGTTCCATGACCATGTCATCACAATTCTCCATGGCCCTTGTCATCACAATGCTCCAGAATTCTTGTCATCACAATGTTCCATGACCGTGTCATCACAATGCTCCATGGCCCTTGTCATCACAATGCTCCAGAATTCTTGTCATCACAATGTTCCATGACCGTGTCATCACAATGCTCCATGGCCCTGGTCATCACAATGCTCCAGATTGCTTGTCATCACAAAGTTCCATGACCGTGTCATCACAATGCCCCATGGCCCTTGTCATCACAATGCTCCAGAATTCTTGTCATCACAATGTTCCATGACCGTGTCATCACAATGCTCCATGGTACTTGTCATCACAATGCTCCAAAATCCTTGTCATCACAATGTTCCATGACCGTGTCATCACAATGCTCCATGGCCCTTGTCATCACAATGCACCAGATTTCTTGTCATCACAATGTTCCATGACCGTGTCATCACAATGCTCCAGAATTCTTGTCATCACAATGTTCCATGACCGTGTCATCACAATGCTCCAGAATTCTTGTCATCACAATGTTCCATGACCGTGTCATCACAATGCTCCATGGCCCTTGTCATCACAATGCTCCAGAATTCTTGTCATCACAATGTTCCATAACCATGTCATCACAATTCTCCATGGCTCTTGTCATCACAATGCTCCAGAATTCTTGTCATCACAATGTTCCATGACCGTGTCATCACAATGCTCCATGGCCCTTGTCATCACAATGCTCCAGAATTCTTGTCATCACAATGTTCCATGACCGTGTCATCACAATGCTCCATGGCCCTGGTCATCACAATGCTCCAGATTGCTTGTCATCACAAAGTTCCATGACCATGTCATCACAATGCACCATGGCCCTTGTCATCACAATGCTCCAGAATTCTTGTCATCACAATGTTCCATGACCGTGTCATCACAATGCTCCATGGTCCTTGTCATCACAATGCTCCAGAATCCTTGTCACCACAATGTTCCATGACCGTGTCATCACAATGCCCCAGAATTCTTGTCATCACAATGTTCCATGACCATGTCATCACAATTCTCCATGGCCCTTGTCATCACAATGCTCCAGAATTCTTGTCATCACAATGTTCCATGACCGTGTCATCACAATGCTCCATGGCCCTTGTCATCACAATGCTCCAGAATTCTTGTCATCACAATGTTCTATGACCGTGTCATCACAATGCTCCATGGCCCTGGTCATCACAATGCTCCAGATTGCTTGTCATCACAAAGTTCCATGACCGTGTCATCACAATGCACCATGGCCCTTGTCATCACAATGCTCCAGAATTCTTGTCATCACAATGATCCATGACCGTGTCATCACAATGCTCCATGGTCCTTGTCATCACAATGCTCCAGAATCCTTGTCATCACAATGTTCCATGACCGTGTCATCACAATGCTCCATGGCCCTTGTCATCACAATGCACCAGATTTCTTGTCATCACAATGTTCCATGACCGTGTCATCACAATGCTCCAGAATTCTTGCCATCACAATGTTCCATGACCGTGTCATCACAATGCTCCAGAATTCTTGTCATCACAATGTTCCATGACCGTGTCATCACAATGCTCCATGGCCCTTTTCATCACAATGCTCCAGAATTCTTGTCATCACAATGTTCCATGACCGTGTCATCACAATGCTCCATAATTCTTGTCATCACAATGTTCCATGACCGTGTCATCACAATGCTACAGAATTCGTGTCATCACAATGTTCCATGACCGTGTCATCACAATGCTCCATGGTCCTTGTCTTCACAATGCTCCAGAATTCTTGTCATCACCATGTTCCATGACCATGTCATCACAATTCTCCATGGCCCTTGTCATCACAGTGCTCCATGGCCCTTGTCATCACAATGCTCCAGAATTCTTGTCATAACAATGTTCCATGACCGTGTCATCACAATGCTCCATGGCCCTTGTCATCACAATGCTCCAGAATTCTTGTCATCACAATGTTCCATGACCGTGTCATCACAATGCTCCATGGCCCTGGTCATCACAATGCTCCAGATTTCTTGTCATCACAATGTTCCATGACCGTGTCCTCACAATGCTCCATGGCCCTTGTCATCACAATGCTCCAGAATTCTTGTCATCACAATGTTCCATGACCGTGTCATCACAATGCTCCAGAATTCTTGTCATCACAATGTTCCTTGACCGTGTCATCACAATGCTCCATGGCCCTTGCCATCACAATGCTCCAGAATTCTTGTCATCACAATGTTCCATGACCGTGTCATCACAATGCTCCATAATTCTTGTCATCACAATGTTCCATGACCGTGTCATCACAATGCTACATGACCCTGGTCATCACAGTTCTCCATGACCTTTGTCATCACAATGCTCTATATAGTTTTTCATGACAATTCTAAATGACCACTTTAATCATTTTGCTTGCTGACCATTTTCATCACATTTCTCTATTGTCATTACAATTCCCCATGTCCCCATTCTTCACAATGCTCCATGATGCCTGTCATCACAATGCTCAATGGCTTTTGTTATCACAATGCTCCAGGACCAGTTTCATCACAATACTCCATCCCCCTTGTCATCACGGTGCACAATGAAACCTCTCATTACAATGCTCCATGACACTTGTCATCACAATGCTCCATGGCCCTTGTCTTCACAATGCTCCAGAATTCTTGTCATCACCATGTTCCATGACCATGTCATCACAATACTCCATGGCCCTTGTCATCACAATGCTACATGGCCCTTGTCATCACAATGCTCCAGAATTCTTGCCATCTCAATTTTCCATGACCGTGTCATCACAATGCTCCATGGCCCTTGTCATCACAATGCTCCATAATTCTTGTCATCACAATGTTCCATGACCGTGTCATCACAATGCTCCAGAATTCTTGTCATCACAATGTTCCATGACCATGTCATCACAATGCACCATGGCCCTTGTCACCACAATGCTCCAGAATTCTTGTCATCACAATGTTCCATGACCGTGTCATCACAATGCTCCATGGCCCTTGTCATCACAATGCTCCAGAATTCTTGTCATCACAATGTTCCATGACCGTGTCATCACAATGCTCCATAATTCTTGTCATCACAATGTTCCATGACCGTGTCATCACAATGCTCCATGGCCCTTGTCATCACAATGCTCCAGAATTCTTGTCATCACAATGTTCCATGACCATGTCATCACAATTCTCCATGGCCCTTGTCATCACAATGCTCCAGAATTCTTGTCATAACAATGTTCCATGACCGTGTCATCACAATGCTCCATGGCCCTTGTCATCACAATGCTCCAGAATTCTTGTCATCACAATGTTCCATGACCGTGTCATCACAATGCTCCAGATTTCTTGTCATCACAATGTTCCATGACCGTGTCATCACAATGCTCCATAATTCTTGTCATCACAATGTTCCATGACCGTGTCATCACAATGCTCCATAATTCTTGTCATCACAATGTTCCATGACCGTGTCATCACAATGCTCCATGGCCCTGGTCATCACAATGCTCCAGATTGCTTGCCATCACAAAGATCCATGACCGTGTCATCACAATGCACCATGGCCCTTGTCATCACAATGCTCCAGAATTCTTGTCATCACAATTTTCCATGACCGTGTCATCACAATGCTCCATGGCCCTTGTCATCACAATGCTCCAGAATTCTTGTCATCACAATGTTCCATGACCGTGTCATCACAATGCTCCATAATTCTTGTCATCACAATGTTCCATGACCGTGTCATCACAATGCTACATGACCCTTGTCATCACAGTTCTCCATGACCTTTGTCATCACAATGCTCTATATAGATTTTCATGACAATTCTAAATGACCACTTTAATCATTTTGCTTGCTGACCATTTTCATCACATTTCTCTATTGTCATTACAATTCCCCATGTCCCCATTCTTCACAAAGCTCCATGATGCCTGTCATCACAATGCTCAATGGCTTTTGTTATCACAATGCTCCAGGACCAGTTTCATCACAATACTCCATCACCCTTGTCATCACGGTGCACAATGAAACCTCTCATTACAATGCTCCATGACACTTGTCATCACAATGCTCCATGGTCCTTGTCTTCACAATGCTCCAGAATTCTTGTCATCACCATGTTCCATGACCATGTCATCACAATTCTCCATGGCCCTTGTCATCACAGTGCTCCATGGCCCTTGTCATCACAATGCTCCAGAATTCTTGTCATCACAATGTTCCATGACCGTGTCATCACAATGCTCCATGGCCCTTGTCATCACAATGCTCCAGAATTCTTGTCATCACAATGTTCCATGACCGTGTCATCACAATGCTCCATGGCCCTGGTCATCACAATGCTCCAGATTTCTTGTCATCACAATGTTCCATGACCGTGTCCTCACAATGCTCCATGGCCCTTGTCATCACAATGCTCCAGAATTCTTGTCATCACAATGTTCCATGACCGTGTCATCACAATGCTCCAGAATTCTTGTCATCACAATGTTCCATGACCGTGTCATCACAATGCTCCATGGCCCTTGTCATCACAATGCTCCAGAATTCTTGTCATCACAATGTTACATGACCATATCATCACAATTCTCCATGGCCCTTGTCATCACAATGCTCCAGATTTCTTTTCATCACAATGTTCCATGACCATGTCATCACAATGCTCCATGGCCCTTGTCAACACAATGCTCCAGAATTCTTGTCATCACAATGTTCCATGACCGTGTCATCACAATGCTCCTTGGCCCTGGTCATCACAATGCTCCAGATTGCTTGTCATCACAAAGTTCCATGACTGTGTCATCACAATGCACCATGGCCCTTGTCATCACAATGCTCCAGAATTCTTGTCATCACAATGTTCCATGACCGTGTCATCACAATGCTCCATGGCCCTTGTCATCACAATGCTCCAGAATCCTTGTCATCACAATGTTCCATGACCGTGTCATCACAATGCTACATGACCCTGGCCATCACAGTTCTCCATGACCTTTGTCATCACAATGCTCTATGTAGTTTTTCATGACAATTCTAAATGACCACTTTAATCACTTTTCTTGCTGACCATTTTCATCACATTTCTCTATTGTCATTAAAATTTCCCATGACCCCTTTCTTCACAATGCTCCATGATGCCTGTCATCACAATGCTCAATGGCTTTTGTTATCACAATGCTCCAGGACCAGTTTCATCACAATACTCTATCTCCCTTGTCATCACGGTGCACAATGAAACCTCTCATTACAATGCTCCATGACACTTGTCATCACAATGCTCCATGGCCCTTGTCTTCACAATGCTCCAGATTGTTGTCATCACAAAGTTCCGTGACCATGTCATCACAATGCCCCATGGCCCTTGTCATCACAATGCTCCAGAATTCTTTTCATGACAATGTTCCATGACCGTGTCATCACAATGCTCCATGGCCCTTGTCATCACAATGCTCCAGAATTCTGGTCATCACAATGTTCCATGACCGTGTCATCACAATGCTCCATAATTCTTGTCATCACAATGTTCCATGACCGTGTCATCACAATGCTACATGACCCTGGTCATCACAGTTCTCCATGACCTTTGTCATCACAATGCTCTATATAGTTTTTCATGACAATTCTAAAAGACCACTTTAATCACTTTGCTTGCTGACCATTTTCATCCCATTTCTCTATTGTCATTACATTTCCCCATGACCCCTTTCTTCACAATGCACCATGATGCCTGTCATCACAATGCTCAATGGCTTTTGTTATCACAATGCTCCAGGACCAGTTTCATCACAATACTCTATCCCCCTTGTCATCACGGTGCACAATGAAACCTCTCATTACAATGCTCCATGACACTTGTCATCAAAATGCTCCATGGCCCTTGTCATCACAATGCTCCAGATTGTTGTCATCACAAAGTTCCGTGACCATGTCATCACAATGCACCATGGCCCTTGTCATCACAATGCTCCAGAATTCTTTTCATGACAATGTTCCATGACCGTGTCATCACAATGCTCCATGGCCCTTGTCATCACAATGCTCCAGAATTCTGGTCATCACAATGTTCCATGACCGTGTCATCACAATGCTCCATAATTCTTGTCATCAAAATGTTCCATGACAGTGTCATCACAATGCTCCAGAATTCTTGTCATCACAATGTTCCATGACCGTGTCATCACAATGCTCCAGAATTCTTTTCATCACAATGCTCCAGAATTCTTGTCATCACAATGTTCCATGACCGTGTCATCACAATGCTCCATGGCCCTGGTCATCACAATGCTCCAGATTGCTTGTCATCACAAAGTTCCATGACCGTGTCATCACAATGCACCATGGCCCTTGTCATCACAATGCTCCAGAATTCTTGTCATCACAATGTTCCATGACCGTGTCATCACAATGCTCCAGAATTCTTGTCATCACAATGTTCCATGACCGTGTCATCATAATGCTCCATGGCCCTTGTCATCACAATGCTCCAGAATTCTTGTCATCACAATGTTCCATGACCGTGTCATCACAATGCTCCATGGCCCTGGTCATCACAATGCTCCAGATTGCTTGTCATCACAAAGTTCCATGACCGTGTTATCACAATGCACCATGGCCCTTGTCATCACAATGCTCCAGAATTCTTGTCATCACAATGTTCCATGACCGTGTCATCACAATGCTCCATGGCCCTTGTCATCACAATGCTCCAGAATTCTTGTCATCACAGTGTTCCATGACCGTGTCATCACAATGCTCCATGGCCCTTGTCATCACAATGCTCCAGAATTCTTGTCATCACAAGGTTCCATGACCGTGTCATCACAATGCTCCATAATTCTTGTCATCAAAAGGTTCCATGACCGTGTCATCACAATGCTCCAGAATTCTTGTCATCACAATGTTCCCTGACCATGTCATCACAATGCTCCAGAATTCTTGTCATCACAATGCTCCAGAATTCTTGTCATCACAATGTTCCATGACCGTGTCATCACAATTCTCCAGAATTCTTGTCATCACAATGCTCCAGAATTCTTGTCATCACAATGTTCCATGACCGTGTCATCACAATGCTCCATGGCCCTGGTCATCACAATGCTCCAGATTGCTTGTCATCACAAAGTTCCATGACCGTGTCATGACAATGCACCATGGCCCTTGTCATCACGATGCTCCAGAATTCTTGTCATCACAATGTTCCATGACCGTGTCATCACAATGCTCCAGAATTCTTGTCATCACAATGTTCCATGACCGTGTCATCATAATGCTCCATGGCCCTTGTCATCACAATGCTCCAGAATTCTTGTAATCACAATGTTCCATGACCGTGTCATCACAATGCTCCATGGTCCTTGTCATCACAATGCTCCAGAATCCTTGTCATCACAATGTTCCATGACCGTGTCATCACAATGCTCCATGGCCCTTGTCATCACAATGCTCCAGAATCCTTGTCATCACAATGTTCCATGACCGTGTCATCACAATGCTCCATGGTCCTTGTCATCACAATGCTCCAGAATCCTTGTCATCACAATGTTCCATGACCGTGTCATCACAATGCTCCATGGCCCTTGTCATCACAATGCTCCAGAATCCTTGTCATCACAATGTTCCATGACCGTGTCATCACAATGCTCCATAATTCTTGTCATCACAATGTTCCATGACCGTGTCATCACAATGCTACATGACCCTGGTCATCACAGTTCTCCATGACCTTTGTCATCACAATGCTCTATATAGTTTTTCATGACAATTCTAAATGACCACTTTAATCATTTTGCTTGCTGACCATTTTCATCACATTTCTCTATTGTCATTACAATTCCCCATGTCCCCATTCTTCACAATGCTCCATGATGCCTGTCATCACAATGCTCAATGGCTTTTGTTATCACAATGCTCCAGGACCAGTTTCATCACAATACTCCATCCCCCTAGTCATCACGGTGCACAATGAAACCTCTCATTACAATGCTCCATGACACTTGTCATCACAATGCTCCATGGACCTTGTCTTCACAATGCTCCAGAATTCTTGTCATCACCATGTTCCATGACCATGTCATCACAATACTCCATGGCCCTTGTCATCACAATGCTCCATGGCCCTTGTCATCACAATGCTCCAGAATTCTTGCCATCTCAATTTTCCATGACCGTGTCATCACAATGCTCCATGGCCCTTGTCATCACAATACTCCATAATTCTTGTCATCACAATGTTCCATGACCGTGTCATCACAATGCTCCAGAATTCTTATCATCACAATGTTCCATGACCATGTCATCACAATGCACCATGGCCCTTGTCACCACAATGCTCCAGAATTCTTGTCATCACAATGTTCCATGACCGTGTCATCACAATGCTCCATGGCCCTTGTCATCACAATGCTCCAGAATTCTTGTCATCACAAAGTTCCATGACCGTGTCATCACAATGCTCCATAATTCTTGTCATCACAATGTTCCATGACCGTGTCATCACAATGCTCCATAATTCTTGTCATCACAATGTTCCATGACCGTGTCATCACAATGCTCCATGGCCCTTGTCATCACAATGCTCCAGAATTCTTGTCATCACAATGTTCCATGACCATGTCATCACAATTCTCCATGGCCCTTGTCATCACAATGCTCCAGAATTCTTGTCATCACAATGTTCCATGACCGTGTCATCACAATGCTCCATGGCCCTTGTCATCACAATGCTCCAGAATTCTTGTCATCACAATGTTCCATGACCGTGTCATCACAATGCTCCAGAATTCTTGTCATCACAATGTTCCATGACCGTGTCATCACAATGCCCCATAATTCTTGTCATCACAATGTTCCATGACCGTGTCATCACAATGCTCCATAATTCTTGTCATCACAATGTTCCATGACCGTGTCATCACAATGCTCCTTGGCCCTGGTCATCACAATGCTCCAGATTGCTTGTCATCACAAAGTTCCATGACTGTGTCATCACAATGCACCATGGCCCTTGTCATCACAATGCTCCAGAATTCTTGTCATCACAATGTTCCATGACAGTGTCATCAGAATGCTCCATGGTCCTTGTCATCACAATGCTCCAGAATCCTTGTCATCACAATGTTCCATGACCGTGTCATCACAATGCTACATGACCCTGGCCATCACAGTTCTCCATGACCTTTGTCATCACAATGCTCTATGTAGTTTTTCATGACAATTCTAAATGACCACTTTAATCACTTTGCTTGCTGACCATTTTCATCACATTTCTCTATTGTCATTAAAATTTCCCATGACCCCTTTCTTCACTATGCTCCATGATGCCTGTCATCACAATGCTCAATGGCTTTTGTTATCACAATGCTCCAGGACCAGTTTCATCACAATACTCTATCTCCCTTGTCATCACGGTGCACAATGAAACCTCTCATTACAATGCTCCATGACACTTGTCATCACAATGCTCCATGGCCCTTGTCATCACAATGCTCCAGATTGTTGTCATCACAAAGTTCCGTGACCATGTCATCACAATGCACCATGGCCCTTGTCATCACAATGCTCCAGAATTCTTTTCATGACAATGTTCCATGACCGTGTCATCACAATGCTCCATGGCCCTTGTCATCACAATGCTCCAGAATTCTGGTCATCACAATGTTCCATGACCGTGTCATCACAATGCTCCATAATTCTTGTCATCACAATGTTCCATGACCGTGTCATCACAATGCTACATGACCCTGGTCATCACAGTTCTCCATGACCTTTGTCATCACAATGCTGTATATAGTTTTTCATGACAATTCTAAAAGACCACTTTAATCACTTTGCTTGCTGACCATTTTCATCCCATTTCTCTATTGTCATTACATTTCCCCATGACCCCTTTCTTCACAATGCTCCATGATGCCTGTCATCACAATGCTCAATGGCTTTTGTTATCACAATGCTCCAGGACCAGTTTCATCACAATACTCTATCCCCCTTGTCATCACGGTGCACAATGAAACCTCTCATTACAATGCTCCATGACACTTGTCATCACAATGCTCCATGGCCCTTGTCATCACAATGCTCCAGAATTCTTTTCATGACAATGTTCCATGACCGTGTCATCACAATGCTCCATGGCCCTTGTCATCACAATGCTCCAGAATTCTGGTCATCACAATGTTCCATGACCGTGTCATCACAATGCTCCATAATTCTTGTCATCAAAATGTTCCATGACAGTGTCATCACAATGCTCCAGAATTCTTGTCATCACAATGTTCCATGACCGTGTCATCACAATGCTCCAGAATTCTTTTCATCACAATGCTCCAGAATTCTTGTCATCACAATGTTCCATGACCGTGTCATCACAATGCTCCATGGCCCTGGTCATCACAATGCTCCAGATTGCTTGTCATCACAAAGTTCCATGACCGTGTCATCACAATGCACCATGGCCCTTGTCATCACAATGCTCCAGAATTCTTGTCATCACAATGTTCCATGACCGTGTCATCACAATGCTCCAGAATTCTTGTCATCACAATGTTCCATGACCGTGTCATCATAATGCTCCATGGCCCTTGTCATCACAATGCTCCAGAATTCTTGTCATCACAATGTTCCATGACCGTGTCATCACAATGCTCCATGGCCCTGGTCATCACAATGCTCCAGATTGCTTGTCATCACAAAGTTCCATGACCGTGTTATCACAATGCACCATGGCCCTTGTCATCACAATGCTCCAGAATTCTTGTCATCACAATGTTCCATGACCGTGTCATCACAATGCTCCATGGCCCTTGTCATCACAATGCTCCAGAATTCTTGTCATCACAGTGTTCCATGACCGTGTCATCACAATGCTCCATGGCCCTTGTCATCACAATGCTCCAGAATTCTTGTCATCACAAGGTTCCATGACCGTGTCATCACAATGCTCCATAATTCTTGTCATCAAAAGGTTCCATGACCGTGTCATCACAATGCTCCAGAATTTTTGTCATCACAATGTTCCCTGACCATGTCATCACAATGCTCCAGAATTCTTGTCATCACAATGCTCCAGAATTCTTGTCATCACAATGTTCCATGACCGTGTCATCACAATTCTCCAGAATTCTTGTCATCACAATGCTCCAGAATTCTTGTCATCACAATGTTCCATGACCGTGTCATCACAATGCTCCATGGCCCTGGTCATCACAATGCTCCAGATTGCTTGTCATCACAAAGTTCCATGACCGTGTCATGACAATGCACCATGGCCCTTGTCATCACGATGCTCCAGAATTCTTGTCATCACAATGTTCCATGACCGTGTCATCACAATGCTCCAGAATTCTTGTCATCACAATGTTCCATGACCGTGTCATCATAATGCTCCATGGCCCTTGTCATCACAATGCTCCAGAATTCTTGTCATCACAATGTTCCATGACCGTGTCATCACAATGCTCCATGGTCCTTGTCATCACAATGCTCCAGAATCCTTGTCATCACAATGTTCCATGACCGTGTCATCACAATGCTCCATGGCCCTTGTCATCACAATGCACCAGATTTCTTGTCATCACAATGTTCCATGACCGTGTCATCACAATGCTCCAGAATTCTTGTCATCACAATGTTCCATGACCGTGTCATCAAAATGTTCCATGACCGTGTCATCACCATGCTCCAGAATTCTTGTCATCACAATGTTCCATGACCGTGTCATCACAATGCTCCAGAATTCTTGTCATCACAATGTTCCATGACCGTGTCATCACAATGCTCCATGGCCCTTTTCATCACAATGCTCCAGAATTCTTGTCATCACAATGTTCCATGACCGTGTCATCACAATGCTCCATGGCCCTGGTCATCACAATGCTCCAGATTGCTTGTCATCACAAAGTTCCATGACCGTGTGATCACAATGCACCATGGCCCTTGTCATCACAATGCTCCAGAATTCTTGTCATCACAATGTTCCATGACCGTGTCATCACAATGCTCCATGGTCCTTGTCATCACAATGCTCCAGAATCCTTGTCATCACAATGTTCCATGACCGTGTCATCACAATGTTCCATGGCCCTTGTCATCACAATGCACCAGATTTCTTGTCATCACAATGTTCCATGACCGTGTCATCACAATGCTCCAGAATTCTTGTCATCACAATGTTCCATGACCGTGTCATCACAATGCTCCAGAATTCTTTTCATCACAATGCTCCAGAATTTTTGTCATCACAATGTTCCATGACCGTGTCATCACAATGCTCCATGGCCCTGGTCATCACAATGCTCCAGATTGCTTGTCATCACAAAGTTCCATGACCGTGTTATCACAATGCACCATGGCCCTTGTCATCACAATGCTCCAGAATTCTTGTCATCACAATGTTCCATGACCGTGTCATCACAATGCTCCATGGCCCTTGTCATCACAATGCTCCAGAATTCTTGTCATCACAGTGTTCCATGACCGTGTCATCACAATGCTCCATGGCCCTTGTCATCACAATGCTCCAGAATTCTTGTCATCACAAGGTTCCATGACCGTGTCATCACAATGCTCCATAATTCTTGTCATCAAAATGTTCCATGACCGTGTCATCACAATGCTCCAGAATTCTTGTCATCACAATGTTCCCTGACCATGTCATCACAATGCTCCAGAATTTTGTCATCACAATGCTCCAGAATTCTTGTCATCACAATGTTCCATGACCGTGTCATCACAATGCTCCAGAATTCTTGTCATCACAATGCTCCAGAATTCTTGTCATCACAATGTTCCATGACCGTGTCATCACAATGCTCCATGGCCCTGGTCATCACAATGCTCCAGATTGCTTGTCATCACAAAGTTCCATGACCGTGTTATGACAATGCACCATGGCCCTTGTCATCACGATGCTCCAGAATTCTTGTCATCACTATGTTCCATGACCGTGTCATCACAATGCTCCATGGCCCTTGTCATCACAATGCTCCAGAATTCTTGTCATCACAATGTTCCATGACCGTGTCATCACAATGCTCCATAATTCTTGTCATCACAATGTTCCATGACCGTGTCATCACAATTCTACATGACCCTGGTCATCACAGTTCTCCATGACCTTTGTCATCACAATGCTCTATATAGATTTTCATGACAATTCTAAATGACCACTTTAATCATTTTGCTTGCTGACCATTTTCATCACATTTCTCTATTGTCATTACAATTCCCCATGTCCCCATTCTTCACAATGCTCCATGATGCCTGTCATCACAATGCTCAATGGCTTTTGTTATCACAATGCTCCAGGACCAGTTTCATCACAATACACCATCCACCTTGTCATCACGGTGCACAATGAAACATCTCATTACAATGCTCCATGACACTTGTCATCACAATGCTCCATGGCCCTTCTTTTCACAATGCTCCAGAATTCTTGTCATCACCATGTTCCATGACCATATCATCACAATTCTCCATGGCCCTTGTCATCACAATGCTCCATGGCCCTTGTCATCACAATGCTCCAGAATTCTTGTCATCACAATGTTCCATGACCGTGTCATCACAATGCTCCATGGCCCTTGTCATCACAATGCTCCAGAATTCTTGTCATCACAATGTTCCATGACCGTGTCATCACAATGCTCCAGAATTCTTGTCATCACAATGTTCCATGACCATGTCATCACAATGCACCATGGCCCTTGTCACCACAATGCTCCAGAATTCTTGTCATCACAATGTTCCATGACTGTGTCATCACAATGCTCCATGGCCCTTGTCATCACAATGCTCCAGAATTCTTGTCATCACAATGTTCCATGACCGTGTCATCAAAATGCACCATAATTCTTTTCATCACAATGTTCCATGACCGTGTCATCACAATGCTCCATAATTCTTGTCATCACAATGTTCCATGACCGTGTCATCACAATGCTCCATGGCCCTTGTCATCACAATGCTCCAGAATTCTTGTCATCACAATGTTCCATGACCGTGTCATCACAATGCTCCATGGTCCTTGTCATCACAATGCTCCAGAATTCTTGTCATCACAATGTTCCATGACCGTGTCATCACAATGCTCCATGGCCCTGGTCATCAAAATGCTCCAGAATTCTTGTCATCACAATGTTCCATGACCATGTCATCACAATGCACCATGGCCCTTGTCACCACAATGCTCCAGAATTCTTGTCATCACAATGTTCCATGACCGTGTCATCAAAATGCACCATAATTCTTTTCATCACAATGTTCCATGACCGTGTCATCACAATGCTCCATAATTCTTGTCATCACAATGTTCCATGACCGTGTCATCACAATGCTCCATGGCCCTGGTCATCACAATGCTCCAGATTGCTTGTCATCACAAAGTTCCATGACCGTGTCATCCCAATGCAAAATGGCCCTTGTCATCACAATGCTCCAGAATTCTTGTCATCACAATGTTCCATGACCGTGTCATCACAATGCTCCATGGTCCTTGTCATCACAATGCTCCAGAATTCTTGTCATCACAATGTTCCATGACCGTGTCATCACAATGCTCCATGGCCCTGGTCATCACAATGCTCCAGATTGCTTGTCATCACAAAGTTCCATGACCGTGTTATCACAATGCACCATGGCCCTTGTCATCACAATGCTCCAGAATTCTTGTCATCACAATGTTCCATGACCGTGTCATCACAATGCTCCATGGCCCTTGTCATCACAATGCTCCAGAATTCTTGTCATCACAATGTTCCATGACCGTGTCATCACAATGCTCCATAATTCTTCTCATCACAATGTTCCATGACCATGTCATCACAATGCTACATGACCCTGGTCATCACAGTTCTCCATGACCTTTGTCATCACAATGCTCTATATAGATTTTCATGACAATTCTAAATGACCACTTTAATCATTTTGCTTGCTGACCATTTTCATCACATTTCTCTATTGTCATTACAATTCCCCATGTCCCCATTCTTCACAATGCTCCATGATGCCTGTCATCACAATGCTCAATGGCTTTTGTTATCACAATGCTCCAGGACCAGTTTCATCACAATACTCCATCCCCCTTGTCATCACGGTGCACAATGAAACCTCTCATTACAATGCTCCATGACACTTGTCATCACAATGCTCCATGGCCCTTCTCTTCACAATGCTCCAGAATTCTTGTCATCACCATGTTCCATGACCATATCATCACAATTCTCCATGGCCCTTGTCATCACAATGCTCCATGGCCCTTGTCATCACAATGCTCCAGAATTCTTGTCATCACAATGTTCCATGACCGTGTCATCACAATGCTCCATGGCCCTTGTCATCACAATGCTCCATAATTCTTGTCATCACAATGTTCCATGACCGTGTCATCACAATGCTCCAGAATTCTTGTCATCACAATGTTCCATGACCATGTCATCACAATGCACCATGGCCCTTGTCACCACAATGCTCCAGAATTCTTGTCATCACAATGTTCCATGACTGTGTCATCACAATGCTCCATGGCCCTTGTCATCACAATGCTCCAGAATTCTTGTCATCACAATGTTCCATGACCGTGTCATCAAAATGCACCATAATTCTTTTCATCACGATGTTCCATGACCATGTCATCACAATGCTCCATAATTCTTGTCATCACAATGTTCCATGACCGTGTCATCACAATGCTCCATGGCCCTTGTCATCACAATGCTCCAGAATTCTTGTCATCACAATGTTCCATGACCATGTCATCACAATTCTCCATGGCTGTTGTCATCACAATGCTCCAGAATTCTTGTCATCACAATGTTCCATGACCGTGTCATCACAATGCTCCATGGCCCTTGTCATCACAATGCTCCAGAATTCTTGTCATCACAATGTTCCATGACCGTGTCATCACAATGCTCCATGGCCCTGGTCATCACAATGCTCCAGATTGCTTGTCATCAGAAAGTTCCATGACCGTGTCATTACAATGCACCATGGCCCTTGTCATCACAATGCTCCAGAATTCTTGTCATCACAATGTTCCATGACCGTGTCATCACAATGCTCCATGGTCCTTGTCATCACAATGCTCCAGAATCCTTGTCATCACAATGTTCCATGACCGTGTCATCACAATGCTCCATGGCCCTTGTCATCACAATGCACCAGATTTCTTGTCATCACAATGTTCCATGACCGTGTCATCACAATGCTCCAGAATTCTTGTCATCACAATGTTCCATGACCGTGTCATCACAATGCTCCATGGCCCTTGTCTTCACAATGCTCCAGAATTCTTGTCATCACCATGTTCCATGACCATGTCATCACAATACTCCATGGCCCTTGTCATCACAATGCTCCATGGCCCTTGTCATCACAATGCTCCACAATTCTTGTCATCACAATGTTCCATGACCGTGTCATCACAATGCTCCATGGCCCTTGTCATCACAATGCTCCATAATTCTTGTCATCACAATGTTCCATGACCGTGTCATCACAATGCTCCAGAATTCTTGTCATCACAATGTTCCATGACCGTGTCATCACAATGTTCCATGGCCCTTGTCATCACAATGCTCCAGAATTCTTGTCATCACAATGTTCCATGACCGTGTCATCACAATGCTCCATGGCCCTTGTCATCACAATGCTCCAGAATTCTTGTCATCACAATGTTCCATAACCGTTTCATCACAATGCTCCATGGCCCTGGTCATCACAATGCTCCAGATTGCTTGTCATCACAAAGTTCCATGACCGTGTCATCACAATGCACCATGGCGCTTGTCATCACAATGCTCCAGAATTCTTGTCATCACAATGTTCCATGACCGTGTCATCACAATGCACCATGGCGCTTGTCATCACAATGCTCCAGAATCCTTGTCATCACAATTTTCCATGACCGTGTCATCACAATGCTCCATGGCCCTTGTCATCACAATGCACCAGATTTCTTGTCATCACAATGTTCTATGACCGTGTCATCACAATGCTCCAGAATTCTTGTCATCACAATGTTCCATGACCGTGTCATCACAATGCTCCAGAATTCTTGTCATCACAATGTTCCATGACCGGTGTCGTCACAATGCTCCATGGCCCTTGTCATCACAATGCTCCAGAATTCTTGTCATCACAATGTTCCATGACCATGTCATCACAATTCTCCATGGCCCTTGTCATCACAATGCTCCAGAATTCTTGTCATCACAATGTTCCATGACCGTGTCATCACAATGCTCCATGGACCTTGTCATCACAATGCTCCAGAATTCTTGTCATCACAATGTTCCATGACCGTGTCATCACAATGCTCCATGGCCCTGGTCATCACAATGCTCCAGATTGCTTGTCATCACAAAGTTCCATGACCGTGTCATCACAATGCACCATGGCCCTTGTCATCACAATGCTCCAGAATTCTTGTCATCACAATGTTCCATGACCGTGTCATCACAATGCTCCATGTTCCTTGTCATCACAATGCTCCAGAATCCTTGTCATCACAATGTTCCATGACCGTGTCATCACAATGCTCCAGAATTCTTGTCATCACAATGTTCCATGACCGTGTCATCACAATGCTCCATGGCCCTTGTCATCACAATGCTCCAGAATTCTTGTCATCACAATGTTCCATGACCGTGTCATCACAATGCTCCATAATTCTTGTCATCACAATGTTCCATGACCGTGTCATCACAATGCTACATGACCCTGGTCATCACAGTTCTCCATGACCTTTGTCATCACAATGCTCTATATAGTTTTTCATGACAATTCTAAATGACCACTTTAATCATTTTGCTTGCTGACCATTTTCATCACATTTCTCTCTTGTCATTACAATTCCCCATGTCCCCATTCTTCACAATGCTCCATGATGCCTGTCATCACAATGCTCAATGGCATTTGTTATCACAATGCTCCAGGACCAGTTTCATCACAATACTCCATCCCCCTTTTCATCACGGTGCACAATGAAACCTCTCATTACAATGCTCCATGACACTTGTCATCACAATGCTCCATGGCCCTTGTCTTCACAATGCTCCAGAATTCTTGTCATCACCATGTTCCATGACCATGTCATCACAATACTCCATGGCCCTTGTCATCACAATGCTCCATGGCCCTTGTCATCACAATGCTCCAGAATTCTTGTCATCACAATGTTCCATGACCGTGTCATCACAATGCTCCATGGCCCTTGTCATCACAATGCTCCATAATTCTTGTCATCACAATGTTCCATGACCGTGTCAACACAGTGCTCCAGAATTCTTGTCATCACAATGTTCCATGACCATGTCATCACAATGCACCATGGCCCTTGTCACCACAATGCTCCAGAATTCTTGTCATCACAATGTTCCATGACCGTGTCATCACAATGCTCCATGGCCCTTGTCATCACAATGCTCCAGAATTCTTGTCATCACAATGTTCCATGACCATGTCATCACAATGCTCCATAATTCTTGTCATCACAATGTTCCATGACCGTGTCATCACAATGCTCCAGAATTCTTGTCATCACAATGTTCCATGACCGTGTCATCACAATGCTCCAGAATTCTTGTCATCACAATGTTCTATGACCGTGTCATCACAATGCTCCATGACACTTGTCATCACAATGCTCCATGGCCCTTGTCTTCACAATGCTCCAGAATTCTTGTCATCACCCTGTTCCATGACCATGTCATCACAATACTCCATGGCCCTTGTCATCACAATGCTCCATGGCCCTTGTCATCACAATGCTCCAGAATCCTTGTCATCACAATGTTCCATGACCGTGTCATCACAATGCTCCATGGCCCTTGTCATCACAATGCACCAGATTTCTTGTCATCACAATGTTCCATGACCGTGTCATCACAATGCTCCAGAATTCTTGTCATCACAATGTTCCATGACCGTGTCATCACAATGCTCCATGGCCCTTGTCATCACAATGCTCCAGAATTCTTGTCATCACAATGTTCCATGACCGTGTCATCAAAATGCACCATAATTCTTTTCATCACGATGTTCCATGACCATGTCATCACAATGCTCCATAATTCTTGTCATCACAATGTTCCATGACCGTGTCATCACAATGCTCCATGGCCCTTGTCATCACAATGCTCCAGAATTCTTGTCATCACAATGTTCCATGACCATGTCATCACAATTCTCCATGGCTGTTGTCATCACAATGCTCCAGAATTCTTGTCATCACAATGTTCCATGACCGTGTCATCACAATGCTCCATGGCCCTTGTCATCACAATGCTCCAGAATTCTTGTCATCACAATGTTCCATGACCGTGTCATCACAATGCTCCATGGCCCTGGTCATCACAATGCTCCAGATTGCTTGTCATCAGAAAGTTCCATGACCGTGTCATTACAATGCACCATGGCCCTTGTCATCACAATGCTCCAGAATTCTTGTCATCACAATGTTCCATGACCGTGTCATCACAATGCTCCATGGTCCTTGTCATCACAATGCTCCAGAATCCTTGTCATCACAATGTTCCATGACCGTGTCATCACAATGCTCCATGGCCCTTGTCATCACAATGCACCAGATTTCTTGTCATCACAATGTTCCATGACCGTGTCATCACAATGCTCCAGAATTCTTGTCATCACAATGTTCCATGACCGTGTCATCACAATGCTCCATGGCCCTTGTCTTCACAATGCTCCAGAATTCTTGTCATCACCATGTTCCATGACCATGTCATCACAATACTCCATGGCCCTTGTCATCACAATGCTCCATGGCCCTTGTCATCACAATGCTCCAGAATTCTTGTCATCACAATGTTCCATGACCGTGTCATCACAATGCTCCATGGCCCTTGTCATCACAATGCTCCATAATTCTTGTCATCACAATGTTCCATGACCGTGTCATCACAATGCTCCAGAATTCTTGTCATCACAATGTTCCATGACCGTGTCATCACAATGTTCCATGGCCCTTGTCATCACAATGCTCCAGAATTCTTGTCATCACAATGTTCCATGACCGTGTCATCACAATGTTCCATGGCCCTTGTCATCACAATGCTCCAGAATTCTTGTCATCACAATGTTCCATGACCGTGTCATCACAATGCTCCATGGCCCTTGTCATCACAATGCTCCAGATTGCTTGTCATCACAAAGTTCCATGACCGTGTCATGACAATGCACCATGGCCCTTGTCATCACGATGCTCCAGAATTCTTGTCATCACAATGTTCCATAACCGTTTCATCACAATGCTCCATGGCCCTGGTCATCACAATGCTCCAGATTGCTTGTCATCACAAAGTTCCATGACCGTGTCATGACAATGCACCATGGCCCTTGTCATCACGATGCTCCAGAATTCTTGTCATCACAATGTTCCATGACCGTGTCATCACAATGCTCCATGGCCCTTGTCATCACAATGCTCCAGAATTCTTGTCATCACAATTTTCCATGACCGTGTCATCACAATGCTCCATAATTCTTCTCATCACAATGTTCCATGACCATGTCATCACAATGCTACATGACCCTGGTCATCACAGTTCTCCATGACCTTTGTCATCACAATGCTCTATATAGATTTTCATGACAATTCTAAATGACCACTTTAATCATTTTGCTTGCTGACCATTTTCATCACATTTCTCTATTGTCATTACAATTCCCCATGTCCCCATTCTTCACAATGCTCCATGATGCCTGTCATCACAATGCTCAATGGCTTTTGTTATCACAATGCTCCAGGACCAGTTTCATCACAATACTCCATCCCCCTTGTCATCACGGTGCACAATGAAACCTCTCATTACAATGCTCCATGACACTTGTCATCACAATGCTCCATGGCCCTTCTCTTCACAATGCTCCAGAATTCTTGTCATCACCATGTTCCATGACCATATCATCACAATTCTCCATGGCCCTTGTCATCACAATGCTCCATGGCCCTTGTCATCACAATGCTCCAGAATTCTTGTCATCACAATGTTCCATGACCGTGTCATCACAATGCTCCATGGCCCTTGTCATCACAATGCTCCATAATTCTTGTCATCACAATGTTCCATGACCGTGTCATCACAATGCTCCAGAATTCTTGTCATCACAATGTTCCATGACCATGTCATCACAATGCACCATGGCCCTTGTCACCACAATGCTCCAGAATTCTTGTCATCACAATGTTCCATGACTGTGTCATCACAATGCTCCATGGCCCTTGTCATCACAATGCTCCAGAATTCTTGTCATCACAATGTTCCATGACCGTGTCATCAAAATGCACCATAATTCTTTTCATCACGATGTTCCATGACCATGTCATCACAATGCTCCATAATTCTTGTCATCACAATGTTCCATGACCGTGTCATCACAATGCTCCATGGCCCTTGTCATCACAATGCTCCAGAATTCTTGTCATCACAATGTTCCATGACCATGTCATCACAATTCTCCATGGCTGTTGTCATCACAATGCTCCAGAATTCTTGTCATCACAATGTTCCATGACCGTGTCATCACAATGCTCCATGGCCCTTGTCATCACAATGCTCCAGAATTCTTGTCATCACAATGTTCCATGACCGTGTCATCACAATGCTCCATGGCCCTGGTCATCACAATGCTCCAGATTGCTTGTCATCAGAAAGTTCCATGACCGTGTCATTACAATGCACCATGGCCCTTGTCATCACAATGCTCCAGAATTCTTGTCATCACAATGTTCCATGACCGTGTCATCACAATGCTCCATGGTCCTTGTCATCACAATGCTCCAGAATCCTTGTCATCACAATGTTCCATGACCGTGTCATCACAATGCTCCATGGCCCTTGTCATCACAATGCACCAGATTTCTTGTCATCACAATGTTCCATGACCGTGTCATCACAATGCTCCAGAATTCTTGTCATCACAATGTTCCATGACCGTGTCATCACAATGTTCCATGGCCCTTGTCATCACAATGCTCCAGATTTCTTGTCATCACAATGTTCCATGACCGTGTCATCACAATGCTCCATGGCCCTTGTCATCACAATGCTCCAGAATTCTTGTCATCACAATGTTCCATAACCGTTTCATCACAATGCTCCATGGCCCTGGTCATCACAATGCTCCAGATTGCTTGTCATCACAAAGTTCCATGACCGTGTCATCACAATGCACCATGGCGCTTGTCATCACAATGCTCCAGAATTCTTGTCATCACAATGTTCCATGACCGTGTCATCACAATGCACCATGGCGCTTGTCATCACAATGCTCCAGAATCCTTGTCATCACAATTTTCCATGACCGTGTCATCACAATGCTCCATGGCCCTTGTCATCACAATGCACCAGATTTCTTGTCATCACAATGTTCTATGACCGTGTCATCACAATGCTCCAGAATTCTTGTCATCACAATGTTCCATGACCGTGTCATCACAATGCTCCAGAATTCTTGTCATCACAATGTTCCATGACCGGTGTCGTCACAATGCTCCATGGCCCTTGTCATCACAATGCTCCAGAATTCTTGTCATCACAATGTTCCATGACCATGTCATCACAATTCTCCATGGCCCTTGTCATCACAATGCTCCAGAATTCTTGTCATCACAATGTTCCATGACCGTGTCATCACAATGCTCCATGGACCTTGTCATCACAATGCTCCAGAATTCTTGTCATCACAATGTTCCATGACCGTGTCATCACAATGCTCCATGGCCCTGGTCATCACAATGCTCCAGATTGCTTGTCATCACAAAGTTCCATGACCGTGTCATCACAATGCACCATGGCCCTTGTCATCACAATGCTCCAGAATTCTTGTCATCACAATGTTCCATGACCGTGTCATCACAATGCTCCATGTTCCTTGTCATCACAATGCTCCAGAATCCTTGTCATCACAATGTTCCATGACCGTGTCATCACAATGCTCCAGAATTCTTGTGATCACAATGTTCCATGACCGTGTCATCACAATGCTCCATGGCCCTTGTCATCACAATGCTCCAGAATTCTTGTCATCACAATGTTCCATGACCGTGTCATCACAATGCTCCATAATTCTTGTCATCACAATGTTCCATGACCGTGTCATCACAATGCTACATGACCCTGGTCATCACAGTTCTCCATGACCTTTGTCATCACAATGCTCTATATAGTTTTTCATGACAATTCTAAATGACCACTTTAATCATTTTGCTTGCTGACCATTTTCATCACATTTCTCTCTTGTCATTACAATTCCCCATGTCCCCATTCTTCACAATGCTCCATGATGCCTGTCATCACAATGCTCAATGGCATTTGTTATCACAATGCTCCAGGACCAGTTTCATCACAATACTCCATCCCCCTTTTCATCACGGTGCACAATGAAACCTCTCATTACAATGCTCCATGACACTTGTCATCACAATGCTCCATGGCCCTTGTCTTCACAATGCTCCAGAATTCTTGTCATCACCATGTTCCATGACCATGTCATCACAATACTCCATGGCCCTTGTCATCACAATGCTCCATGGCCCTTGTCATCACAATGCTCCAGAATTCTTGTCATCACAATGTTCCATGACCGTGTCATCACAATGCTCCATGGCCCTTGTCATCACAATGCTCCATAATTCTTGTCATCACAATGTTCCATGACCGTGTCAACACAATGCTCCAGAATTCTTGTCATCACAATGTTCCATGACCATGTCATCACAATGCACCATGGCCCTTGTCACCACAATGCTCCAGAATTCTTGTCATCACAATGTTCCATGACCGTGTCATCACAATGCTCCATGGCCCTTGTCATCACAATGCTCCAGAATTCTTGTCATCACAATGTTCCATGACCATGTCATCACAATGCTCCATAATTCTTGTCATCACAATGTTCCATGACCGTGTCATCACAATGCTCCAGAATTCTTGTCATCACAATGTTCCATGACCGTGTCATCACAATGCTCCAGAATTCTTGTCATCACAATGTTCTATGACCGTGTCATCACAATGCTCCATGACACTTGTCATCACAATGCTCCATGGCCCTTGTCTTCACAATGCTCCAGAATTCTTGTCATCACCCTGTTCCATGACCATGTCATCACAATACTCCATGGCCCTTGTCATCACAATGCTCCATGGCCCTTGTCATCACAATGCTCCAGAATCCTTGTCATCACAATGTTCCATGACCGTGTCATCACAATGATCCATGGCCCTTGTCATCACAATGCACCAGATTTCTTGTCATCACAATGTTCCATGACCGTGTCATCACAATGCTCCAGAATTCTTGTCATCACAATGTTCCATGACCGTGTCATCACAATGCTCCATGGCCCTTGTCATCACAATGCTCCAGAATTCTTGTCATCACAATGTTCCATGACCATGTCATCACAATTCTCCATGGCTGTTGTCATCACAATGCTCCAGAATTCTTGTCATCACAATGTTCCATGACCGTGTCATCACAATGCTCCATGGCCCTTGTCATCACAATGCTCCAGAATTCTTGTCATCACAATGTTCCATGACCGTGTCATCACAATGCTCCATGGCCCTGGTCATCACAATGCTCCAGATTGCTTGTCATCAGAAAGTTCCATGACCGTGTCATTACAATGCACCATGGCCCTTGTCATCACAATGCTCCAGAATTCTTGTCATCACAATGTTCCATGACCGTGTCATCACAATGCTCCATGGTCCTTGTCATCACAATGCTCCAGAATCCTTGTCATCACAATGTTCCATGACCGTGTCATCACAATGCTCCATGGCCCTTGTCATCACAATGCACCAGATTTCTTGTCATCACAATGTTCCATGACCGTGTCATCACAATGCTCCAGAATTCTTGTCATCACAATGTTCCATGACCGTGTCATCACAATGCTCCATGGCCCTTGTCTTCACAATGCTCCAGAATTCTTGTCATCACCATGTTCCATGACCATGTCATCACAATACTCCATGGCCCTTGTCATCACAATGCTCCATGGCCCTTGTCATCACAATGCTCCAGAATTCTTGTCATCACAATGTTCCATGACCGTGTCATCACAATGCTCCATGGCCCTTGTCATCACAATGCTCCATAATTCTTGTCATCACAATGTTCCATGACCGTGTCATCACAATGCTCCAGAATTCTTGTCATCACAATGTTCCATGACCGTGTCATCACAATGTTCCATGGCCCTTGTCATCACAATGCTCCAGAATTCTTGTCATCACAATGTTCCATGACCGTGTCATCACAATGCTCCATGGCCCTTGTCATCACAATGCTCCAGAATTCTTGTCATCACAATGTTCCATAACCGTTTCATCACAATGCTCCATGGCCCTGGTCATCACAATGCTCCAGATTGCTTGTCATCACAAAGTTCCATGACCGTGTCATCACAATGCACCATGGCGCTTGTCATCACAATGCTCCAGAATTCTTGTCATCACAATGTTCCATGACCGTGTCATCACAATGCTCCATGGTCCTTGTCATCACAATGCTCCAGAATCCTTGTCATCACAATTTTCCATGACCGTGTCATCACAATGCTCCATGGCCCTTGTCATCACAATGCACCAGATTTCTTGTCATCACAATGTTCTATGACCGTGTCATCACAATGCTCCAGAATTCTTGTCATCACAATGTTCCATGACCGTATCATCACAATGCTCCAGAATTCTTGTCATCACAATGTTCCATGACCGGTGTCGTCACAATGCTCCATGGCCCTTGTCATCACAATGCTCCAGAATTCTTGTCATCACAATGTTCCATGACCATGTCATCACAATTCTCCATGGCCCTTGTCATCACAATGCTCCAGAATTCTTGTCATCACAATGTTCCATGACCGTGTCATCACAATGCTCCATGGACCTTGTCATCACAATGCTCCAGAATTCTTGTCATCACAATGTTCCATGACCGTGTCATCACAATGCTCCATGGCCCTGGTCATCACAATGCTCCAGATTGCTTGTCATCACAAAGTTCCATGACCGTGTCATCACAATGCACCATGGCCCTTGTCATCACAATGCTCCAGAATTCTTGTCATCACAATGTTCCATGACCGTGTCATCACAATGCTCCATGTTCCTTGTCATCACAATGCTCCAGAATCCTTGTCATCACAATGTTCCATGACCGTGTCATCACAATGCTCCAGAATTCTTGTCATCACAATGTTCCATGACCGTGTCATCACAATGCTCCATGGCCCTTGTCATCACAATGCTCCAGAATTCTTGTCATCACAATGTTCCATGACCGTGTCATCACAATGCTCCATAATTCTTGTCATCACAATGTTCCATGACCGTGTCATCACAATGCTACATGACCCTGGTCATCACAGTTCTCCATGACCTTTGTCATCACAATGCTCTATATAGTTTTTCATGACAATTCTAAATGACCACTTTAATCATTTTGCTTGCTGACCATTTTCATCACATTTCTCTCTTGTCATTACAATTCCCCATGTCCCCATTCTTCACAATGCTCCATGATGCCTGTCATCACAATGCTCAATGGCATTTGTTATCACAATGCTCCAGGACCAGTTTCATCACAATACTCCATCCCCCTTTTCATCACGGTGCACAATGAAACCTCTCATTACAATGCTCCATGACACTTGTCATCACAATGCTCCATGGCCCTTGTCTTCACAATGCTCCAGAATTCTTGTCATCACCATGTTCCATGACCATGTCATCACAATACTCCATGGCCCTTGTCATCACAATGCTCCATGGCCCTTGTCATCACAATGCTCCAGAATTCTTGTCATCACAATGTTCCATGACCGTGTCATCACAATGCTCCATGGCCCTTGTCATCACAATGCTCCATAATTCTTGTCATCACAATGTTCCATGACCGTGTCAACACAATGCTCCAGAATTCTTGTCATCACAATGTTCCATGACCATGTCATCACAATGCACCATGGCCCTTGTCACCACAATGCTCCAGAATTCTTGTCATCACAATGTTCCATGACCGTGTCATCACAATGCTCCATGGCCCTTGTCATCACAATGCTCCAGAATTCTTGTCATCACAATGTTCCATGACCATGTCATCACAATGCTCCATAATTCTTGTCATCACAATGTTCCATGACCGTGTCATCACAATGCTCCAGAATTCTTGTCATCACAATGTTCCATGACCGTGTCATCACAATGCTCCAGAATTCTTGTCATCACAATGTTCTATGACCGTGTCATCACAATGCTCCATGACACTTGTCATCACAATGCTCCATGGCCCTTGTCTTCACAATGCTCCAGAATTCTTGTCATCACCCTGTTCCATGACCATGTCATCACAATACTCCATGGCCCTTGTCATCACAATGCTCCATGGCCCTTGTCATCACAATGCTCCAGAATCCTTGTCATCACAATGTTCCATGACCGTGTCATCACAATGCTCCATGGCCCTTGTCATCACAGTGCACCAGATTTCTTGTCATCACAATGTTCCATGACCGTGTCATCACAATGCTCCAGAATTCTTGTCATCACAATGTTCCATGACCGTGTCATCACAATGCTCCATAATTCTTGTCATCACAATGTTCTATGACCGTGTCATCACAATGCTCCATGGCCCTTGTCATCACAATGCTCCAGAATTCTTGTCATCACAATGTTCCATGACCATGTCATCACAATTCTCCATGGCCCTTGTCATCACAATGCTCCAGAATTCTTGTCATCACAATGTTCCATGACCGTGTCATCACAATTCTCCATGGCCCTTGTCATCACAATGCTCCAGAATCCTTGTCATCACAATGTTCCATGACCGTGTCATCACAATGCTCCATGGCCCTTGTCATCACAGTGCACCAGATTTCTTGTCATCACAATGTTCCATGACCGTGTCATCACAATGCTCCAGAATTCTTGTCATCACAATGTTCCATGACCGTGTCATCACAATGCTCCATAATTCTTGTCATCACAATGTTCTATGACCGTGTCATCACAATGCTCCATGGCCCTTGTCATCACAATGCTCCAGAATTCTTGTCATCACAATGTTCCATGACCATGTCATCACAATTCTCCATGGCCCTTGTCATCACAATGCTCCAGAATTCTTGTCATCACAATGTTCCATGACCGTGTCATCACAATGCTCCATGGCCCTGGTCATCACAATGCTCCAGATTGCTTGTCATCACAAAGTTCCATGACCGTGTCATCACAATGCACCATGGCCCTTGTCATCACAATGCTCCAGAATTCTTGTCATCACAATGTTCCATGACCGTGTCATCACAATGCTCCATGGTCCTTGTCATCACAATGCTCCAGAATCCTTGTCATCACAATGTTCCATGACCGTGTCATCACAATGCTCCATGGCCCTTGTCATCTCAATGCACCAGATTTCTTGTCATCACAATGTTCCATGACCGTGTCATCACAATGCTCCAGAATTCTTGTCATCACAATGTTCCATGACCGTGTCATCACAATGCTCCAGAATTCTTGTCATCACAATGTTCCATGACCGTGTCATCACAATGCTCCATGGCCCTTGTCATCACAATGCTCCAGAATTCTTGTCATCACAATGTTCCATGACCATGTCATCACAATGCTCCATAATTCTTGTCATCACAATGTTCCATGACCGTGTCATCACAATGCTCCAGAATTCTTGTCATCACAATGTTCCATGACCGTGTCATCACAATGCTCCAGAATTCTTGTCATCACAATGTTCTATGACCGTGTCATCACAATGCTCCATGACACTTGTCATCACAATGCTCCATGGCCCTTGTCTTCACAATGCTCCAGAATTCTTGTCATCACCCTGTTCCATGACCATGTCATCACAATACTCCATGGCCCTTGTCATCACAATGCTCCATGGCCCTTGTCATCACAATGCTCCAGAATCCTTGTCATCACAATGTTCCATGACCGTGTCATCACAATGCTCCATGGCCCTTGTCATCACAGTGCACCAGATTTCTTGTCATCACAATGTTCCATGACCGTGTCATCACAATGCTCCAGAATTCTTGTCATCACAATGTTCCATGACCGTGTCATCACAATGCTCCATAATTCTTGTCATCACAATGTTCTATGACCGTGTCATCACAATGCTCCATGGCCCTTGTCATCACAATGCTCCAGAATTCTTGTCATCACAATGTTCCATGACCATGTCATCACAATTCTCCATGGCCCTTGTCATCACAATGCTCCAGAATTCTTGTCATCACAATGTTCCATGACCGTGTCATCACAATGCTCCATGGCCCTTGTCATCACAATGCTCCAGAATTCTTGTCATCACAATGTTCCATGACCGTGTCATCACAATGCTCCATGGCCCTGGTCATCACAATGCTCCAGATTGCTTGTCATCACAAAGTTCCATGACCGTGTCATCACAATGCACCATGGCCCTTGTCATCACAATGCTCCAGAATTCTTGTCATCACAATGTTCCATGACCGTGTCATCACAATGCTCCATGGTCCTTGTCATCACAATGCTCCAGAATCCTTGTCATCACAATGTTCCATGACCGTGTCATCACAATGCTCCATGGCCCTTGTCATCTCAATGCACCAGATTTCTTGTCATCACAATGTTCCATGACCGTGTCATCACAATGCTCCAGAATTCTTGTCATCACAATGTTCCATGACCGTGTCATCACAATGCTCCAGAATTCTTGTCATCACAATGTTCCATGACCGTGTCATCACAATGCTCCATGGCCCTTGTCATCAAAATGCTCCAGAATTCTTGTCATCACAATGTTCCATGACCGTGTCATCACAATGCTCCATAATTCTTGTCATCACAATGTTCCATGACCGTGTCATCACAATGCTACATGACCCTGGTCATCACAGTTCTCCATGACCTTTGTCATCACAATGCACTATATAGTTTTTCATGACAATTCTAAATGACCACTTTAATCATTTTGCTTGCTGACAATTTTCATCACATTTCTCTATTGTCATTACAATTCCCCATGTCCCCATTCTTCACAATGCTCCATGATGCCTGTCATCACAATGCTCAATGGCTTTTTTTATCACAATGCTCCAGGACCAGTTTCATCACAATACTCCATCCCCCTTGTCATCACGGTGCACAATGAAACCTCTCATTACAATGCTCCATGACACTTGTCATCACAATGCTCCATGGCCCTTGTCATCACAATGCACCAGATTTCTTGTCATCACAATGTTCCATGACCGTGTCATCACAATGCTCCAGAATTCTTGTCATCACAATGTTCCATGACCGTGTCATCACAATGCTCCAGAATTCTTGTCATCACAATGTTCCATGACCGTGTCATCACAATGCTCCATGGCCCTTGTCATCACAATGCTCCAGAATTCTTGTCATCACAATGTTCCATGACCATATCATCACAATTCTCCATGGTCCTTGTCATCACAATGCTCCAGAATTCTTGTCATCACAATGTTCCATGACCGTGTCATCACAATGCTCCATGGCCCTTGTCATCACAATGCTCCAGAATTCTTGTCATCACAATGTTCCATGACCGTGTCATCACAATGCTACATGACCCTGGTCATCACAGTTCTCCATGACCTTTGTCATCACAATGCTCTATATAGTTTTTCATGACAATTCTAAATGACCACATTAATCATTTTGCTTGCTGACCATTTTCATCACATTTCTCTATTGTCATTACAATTCCCCATGTCCCCATTCTTCACACTGCTCCAAGATGACTGTCATCACAATGCTCAATGGCTTTTGTTATAACAATGCTCCAGGACCAGTTTCATCACAATACTCCATCCTCCTTGTCATCACGGTGCACAATGAAACCTCTCATTACAATGCTCCATGACACTTGTCATCACAATGCTCCATGGCCCTTGTCTTCACAATGCTCCAGAATTCTTGTCATCACCATGTTCCATGACCATGTCATCACAATACTCCATGGCCCTTGTCATCACAATGCTCCATGGCCCTTGTCATCACAATGCTCCAGAATTCTTGTCATCACAATGTTCCATGACCGTGTCATCACAATACTCCATGGCCCTTGTCATCACAATGCTCCAGAATTCTTGTCATCACCATGTTCCATGACCATGTCATCACAATACTCCATGGCCCTTGTCATCACAATGCTCCATGGCCCTTGTCATCACAATGCTCCAGAATCCTTGTCATCACAATGTTCCATGACCGTGTCATCACAATGCTCCATGGCCCTTGTCATCACAATGCACCAGATTTCTTGTCATCACAATGTTCCATGACCGTGTCATCACAATGCTCCAGAATTCTTGTCATCACAATGTTCCATGACCGTGTCATCACAATGCTCCATAATTCTTGTCATCACAATGTTCTATGACCGTGTCATCACAATGCTCCATGGCCCTTGTCATCACAATGCTCCAGAATTCTTGTCATCACAATGTTCCATGACCATGTCATCACAATTCTCCATGGCCCTTGTCATCACAATGCTCCAGAATTCTTGTCATCACAATGTTCCATGACCGTGTCATCACAATGCTCCATGGCCCTTGTCATCACAATGCTCCAGAATTCTTGTCATCACAATGTTCCATGACCGTGTCATCACAATGCTCCATGGCCCTGGTCATCACAATGCTCCAGATTGCTTGTCATCACAAAGTTCCATGACCGTGTCATCACAATGCACCATGGCCCTTGTCATCACAATGCTCCAGAATTCTTGTCATCACAATGTTCCATGACCGTGTCATCACAATGCTCCATGGTCCTTGTCATCACAATGCTCCAGAATCCTTGTCATCACAATGTTCCATGACCGTGTCATCACAATGCTCCATGGCCCTTGTCATCTCAATGCACCAGATTTCTTGTCATCACAATGTTCCATGACCGTGTCATCACAATGCTCCAGAATTCTTGTCATCACAATGCTCCAGAATTCTTGTCATCTCAATGTTCCATGACCGTGTCATCACAATGCTCCATGGCCCTTGTCATCACAATGCCCCATAATTCTTGTCATCACAATGTTCCATGACCGTGTCATCACAATGCTCCAGAATTCTTGTCATCACAATGTTCCATGACCATGTCATCACAATGCACCATGGCCCTTGTCACCACAATGCTCCAGAATTCTTGTCATCACAATGTTCCATGACCGTGTCATCACAATGCTCCATGGCCCTTGTCCTCACAATGCTCCATAATTCTTGTCATCACAATGTTCCATGACCGTGTCATCACAATGCTCCATGGCCCTTGTCATCACAATGCTCCAGAATTCTGGTCATCACAATGTTCCATGACCGTGTCATCACAATGCTCCAGAATTCTTGTCATCACAATGTTCCATGACCGTGTCATCACAATGCTCCATAATTCTTGTCATCAAAATGTTCCATGACCGTGTCATCACAATGCTTCAGAATTCTTGTCATCACAATGTTCCATGACCGTGTCATCACAATGCTCCATGGCCCTTGTCATCACAATGCTTCAGAATTCTTGTCATCACAAAGTTCCATGACTGTTTCATCAAAATGCACCATGGCCCTTGTCATCACAATGCTCCAGAATTCTTGTCATCACAATGTTCCATGACCGTGTCATCACAATGCTCCATGGCACTTGTCATCACAATGCTCCAGAATTCTTGTCATCACAATGTTCCATGACCGTGTCATCACAATGCTCCATGGCCCTTGTCATCACAATGCTCCAGAATTCTTGTCATCACAAAGTTCCATGACCGTGTCACCACAATTCACCATGGCCCTTGTCATCACAATGCTCCAAACTTCTTTTCATCACAATGTTCCATGACCGTGTCATCACAATGCTCCATGGCCCTTGTCATCACAATGCTCCAGAATTCTTGTCATCACAATGTTCCATGACCGTGTCATCACAATGCTCCATGGCCCTTGTCATCACAATGCTCCAGATTTCTTGTCATCACAGTGTTCCATGACCGTGTCATCACAATGCTCCATGGCCCTTGTCATCACAATGCTCCAGAATTCTTGTCATCACAATTTTCCATGACCGTGTCATCACAATGCTCCATGGTCCTTGTCATCACAATGCTCCAGAATCCTTATCATCACAATGTTCCATGACCGTGTCATCACAATGCTCCATGGCCCTTGTCATCACAATGCACCAGATTTCTTGTCATCAAAATGTTCCATGACCGTGTCATCACAATGCTCCAGAATTCTTGTCATCACAATGTTCCATGACCGTGTCATCACAATGCTCCAGAATTCTTGTCATCACAATGTTCCATGACCGTGTCATCACAATGCTCCATGGCCCTTGTCATCACAATGCTGCAGAATTCTTGTCATCACAATGTTCCATGACCGTGTCATCACAATGCTCCATAATTTTTGTCATCACAATGTTCCATGACCGTGACATCACAATGCTACATGACCCTGGCCATCACAGTTCTCCATGACCTTTGTCATCACAATGCTCTATGTAGTTTTTCATGACAATTCTAAATGACCACTTTAATCACTTTGCTTGCTGACCATTTTCATCACATTTCTCTATTGTCATTACAATTTCCCATGACCCCTTTCTTCACAATGCTCCATGATGCCTGTCATCACAATGCTCAATGGCTTTTGTTATCACAATGCTCCAGGACCAGTTTCATCACAATACTCTATCCCCCTTGTCATCTCGGTGCACAATGAAACCTCTCATTACAATGCTCCATGACACTTGTCATCACAATGCTCCATGGCCCTTGTCATCACAATGCTCCAGATTGTTGTCATCACAAAGTTCCGTGACCATGTCATCACAATGCACCATGGCCCTTGTCATCACAATGCTCCAGAATTCTTTTCATCACAATGTTCCATGACCGTGTCATCACAATGATCCAGAATTCTGGTCATCACAATGTTCCATGACCGTGTCATCACAATGCTCCATGGCCCTTGTCATCACAATGCTCCAGAATTCTTGTCATCACAATGTTCCACGACCGTGTCATCACAATGCTCCATGGCCCTTTTCATCACAATGCTCCAGATTTCTTGTCATCACAATGTTCCATGACCGTGTCATCACAATGCTCCAGAATTCTTGTCATCACAATGTTCCATGACCGTGTCATCACAATGCTCCAGAATTCTTGTCATCACAATGTTCCATGACCATGTCATCACAATGCTCCATGGCCCTTGTCATCACAATGCTCCAGAATTCTTGTCATCACAATGTTCCATGACCGTGTCATCACAATGCTCCATAATTCTTGTCATCACAATGTTCCATGACCGTGTCATCACAATGCTCCAGAATTCTTGTCATCACAATGTTCCATGACCATGTCATCACAATGCTCCATGGCCCTTGTCATCACAATGCTCCAGAATTCTTGTCATCACAATGTTCCATGACCGTGTCATCACAATGCTCCATAATTCTTGTCATCACAATGTTCCATGACCGTGTCATCACAATGCTACATGACCCTGGTCATCACAGTTCTCCATGACCTTTGTCATCACAATGCTCTATATAGTTTTTCATGACAATTCTAAATGACCACTTTAATCACTTTGCTTGCTGACAATTTTCATCACATTTCTCTATTGTCATTACAATTCCCCATGTCCCCATTCTTCACAATGCTCCATGATGCCTGTCATCACAATGCGCAATGGCTTTTGTTATCACAATGCTCCAGGACCAGTTTCATCACAATACTCCATGCCCCTTGCCATCACGGTGCACAATGAAACCTCTCATTACAATGCTCTATGACACTTGTCATCACAATGCTCCATGGCCCTTGTCTTCACAATGCTCCAGAATTCTTGTCATCACCATGTTCCATGACCATGTCATCACAATACTCCATGGCCCTTGTCATCACAATGCTCCATGGCCCTTGTCATCACAATGCTCCAGAATTCTTGTCATCACAATGTTCCATGACCGTGTCATCACAATGCTCCATGGCCCTTGTCATCACAATGCTCCATAATTCTTGTCATCACAATGTTCCATGACCGTGTCATCACAATGCTCCAGAATTCTTGTCATCACAATGTTCCATGACCGTGTCATCACAATGTTCCATGGCCCTTGTCATCACAATGCTCCAGAATTCTTGTCATCACAATGTTCCATGACCGTGTCATCACAATGCTCCATGGCCCTTGTCATCACAATGCTCCAGATTTCTTGTCATCACAGTGTTCCATGACCGTGTCATCACAATTTTCCATGGCCCTTGTCATCACAATGCTCCAGAATTCTTGTCATCACAATTTTCCATGACCGTGTCATCACAATGCTCCATGGTCCTTGTCATCACAATGCTCCAGAATCCTTATCATCACAATGTTCCATGACCGTGTCATCACAATGCTCCATGGCCCTTGTCATCACAATGCACCAGATTTCTTGTCATCAAAATGTTCCATGACCGTGTCATCACAATGCTCCAGAATTCTTGTCATCACAATGTTCCATGACCGTGTCATCACAATGCTCCAGAATTCTTGTCATCACAATGTTCCATGACCGTGTCATCACAATGCTCCATGGCCCTTGTCATCACAATGCTGCAGAATTCTTGTCATCACAATGTTCCATGACCGTGTCATCACAATGCTCCATAATTTTTGTCATCACAATGTTCCATGACCGTGACATCACAATGCTACATGACCCTGGCCATCACAGTTCTCCATGACCTTTGTCATCACAATGCTCTATGTAGTTTTTCATGACAATTCTAAATGACCACTTTAATCACTTTGCTTGCTGACCATTTTCATCACATTTCTCTATTGTCATTACAATTTCCCATGACCCCTTTCTTCACAATGCTCCATGATGCCTGTCATCACAATGCTCAATGGCTTTTGTTATCACAATGCTCCAGGACCAGTTTCATCACAATACTCTATCCCCCTTGTCATCTCGGTGCACAATGAAACCTCTCATTACAATGCTCCATGACACTTGTCATCACAATGCTCCATGGCCCTTGTCATCACAATGCTCCAGATTGTTGTCATCACAAAGTTCCGTGACCATGTCATCACAATGCACCATGGCCCTTGTCATCACAATGCTCCAGAATTCTTTTCATCACAATGTTCCATGACCGTGTCATCACAATGATCCAGAATTCTGGTCATCACAATGTTCCATGACCGTGTCATCACAATGCTCCATGGCCCTTGTCATCACAATGCTCCAGAATTCTTGTCATCACAATGTTCCACGACCGTGTCATCACAATGCTCCATGGCCCTTTTCATCACAATGCTCCAGATTTCTTGTCATCACAATGTTCCATGACCGTGTCATCACAATGCTCCAGAATTCTTGTCATCACAATGTTCCATGACTGTGTCATCACAATGCTCCAGAATTCTTGTCATCACAGTGTTCCATGACCGTGTCATCACAATGCTCCATGGCCCTTGTAATCACAATGCTCCAGAATTCTTGTCATCACAAGGTCCCATGACCGTGTCATCACAATGCTCCATAATTCTTGTCATCAAAATGTTCCATGACCGTGTCATCACAATATTCCCTGACCATGTCATCACAATTCTCGAGAATTCTTGTCATCACAATGCTCCAGAATTCTTGTCATCACAATGTTCCATGACCGTGTCATCACAATGCTCCAGAATTCTTGTCATCACAATGCTCCAGAATTCTTGTCATCACAATGTTCCATGACCGTGTCATCACAATGCTCCATAATTCTTGTCATCACAATGTTCCATGACCGTGTCATCACAATGCTCCAGAATTCTTGTCATCACAATGTTCCATGACCATGTCATCACAATGCTCCATGGCCCTTGTCATCACAATGCTCCAGAATTCTTGTCATCACAATGTTCCATGACCGTGTCATCACAATGCTCCATAATTCTTGTCATCACAATGTTCCATGACCGTGTCATCACAATGCTCCAGAATTCTTGTCATCACAATGTTCCATGACCATGTCATCACAATGCTCCATGGCCCTTGTCATCACAATGCTCCAGAATTCTTGTCATCACAATGTTCCATGACCGTGTCATCACAATGCTCCATAATTCTTGTCATCACAATGTTCCATGACCGTGTCATCACAATGCTACATGACCCTGGTCATCACAGTTCTCCATGACCTTTGTCATCACAATGCTCTATATAGTTTTTCATGACAATTCTAAATGACCACTTTAATCACTTTGCTTGCTGACAATTTTCATCACATTTCTCTATTGTCATTACAATTCCCCATGTCCCCATTCTTCACAATGCTCCATGATGCCTGTCATCACAATGCGCAATGGCTTTTGTTATCACAATGCTCCAGGACCAGTTTCATCACAATACTCCATCCCCCTTGCCATCACGGTGCACAATGAAACCTCTCATTACAATGCTCCATGACACTTGTCATCACAATGCTCCATGGCCCTTGTCTTCACAATGCTCCAGAATTCTTGTCATCACCATGTTCCATGACCATGTCATCACAATACTCCATGGCCCTTGTCATCACAATGCTCCATGGCCCTTGTCATCACAATGCTCCAGAATTCTTGTCATCACAATGTTCCATGACCGTGTCATCACAATGCTCCATGGCCCTTGTCATCACAATGCTCCATAATTCTTGTCATCACAATGTTCCATGACCGTGTCATCACAATGCTCCAGAATTCTTGTCATCACAATGTTCCATGACCGTGTCATCACAATGTTCCATGGCCCTTGTCATCACAATGCTCCAGAATTCTTGTCATCACAATGTTCCATGACCGTGTCATCACAATGCTCCATGGCCCTTGTCATCACAATGCTCCAGAATTCTTGTCATCACAATGTTCCATAACCGTTTCATCACAATGCTCCATGGCCCTGGTCATCACAATGCTCCAGATTGCTTGTCATCACAAAGTTCCATGACCGTGTCATCACAATGCACCATGGCGCTTGTCATCACAATGCTCCAGAATTCTTGTCATCACAATGTTCCATGACCGTGTCATCACAATGCTCCATGGTCCTTGTCATCACAATGCTCCAGAATCCTTGTCATCACAATTTTCCATGACCGTGTCATCACAATGCTCCATGGCCCTTGTCATCACAATGCACCAGATTTCTTGTCATCACAATGTTCTATGACCGTGTCATCACAATGCTCCAGAATTCTTGTCATCACAATGTTCCATGACCGTGTCATCACAATGCTCCAGAATTCTTGTCATCACAATGTTCCATGACCGGTGTCGTCACAATGCTCCATGGCCCTTGTCATCACAATGCTCCAGAATTCTTGTCATCACAATGTTCCATGACCATGTCATCACAATTCTCCATGGCCCTTGTCATCACAATGCTCCAGAATTCTTGTCATCACAATGTTCCATGACCGTGTCATCACAATGCTCCATGGCCCTTGTCATCACAATGCTCCAGAATTCTTGTCATCACAATGTTCCATGACCGTGTCATCACAATGCTCCATGGCCCTGGTCATCACAATGCTCCAGATTGCTTGTCATCACAAAGTTCCATGACCGTGTCATCACAATGCACCATGGCCCTTGTCATCACAATGCTCCAGAATTCTTGTCATCACACTGTTCCATGACCGTGTCATCACAATGCTCCATGTTCCTTGTCATCACAATGCTCCAGAATCCTTGTCATCACAATGTTCCATGACCGTGTCATCACAATGCTCCAGAATTTTTGTCATCACAATGTTCCATGACCGTGTCATCACAATGCTCCATGGCCCTTGTCATCACAATGCTCCAGAATTCTTGTCATCACAATGTTCCATGACCGTGTCATCACAATGCTCCATGGTCCTTGTCATCACAATGCTCCAGAATCCTTGTCATCACAATTTTCCATGACCGTGTCATCACAATGCTCCATGGCCCTTGTCATCACAATGCACCAGATTTCTTGTCATCACAATGTTCTATGACCGTGTCTTCACAATGCTCCAGAATTCTTGTCATCACAATGTTCCATGACCGTGTCATCACAATGCTCCAGAATTCTTGTCATCACAATGTTCCATGACCGGTTTCGTCACAATGCTCCATGGCCCTTGTCATCACAATGCTCCAGAATTCTTGTCATCACAATGTTCCATGACCATGTCATCACAATTCTCCATGGCCCTTGTCATCACAATGCTCCAGAATTCTTGTCATCACAATGTTCCATGACCGTGTCATCACAATGCTCCATGGCCCGTGTCATCACAATGCTCCAGAATTCTTGTCATCACAATGTTCCATGACCGTGTCATCACAATGCTCCATGGCCCTGGTCATCACAATGCTCCAGATTGCTTGTCATCACAAAGTTCCATGACCGTGTCATCACAATGCACCATGGCCCTTGTCATCACAATGCTCCAGAATTCTTGTCATCACACTGTTCCATGACCGTGTCATCACAATGCTCCATGTTCCTTGTCATCACAATGCTCCAGAATCCTTGTCATCACAATGTTCCATGACAGTGTCATCACAATGCTCCAGAATTCTTGTCATCACAATGTTCCATGACCGTGTCATCACAATGCTCCATGGCCCTTGTCATCACAATGCTCCAGAATTCTTGTCATCACAATGTTCCATGACCGTGTCATCACAATGCTCCATAATTCTTGTCATCACAATGTTCCATGACCGTGTCATCACAATGCTACATGACCCTGGTCATCACAGTTCTCCATGACCTTTGTCATCACAATGCTCTATATAGTTTTTCATGACAATTCTAAATGACCACTTTAATCATTTTGCTTGCTGACCATTTTCATCACATTTCTCTCTTGTCATTACAATTCCCCATGTCCCCATTCTTCACAATGCTCCATGATGCCTGTCATCACAATGCTCAATGGCATTTGTTATCACAATGCTCCAGGACCAGTTTCATCACAATACTCCATCCCCCTTTTCATCACGGTGCACAATGAAACCTCTCATTACAATGCTCCATGACACTTGTCATCACAATGCTCCATGGCCCTTGTCTTCACAATGCTCCAGAATTCTTGTCATCACCATGTTCCATGACCATGTCATCACAATACTCCATGGCCCTTGTCATCACAATGCTCCATGGCCCTTGTCATCACAATGCTCCAGAATTCTTGTCATCACAATGTTCCATGACCGTGTCATCACAATGCTCCATGGCCCTTGTCATCACAATGCTCCATAATTCTTGTCATCACAATGTTCCATGACCGTGTCATCACAATGCTCCATGGTCCTTGTCATCACAATGCTCCAGAATTCTTGTCATCACAATGTTCCATGACCGTGTCATCACAATGCTCCAGAATTCTTGTCATCACAATGTTCCATAACCGTGTCATCACAATGCTCCATGGCCCTGGTCATCACAATGCTCCAGATTGCTTGTCATCACAAAGTTCCATGACCGTGTCATCACAATGCACCATGGCCCTTGTCATCACAATGCTCCAGAATTCTTGTCATCACAATGTTCCATGACCGTGTCATCACAATGCTCCATGGTCCTTGTCATCACAATGCTCCAGAATCCTTGTCATCACAATGTTCCATGACCGTGTCATCACAATGCTCCATGGCCCTTGTCATCACAATGCACCAGATTTCTTGTCATCACAATGTTCCATGACCGTGTCATCACAATGCTCCAGAATTCTTGTCATCACAATGTTCCATGACCGTGTCATCACAATGCTCCAGAATTCTTGTCATCACAATGTTCCATGACCGTGTCATCACAATGCTCCATGGCCCTTGTCATCAAAATGCTCCAGAATTCTTGTCATCACAATGTTCCATGACCGTGTCATCACAATGCTCCATAATTCTTGTCATCACAATGTTCCATGACCGTGTCATCACAATGCTACATGACCCTGGTCATCACAGTTCTCCATGACCTTTGTCATCACAATGCACTATATAGTTTTTCATGACAATTCTAAATGACCACTTTAATCACTTTGCTTGCTGACCATTTTCATCACATTTCTCTATCGTCATTACAATTCCTCATGACCACTTTCTTCACAATGCTCCATGATGCCTGTCATCACAATGCTCATTGGCTTTTGTTATCACAATGCTCCAGGACCAGTTTCATCACAATACTCCATCCCCCTTGTCATCACGGTGCACAATGAAACCTCTCATTACAATGCTCCATGACACTTGTCATCACAATGCTCCATGGCCCTTGTCTTCACAATGCACCAGATTTCTTGTCATCACAATGTTCCATGACCGTGTCATCACAATGCTCCAGAATTCTTGTCATCACAATGTTCCATGACCGTGTCATCACAATGCTCCATGGCCCTTGTCATCAAAATGCTCCAGAATTCTTGTCATCACAATGTTCCATTACCGTGTCATCACAATGCTCCATGGCCCTTGTCATCACAATGCTCCAGAATTCTTGTCATCACAATGTTCCATGACCATATCATCACAATTCTCCATGGTCCTTGTCATCACAATGCTCCAGAATTCTTGTCATCACAATGTTCCATGACCGTGTCATCACAATGCTCCATGGCCCTTGTCATCACAATGCTCCAGAATTCTTGTCATCACAATGTTCCATGACCGTGTCATCACAATACTCCATGGCCCTTGTCATCACAATGCTCCATGGCCCTTGTCATCACAATGCTCCAGAATTCTTGTCATCACAATGTTCCATGACCGTGTCATCACAATGCTCCATGGCCCTTGTCATCACAATGCTCCATAATTCTTGTCATCACAATGTTCCATGACCGTGTCATCACAATGCTCCAGAATTCTTGTCATCACAATGTTCCATGACCATGTCATCACAAGGCACCATGGCCCTTGTCACCACAATGCTCCAGAATTCTTGTCATCACAATGTTCCATGACCGTGTCATCACAATGCTCCATGGCCCTTGTCATCACAATGCTCCATAATTCTTGTCATCACAATGTTCCATGACCGTGTCATCACAATGCTCCATGGTCCTTGTCATCACAATGATCCAGAATTCTTGTCATCACAATGTTCCATGACCGTGTCATCACAATGCTCCAGAATTCTTGTCATCACAATGTTCCATGACCATGTCATCACAATGCACCATGGCCCTTGTCACCACAATGCTCCAGAATTCTTGTCATCACAATGTTCCATGACCGTGTCATCACAATGCTCCATGGCCCTTGTCATCACAATGCTCCAGAATTCTTGTCATCACAATGTTCCATGACCGTGTCATCATAATGCTCCATAATTCTTGTCATCACAATGTTCCATGACCGTGTCATCACAATGCTCCAGAATTCTTGTCATCACAATGTTCCATGACCGTGTCATCACAATGCTCCATGGCCCTGGTCATCACAATGCTCCAGATTGCTTGTCATCACAAAGATCCATGACCGTGTCATCACAATGCACCATGGCCCTTCTCATCACAATGCTCCAGAATTCTTGTCATCACAATGTTCCATGACCGTGTCATCACAATGCTCCATGGTCATTGTCATCACAATGCTCCAGAATCCTTGTCATCACAATGTTCCATGACCGTGTCATCACAATGCTCCATGGCCCTTGTCATCACAATGCACCAGATTTCTTGTCATCACAATGTTCCATGACCGTGTCATCACAATGCTCCAGAATTCTTGTCATCACAATGTTCCATGACCGTGTCATCACAATGCTCCAGAATTCTTGTCATCACAATGTTCTATGACCGTGTCATCACAATGCTCCATGGCCCTTGTCATCACAATGCTCCAGAATTCTTGTCATCACAATGTTCCATGACCATGTCATCACAATTCTCCATGGCCCTTGTCATCACAATGCTCCAGAATTCTTGTCATCACAATGTTCCATGACCGTGTCATCACAATGCTCCATGGCCCTTTTCATCACAATGCTCCAGAATTCTTGTCATCACAATGTTCCATGACCGTGTCATCACAATGCTCCATGGCCCTGGTCATCACAATGCTCCAGATTGCTTGTCATCACAAAGTTCCATGACCGTGTCATCACAATGCACCATGGCCCTTGTCATCACAATGCTCCAGAATTCTTGTCATCACAATGTTCCATGACCGTGTCATCACAATGCTCCATGGTCCATGTCATCACAATGCTCCAGAATCCTTGTCATCACAATGTTCCATGACCGTGTCATCACAATGCTCCAGAATTCTTGTCATCACAATGTTCCATGACCATGTCATCACAAGGCACCATGGCCCTTGTCACCACAATGCTCCAGAATTCTTGTCATCACAATGTTCCATGACCGTGTCATCACAATGCTCCATGGCCCTTGTCATCACAATGCTCCATAATTCTTGTCATCACAATGTTCCATGACCGTGTCATCACAATGCTCCATGGTCCTTGTCATCACAATGCTCCAGAATTCTTGTCATCACAATGTTCCATGACCGTGTCATCACAATGCTCCAGAATTCTTGTCATCACAATGTTCCATGACCATGTCATCACAATGCACCATGGCCCTTGTCACCACAATGCTCCAGAATTCTTGTCATCACAATGTTCCATGACCGTGTCATCACAATGCTCCATGGCCCTTGTCATCACAATGCTCCAGAATTCTTGTCATCACAATGTTCCATGACCGTGTCATCACAATGCTCCATAATTCTTGTCATCACAATGTTCCATGACCGTGTCATCACAATGCTCCAGAATTCTTGTCATCACAATGTTCCATGACCGTGTCATCACAATGCTCCATGGCCCTGGTCATCACAATGCTCCAGATTGCTTGTCATCACAAAGATCCATGACCGTGTCATCACAATGCACCATGGCCCTTCTCATCACAATGCTCCAGAATTCTTGTCATCACAATGTTCCATGACCGTGTCATCACAATGCTCCATGGTCCTTGTCATCACAATGCTCCAGAATCCTTGTCATCACAATGTTCCATGACCGTGTCATCACAATGCTCCATGGCCCTTGTCATCACAATGCACCAGATTTCTTGTCATCACAATGTTCCATGACCGTGTCATCACAATGCTCCAGAATTCTTGTCATCACAATGTTCCATGACCGTGTCATCACAATGCTCCAGAATTCTTGTCATCACAATGTTCTATGACCGTGTCATCACAATGCTCCATGGCCCTTGTCATCACAATGCTCCAGAATTCTTGTCATCACAATGTTCCATGACCATGTCATCACAATTCTCCATGGCCCTTGTCATCACAATGCTCCAGAATTCTTGTCATCACAATGTTCCATGACCGTGTCATCACAATGCTCCATGGCCCTTTTCATCACAATGCTCCAGAATTCTTGTCATCACAATGTTCCATGACCGTGTCATCACAATGCTCCATGGCCCTGGTCATCACAATGCTCCAGATTGCTTGTCATCACAAAGTTCCATGACCGTGTCATCACAATGCACCATGGCCCTTGTCATCACAATGCTCCAGAATTCTTGTCATCACAATGTTCCATGACCGTGTCATCACAATGCTCCATGGTCCATGTCATCACAATGCTCCAGAATCCTTGTCATCACAATGTTCCATGACCGTGTCATCACAATGCTCCATGGCCCTTGTCATCACAATGCACCAGATTTCTTGTCATCACAATGTTCCATGACCGTGTCATCACAATGCTCCAGAATTCTTGTCATCACAATGTTCCATGACCGTGTCATCACAATGCTCCAGAATTCTTGTCATCACAATGTTCCATGACCGTGTCATCACAATGCTCCATGGCCCTTGTCATCAAAATGCTCCAGAATTCTAGTCATCACAATGTTCCATGACCGTGTCATCACAATGCTCCATAATTCTTGTCATCACAATGTTCCATGACCGTGTCATCACAATGCTACATGACCCTGGTCATCACAGTTCTCCATGACCATTGTCATCACAATGCACTATATAGTTTTTCATGACAATTCTAAATGACCACTTTAATCACTTTGCTTGCTGACAATTTTCATCACATTTCTCTATCGTCATTACAATTCCTCATGACCACTTTCTTCACAATGCTCCATGATGCCTGTCATCACAATGCTCAATGGCTTTTGTTATCACAATGCTCCAGGACCAGTTTCATCACAATACTCCATCCCCCTTGTCATCACGGTGCAGAATGAAACCTCTCATTACAATGCTCCATGACACTTGTCATCACAATGCTCCATGGCCCTTGTCTTCACAATGCACCAGATTTCTTGTCATCACAATGTTCCATGACCGTGTCATCACAATGCTCCAGAATTCTTGTCATCACAATGTTCCATGACCGTGTCATCACAATGCTCCATGGCCCTTGTCATCAAAATGCTCCAGAATTCTTGTCATCACAATGTTCCATGACCGTGTCATCACAATGCTCCATGGCCCTTGTCATCACAATGCTCCAGAATTCTTGTCATCACAATGTTCCATGACCATATCATCACAATTCTCCATGGTCCTTGTCATCACAATGCTCCAGAATTCTTGTCATCACAATTTTCCATGACCGTGTCATCACAATGCTCCATGGCCCTTGTCATCACAATGCTCCAGAATTCTTGTCATCACAATGTTCCATGACCGTGTCATCACAATGCTCCATAATTCTTGTCATCACAATGTTCCATGACCGTGTCATCACAATGCTACATGACCCTGGTCATCACAGTTCTCCATGACCTTTGTCATCACAATGCTCTATATAGTTTTTCATGACAATTCTAAATGACCACTTTAATCATTTTGCTTGCTGACCATTTTCATCACATTTCTCTCTTGTCATTACAATTCCCCATGTCCCCATTCTTCACAATGCTCCATGATGCCTGTCATCACAATGCTCAATGGCATTTGTTATCACAATGCTCCAGGACCAGTTTCATCACAATACTCCATCCCCCTTTTCATCACGGTGCACAATGAAACCTCTCATTACAATGCTCCATGACACTTGTCATCACAATGCTCCATGGCCCTTGTCTTCACAATGCTCCAGAATTCTTGTCATCACCATGTTCCATGACCATGTCATCACAATACTCCATGGCCCTTGTCATCACAATGCTCCATGGCCCTTGTCATCACAATGCTCCAGAATTCTTGTCATCACAATGTTCCATGACCGTGTCATCACAATGCTCCATGGCCCTTGTCATCACAATGCTCCATAATTCTTGTCATCACAATGTTCCATGACCGTGTCATCACAATGCTCCATGGTCCTTGTCATCACAATGCTCCAGAATTCTTGTCATCACAATGTTCCATGACCGTGTCATCACAATGCTCCAGAATTCTTGTCATCACAATGTTCCATGACCATGTCATCACAATGCACCATGGCCCTTGTCACCACAATGCTCCAGAATTCTTGTCATCACAATGTTCCATGACCGTGTCATCACAATGCTCCATGGCCCTTGTCATCACAATGCACCAGATTTCTTGTCATCACAATGTTCCATGACCGTGTCATCACAATGCTCCAGAATTCTTGTCATCACAATGTTCCATGACCGTGTCATCACAATGCTCCATGGCCCTTGTCATCAAAATGCTCCAGAATTCTTGTCATCACAATGTTCCATGACCGTGTCATCACAATGCTCCATAATTCTTGTCATCACAATGTTCCATGACCGTGTCATCACAATGCTACATGACCCTGGTCATCACAGTTCTCCATGACCTTTGTCATCACAATGCACTATATAGTTTTTCATGACAATTCTAAATGACCACTTTAATCACTTTGCTTGCTGACCATTTTCATCACATTTCTCTATCGTCATTACAATTCCTCATGACCACTTTCTTCACAATGCTCCATGATGCCTGTCATCACAATGCTCAATGGCTTTTGTTATCACAATGCTCCAGGACCAGTTTCATCACAATACTCCATCCCCCTTGTCATCACGGTGCACAATGAAACCTCTCATTACAATGCTCCATGACACTTGTCATCACAATGCTCCATGGCCCTTGTCTTCACAATGCACCAGATTTCTTGTCATCACAATGTTCCATGACCGTGTCATCACAATGCTCCAGAATTCTTGTCATCACAATGTTCCATGACCGTGTCATCACAATGCTCCATGGCCCTTGTCATCAAAATGCTCCAGAATTCTTGTCATCACAATGTTCCATGACCGTGTCATCACAATGCTCCATGGCCCTTGTCATCACAATGCTCCAGAATTCTTGTCATCACAATGTTCCATGACCATATCATCACAATTCTCCATGGTCCTTGTCATCACAATGCTCCAGAATTCTTGTCATCACAATGTTCCATGACCGTGTCATCACAATGCTCCATGGCCCTTGTCATCACAATGCTCCAGAATTCTTGTCATCACAATGTTCCATGACCGTGTCATCACAATACTCCATGGCCCTTGTCATCACAATGCTCCATGGCCCTTGTCATCACAATGCTCCAGAATTCTTGTCATCACAATGTTCCATGACCGTGTCATCACAATGCTCCATGGTCCTTGTCATCACAATGCTCCAGAATTCTTGTCATCACAATGTTCCATGACCGTGTCATCACAATGCTCCAGAATTCTTGTCATCACAATGTTCCATGACCATGTCATCACAATGCACCATGGCCCTTGTCACCACAATGCTCCAGAATTCTTGTCATCACAATGTTCCATGACCGTGTCATCACAATGCTCCATGGCCCTTGTCATCACAATGCTCCAGAATTCTTGTCATCACAATGTTCCATGACCGTGTCATCACAATGCTCCATAATTCTTGTCATCACAATGTTCCATGACCGTGTCATCACAATGCTCCAGAATTCTTGTCATCACAATGTTCCATGACCGTGTCATCACAATGCTCCATGGCCCTGGTCATCACAATGCTCCAGATTGCTTGTCATCACAAAGATCCATGACCGTGTCATCACAATGCACCATGGCCCTTCTCATCACAATGCTCCAGAATTCTTGTCATCACAATGTTCCATGACCGTGTCATCACAATGCTCCATGGTCCTTGTCATCACAATGCTCCAGAATCCTTGTCATCACAATGTTCCATGACCGTGTCATCACAATGCTCCATGGCCCTTGTCATCACAATGCACCAGATTTCTTGTCATCACAATGTTCCATGACCGTGTCATCACAATGCTCCAGAATTCTTGTCATCACAATGTTCCATGACCGTGTCATCACAATGCTCCAGAATTCTTGTCATCACAATGTTCTATGACCGTGTCATCACAATGCTCCATGGCCCTTGTCATCACAATGCTCCAGAATTCTTGTCATCACAATGTTCCATGACCATGTCATCACAATTCTCCATGGCCCTTGTCATCACAATGCTCCAGAATTCTTGTCATCACAATGTTCCATGACCGTGTCATCACAATGCTCCATGGCCCTTTTCATCACAATGCTCCAGAATTCTTGTCATCACAATGTTCCATGACCGTGTCATCACAATGCTCCATGGCCCTGGTCATCACAATGCTCCAGATTGCTTGTCATCACAAAGTTCCATGACCGTGTCATCACAATGCACCATGGCCCTTGTCATCACAATGCTCCAGAATTCTTGTCATCACAATGTTCCATGACCGTGTCATCACAATGCTCCATGGTCCATGTCATCACAATGCTCCAGAATCCTTGTCATCACAATGTTCCATGACCGTGTCATCACAATGCTCCATGGCCCTTGTCATCACAATGCACCAGATTTCTTGTCATCACAATGTTCCATGACCGTGTCATCACAATGCTCCAGAATTCTTGTCATCACAATGTTCCATGACCGTGTCATCACAATGCTCCAGAATTCTTGTCATCACAATGTTCCATGACCGTGTCATCACAATGCTCCATGGCCCTTGTCATCAAAATGCTCCAGAATTCTAGTCATCACAATGTTCCATGACCGTGTCATCACAATGCTCCATAATTCTTGTCATCACAATGTTCCATGACCGTGTCATCACAATGCTACATGACCCTGGTCATCACAGTTCTCCATGACCATTGTCATCACAATGCACTATATAGTTTTTCATGACAATTCTAAATGACCACTTTAATCACTTTGCTTGCTGACAATTTTCATCACATTTCTCTATCGTCATTACAATTCCTCATGACCACTTTCTTCACAATGCTCCATGATGCCTGTCATCACAATGCTCAATGGCTTTTGTTATCACAATGCTCCAGGACCAGTTTCATCACAATACTCCATCCCCCTTGTCATCACGGTGCAGAATGAAACCTCTCATTACAATGCTCCATGACACTTGTCATCACAATGCTCCATGGCCCTTGTCTTCACAATGCACCAGATTTCTTGTCATCACAATGTTCCATGACCGTGTCATCACAATGCTCCAGAATTCTTGTCATCACAATGTTCCATGACCGTGTCATCACAATGCTCCATGGCCCTTGTCATCAAAATGCTCCAGAATTCTTGTCATCACAATGTTCCATGACCGTGTCATCACAATGCTCCATGGCCCTTGTCATCACAATGCTCCAGAATTCTTGTCATCACAATGTTCCATGACCATATCATCACAATTCTCCATGGTCCTTGTCATCACAATGCTCCAGAATTCTTGTCATCACAATTTTCCATGACCGTGTCATCACAATGCTCCATGGCCCTTGTCATCACAATGCTCCAGAATTCTTGTCATCACAATGTTCCATGACCGTGTCATCACAATGCTCCATAATTCTTGTCATCACAATGTTCCATGACCGTGTCATCACAATGCTACATGACCCTGGTCATCACAGTTCTCCATGACCTTTGTCATCACAATGCTCTATATAGTTTTTCATGACAATTCTAAATGACCACTTTAATCATTTTGCTTGCTGACCATTTTCATCACATTTCTCTCTTGTCATTACAATTCCCCATGTCCCCATTCTTCACAATGCTCCATGATGCCTGTCATCACAATGCTCAATGGCATTTGTTATCACAATGCTCCAGGACCAGTTTCATCACAATACTCCATCCCCCTTTTCATCACGGTGCACAATGAAACCTCTCATTACAATGCTCCATGACACTTGTCATCACAATGCTCCATGGCCCTTGTCTTCACAATGCTCCAGAATTCTTGTCATCACCATGTTCCATGACCATGTCATCACAATACTCCATGGCCCTTGTCATCACAATGCTCCATGGCCCTTGTCATCACAATGCTCCAGAATTCTTGTCATCACAATGTTCCATGACCGTGTCATCACAATGCTCCATGGCCCTTGTCATCACAATGCTCCAGAATTCTTGTCATCACAATGTTCCATGACCGTGCCATCACAATGCTCCAGAATTCTTGTCATCACAATGTTCCATGACCATGTCATCACAATGCACCATGGCCCTTGTCACCACAATGCTCCAGAATTCTTGTCATCACAATGTTCCATGACCGTGTCATCACAATGCTCCATGGCCCTTGTCATCACAATGCACCAGATTTCTTGTCATCACAATGTTCCATGACCGTGTCATCACAATGCTCCAGAATTCTTGTCATCACAATGTTCCATGACCGTGTCATCACAATGCTCCATGGCCCTTGTCATCAAAATGCTCCAGAATTCTTGTCATCACAATGTTCCATGACCGTGTCATCACAATGCTCCATAATTCTTGTCATCACAATGTTCCATGACCGTGTCATCACAATGCTACATGACCCTGGTCATCACAGTTCTCCATGACCTTTGTCATCACAATGCACTATATAGTTTTTCATGACAATTCTAAATGACCACTTTAATCACTTTGCTTGCTGACCATTTTCATCACATTTCTCTATCGTCATTACAATTCCTCATGACCACTTTCTTCACAATGCTCCATGATGCCTGTCATCACAATGCTCAATGGCTTTTGTTATCACAATGCTCCAGGACCAGTTTCATCACAATACTCCATCCCCCTTTTCATCACGGTGCACAATGAAACCTCTCATTACAATGCTCCATGACACTTGTCATCACAATGCTCCATGGCCCTTGTCTTCACAATGCACCAGATTTCTTGTCATCACAATGTTCCATGACCGTGTCATCACAATGCTCCAGAATTCTTGTCATCACAATGTTCCATGACCGTGTCATCACAATGCTCCATGGCCCTTGTCATCAAAATGCTCCAGAATTCTTGTCATCACAATGTTCCATGACCGTGTCATCACAATGCTCCATGGCCCTTGTCATCACAATGCTCCAGAATTCTTGTCATCACAATGTTCCATGACCATATCATCACAATTCTCCATGGTCCTTGTCATCACAATGCTCCAGAATTCTTGTCATCACAATGTTCCATGACCGTGTCATCACAATGCTCCATGGCCCTTGTCATCACAATGCTCCAGAATTCTTGTCATCACAATGTTCCATGACCGTGTCATCACAATACTCCATGGCCCTTGTCATCACAATGCTCCATGGCCCTTGTCATCACAATGCTCCAGAATTCTTGTCATCACAATGTTCCATGACCGTGTCATCACAATGCTCCATGGCCCTTGTCATCACAATGCTCCATAATTCTTGTCATCACAATGTTCCATGACCGTGTCATCACAATGCTCCAGAATTCTTGTCATCACAATGTTCCATGACCATGTCATCACAAGGCACCATGGCCCTTGTCACCACAATGCTCCAGAATTCTTGTCATCACAATGTTCCATGACCGTGTCATCACAATGCTCCATGGCCCTTGTCATCACAATGCTCCATAATTCTTGTCATCACAATGTTCCATGACCGTGTCATCACAATGCTCCATGGTCCTTGTCATCACAATGCTCCAGAATTCTTGTCATCACAATGTTCCATGACCGTGTCATCACAATGCTCCAGAATTCTTGTCATCACAATGTTCCATGACCATGTCATCACAATGCACCATGGCCCTTGTCACCACAATGCTCCAGAATTCTTGTCATCACAATGTTCCATGACCGTGTCATCACAATGCTCCATGGCCCTTGTCATCACAATGCTCCAGAATTCTTGTCATCACAATGTTCCATGACCGTGTCATCACAATGCTCCATAATTCTTGTCATCACAATGTTCCATGACCGTGTCATCACAATGCTCCAGAATTCTTGTCATCACAATGTTCCATGACCGTGTCATCACAATGCTCCATGGCCCTGGTCATCACAATGCTCCAGATTGCTTGTCATCACAAAGATCCATGACCGTGTCATCACAATGCACCATGGTCCTTGTCATCACAATGCTCCAGAATCCTTGTCATCACAATGTTCCATGACCGTGTCATCACAATGCTCCATGGCCCTTGTCATCACAATGCACCAGATTTCTTGTCATCACAATGTTCCATGACCGTGTCATCACAATGCTCCAGAATTCTTGTCATCACAATGTTCCATGACCGTGTCATCACAATGCTCCAGAATTCTTGTCATCACAATGTTCTATGACCGTGTCATCACAATGCTCCATGGCGCTTGTCATCACAATGCTCCAGAATTCTTGTCATCACAATGTTCCATGACCATATCATCACAATTCTCCATGGCCCTTGTCATCACAATGCTCCAGAATTCTTGTCATCACAATGTTCCATGACCGTGTCATCACAATGCTCCATGGCCCTTTTCATCACAATGCTCCAGAATTCTTGTCATCACAATGTTCCATGACCGTGTCATCACAATGCTCCATGGCCCTGGTCATCAAAATGCTCCAGATTGCTTGTCATCACAAAGTTCCATGACCGTGTCATCACAATGCACCATGGCCCTTGTCATCACAATGCTCCAGAATTCTTGTCATCACAATGTTCCATGACCGTGTCATCACAATGCTCCATGGTCCATGTCATCACAATGCTCCAGAATGCTTGTCATCACAATGTTCCATGACCGTGTCATCACAATGCTCCATGGCCCTTGTCATCACAATGCACCAGATTTCTTGTCATCACAATGTTCCATGACCGTGTCATCACAATGCTCCAGAATTCTTGTCATCACAATGTTCCATGACCGTGTCATCACAATGCTCCAGAATTCTTGTCATCACAATGTTCCATGACCGTGTCATCACAATGCTCCATGGCCCTTGTCATCAAAATGCTCCAGAATTCTTGTCATCACAATGTTCCATGACCGTGTCATCACAATGCTCCATAATTCTTGTCATCACAATGTTCCATGACCGTGTCATCACAATGCTACATGACCCTGGTCATCACAGTTCTCCATGACCATTGTCATCACAATGCACTATATAGTTTTTCATGACAATTCTAAATGACCACTTTAATCACTTTGCTTGCTGACAATTTTCATCACATTTCTCTATCGTCATTACAATTCCTCATGACCACTTTCTTCACAATGCTCCATGATGCCTGTCATCACAATGCTCAATGGCTTTTGTTATCACAATGCTCCAGGACCAGTTTCATCACAATACTCCATCCCCCTTGTCATCACGGTGCAGAATGAAACCTCTCATTACAATGCTCCATGACACTTGTCATCACAATGCTCCATGGCCCTTGTCTTCACAATGCACCAGATTTCTTGTCATCACAATGTTCCATGACCGTGTCATCACAATGCTCCAGAATTCTTGTCATCACAATGTTCCATGACCGTGTCATCACAATGCTCCATGGCCCTTGTCATCAAAATGCTCCAGAATTCTTGTCATCACAATGTTCCATGACCGTGTCATCACAATGCTCCATGGCCCTTGTCATCACAATGCTCCAGAATTCTTGTCATCACAATGTTCCATGACCATATCATCACAATTCTCCATGGTCCTTGTCATCACAATGCTCCAGAATTCTTGTCATCACAATTTTCCATGACCGTGTCATCACAATGCTCCATGGCCCTTGTCATCACAATGCTCCAGAATTCTTGTCATCACAATGTTCCATGACCGTGTCATCACAATGCTCCATAATTCTTGTCATCACAATGTTCCATGACCGTGTCATCACAATGCTACATGACCCTGGTCATCACAGTTCTCCATGACCTTTGTCATCACAATGCTCTATATAGTTTTTCATGACAATTCTAAATGACCACTTTAATCATTTTGCTTGCTGACCATTTTCATCACATTTCTCTATTGTCATTACAATTCCCCATGTCCCCATTCTTCACAATGCTCCATGATGCCTGTCATCACAATGCTCAATGGCTTTTGTTATAACAATGTTCCAGGACCAGTTTCATCACAATACTCCATCCCCCTTGTCATCACGGTGCACAATGAAACCTCTCATTACAATGCTCCATGACACTTGTCATCACAATGTTCCATGGCCCTTGTCTTCACAATGCTCCAGAATTCTTGTCATCACCATGTTCCATGACCATGTCATCACAATACTCCATGGCCCTTGTCATCACAATGCTCCATGGCCCTTGTCATCACAATGCTCCAGAATTCTTGTCATCACAATGTTCCATGACCGTGTCATCACAATGCTCCATGGCCCTTGTCATCACAATGCTCCATAATTCTTGTCATCACAATGTTCCATGACCGTGTCATCACAATGCTCCAGAATTCTTGTCATCACAGTGTTCCATGACCATGTCATCACAAGGCACCATGGCCCTTGTCACCACAATGCTCCAGAATTCTTGTCATCACAATGTTCCATGACCGTGTCATCACAATGCTCCATGGCCCTTGTCATCACAATGCTCCATAATTCTTGTCATCACAATGTTCCATGACCGTGTCATCACAATGCTCCATGGCCCTTGTCATCACAATGCTCCAGAATTCTGGTCATCACAATGTTCCATGACCGTGTCATCACAATGCTCCAGAATTCTTGTCATCACAATGTTCCATGACCGTGTCATTACAATGCTCCAGAATTCTTGTCATCACAATGCTCCAGAATTCTTGTCATCTCAATGTTCCATGACCGTGTCATCACAATGCTCCATGGCCCTTGTCATCACAATGCCCCATAATTCTTGTCATCACAATGTTCCATGACCGTGTCATCACAATGCTCCAGAATTCTTGTCATCACAATGTTCCATGACCATGTCATCACAATGCACCATGGCCCTTGTCACCACAATGCTCCAGAATTCTTGTCATCACAATGTTCCATGACCGTGTCATCACAATGCTCCATGGCCCTTGTCATCACAATGCTCCAGAATTCTGATTATCACAATGTTCCATGACCGTGTCATCACAATGCTCCAGAATTCTTGTCATCACAATGTTCCATGACCGTGTCATCACAATGCTCCATGGCCCTTGTCATCACAATGCTCCAGAATTCTGGTCATCACAATGTTCCATGACCGTGTCATCACAATGCTCCAGAATTCTTGTCATCACAATGTTCCATGACCGTGTCATTACAATGCTCCAGAATTCTTGTCATCACAATGCCCCAGAATTCTTGTCATCTCAATGTTCCATGACCGTGTCATCACAATGCTCCATGGCCCTTGTCATCACAATGCTCCAGAATTCTTGTCATCACAATCTTCCATGACCGTGTCATCACAATGCTCCATGGCCCTTGTCATCACAATGCTCCAGAATTCTTGTCATCACAATGTTCCATGACCGTGTCATCACAATGCTCCATAATTCTTGTCATCAAAATGTTCCATGACCGTGTCATCACAATGCTTCAGAATTCTTGTCATCACAATGTTCCATGACCGTGTCATCACAATGTTCCAGAATTCTTGTCATCACAATGCTCCAGATTGCTTGTCATCACAAAGTTCCATGACCGTGTCATCACAATGCACCATGGCCCTTGTCATCACAATGCTTCAGAATTCTTGTCATCACAAAGTTCCATGACCGTGTCACCACAATTCACCATGGCCCTTGTCATCACAATGCTCCAAACTTCTTTTCATCACAATGTTCCATGACCGTGTCATCACAATGCTCCATGGACCTTGTCATCACAATGCTCCAGAATTCTTGTCATCACAATGTTCCATGACCGTGTCATCACAATGCTCCATGGCCCTTGTCATCACAATGCTCCAGATTTCTTGTCATCACAATGTTCCATGACCGTGTCATCACAATGCTCCATGGCCCTTGTCATCACAATGCTCCAGAATTCTTGTCATCACAATTTTCCATGACCGTGTCATCACAATGCTCCATGGTCCTTGTCATCACAATGCTCCAGAATCCTTGTCATCACAATGTTCCATGACCGTGTCATCACAATGCTCCATGGCCCTTGTCATCACAATGCACCAGATTTCTTGTCATCACAATGTTCCATGACCGTGTCATCACAATGCTCCAGAATTCTTGTCATCACAATGTTCCATGACCGTGTCATCACAATGCTCCAGAATTCTTGTCATCACAATGTTCCATGACCGTGTCATCACAATGCTCCATGGCCCTTGTCATCACAATGCTCCAGAATTCTTGTCATCACAATGTTCCATGACCGTGTCATCACAATGCTCCATGGCCCTTGTCATCACAATGCTCCAGAATTCTGGTCATCACAATGTTCCATGACCGTGTCATCACAATGCTCCATGGTCCTTGTCATCACAATGCTCCAGAATCCTTGTCATCACAATGTTCCATGACCGTGTCATCACAATGCTCCATGGCCCTTGTCATCACAATGCACCAGATTTCTTGTCATCACAATGTTCCATGACCGTGTCATCACAATGCTCCAGAATTCTTGTCATCACAATGTTCCATGACCGTGTCATTACAATGCTCCAGAATTCTTGTCATCACAATGCTCCAGTATTCTTGTCATCTCAATGTTCCATGACCGTGTCATCACAATGCTCCATGGCCCTTGTCATCACAATGCCCCATAATTCTTGTCATCACAATGTTCCATGACCGTGTCATCACAATGCTCCAGAATTCTTGTCATCACAATGTTCCATGACCGTGTCATTACAATGCTCCAGAATTCTTGTCATCACAATGCTCCAGAATTCTTGTCATCTCAATGTTCCATGACCGTGTCATCACAATGCTCCATGGCCCTTGTCATCACAATGCCCCATAATTCTTGTCATCACAATGTTCCATGACCGTGTCATCACAATGCTCCAGAATTCTTGTCATCACAATGTTCCATGACCATGTCATCACAATGCACCATGGCCCTTGTCACCACAATGCTCCAGAATTCTTGTCATCACAATGTTCCATGACCGTGTCATCACAATGCTCCATGGCCCTTGTCATCACAATGCTCCAGAATTCTGGTCATCACAATGTTCCATGACCGTGTCATCACAATGCTCCAGAATTCTTGTCATCACAATGTTCCATGACCGTGTCATCACAATGCTCCATGGCCCTTGTCATCACAATGCTCCAGAATTCTGGTCATCACAATGTTCCATGACCGTGTCATCACAATGCTCCAGAATTCTTGTCATCACAATGTTCCATGACCGTGTCATTACAATGCTCCAGAATTCTTGTCATCACAATGCCGCAGAATTCTTGTCATCTCAATGTTCCATGACCGTGTCATCACAATGCTCCATGGCCCTTGTCATCACAATGCTCCAGAATTCTTGTCATCACAATCTTCCATGACCGTGTCATCACAATGCTCCATGGCCCTTGTCATCACAATGCTCCAGAATTCTTGTCATCACAATGTTCCATGACCGTGTCATCACAATGCTCCATAATTCTTGTCATCAAAATGTTCCATGACCGTGTCATCACAATGCTTCAGAATTCTTGTCATCACAATGTTCCATGACCGTGTCATCACAATGTTCCAGAATTCTTGTCATCACAATGCTCCAGATTGCTTGTCATCACAAAGTTCCATGACCGTGTCATCACAATGCACCATGGCCCTTGTCATCACAATGCTTCAGAATTCTTGTCATCACAAAGTTCCATGACTGTGTCATCAAAATGCACCATGGCCCTTGTCATCACAATGCTCCAGAATTCTTGTCATCACAAAGTTCCATGACCGTGTCACCACAATTCACCATGGCCCTTGTCATCACAATGCTCCAAACTTCTTTTCATCACAATGTTCCATGACCGTGTCATCACAATGCTCCATGGACCTTGTCATCACAATGCTCCAGAATTCTTGTCATCACAATGTTCCATGACCGTGTCATCACAATGCTCCATGGCCCTTGTCATCACAATGCTCCAGATTTCTTGTCATCACAATGTTCCATGACCGTGTCATCACAATGCTCCATGGCCCTTGTCATCACAATGCTCCAGAATTCTTGTCATCACAATTTTCCATGACCGTGTCATCACAATGCTCCATGGTCCTTGTCATCACAATGCTCCAGAATCCTTGTCATCACAATGTTCCATGACCGTGTCATCACAATGCTCCATGGCCCTTGTCATCACAATGCACCAGATTTCTTGTCATCACAATGTTCCATGACCGTGTCATCACAATGCTCCAGAATTCTTGTCATCACAATGTTCCATGACCGTGTCATCACAATGCTCCAGAATTCTTGTCATCACAATGTTCCATGACCGTGTCATCACAATGCTCCATGGCCCTTGTCATCACAATGCTGCAGAATTCTTGTCATCACAATGTTCCATGACCGTGTCATCACAATGCTCCATAATTTTTGTCATCACAATGTTCCATGACCGTGACATCACAATGCTACATGACCCTGGCCATCACAGTTCTCCATGACCTTTGTCATCACAATGCTCTATGTAGTTTTTCATGACAATTCTAAATGACCACTTTAATCACTTTGCTTGCTGACCATTTTCATCACATTTCTCTATTGTCATTACAATTTCCCATGACCCCTTTCTTCACAATGCTCCATGATGCCTGGCATCACAATGCTCAATGGCTTTTGTTATCACAATGCTCCAGGACCAGTTTCATCACAATACTCTATCCCCCTTGTCATCACGGTGCACAATGAAACCTCTCATTACAATGCTCCATGACACTTGTCATCACAATGCTCCATGGCCCTTGTCATCACAATGATCCAGATTGTTGTCATCACAAAGTTCCGTGACCATGTCATCAAAATGCACCATGGCCCTTGTCATCACAATGCTCCAGAATTCTTTTCATCACAATGTTCCATGACCGTGTCATCACAATGCTCCATGGCCCTTGTCATCACAATGCTCCAGAATTCTGGTCATCACAATGTTCCATGACCGTGTCATCACAATGCTCCATGGCCCTTGTCATCACAATGCTCCAGAATTCTTGTCATCACAATGTTCCATGACCGTGTCATCACAATGCTCCATGGCCCTTTTCATCACAATGCTCCAGATTTCTTGTCATCACAATGTTCCATGACCGTGTCATCACAATGCTCCAGAATTCTTGTCATCACAATGTTCCATGACTGTGTCATCACAATTCTCCAGAATTCTTGTCATCACAGTGTTCCATGACCGTGTCATCACAATGCTCCATGGCCCTTGTAATCACAATGCTCCAGAATTCTTGTCATCACAAGTTTCCATGACCGTGTCATCACAATGCTCCATAATTCTTGTCATCAAAATGTTCCATGACCGTGTCATCACAATATTCCCTGACCATGTCATCACAATTCTTGAGAATTCTTGTCATCACAATGCTCCAGAATTCTTGTCATCACAATGTTCCATGACCGTGTCATCACAATGCTCCAGAATTCTTGTCATCACAATGCTCCAGAATTCTTGTCATCACAATGTTCCATGACCGTGTCATCACAATGCTCCATAATTCTTGTCATCACAATGTTCCATGACCGTGTCATCACAATGCTCCAGAATTCTTGTCATCACAATATTCCATGACCATGTCATCACAATGCTCCATGGCCCTTGTCATCACAATGCTCCAGAATTCTTGTCATCACAATGTTCCATGACCGTGTCTTCACAATGCTCCATAATTCTTGTCATCACAATGTTCCATGACCGTGTCATCACAATGCTCCATGGTCCTTGTCATCACAATGCTCCAGAATCCTTGTCATCACAATGTTCCATGACCGTGTCATCACAATGCTCCATGGCCCTTGTCATCACAATGCACCAGATTTCTTGTCATCACAATGTTCCATGACCGTGTCATCACAATGCTCCAGAATTCTTGTCATCACAATGTTCCATGACCGTGTCATTACAATGCTCCAGAATTCTTGTCATCACAATGCTCCAGAATTCTTGTCATCTCAATGTTCCATGACCGTGTCATCACAATGCTCCATGGCCCTTGTCATCACAATGCCCCATAATTCTTGTCATCACAATGTTCCATGACCGTGTCATCACAATGCTCCAGAATTCTTGTCATCACAATGTTCCATGACCGTGTCATTACAATGCTCCAGAATTCTTGTCATCACAATGCTCCAGAATTCTTGTCATCTCAATGTTCCATGACCGTGTCATCACAATGCTCCATGGCCCTTGTCATCACAATGCCCCATAATTCTTGTCATCACAATGTTCCATGACCGTGTCATCACAATGCTCCAGAATTCTTGTCATCACAATGTTCCATGACCATGTCATCACAATGCACCATGGCCCTTGTCACCACAATGCTCCAGAATTCTTGTCATCACAATGTTCCATGACCGTGTCATCACAATGCTCCATGGCCCTTGTCATCACAATGCTCCAGAATTCTGGTCATCACAATGTTCCATGACCGTGTCATCACAATGCTCCAGAATTCTTGTCATCACAATGTTCCATGACCGTGTCATCACAATGCTCCATGGCCCTTGTCATCACAATGCTCCAGAATTCTGGTCATCACAATGTTCCATGACCGTGTCATCACAATGCTCCAGAATTCTTGTCATCACAATGTTCCATGACCGTGTCATTACAATGCTCCAGAATTCTTGTCATCACAATGCCCCAGAATTCTTGTCATCTCAATGTTCCATGACCGTGTCATCACAATGCTCCATGGCCCTTGTCATCACAATGCTCCAGAATTCTTGTCATCACAATCTTCCATGACCGTGTCATCACAATGCTCCATGGCCCTTGTCATCACAATGCTCCAGAATTCTTGTCATCACAATGTTCCATGACCGTGTCATCACAATGCTCCATAATTCTTGTCATCAAAATGTTCCATGACCGTGTCATCACAATGCTTCAGAATTCTTGTCATCACAATGTTCCATGACCGTGTCATCACAATGTTCCAGAATTCTTGTCATCACAATGCTCCAGATTGCTTGTCATCACAAAGTTCCATGACCGTGTCATCACAATGCACCATGGCCCTTGTCATCACAATGCTTCAGAATTCTTGTCATCACAAAGTTCCATGACTGTGTCATCAAAATGCACCATGGCCCTTGTCATCACAATGCTCCAGAATTCTTGTCATCACAAAGTTCCATGACCGTGTCACCACAATTCACCATGGCCCTTGTCATCACAATGCTCCAAACTTCTTTTCATCACAATGTTCCATGACCGTGTCATCACAATGCGCCATGGACCTTGTCATCACAATGCTCCAGAATTCTTGTCATCACAATGTTCCATGACCGTGTCATCACAATGCTCTGTGGCCCTTGTCATGACAATGCTCCAGATTTCTTGTCATCACAATGTTCCATGACCGTGTCATCACAATGCTCCATGGCCCTTGTCATCACAATGCTCCAGAATTCTTGTCATCACAATTTTCCATGACCGTGTCATCACAATGCTCCATGGTCCTTGTCATCACAATGCTCCAGAATCCTTGTCATCACAATGTTCCATGACCGTGTCATCACAATGCTCCATGGCCCTTGTCATCACAATGCACCAGATTTCTTGTCATCACAATGTTCCATGACCGTGTCATCACAATGCTCCAGAATTCTTGTCATCACAATGTTCCATGACCGTGTCATCACAATGCTCCAGAATTCTTGTCATCACAATGTTCCATGACCGTGTCATCACAATGCTCCATGGCCCTTGTCATCACAATGCTGCAGAATTCTTGTCATCACAATGTTCCATGACCGTGTCATCACAATGCTCCATAATTTTTGTCATCACAATGTTCCATGACCGTGACATCACAATGCTACATGACCCTGGCCATCACAGTTCTCCATGACCTTTGTCATCACAATGCTCTATGTAGTTTTTCATGACAATTCTAAATGACCACTTTAATCACTTTGCTTGCTGACCATTTTCATCACATTTCTCTATTGTCATTACAATTTCCCATGACCCCTTTCTTCACAATGCTCCATGATGCCTGGCATCACAATGCTCAATGGCTTTTGTTATCACAATGCTCCAGGACCAGTTTCATCACAATACTCTATCCCCCTTGTCATCACGGTGCACAATGAAACCTCTCATTACAATGCTCCATGACACTTGTCATCACAATGCTCCATGGCCCTTGTCATCACAATGATCCAGATTGTTGTCATCACAAAGTTCCGTGACCATGTCATCAAAATGCACCATGGCCCTTGTCATCACAATGCTCCAGAATTCTTTTCATCACAATGTTCCATGACCGTGTCATCACAATGCTCCATGGCCCTTGTCATCACAATGCTCCAGAATTCTGGTCATCACAATGTTCCATGACCGTGTCATCACAATGCTCCATGGCCCTTGTCATCACAATGCTCCAGAATTCTTGTCATCACAATGTTCCATGACCGTGTCATCACAATGCTCCATGGCCTTTTTCATCACAATGCTCCAGATTTCTTGTCATCACAATGTTCCATGACCGTGTCATCACAATGCTCCAGAATTCTTGTCATCACAATGTTCCATGACTGTGTCATCACAATTCTCCAGAATTCTTGTCATCACAGTGTTCCATGACCGTGTCATCACAATGCTCCATGGCCCTTGTAATCACAATGCTCCAGAATTCTTGTCATCACAAGTTTCCATGACCGTGTCATCACAATGCTCCATAATTCTTGTCATCAAAATGTTCCATGACCGTGTCATCACAATATTCCCTGACCATGTCATCACAATTCTTGAGAATTCTTGTCATCACAATGCTCCAGAATTCTTGTCATCACAATGTTCCATGACCGTGTCATCACAATGCTCCAGAATTCTTGTCATCACAATGTTCCATGACCGTGTCACCACAATTCACCATGGCCCTTGTCATCACAATGCTCCAAACTTCTTTTCATCACAATGTTCCATGACCGTGTCATCACAATGCTCCATGGACCTTGTCATCACAATGCTCCAGAATTCTTGTCATCACAATGTTCCATGACCGTGTCATCACAATGCTCCATGGCCCTTGTCATCACAATGCTCCAGATTTCTTGTCATCACAATGTTCCATGACCGTGTCATCACAATGCTCCATGGCCCTTGTCATCACAATGCTCCAGAATTCTTGTCATCACAATTTTCCATGACCGTGTCATCACAATGCTCCATGGTCCTTGTCATCACAATGCTCCAGAATCCTTGTCATCACAATGTTCCATGACCGTGTCATCACAATGCTCCATGGCCCTTGTCATCACAATGCACCAGATTTCTTGTCATCACAATGTTCCATGACCGTGTCATCACAATGCTCCAGAATTCTTGTCATCACAATGTTCCATGACCGTGTCATCACAATGCTCCAGAATTCTTGTCATCACAATGTTCCATGACCGTGTCATCACAATGCTCCATGGCCCTTGTCATCACAATGCTGCAGAATTCTTGTCATCACAATGTTCCATGACCGTGTCATCACAATGCTCCATAATTTTTGTCATCACAATGTTCCATGACCGTGACATCACAATGCTACATGACCCTGGCCATCACAGTTCTCCATGACCTTTGTCATCACAATGCTCTATGTAGTTTTTCATGACAATTCTAAATGACCACTTTAATCACTTTGCTTGCTGACCATTTTCATCACATTTCTCTATTGTCATTACAATTTCCCATGACCCCTTTCTTCACAATGCTCCATGATGCCTGGCATCACAATGCTCAATGGCTTTTGTTATCACAATGCTCCAGGACCAGTTTCATCACAATACTCTATCCCCCTTGTCATCACGGTGCACAATGAAACCTCTCATTACAATGCTCCATGACACTTGTCATCACAATGCTCCATGGCCCTTGTCATCACAATGATCCAGATTGTTGTCATCACAAAGTTCCGTGACCATGTCATCAAAATGCACCATGGCCCTTGTCATCACAATGCTCCAGAATTCTTTTCATCACAATGTTCCATGACCGTGTCATCACAATGCTCCATGGCCCTTGTCATCACAATGCTCCAGAATTCTGGTCATCACAATGTTCCATGACCGTGTCATCACAATGCTCCATGGCCCTTGTCATCACAATGCTCCAGAATTCTTGTCATCACAATGTTCCATGACCGTGTCATCACAATGCTCCATGGCCCTTTTCATCACAATGCTCCAGATTTCTTGTCATCACAATGTTCCATGACCGTGTCATCACAATGCTCCATGGCCCTTGTCATCACAATGCTCCAGAATTCTGGTCATCACAATGTTCCATGACCGTGTCATCACAATGCTCCATGGCCCTTGTCATCACAATGCTCCAGAATTCTTGTCATCACAATGTTCCATGACCGTGTCATCACAATGCTCCATGGCCCTTTTCATCACAATGCTCCAGATTTCTTGTCATCACAATGTTCCATGACCGTGTCATCACAATGCTCCAGAATTCTTGTCATCACAATGTTCCATGACTGTGTCATCACAATTCTCCAGAATTCTTGTCATCACAGTGTTCCATGACCGTGTCATCACAATGCTCCATGGCCCTTGTAATCACAATGCTCCAGAATTCTTGTCATCACAAGTTTCCATGACCGTGTCATCACAATGCTCCATAATTCTTGTCATCAAAATGTTCCATGACCGTGTCATCACAATATTCCCTGACCATGTCATCACAATTCTTGAGAATTCTTGTCATCACAATGCTCCAGAATTCTTGTCATCACAATGTTCCATGACCGTGTCATCACAATGCTCCAGAATTCTTGTCATCACAATGCTCCAGAATTCTTTTCATCACAATGTTCCATGACCGTGTCATCACAATGCTCCATAATTCTTGTCATCACAATGTTCCATGACCGTGTCATCACAATGCTCCAGAATTCTTGTCATCACAATGTTCCATGACCATGTCATCACAATGCTCCATGGCCCTTGTCATCACAATGTTCCAGAATTCTTGTCATCACAATGTTCCATGACCGTGTCATCACAATGCTCCATAATTCTTGTCATCACAATGTTCCATGACCGTGTCATCACAATGCTCCAGAATTCTTGTCATCACAATGTTCCATGACCATGTCATCACAATGCTCCATGGCCCTTGTCATCACAATGCTCCAGAATTCTTGTCATCACAATGTTCCATGACCGTGTCATCACAATGCTCCATAATTCTTGTCATCACAATGTTCCATGACCGTGTCATCACAATGCTACATGACCCTGGTCATCACAGTTCTCCATGACCTTTGTCATCACAATGCTCTATATAGTTTTTCATGACAATTCTAAATGACCACTTTAATCACTTTGCTTGCTGACAATTTTCATCACATTTCTCTATTGTCATTACAATTCGCCATGTCCCCATTCTTCACAATGCTCCATGATGCCTGTCATCACAATGCGCAATGGCTTTTGTTATCACAATGCTCCAGGACCAGTTTCATCACAATACTCCATCCCCCTTGTCATCACGGTGCACAATGAAACCTCTCATTACAATGCTCCATGACACTTGTCATCACAATGCTCCATGGCCCTTGTCTTCACAATGCTCCAGAATTCTTGTCATCACCATGTTCCATGACCATGTCATCACAATTCTCCATGGCCCTTGTCATCACAATGCTCCATGGCCCTTGTCATCACAATGCTCCAGAATTCTTGTCATCACAATGTTCCATGACCGTGTCATCACAATGCTCCATGGCCCTTGTCGTCACAATGCTCCATAATTCTTGTCATCACAATGTTCCATGATCGTGTCATCACAATGCTCCAGAATTCTTTTCATCACAATGTTCCATGACCATGTCATCACAATGCACCATGACCCTTGTCACCACAATGGTCCAGAATTCTTGTCATCACAATGTTCGATGACCGTGTCATCACAATGCTCCATGGCCCTTGTCATCACAATGCTCCAGAATTCTTGTCATCACAATGTTCCATGACCGTGTCATCACAATGCTCCAGAATTCTTGTCATCACAATGTTCCATGACCGTGTCATCACAATGCTCCATAATTCTTGTCATCACAATGTTCCATGACCGTGTCATCACAATGCTCCATGGCCCTTGTCATCACAATGCTCCAGAATTCTTGTCATCACAATGTTCCATGACCATGTCTTCACAATGCTCCATGGCCCTTGTCATCACAATGCTCCAGAATACTTGTCATCACAATGTTCCATGACCGTGTCATCACAATGCTCCAGAATTCTGGTCATCACAATGTTCCATGACCGTGTCATCACAATGCTCCATAATTCTTGTCATCCCAATGTTCCATGACCGTGTCATCACAATGCTACATGACCCTGGTCATCACAGTTCTCCATGACCATTGTCATCACAATGCTCTATATAGTTTTTCATGACAATTCTAAAAGACCACTTTAATCACTTTGCTTGCTGACAAATTTCATCACATTTCTCTATCGTCATTATAATTCCCCATGACCACTTTCTTCACAATGCTCCATGATGCCTGTCATCACAATGCTCAATGGCTTTTGTTATCACAATGTTCCAGGACCAGTTTCATCACAATACTCCATCCCCCTTGTCATCACGGTGCACAATGAAAAGTTTCATTACAATGCTCCATGGCCCTTGTCATCACAATGCTCCAGAATTCTTGTCATCACAATGTTCGATGACCATGTCATCACAATGCTCCATGGCCCTTGTCATCACAATGCTCCAGAATTCTTGTTATCACATTGTTCCATGACCGTGTCATCACAATGCTCCATTGCCCTTGTCATCACAATGCTCCAGAATTCTTGTCATCACAATGTTCCATGACCGTGTCATCACAATGCTCCATTGCCCTTGTCATCACAATGCTCCAGAATTCTTGTCATCACAAAGTTCCATGACCGTGTCATCACAATGCACCATGGCCCTTGTCATCACAATGCTCCAAACTTCTTGTCATCACAATGTTCCATGACCGTGTCATCACAAGGCTCCATGGCCCTTGTCATCACAATGCTCCAGAATTCTTGTCATCACAATGTTCGATGACCATGTCATCACAATGCTCCATGGCCCTTGTCATCACAATGCTCCAGAATTCTTGTTATCACATTGTTCCATGACCGTGTCATCACAATGCTCCATGGCCCTTGTCATCACAATGCTCCAGAATTCTTGTCATCACAATGTTTCATGATCGTGTCATCACAATGCTCCATAATTCTTGTCATCACAATGTTCCATGACCGTGTCATCACAATGCTACATGACACTGGTCATCACAGTTCTCCATGACCTTTGCCATCACAATGCTCTATATAGATTTTTATGACAATTCTAAATGACCACTTTAATCACTTTGCTTGCTGACCATTTTCATCACATTTCTCTATTGTCATTACAATTCCCCATGACCCCTTTCTTCACAATGCTCCATGATGCCTGTCATCACAATGCTCCATGGCTTTTGTTATCACAAAGCTCCAGGACCAGTTTCATCACAATACTCCATCCCCCTTGTCATCACGGTGCACAATGAAAAGTTACATTACAATGCTCCATGACACATGTCATCACAATGCTCCAGAATTCTTGTCATCACAATGTTCCATGACCATGTCATCACAATGCTCCATGGCCCTTGTCATCACAATGCTCCAGAATTCTTGTCATCACAATGTTCCATGACCGTGTCATCACAATGCTCCATGGCCCTTGTCATCACAATGCTCCAGAATTCTTGTCATCACAATGTTCCATGACCGTGTCATCACAATGCTCCATAATTCTTGTCATCAAAATGTTCCATGACCGTGTCATCACAATGCTCCAGAATTCTTGTCATCACAATGTTCCATGACCGTGTCATCACAATGTTCCAGAATTCTTGTCATCACAATGCTCCAGAATTCTTGTCATCACAATGTTCCATGACCGTGTCATCACAATGCTCCATGGCCCTTGTCATCACAATGCTCCAGAATTCTTGTCATCACAATGTTCCATGACCGTGTCATCACAATGCTCCATAATTCTTGTCATCAAAATGTTCCATGACCGTGTCATCACAATGCTCCAGAATTCTTGTCATCACAATGTTCCATGACCGTGTCATCACAATGTTCCAGAATTCTTGTCATCACAATGCTCCAGAATTCTTTTCATCACAATGTTCCATGACCGTGTCATCACAATGCTACATGACCCTGGTCATCACAGTTCTCCATGACCTTTGTCATCACAATGCTCTATATAGTTTTTCATGACAATTCTAAATGACCACTTTAATCATTTTGCTTGCTGACCATTTTCATCACATTTCTCTCTTGTCATTACAATTCCCCATGTCCCCATTCTTCACAATGCTCCATGATGCCTGTCATCACAATGCTCAATGGCTTTTGTTATCACAATGCTCCAGGACCAGTTTCATCACAATACTCCATCCCCCTTGTCATCACGGTGCACAATGAAACCTCTCATTACAATGCTCCATGAAACTTGTCATCACAATGCTCCATGGCCCTTGTCTTCACAATGCTCCAGAATTCTTGTCATCACCATGTTCCATGACCATGTCATCACAATACTCCATGGCCCTTGTCATCACAATGCTCCATGGCCCTTGTCATCACAATGCTCCAGAATTCTTGTCATCAAAATGTTCCATGACCGTGTCATCACAATGCTCCAGAATTCTTGTCATCACAATGTTCCATGACCGTGTCATCACAATGTTCCAGAATTCTTGTCATCACAATGCTCCAGAATTCTTGTCATCACAATGTTCCATGACCATATCATCACAATGCTCCATGGTCCTTGTCATCACAATGCTCCAGAATTCTTTTCATCACAATGTTCCATGACCGTGTCATCACAATGCTCCAGAATTCTTGTCATCACAATGTTCCATGACCGTGTCATCACAATGCTCCAGAATTCTTGTCATCACAGTGTTCCATGACCGTGTCATCACAATGCTCCATGGCCCTTGTAATCACAATGCTCCAGAATTCTTGTCATCACAAGGTTCCATGACCGTGTCATCACAATGCTCCATAATTCTTGTCATCAAAATGTTCCATTACCGTGTCATCACAATGTTCCCTGACCATGTCATCACAATGCTCCAGAATTCTTGTCATCACAATGCTCCAGAATTCTTGTCATCACAATGTTCCATGACCGTGTCATCACAATGCTCCAGAATTCTTGTCATCACAATGTTCCATGACCGTGTCATCACAATGCTCCATAATTCTTGTCATCAAAATGTTCCATGACCGTGTCATCACAATGCTTCAGAATTCTTGTCATCACAATGTTCCATGACCGTGTCATCACAATGTTCCAGAATTCTTGTCATCACAATGCTCCAGATTGCTTGTCATCACAAAGTTCCATGACCGTGTCATCACAATGCACCATGGCCCTTGTCATCACAATGCTTCAGAATTCTTGTCATCACAAAGTTCCATGACTGTGTCATCAAAATGCACCATGGCCCTTGTCATCACAATGCTCCAGAATTCTTGTCATCACAATGTTCCATGATCGTGTCATCACAATGCTCCATAATTCTTGTCATCACAATGTTCCATGACCGTGTCATCACAATGCTACATGACACTGGTCATCACAGTTCTCCATGACCTTTGCCATCACAATGCTCTATATAGATTTTTATGACAATTCTAAATGACCACTTTAATCACTTTGCTTGCTGACCATTTTCATCACATTTCTCTATTGTCATTACAATTCCCCATGACCCCTTTCTTCACAATGCTCCATGATGCCTGTCATCACAATGCTCCATGGCTTTTGTTATCACAAAGCTCCAGGACCAGTTTCATCACAATACTCCATCCCCCTTGTCATCACGGTGCACAATGAAAAGTTACATTACAATGCTCCATGACACATGTCATCACAATGCTCCAGAATTCTTGTCATCACAATGTTCCATGACCATGTCATCACAATGCTCCATGGCCCTTGTCATCACAATGCTCCAGAATTCTTGTCATCACAATGTTCCATGACCGTGTCATCACAATGCTCCATGGCCCTTGTCATCACAATGCTCCAGAATTCTTGTCATCAAAATGTTCCATGACCGTGTCATCACAATGCTCCAGAATTCTTGTCATCACAATGTTCCATGACCGCGTCATCACAATGTTCCAGAATTCTTGTCATCACAATGCTCCAGAATTCTTGTCATCACAATGTTCCATGACCGTGTCATCACAATGCTCCATGGCCCTTGTCATCACAATGCTCCAGAATTCTTGTCATCACAATGTTCCATGACCGTGTCATCACAATGCTCCATAATTCTTGTCATCAAAATGTTCCATGACCGTGTCATCACAATGCTCCAGAATTCTTGTCATCACAATGTTCCATGACCGTGTCATCACAATGTTCCAGAATTCTTGTCATCACAATGCTCCAGAATTCTTGTCATCACAATGTTCCATGACCGTGTCATCACAATGCTCCAGAATTCTTGTCATCACAATGCTCCAGAATTCTTGTCATCACAATGTTCCATGACCGTGTCATCACAATGCTCCATAATTCTTGTCATCACAATGTTCCATGACCGTGTCATCACAATGCTCCAGAATTCTTGTCATCACAATGTTCCATGACCATGTCATCACAATGCTCCATGGCCCTTGTCATCACAATGCTCCAGAATTCTTGTCATCACAATGTTCCATGACCGTGTCATCACAATGCTCCATAATTCTTGTCATCACAATGTTCCATGACCGTGTCATCACAATGCTCCAGAATTCTTGTCATCACAATGTTCCATGACCATGTCATCACAATGCTCCATGGCCCTTGTCATCACAATGCTCCAGAATTCTTGTCATCACAATGTCCCATGACCGTGTCATCACAATGCTCCATAATTCTTGTCATCACAATGTTCCATGACCGTGTCAGCACAATGCTACATGACCCTGGTCATCACAGTTCTCCATGACCTTTGTCATCACAATGCTCTATATAGTTTTTCATGACAATTCTAAATGACCACTTTAATCACTTTGCTTGCTGACAATTTTCATCACATTTCTCTATTGTCATTACAATTCCCCATGTCCCCATTCTTCACAATGCTCCATGATGCCTGTCATCACAATGCGCAATGGCTTTTGTTATCACAATGCTCCAGGACCAGTTTCATCACAATACTCCATCCCCCTTGTCATCACGGTGCACAATGAAACCTCTCATTACAATGCTCCATGACACTTGTCATCACAATGCTCCATGGCCCTTGTCTTCACAATGCTCCAGAATTCTTGTCATCACCATGTTCCATGACCATGTCATCACAATTCTCCATGGCCCTTGTCATCACAATGCTCCATGGCCCTTGTCATCACAATGCTCCAGAATTCTTGTCATCACAATGTTCCATGACCGTGTCATCACAATGCTCCATGGCCCTTGTCGTCACAATGCTCCATAATTCTTGTCATCACAATGTTCCATGACCATGTCATCACAATGCACCATGACCCTTGTCACCACAATGGTCCAGAATTCTTGTCATCACAATGTTCGATGACCGTGTCATCACAATGCTCCATGGCCCTTGTCATCACAATGCTCCAGAATTCTTGTCATCACAATGTTCCATGACCGTGTCATCACAATGCTCCAGAATTCTTGTCATCACAATGTTCCATGACCGTGTCATCACAATGCTACATGACCCTGGTCATCACAGTTCTCCATGACCTTTGTCATCACAATGCTCTATATAGTTTTTCATGACAATTCTAAATGACCACTTTAATCATTTTGCTTGCTGACCATTTTCATCACATTTCTCTATTGTCATTACATTTCCCCCTGTCCCCATTCTTCACAATGCTCCATGATGCCTGTCATCACAATGCTCAATGGCTTTTGTTATCACAATGCTCCAGGACCAGTTTCATCACAATACTCCATCCCCCTTGTCATCACGGTGCACAATGAAACCTCTCATTACAATGCTCCATGAAACTTGTCATCACAATGCTCCATGGCCCTTGTCTTCACAATGCTCCAGAATTCTTGTCATCACCATGTTCCATGACCATGTCATCACAATACTCCATGGCCCTTGTCATCACAATGCTCCATGGCCCTTGTCATCACAATGCTCCAGAATTCTTGTCATCAAAATGTTCCATGACCGTGTCATCACAATGCTCCAGAATTCTTGTCATCACAAAGTTCCATGACCGTGTCATCACAATGTTCCAGAATTTTTGTCATCACAATGCTCCAGAATTCTTGTCATCACAATGTTCCATGACCATATCATCACAATGCTCCATGGTCCTTGTCATCACAATGCTCCAGAATTTTTTTCATCACAATGTTCCATGACCGTGTCATCACAATGCTCCAGAATTCTTGTCATCACAATGTTCCATGACCGTGTCATCACAATGCTCCAGAATTCTTGTCATCACAGTGTTCCATGACCGTGTCATCACAATGCTCCATGGCCCTTGTAATCACAATGCTCCAGAATTCTTGTCATCACAAGGTTCCATGACCGTGTCATCACAATGCTCCATAATTCTTGTCATCAAAATGTTCCATTACCGTGTCATCACAATGTTCCCTGACCATGTCATCACAATGCTCCAGAATTCTTGTCATCACAATGCTCCAGAATTCTTGTCATCACAATGTTCCATGACCGTGTCATCACAATGCTCCAGAATTCTTGTCATCACAATGTTCCATGACCGTGTCATCACAATGCTCCATAATTCTTGTCATCAAAATGTTCCATGACCGTGTCATCACAATGCTTCAGAATTCTTGTCATCACAAAGTTCCATGACTGTGTCATCAAAATGCACCATGGCCCTTGTCATCACAATGCTCCAGAATTCTTGTCATCACAATGTTCCATGACCGTGTCATCACAATGCTCCATGGCACTTGTCATCACAATGCTCCAGAATTCTTGTCATCACAATGTTCCATGACCGTGTCATCACAATGCTCCATGGCCCTTGTCATCACAATGCTCCAAAATTCTTGTCATCACAAAGTTCCATGACCGTGTCACCACAATTCACCATGGCCCTTGTCATCACAATGCTCCAAACTTCTTTTCATCACATTGTTCCATGATCGTGTCATCACAATGCTCCATGGACCTTGTCATCACAATGCTCCAGAATTCTTGTCATCACAATGTTCCATGACCGTGTCATCACAATGCTCCAGAATTCTTGTCATCACAATGTTCCATGACCGTGTCATCACAATGCTCCAGAATTCTTGTCATCACAATGTTCCATGACCGTGTCATCACAATGCTCCATGGCCCTTGTCATCACAATGCTGCAGAATTCTTGTCATCACAATGTTCCATGACCGTGTCATCACAATGCTCCATAATTTTTGTCATCACAATGTTCCATGACCGTGACATCACAATGCTACATGACCCTGGCCATCACAGTTCTCCATGACCTTTGTCATCACAATGCTCTATGTAGTTTTTCATGACAATTCTAAATGACCACTTTAATCACTTTGCTTGCTGACCATTTTCATCACATTTCTCTATTGTCATTACAATTTCCCATGACCCCTTTCTTCACAATGCTCCATGATGCCTGTCATCACAATGCTTAATGGCTTTTGTTATCACAATGCTCCAGGACCAGTTTCATCACAATACTCTATCCCCCTTGTCATCACGGTGCACAATGAAACCTCTCATTACAATGCTCCATGACACTTGTCATCACAATGCTCCATGGCCCTTGTCATCACAATGATCCAGATTGTTGTCATCACAAAGTTCCGTGACCATGTCATCACAATGCACCATGGCCCTTGTCATCACAATGCTCCAGAATTCTTTTCATCACAATGTTCCATGACCGTGTCATCACAATGCTCCATGGCCCTTGTCATCACAATGCTCCAGAATTCTGGTCATCACAATGTTCCATGACCGTGTCATCACAATGCTCCATGGCCCTTGTCATCACAATGCTCCAGAATTCTTGTCATCACAATGTTCCATGACCGTGTCATCACAATGCTCCATGGCCCTTTTCATCACAATGCTCCAGATTTCTTGTCATCACAATGTTCCATGACCGTGTCATCACAATGCTCCAGAATTCTTGTCATCACAATGTTCCATGACTGTGTCATCACAATTCTCCAGAATTCTTGTCATCACAGTGTTCCATGACCGTGTCATCACAATGCTCCATGGCCCTTGTAATCACAATGCTCCAGAATTCTTGTCATCACAAGTTTCCATGACCGTGTCATCACAATGCTCCATAATTCTTGTCATCAAAATGTTCCATGACCGTGTCATCACAATATTCCCTGACCATGTCATCACAATTCTTGAGAATTCTTGTCATCACAATGCTCCAGAATTCTTGTCATCACAATGTTCCATGACCGTGTCATCACAATGCTCCAGAATTCTTGTCATCACAATGCTCCAGAATTCTTGTCATCACAATGTTCCATGACCGTGTCATCACAATGCTCCATAATTCTTGTCATCACAATGTTCCATGACCGTGTCATCACAATGCTCCAGAATTCTTGTCATCACAATGTTCCATGACCATGTCATCACAATGCTCCATGGCCCTTGTCATCACAATGCTCCAGAATTCTTGTCATCACAATGTTCCATGACCGTGTCATCACAATGCTCCATAATTCTTGTCATCACAATGTTCCATGACCGTGTCATCACAATGCTCCAGAATTCTTGTCATCACAATGTTCCATGACCATGTCATCACAATGCTCCATGGCCCTTGTCATCACAATGCTCCAGAATTCTTGTCATCACAATGTTCCATGACCGTGTCATCACAATGCTCCATAATTCTTGTCATCACAATGTTCCATGACCGTGTCATCACAAGGCTACATGACCCTGGTCATCACAGTTCTCCATGACCTTTGTCATCACAATGCTCTATATAGTTTTTCATGACAATTCTAAATGACCACTTTAATCACTTTGCTTGCTGACAATTTTCATCACATTTCTCTATTGTCATTACAATTCCCCATGTCCCCATTCTTCACAATGCTCCATGATGCCTTTCATCACAATGCGCAATGGCTTTTGTTATCACAATGCTCCAGGACCAGTTTCATCACAATACTCCATCCCCCTTGTCATCACGGTGCACAATGAAACCTCTCATTACAATGCTCCATGACACTTGTCATCACAATGCTCCATGGCCCTTGTCTTCACAATGCTCCAGAATTCTTGTCATCACCATGTTCCATGACCATGTCATCACAATTCTCCATGGCCCTTGTCATCACAATGCTCCATGGCCCTTGTCATCACAATGCTCCAGAATTCTTGTCATCACAATATTCCATGACCGTGTCATCACAATGCTCCATGGCCCTTGTCATCACAATGCTCCATAATTCTTGTCATCACAATGTTCCATGATCGTGTCATCACAATGCTCCAGAATTCTTGTCATCACAATGTTCCATGACCATGTCATCACAATGCACCATGACCCTTGTCACCACAATGGTCCAGAATTCTTGTCATCACAATGTTCGATGACCGTGTCATCACAATGCTCCATGGCCCTTGTCATCACAATGCTCCAGAAATCTTGTCATCACAATGTTCCATGACCGTGTCATCACAATGCTCCAGAATTCTTGTCATCACAATGTTCCATGACCGTGTCATCACAATGCTCCATAATTCTTGTCATCCCAATGTTCCATGACCGTGTCATCACAATGCTACATGACCCTGGTCATCACAGTTCTCCATGACCATTGTCATCACAATGCTCTATATAGTTTTTCATGACAATTCTAAAAGACCACTTTAATCACTTTGCTTGCTGACAAATTTCATCACATTTCTCTATCGTCATTATAATTCCCCATGACCACTTTCTTCACAATGCTCCATGATGCCTGTCATCACAATGCTCAATGGCTTTTGTTATCACAATGCTCCAGGACCAGTTTCATCACAATACTCCATCCCCCTTGTCATCACGGTGCACAATGAAAAGTTTCATTACAATGCTCCATGACACATGTCATCACAATGCTCCAGAATTCTTGTCATCACAATATTCCATGACCGTGTCATCACAATGCTCCAGAATTCTTGTCATCACAATGCTTCAGAATTCTTCTCATTTGAATATTCCATGACCGTGTCATCACAATGCTCCATGGCCCTTGTCATCACAATGCTCCAGAATTCTTGTCATCACAATGTTCGATGACCATGTCATCACAATGCTCCATGGCCCTTGTCATCACAATGCTCCAGAATTCTTGTCATCACATTGTTCCATGACCGTGTCATCACAATGCTCCATGGCCCTTGTCATCACAATGCTCCAGAATTCTTGTCATCACAATGTTCCATGATCGTGTCATCACAATGCTCCATAATTCTTGTCATCACAATGTTCCATGACCGTGTCATCACAATGCTCCAGAATTCTTGTCATCACAATGTTCCATGACCGTGTCATCACAATGCTCCATGGCCCTTGTCATCACAATGCTCCAGAATTCTTGTCATCACCATGTTCCATGACCGTGTCATCACAATGCTCCATAATTCTTGTCATCAAAATGTTCCATGACCGTGTCATCACGATGCTCCAGAATTCTTGTCATCACAATGTTCCATGACCGTGTCATCACAATGTTCCAGAATTCTTGTCATCACAATGCTCCAGAATTCTTGTCATCACAATGTTCCATGACCGTGTCATCACAATGCTCCATGGCCCTTGTCATCACAATGCTCCAGAATTCTTGTCATCACAATGTTCCATGACCGTGTCATCACAATGCTCCATAATTCTTGTCATCAAAATGTTCCATGACCGTGTCATCACAATGCTCCAGAATTCTTGTCATCACAATGTTCCATGACCGTGTCATCACAATGTTCCAGAATTCTTGTCATCACAATGCTCCAGAATTCTTGTCATCACAATGTTCCATGACCGTGTCATCACAATGCTACATGACCCTGGTCATCACAGTTCTCCATGACCTTTGTCATCACAATGCTCTATATAGTTTTTCATGACAATTCTAAATGACCACTTTAATCATTTTGCTTGCTGACCATTTTCATCACATTTCTCTATTGTCATTACAATTCCCCATGTCCCCATTCTTCACAAAGCTCCATGATGCCTGTCATCACAATGCTCAATGGCTTTTGTTATCACAATGCTCCAGGACCAGTTTCATCACAATACTCCATCCCCCTTGTCATCACGGTGCACAATGAAACCTCTCATTACAATGCTCCATGAAACTTGTCATCACAATGCTCCATGGCCCTTGTCTTCACAATGCTCCAGAATTCTTGTCATCACCATGTTCCATGACCATGTCATCACAATACTCCATGGCCCTTGTCATCACAATGCTCCATGGCCCTTGTCATCACAATGCTCCAGAATTCTTGTCATCAAAATGTTCCATGACCGTGTCATCACAATGCTCCAGAATTCTTGTCATAACAATGTTCCATGACCGTGTCATCACAATGTTCCAGAATTCTTGTCATCACAATGCTCCAGAATTCTTGTCATCACAATGTTCCATGACCGTGTCATCACAATGCTCCAGAATTCTTGTCATCACAATGTTCCATGACCGTGTCATCACAATGCTCCAGAATTCTTGTCATCACAGTGTTCCATGACCGTGTCATCACAATGCTCCATGGCCCTTGTAATCACAATGCTCCAGAATTCTTGTCATCACAAGTTTCCATGACCGTGTCATCACAATGCTCCATAATTCTTGTCATCAAAATGTTCCATTACCGTGTCATCACAATGTTCCCTGACCATGTCATCACAATGCTCCAGAATTCTTGTCATCACAATGCTCCAAAATTCTTGTCATCACAATGTTCCATGACCGTGTCATCACAATGCTCCAGAATTCTTGTCATCACAATGTTCCATGACCGTGTCATCACAATGCTCCAGAATTCTTGTCATCACAATGTTCCATGACCGTGTCATCACAATGCTCCATGGCCCTGGTCATCACAATGCTCCAGATTGCTTGTCAACACAATGTTCCATGACCGTGTCATGACAATGCACCATGGCCCTTGTCATCACGATGCTCCAGAATTCTTGTCATCACAATGTTCCATGACCGTGTCATCACAATGCCCCATGGCCCTTGTCATCACAATGCTCCAGAATTCTTGTCATCACAATGTTCCATGACGTGTCATCACAATTCTCCATAATTCTTGTCATCACAATGTTCCATGACCGTGTCATCACAATGCTCCAGAATTCTTGTCATCACAATGTTCCATGACCGTGTCATCACAATGCTCCATAATTCTTGTCATCACAATGTTCCATGACCGTGTCATCACAATGCTACATGACCCTGGTCATCACAGTTCTCCATGACCTTTGTCATCACAATGCTCTATATAGTTTTTCATGACAATTCTAAATGACCATTTGAATCATTTTGCTTGCTGACCATTTTCATCACATTTCTCTATTGTCATTACAATTCCCCATGTCCCCATTCTTCACAATGCTCCATGATGCCTGTCATCACAATGCTCAATGGCTATTGTTATCACAATGCTCCAGGACCAGTTTCATCACAATACTCCATCCCCCTTGTCATCACGGTGCACAATGAAACCTCTCATTACAATGCTCCATGACACTTGTCATCACAATGCTCCATGGCCCTTGTCTTCACAATGCTCCAGAATTCTTGTCATCACCATGTTCCATGACCATGTCATCACAATTCTCCATGGCCCTTGTCATCACAATGCTCCATGGCCCTTGTCATCACAATGCTCCAGAATTCTTGTCATCACAATGTTCCATGACCGTGTCATCACAATGCTCCATGGCCCTTGTCATCACAATGCTCCAGAATTCTTGTCATCACAATGTTCCATGACCGTGTCATCACAATGCTCCATAATTCTTGTCATCACAATGTTCCATGACCGTGTCATCACAATGCTCCATAATTCTTGTCATCACAATGTTCCATGACCGTGTCATCCCAATGCTCCATAATTCTTGTCATCACAATGTTCCATGACCGTGTCATCACAATGCTCCATAATTCTTGTCATCACAATATTCCATGACCGTGTCATCACAATGCTCCATGGCCCTTGTCATCACAATGCTCCAGAATTCTTGTCATCACAATGTTCCATGACCGTGTCATCACAATGCTCCATGGCCCTTGTCATCACAATGCTCCAGAATTCTTGTCATCACAATGTTCCATGACCGTGTCATCACAATGCTCCATGGCCCTTGTCATCACAATGCACCAGATTTCTTGTCATCACAATGTTCCATGACCGTGTCATCACAATGCTCCAGAATTCTTGTCATCACAATGTTCCATGACCGTGTCATCACAATGCTCCATGGCCCTTGTCATCACAATGCTCCAGAATTCTTGTCATCACAATGTTCCATGACCGTGTCATCACAATGCTCCATAATTCTTGTCATCACAATGTTCCATGACCGTGTCATCACAATGCTACATGACCCTGGTCATCACAGTTCTCCATGACCTTTGTCATCACAATGCTCTATATAGTTTTTCATGACAATTCTAAATGACCACTTGAATCATTTTGCTTGCTGACCATTTTCATCACATTTCTCTATTGTCATTACAATTCCCCATGTCCCCATTCTTCACAATGCTCCATGATGCCTGTCATCACAGTGCTCAATGGCTTTTGTTATCACAATGCTCCAGGACCAGTTTCATCACAATACTCCATCCCCCTTGTCATCACGGTGCACAATGAAACCTCTCATTACAATGCTCCATGACACTTGTCATCACAATGCTCCATGGCCCTTGTCTTCACAATGCTCCAGAATTCTTGTCATCACCATGTTCCATGACCATGTCATCACAATTCTCCATGGCCCTTGTCATCACAATGCTCCATGGCCCTTGTCATCACAATGCTCCAGAATTCTTGTCATCACAATGTTCCATGACCGTGTCATCACAATGCTCCATGGCCCTTGTCATCACAATGCTCCATAAATCTTGTCATCACAATGCACCATGACCCTTGTCACCACAATGCTCCAGAATTCTTGTCATCACAATGTTCCATGACCATGTCATCACAATTCTCCATGGGCCTTGTCATCACAATGCTCCAGAATTCTTGTCACCACAATGTTCTATGACCGTGTCATCACAATGCTCCATGGCCCTTGTCATCACAATGCTCCAGAATTCTTGTCATCACAATGTTCCATGACCGTGTCATCACAACGCTCCATGGCACTTGTCATCACAATGCTCCAGAATACTTGTCATTACAATGTTCCATGACCGTGTCATCACAATGCTCCATGGCCCTTGTCATAACAATGCTCCAGAATTCTTGTCATCACAATGATCGATGATCATTTCATCAAAATGCTCCATGGCCCTTGTCATCACAATGCGCCAGAATTCTTGTCATCACCATGTTCCATGACCATGTCATCACAATTCTCCATGGCTCTTGTCATCACAATGCTCCAGAATTCTTGTCATCACAATGTTCCATGACCGTGTCATCACAATGTTCCATGACCGTGTCATCACAATGCTCCAGAATTCTTGTCATCACAATGTTCCATGACCGTGTCATCACAATGCTCCATGGCCCTTGTCATCACAATGCTCCAGAATTCTTGTCATCACAATATTCCATGACCGTGTCATCACAATGCTCCAGAATCCTTGTCATCACAATGTTCCATGACCGTGTCATCACAATGCTCCATAATTCTTGTCATCACAATATTCCATGACCGTGTCATCACAATGCTCCATGGCCCTTGTCATCACAATGCTCCAGAATTCTTGTCATCACAATGTTCCATGACCATGTCATCACAATTCTCCATGGCACATGAAATCACAATGCTCCAGAATTCTTGTCATCACAATGTTCCATGACCGTGTCATCACAATGCACCATGGCCCTTGTCATCAGAATGCTCCAGAATTCTTGTCATCACAATGTTCCATGACCGTGTCATCACAATGCTCCATGGTCCTTGTCATCACAATGCTCCAGAATTCTTGTCATCACAATGTTCCATGACCGTGTCATCACAATGCTCCATGGCCCTTTTCATCACAATGCTCCAGATTTCTTGTCATCACAATGTTCCATGACCGTGTCATCACAATGCTCCAGAATTCTGGTCATCACAATGTTCCATGACCGTGTCATCACAATGCTCCAGAATTCTTGTCATCACAGTGTTCCATGACCGTGTCATCACAATGCTCCATGGCCCTTGTAATCACAATGCTCCAGAATTCTTGTCTTCACAAGGTTCCATGACCGTGTCATCACAATGCTCCATAATTCTTGTCATCAAAATGTTCCATGACCGTGTCATCACAATATTCCCTGACCATGTCATCACAATGTTCCAGAATTCTTGTCATCACAATGCTCCAGAATTCTTGTCATCACAATATTCCATGACCGTGTCATCACAATGCTCCAGAATTCTTGTCATCACAATGCTCCAGAATTCTTGTCATCACAATGTTCCATGACCGTGTCATCACAATGCTCCATGGCCCTGGTCATCACAATGTCCAGATTGCTTGTCATCACAAAGTTCCATGACCGTGTCATGACAATGCACCATGGCCCTTGTCATCAAGATGCTCCAGAATTCTTGTCATCACAATGTTCCATGACCGTGTCATCACAATGCTCCAGAATTCTTGTCATCACAATGTTCCATGACCGTGTCATCACAATGCTCCATAATTCTTCTCATCACAATGTTCCATGACCGTGTCATCACAATGCTCCATAATTCTTGTCATCACAATATTCCATGACCGTGTCATCACAATGCTCCATGGCCCTTGTCATCACAATGCTCCAGAATCCTTGTCATCACAATGTTCCATGACCATGTCATCACAATTCCCCATGGCACTTGTAATCACAATGCTCCAGAATTCTTATCATCACAATCTTCCATGACCGTGTCATCACAATGCTCCATGGCCCTTGTCATCACAATGCTCCAGAATTCTTGTCATCACAATGTTCCATGACCGTGTCATCACAATGCTCCATAATTCTTGTCATCACAATGTTCCATGACCGTGTCATCACAATGATACATGACCCTGGTCATCACAGTTCTCCATGACCTTTGTCATCACAATGCTCTATATAGTTTTTCATGACAATTCTAAATGACCACTTTAATCATTTTGCTTGCTGACCATTTTCATCACATTTCTCTATTGTCATTACAATTCCCCATGTCCCCATTCTTCACAATGCTCCATGATGCCTGTCATCACAATGCTCAATGGCTTTTGTTATCACAATGCTCCAGGACCAGTTTCATCACAATACTCCATCCCCCTTGTCATCACGGTGCACAATGAAACCTCTCATTACAATGCTCCATGACACTTGTCATCACAATGCTCCATGGCCCTTGTCTTCACAATGCTCCAGAATTCTTGTCATCACAATGTTCCATGACCGTGTCATCACAATTCTCCATGGCCCTTGTCATCACAATGCTCCATAATTCTTGTCATCACAATGTTCCATGACCGTGTCATCACAATGCTCCAGAATTCTTGTCATCACAATGTTCCATGACCATGTCATCACAATGCACCATGACCCTTGTCACCACAATGCTCCAGAATTCTTGTCATCACAATGTTCCATGACCGTGTCATCACAATGCTACATGGCCCATGTCATCACAATGCTCCAGAATACTTGTCATCACAATGTTCCATGACCGTGTCATCACAATGCTCCAGAATTCTTGTCATCACAATGTTCCATGACCGTGTCATCACAATGCTCCATGGCCCTTGTCACCACAATGCTCCAGAATTCTTGTCATCACAATGTTCCATGACCGTGTCATCACAATGCTCCAGAATTCTTGTCATCACAATGTTCCATGACCGTGTCATCACAATGCTCCATAATTCTTGTCATCACAATATTCCATGACCGTGTCATCACAATTGTCCATGGCCCTTGTCATCACAATGCTCCAGAATTCTTGTCATCACAATGTTCCATGACCATGTCTTCACAATGCTCCATGGCCCTGGTCATCACAATGCTCCAGAATTCTTGTCATCACAATGTTCCATGACCGTGTCATCACAATGCTCCATGGCCCTTGTCATCACAATGCTCCAGAATTCTTGTCATCACAATGTTCCATGACCGTGTCATCAAAATGCTCCAAAATTCTTGTCATCACAATGTTCCATGACCGTGTCATCACAATGCTCCATAATTCTTGTCATCACAATGTTCCATGACCGTGTCATCACAATGCTCCATAATTCTTCTCATCACAATGTTCCATGACCGTGTCATCACAATGCTCCATAATTCTTGTCATCACAATATTCCATGACCGTGTCATCACAATGCTCCATGGCCCTTGTCATCACAATGCTCCAGAATCCTTGTCATCACAATGTTCCATGACCATGTCATCACAATTCCCCATGGCACTTGTAATCACAATGCTCCAGAATTCTTATCATCACAATCTTCCATGACCGTGTCATCACAATGCTCCATGGCCCTTGTCATCACAATGCTCCAGAATTCTTGTCATCACAATGTTCCATGACCGTGTCATCACAATGCTCCATGGCCCTGGTCATCACAATGCTCCAGATTGCTTGTCATCACAAAGTTCCATGAACGTGTCATCACAATGCACCATGGCCCTTGTCATCACAATGCTCCAGAATTCTTGTCATCACAATGTTCCATGACCATATCATCACAATGCTCCATGGTCCTTGTCATCACAATGCTCCAGAATTCTTTTCATCACAATGTTCCATGACCGTGTCATCACAATGCTCCATGGCCCTGGTCATCACAATGCTCCAGATTTCTTGTCATCACAATGTTCCATGACCGTGTCATCACAATGCTCCAGAATTCTTGTCATCACAATGTTCCATGACCGTGTCATCACAATGCTCCAGAATTCTTGTCATCACAGTGTTCCATGACCGTGTCATCACAATGCTCCATGGCCCTTGTAATCACAATGCTCCAGAATTCTTGTCATCACAAGGTTCCATGACCGTGTCATCACAATGCTCCATAATTCTTGTCATCAAAATGTTCCATTACCGTGTCATCACAATGTTCCCTGACCATGTCATCACAATGCTCCAGAATTCTTGTCATCACAATGCTCCAGAATTCTTGTCATCACAATGTTCCATGACCGTGTCATCACAATGCTCCAGAATTCTTGTCATCACAATGCTCGAGAATTCTTGTCATCACAATGTTCCATGACAGTGTCATCACAATGCTCCATGGCCCTGGTCATCACAATGCTCCAGATTGCTTGTCATCACAAAGTTCCATGACCGTGTCATGACAATGCACCATGGCCCTTGTCATCACGATGCTCCAGAATTCTTGTCATCACAATGTTCCATGACCGTGTCATCACAATGCCCCATGGCCCTTGTCATCACAATGCTCCAGAATTCTTGTCATCACAATGTTCCATGACGTGTCATCACAATGCTCCATAATTCTTGTCATCACAATGTTCCATGACCGTGTCATCACAATGCTCCAGAATTCTTGTCATCACAATGTTCCATGACCGTGTCATCACAATGCTCCATAATTCTTGTCATCACAATGTTCCATGACCGTGTCATCACAATGCTACATGACCCTGGTCATCACACTTCTCCATGACCTTTGTCATCACAATGCTTTATATAGTTTTTCATGACAATTCTAAATGACCACTTTAATCATTTTGCTTGCTGACCATTTTCATCACATTTCTCTATTGTCATTACAATTCCCCATGTCCCCATTCTTCACAATGCTCCATGATGCCTGTCATCACAATGCTCAATGGCTATTGTTATCACAATGCTCCAGGACCAGTTTCATCACAATACTCCATCCCCCTTGTCATCACGGTGCACAATGAAACCTCTCATTACAATGCTCCATGACACTTGTCATCACAATGCTCCATGGCCCTTGTCATCACAATGCACCAGATTTCTTTTCATTACAATGTTCCATGACCGTGTCATCACAATGCTCCAGAATTCTTGTCATCACAATGTTCCATGACCGTGTCATCACAATGCTCCAGAATTCTTGTCATCACAATGTTCCATGACCGTGTCATCACAATGCTCCATGGCCCTTGTCATCACAATGCTCCAGAATTCTTGTCATCACAATGTTCCATGACCGTGTCATCACAATGCTCCATAATTCTTGTCATCACAATGTTCCATGACCGTGTCATCACAATGCTACATGACCCTGGTCATCACAGTTCTCCATGACCTTTGTCATCACAATGCTCTATATAGTTTTTCATGACAATTCTAAATAACCACTTTAATCATTTTGCTTGCTGACCATTTTCATCACATTTCTCTTTTGTCATTACAATTCCCCATGTCCCCATTCTTCACAATGCTCCATGATGCCTGTCATCACAATGCTCAATGGCTTTTGTTATCACAATGCTCCAGGACCAGTTTCATCACAATACTCCATCCCCCTTGTCATCACGGTGCACAATGAAACCTCTCATTACAATGCTCCATGACACTTGTCATCACAATGCTCCATGGCCCTTGTTTTCACAATGCTCCAGAATTCTTGTCATCACCATGTTCCATGACCATGTCATCACAATTCTCCATGGCCCTTGTCATCACAATGCTCCATGGCCCTTGTCATCACAATGCTCCAGAATTCTTGTCATCACAATGTTCCATGACCGTGTCATCACAATGCTCCATGGCCCTTGTCATCACAATGCTCCATAATTCTTGTCATCACCATGCACCATGACCCTTGTCACCACAATGCTCCAGAATTCTTGTCATCACAATGTTCCATGACCATGTCATCACAATTCTCCATGGGCCTTGTCATCACAATGCTCCAGAATTCTTGTCATCACAATGTTCTTTGACCGTGTCATCACAATGCTCCATGGCCCTTGTCATCACAATGCTCCAGAATTCTTGTCATCACAATGTTCCCTGACCGTGTCATCACAACGCTCCATGGCACTTGTCATCACAATGCTCCAGAATACTTGTCATTACAATGTTCCATGACCGTGTCATCACAATGCTCCATGGCCCTTGTCATAACAATGCTCCAGAATTCTTGTCATCACAATGATCGATGATCATGTCATCACAATGCTCCATGGCCCTTGTCATCACAATGCGCCAGAATTCTTGTCATCACCATGTTCCATGACCATGTCATCACAATTCTCCATGGCTCTTGTCATCACAATGCTCCAGAATTCTTGTCATCACAATGTTCCATGACCGTGTCATCACAATGCTCCATGGCCCTTGTCATCACAATGCTCCAGAATTCTTGTCATCACAATGTTCCATGACCGTGTCATCACAATGCTCCATAATTCTTGTCATCACAATGTTCCATGACCGTGTCATCACAATGCTCCATAATTCTTGTCATCACAATGTTCCATGACCGTGTCATCACAATGCTCCAGAATTCTTGTCATCACAATGTTCCATGACCGTGTCATCACAATGCTCCATGGCCCTTGTCATCACAATGCTCCAGAATTCTTGTCATCACAATATTCCATGACCGTGTCATCACAATGCTCCAGAATTCTTGTCATCACAATGTTCCATGACCGTGTCATCACAATGCTCCATAATTCTTGTCATCACAATATTCCATGACCGTGTCATCACAATGCTCCATGGCCCTTGTCATCACAATGCTCCAGAATTCTTGTCATCACAATGTTCCATGACCATGTCATCACAATTCTCCATGGCACTTGAAATCACAATGCTCCAGAATTCTTGTCATCACAATGTTCCATGACCGTGTCATCACAATGCTCCATGGCCCTTGTCATCACAATGCTCCAGAATTCTTGTCATCACAATGTTCCATGACCGTGTCATCACAATGCTCCATGGCCCTGGTCATCACAATGCTCCAGATTGCTTGTCATCACAAAGTTCCATGACCGTGTCATCACAATGCACCATTGCCCTTGTCATCAGAATGCTCCAGAATTCTTGTCATCACAATGTTCCATGACCGTGTCATCACAATGCTCCATGGTCCTTGTCATCACAATGCTCCAGAATTCTTGTCATCACAATGTTCCATGACCGTGTCATCACAATGCTCCATGGCCCTTTTCATCACAATGCTCCAGATTTCTTGTCATCACAATGTTCCATGACCGTGTCATCACAATGCTCCAGAATTCTTGTCATCACAATGTTCCATTACCGTGTCATCACAATGCTCCAGAATTCTTGTCATCACAGTGTTCCATGACCGTGTCATCACAATGCTCCATGGCCCTTGTAATCACAATGCTCCAGAATTCTTGTCATCACAAGGTTCCATGACCGTGTCATCACAATGCTCCATAATTCTTGTCATCAAAATGTTCCATGACCGTGTCATCACAATATTCCCTGACCATGTCATCACAATGTTCCAGAATTCTTGTCATCACAATGCTCCAGAATTCTTGTCATCACAATATTCCATGACCGTGTCATCACAATGCTCCAGAATTCTTGTCATCACAATGCTCCAGAATTCTTGTCATCACAATGTTCCATGACCGTGTCATCACAATGCTCCATGGCCCTGGTCATCACAATGTCCAGATTGCTTGTCATCACAAAGTTCCATGACCGTGTCATGACAATGCACCATGGCCCTTGTCATCAAGATGCTCCAGAATTCTTGTCATCACAATGTTCCATGACCGTGTCATCACAATGCTCCATAATTCTTGTCATCACAATGTTCCATGACCGTGTCATCACAATGCTCCAGAATTCTTGTCATCACAATGTTCCATGACCATGTCACAACAATGCTCCATGGCCCTTGTCATCACAATGCTCCAGAATTCTTGTCATCACAATGTTCCATGACCGTGTCATCACAATGCTCCATAATTCTTGTCATCACAATGTTCCATGACCGTGTCATCACAATGCTACATGACCCTGGTCATCACAGTTCTCCATGACCTTTGTCATCACAATGCTCTATATAGTTTTTCATGACAATTCTAAATGACCACTTTAATCATTTTGCTTGCTGACCATTTTCATCACATTTCTCTATTGTCATTACAATTCCCCATGTCCCCATTCTTCAGAATGCTCCATGATGCCTGTCATCACAATGCTCAATGGCTTTTGTTATCACAATGCTCCAGGACCAGTTTCATCACAATACTCCATCCCCCTTGTCATCACGGTGCACAATGAAACCTCTCATTACAATGCTCCATGACACTTGTCATCACAATGCTCCATGGCCCTTGTCTTCACAATGCTCCAGAATTCTTGTCATCACCATGTTCCATGACCATGTCATCACAATTCTCCATAGCCCTTGTCATCACAATGCTCCATGGCCCTTGTCATCACAATGCTCCAGAATTCTTGTCATCACAATGTTCCATGACCGTGTCATCACAATTCTCCATGGCCCTTGTCATCACAATGCTCCATAATTCTTGTCATCACAATGTTCCATGACCGTGTCATCACAATGCTCCAGAATTCTTGTCATCACAATGTTCCATGACCATGTCATCACAATGCACCATGACCCTTGTCACCACAATGCTCCAGAATTCTTGTCATCACAATGTTCCATGACCGTGTCATCACAATGCTACATGGCCCTTGTCATCACAATGCTCCAGAATACTTGTCATCACAATGTTCCATGACCGTGTCATCACAATGCTCCAGAATTCTTGTCATCACAATGTTCCATGACCGTGTCATCACAATGCTCCATGGCCCTTGTCATCACAATGCTCCAGAATTCTTGTCATCACAATGCTCCATGGCCCTTGTCATCACAATGCTCCAGAATTCTTGTCATCACAATGTTCCATGACCATGTCTTCACAATGCTCCATGGCCCTGGTCATCACAATGCTCCAGAATTCTTGTCATCACAATGTTCCATGACCGTGTCATCACAATGCTCCATGGCCCTTGTCATCACAATGCTCCAGAATTCTTGTCATCACAATGTTCCATGACCGTGTCATCACAATGCTCCATGGCCCTTGTCATCACAATGCTCCATAATTCTTGTCATCACAATGCACCATGACCCTTGTCACCACAATGCTCCAGAATTCTTGTCATCACAATGTTCCATGACCATGTCATCAAAATTCTCCATGGGCCTTGTCATCAAAATGCTCCAGAATTCTTGTCATCACAATGTTCTATGACCGTGTCATCACAATGCTCCATGGCCCTTGTCATCACAATGCTCCAGAATTCTTGTCATCACAATGTTCCATGACCGTGTCATCACAACGCTCCATGGCACTTGTCATAACAATGCTCCAGAATTCTTGTCATCACAATGATCGATGATCATGTCATCACAATACTCCATGGCCCTTGTCATCACAATGCGCCAGAATACTTGTCATCACCATGTTCCATGACCATGTCATCACAATTCTCCATGGCTCTTGTCATCACAATGCTCCAGAATTCTTGTCATCACAATGTTCCATGACCGTGTCATCACAATGCTCCATGGCCCTTGTCATCACAATGCTCCAGAATTGTTTTCATCACAATGTTCCATGACCGTGTCATCACAATGCTCCATAATTCTTGTCATCACAATGTTCCATGACCGTGTCATCACAATGCTCCATAATTCTTGTCATCACAATGTTCCATGACCGTGTCATCACAATGCTCCAGAATTCTTGTCATCACAATGTTCCATGTCCGTGTCATCACAATGCTCCATGGCCCTTGTCATCACAATGCTCCAGAATTCTTGTCATCACAATATTCCATGACCGTGTCATCACAATGCTCCAGAATTCTTGTCATCACAATGTTCCATGACCGTGTCATCACAATGCTCCATAATTCTTGTCATCACAATATTCCATGACCGTGTCATCACAATGCTCCATGGCCCTTGTCATCACAATGCTCCAGAATTCTTGTCATCACAATGTTCCATGACCATGTCATCACAATTCTCCATGGCACTTGAAATCACAATGCTCCAGAATTCTTGTCATCACAATGTTCCATGACCGGGTCATCACAATGCTCCATGGCCCTTGTCATCACAATGCTCCAGAATTCTTGTCATCACAATGTTCCATGACCGTGTCATCACAATGCTCCATGGCCCTGGTCATCACAATGCTCCAGATTGCTTGTCATCACAAAGTTCCATGACCGTGTCATCACAATGCACCATGGCCCTTGTCATCACAATGCTCCAGAATTCTTGTCATCACAATGTTCCATGACCGTGTCATCACAATGCTCCATGGCCCTTGTCATCACAATGCTCCAGAATTCTTGTCATCACAATGTTCCATGACCGTGTCATCACAATGCTCCATGGCCCTTGTCATCACAATTCTCCATAATTCTTGTCATCACAATGTTCCATGACCGTGTCATCACAATGCTCCAGAATTCTTGTCATCACAATGTTCCATGACCATGTCATCACAATGCACCATGGCCCTTGTCACCACAATGCTCCAGAATTCTTGTCATCACAATGTTCCATGACCGTGTCATCACAATGCTCCATGGCCCTTGTCATCACAATGCTCCAGAATTCTTGTCATCACAATGTTCCATGACCGTGTCATCAAAATGCTCCATAATTCTTTTCATCACAAAGTTCCATGACCGTGTCATCACAATGCTCCATAATTCTTGTCATCACAATGTTCCATGACGGTGTCATCACAATGCTCCATGGCCCTTGTCATCACAATGCTCCAGAATTCTTGTCATCACAATGTTCCATGACCATGTCATCACAATTCTCCATGGCCCTTGTCATCACAATGCTCCAGAATTCTTGTCATCACAATGTTCCATGACCGTGTCATCACAATGCTCCATGGCCCTTGTCATCACAATGCTCCAGAATTCTTGTCATCACAATGTTCCATTACCGTGTCATCACAATGCTCCATGGCCCTTGTCATCACAATGCTCCAGAATTCTTGTCATCACAATGTTCCATGACCGTGTCATCACAATGCTCCATGGCCCTTGTCATCACAATTCTCCAGATTTCTTGTCATCACAATGTTCCATGACCGTGTCATCACAATGCTCCATAATTCTTGTCATCAAAATGTTCCATGACAGTGTCATCACAATGCTCCAGAATTCTTGTCATCACAATGTTCCATGACCGTGTCATCACAATGCTCCAGAATTCTTTTCATCACAATGTTCCAGAATTCTTGTCATCACAATGTTCCATGACCGTGTCATCACAATGCTCCATGGCCCTGGTCATCACAATGCTCCAGATTGCTTGTCATCACAAAGTTCCATGACCGTGTTATCACAATGCACCATGGCCCTTGTCATCACGATGCTCCAGAATTCTTGTCATCACAATGACCATGACCGTGTCATCACAATGCTCCATGGCCCTTGTCATCACAATGCTCCATAATTCTTGTCATCACAATGTTCCATGACCGTGTCATCACAATGCTACATGACCCTGGTCATCACAGTTCTCCATGACCTTGGTCATCACAATGCTCTATATAGTTTTTCATGACAATTCTAAATGACCACTTTAATCATTTTGCTTGCTGACCATTTTCATCACATTTCTCTATTGTCATTACAATTCCCCATGTCCCCATTCTTCACAATGCTCCATGATGCCTGTCATCACAATGCTCAATGGCTTTTGTTATCACAATGCTCCAGGACCAGTTTCATCACAATACTCCATCCCCCTTGTCATCACGGTGCACAATGAAACCTCTCATTACAATGCTCCATGACACTTGTCATCACAATGCTCCATGGCCCTTGTCACCACAATGCTCCAGAATTCTTGTCATCACAATGTTCCATGACCGTGTCATCACAATGCTCCATGGCCCTAGTCATCACAATGCTCCAGAATTCTTGTCATCACAATGTTCCATGACCGTGTCATCAAAATGCTCCATAATTCTTTTCATCACAAAGTTCCATGACCGTGTCATCACAATGCTCCATAATTCTTGTCATCACAATGTTCCATGACGGTGTCATCACAATGCTCCATGGCCCTTGTCATCACAATGCTCCAAACTTCTTGTCATCACAATGTTCCATGACCGTGTCATCACAATGCTCCATGGCCCTTGTCATCACAATGCTCCAGAATTCTTGTCATCACAATGTTCCATGACCGTGTCATCACAATGCTCCATGGCCCTTGTCATCACAATGCTCCAGATTTCTTGTCATCACAATGTTCCATGACCGTGTCATCACAATGCTCCATAATTCTTGTCATCAAAATGTTCCATGACAGTGTCATCACAATGCTCCAGAATTCTTGTCATCACAATGTTCCATGACCGTGTCATCACAATGCTCCAGAATTCTTTTCATCACAATGTTCAAGAATTCTTGTCATCACAATGTTCCATGACCGTGTCATCACAATGCTCCATGGCCCTGGTCATCACAATGCTCCAGATTGCTTGTCATCACAAAGTTCCATGACCGTGTCATCACAATGCTCCATGGCCCTTGTCATCACAATGCTCCAGAATTCTTGTCATCACAATGTTCCATGAACGTGTCATCACAATGCTCCATAATTCTTGTCATCACAATGTTCCATGACCGTGTCATCACAATGCACCATGGCCCTTGTCACCACAATGCTCCAGAATTCTTGTCATCACAATATTCCATGACCGTGTCATCACAATGCTCCATGGCCCTTGTCATCACAATGCTCCAGAATTCTTGTCATCACAATGTTCCATGACCGTGTCATCACAATGCTCCATAATTCTTGTCATCACAAAGTTCCATGACCGTGTCATGACAATGCACCATGGCCCTTGTCATCATAATGCTCCAGAATTCTTGTCATCACAATGTTCCACGACTGTGTCATCACAATGCTCCATGGCCCTTGTCATCACAATGCTCCAGAATTCTTGTCATCACAATGTTCCATGACCGTGTCATCACAATGCTCCATGGCCCTTGCCATCACAATGCTCCAGAATCCTTGTCATCACAATGTGCCATGACCGTATCATCACAATGCTCCATGGCCCTTGTCATCACAATGCACCAGATTTCTTGTCATCAAAATGTTCCATGACCGTGTCATCACAATGCTCCAGAATTCTTGTCATCACAATGTTCCATGACCGTGTCATCACAATGCTCCAGAATTCTTCTCATCACAATGTTCCATGACCGTGACATCACAATGCTCCATGGCCCTTGTCATCACAATGCTCCAGAATTCTTGTCATCACAATGTTCCATGACCGTGTCATCACAATGCTCCATAATTCTTGTCATCACAATGTTCCATGACCGTGTCATCACAATGCTACATGACCCTAGTCATCACAGTTCTCCATGACCTTTGTCATCACAATGCTCTATATAGTTTTACATGACAATTCTAAATGACCACTTTAATCATTTTGCTTGCTGACCATTTTCATCATATTTCTCTATTGTCATTACAATTCCCCATGTCCCCATTCTTCACAATGCTCCATGATGCCTGTCATCACAATGCTCAATGGCTTTTGTTATCACAATGCTCCAGGACCAGTTTCATCACAATACTCCATCCCCCTTGTCATCACGGTGCACAATGAAACCTCTCATTACAATGCTCCATGACACTTGTCATCACAATGCTCCATGGCCCTTGTCTTCACAATGCTCCAGAATTCTTGTCATCACCATGTTACATGACCATGTCATCACAATACTCCATGGCCCTTGTCATCACAATGCTCCATGGCCCTTGTCATCACAATGCTCCAGAAATCTGGTCATCACAATGTTCCATGACCGTGTCATCACAATGCTCCATGGCCCTTGTCATCACAATGCTCCAGAATTCTGGTCATCACAATGTTCCATGACCGTGTCATCACAATGCTCCATAATTCTTGTCATCACAATGTTCCATGCCCGTGTCATCACAATGCTACATGACCCTGGTCATCACAGTTCTCCATGACCTTTGTCATCACAATGCTCTATATAGTTTTTCATGACAATTCTAAAAGACCACTTTAATCACTTTGCTTGCTGACAATTTTCATCACATTTCTCTATCGTCATTATAATTCCCCATGACCACTTTCTTCACAATGCTCCAGAATTCTTGTCATCACAATGTTCCATGACCGTGTCATCACAATGCTCCATGGCCCTTGTCATCACAATGCTCCAGAATTCTTGTCATCACAATGTTCCATGACCGTGGCATCACAATGCTCCATGGCCCTTGTCATCACAATGCTTCAGAATTCTTGTCATTTGAATATTCATTGACCGTGTCTTCACAATGCTTCATGGCCCTTGTCATCACAATGCTCCAGAATTCTTGTCATCACAATGTTCGATGACCATGTCATCACAATGCTCCATGGCCCTTGTCATCACAATGCTCCAGAATTCTTGTCATCACATTGTTCCATGATCGTGTCATCACAATGCTCCATAATTCTTGTCATCACAATGTTCCATGACCGTGTCATCACAATGCTACATGTCTCTGGTCATCACAGTTCTCCATGACCTTTGCCATCACAATGCTCTATATAGATTTTCATGACAATTCTAAATGACCACTTTAATCACTTTGCTTGCTGACCATTTTCATCACATTTCTCTATTGTCATTAAAATTTCCCATGACCCCTTTCCTCACAATGCTCCATGATGCCTGTCATCACAATGCTCAATTGCTTTTGTTATCACAAAGCTCCAGGACCAGTTTCATCACAATACTCCATCCCACTTGTCATCACGGTGCACAATGAAAAGTTACATTACAATGCTCCATGACACTTGTCATCACAAAGCTCCATGGCCCTTGTCATCACAATGCTCCAGAATTCTTGTCATCACAATGTTCCATGACCATGTCATCACAATGCTCCATGGCCCTTGTCATCACAATGCTCCAGAATTCTTGTCATCACAATGTTCCATGACCGTGTCATCACAATGCTCCAGAATTCTTGTCATCACAATGCTCCAGAATTCTTGTCATCACAATGTTCCATGACCGTGTCATCACAATACTCCATGGCCCTGGTCATCACAATGCTCCAGATTGCTTGTCATCACAAAGTTCCATGACCGTGTCATCACAATGCACCATGGCCCTTGTCATCACAATGCTCCAGAATTCTTGTCATCACAATGTTCCATGACCGTGTCATCACAATGCTCCATGGCCCTTGTCATCACAATGCTCCAGAATTCTTGTCATCACAATGTTCCATGACCGTGTCATCACAATGCTCCATGGCCCTTGTCATCACAATGCTCCAGATTTCTTGTCATCACAATGTTCCATGATCGTGTCATCACAATGCTCCATAATACTTGTCATGAAAATGTTCCATGACCGTGTCATCATAATGCTCCAGAATTCTTGTCATCACAATGTTCCATGACCGTGTCATCACAATGCTCCAGAATTCTTGTCATCACAATGCTCCAGAATTCTTGTCATCACAATGTTCCATGACCGTGTCTTCACAATGCTCCATTGCCCTGGTCATCACAATGCTCCAGATTGCCTGTCATCACAAAGTTCCATGACCATGTCATCACAATGCACCATGGCCCTTGTCATCACAATGCTCCAGAATTCTTCTCATCACAATGTTCCATGACCGTGTCATCACAATGCTCCATGGCCCTTGTCATCACAATGCTCCAGAATTCTTGTCATCACAAAGTTCCATGACCGTGTCATCACAATGCACCATGGCCCTTGTCATCACAATGCTCCAAACTTCTTGTCATCACAATGTTCCATGACCGTGTCATCACAATGCTCCATGGCCCTTGTCATCACAATGCTCCAGAATTCTTGTCATCACAATGTTCCATGACCGTGTCATCACAATGCTCCATGGCCCTTTTCATCACAATGCTCCAGATTTCTTTTCATCACAATGTTCCATAACCGTGTCATCACAATGCTCCATGGCCCTTTTCATCACAATGCTCCAGATTGCTTGTCATCACAAAGTTCCATGACCGTGTCATCACAATGCACCATGGCCTTTGTCATCACCATGCTCCAGATTTCTTGTCATCACAATGTTCCATGACCGTGTCATCACAATGCTCCATGGCCCTTTTCATCACAATGCTCCAGATTGTTTGTCATCACATAGTTCCATGACCGTGTCATCACAATGCTCCATGGCCTTTGTCATCACAATGCTCCAGAATTCTTGTCATCACAAGGTTCCATGACCGTGTCATCACAATGCTCCATAATTCTTGTCATCAAAATGTTCCATGACCGTTTCATCACAATGCTCCAGAATTCTTGTCATCACAATGTTCCCTGACCATGTCATCACAATTCTCCAGAATTCTTGTCATCACAATGCTCCAGAATTCTTGTCATCACAATGTTCCATGACCGTGTCATCACAATGCTCCAGAATTCTTGTCATCACAATGCTCCAGAATTATTGTCATCACAATGTTCCATGACCGTGTCATCACAATGCTCCATGGCCCTGGTCATCACAATGCTCCAGATTGCTTGTCATCACAAAGTTCCATGACCGTGTCATGACAATGCACCATGGCCCTTGTCATCACGATGCTCCAGAATTCTTGTCATCACAATGTTCCATGACCGTGTCATCACAATGCTCCATGGCCTTTGTCATCACAATGCTCCAGAATTCTTGTCATCACAAGGTTCCATGACCGTGTCATCACAATGCTCCATAATTCTTGTCATCAAAATGTTCCATGACCGTGTCATCACAATGCTCCATGGCACTTTTCATCACAATGCTCCAGAATTCTTGTCATCACAAAGTTCCATGACTGTGTCATCAAAATGCACCATGGCCCTTGTCATAACAATGCTCCAGAATTCTTGTCATCACAATGTTCCATGACCGTGTCATCACAATGCTCCATGGCCCTTGTCATCACAATGCTCCAGATTGCTTGTCATCACATAGTTCCATGACTGTGTCATCACAATGCTCCATGGCCCTTGTCATCACAATGCTCCAGAATTCTTGTCATCACAAGGTTCCATGACCGTGTCATCACAATGCTCCATAATTCTTGTCATCAAAATGTTCCATGACCGTTTCATCACAATGCTCCAGAATTTTTGTCATCACAATGTTCCCTGACCATGTCATCACAATGCTCCAGAATTCTTGTCATCACAATGCTCCAGAATTCTTGTCATCACAATGTTCCATGGCCGTGTCATCACAATGCTCCAGAATTCTTGTCATCACAATGCTCCAGAATTATTGTCATCACAATGTTCCATGACCGTGTCATCACAATGCTCCATGGCCCTGGTCATCACAATGCTCCAGATTGCTTGTCATCACAAAGTTCCATGACCGTGTCATGACAATGCACCATGGCCCTTGTCATCACGATGCTCCAGAATTCTTGTCATCACAATGTTCCATGACCGTGTCATCACAATGCTCCATGGCCCTTGTCATCACAATGCTCCATAATTCTTGTCATCACAATGTTCCATGACCGTGTCATCACAATGCTCCATAATTCTTGTCATCACAATGTTCCATGACCGTGTCATCACAATGCTCCATGGCACTTTTCATCACAATGCTCCAGAATTCTTGTCATCACAAAGTTCCATGACTGTGTCATCAAAATGCACCATGGCCCTTGTCATCACAATGCTCCAGAATTCTTGTCATCACAATGTTCCATGACCGTGTCATCACAATGCTCCATGGCCCTTGTCATCACAATGCTCCAGAATTCTTGTCAACACAATGTTCCATGACCGTGTCATCACAATGCTCCATGGCCCTTGTCATCACAATGCTCCAGATTTCTTGTCATCACAATGTTCCATGACCGTGTCATCACAATGCTCCATAATTCTTGTCATCAAAATGTTCCATGACCGTGTCATCACAATGCTCCAGAATTCTTGTCATCACAATGTTCCATGACCGTGTCATCACAATGCTCCAGAATTCTTTTCATCACAATGCTCCAGAATTCTTGTCATCACAATGTTCCATGACCGTGTCATCACAATGCTCCATGGCCCTGGTCATCACAATGCTCCATATTGCTTGTCATCACAAAGTTCCATGACCGTGTTATCACAATGCACCATGGCCCTTGTCATCAAAATGCTCCAGAATTCTTGTCATCACAATGTTCCATGACCGTGTCATCACAATGCTCCATGGCCCTTGTCATCACAATGCTCCAGAATTCTTGTCATCACAATGTTCCATGACCGTGTCATCACAATGCTCCATGGCCCTGGTCATCCCAATGCTCCAGATGGCTTGTCATCACAAAGTTCCATGACCGTGTCATCACAATGCACCATGGCCCTTGTCATCACAATGCTCCCGAATGCATGTCATCACAATGTTCCATGACCGTGTCATCACAATGCTCCATGGTCCTTGTCATCACAATGCTCCAGAATCCTTGTCATCACAATGTTCCATGACCGTGTCATCACAATGCTCCATGGCCCTGGTCATCACAATGCTCCAGATTGCTTGTCTTCACAAAGTTCCATGACCGTGTTATCACAATGCACCATGGCCCTTTTCATCACAATGCTCCAGAATTCTTGTCATCACAATGCTCCATGGTCCTTGTCATCACAATGCTCCAGAATTCTTGTCATCACAGTGTTCCATGACCGTGTCATCACAATGCTCCATGGCCCTTGTCATCACAATGCTCCAGAATTCTTGTCATCACAAGGTTCCATGACCGTGTCATCACAATGCTCCATAATTCTTGTCATCAAAATGTTCCATGACCGTGTCATCACAATGCTCCAGAATTCTTGTCATCACAATGTTCCCTGACCATGTCATCACAATGCTCCAGAATTCTTGTCATCACAATGCTCCAGAATTCTTGTCATCACAATGTTCCATGACCGTGTCATCACAATGCTCCAGAATTCTTGTCATCACAATGCTCCAGAATTCTTGTCATCACAATGTTCCATGACCGTGTCATCACAATGCTCCATAATTCTTGTCATCACAATGTTCCATGACCGTGTCATCACAATGCTCCTTGGCCCTTTTCATCACAATTCTCCAGAATTCTTGTCATCACAAAGTTCCATGACTGTGTCATCAAAATGCACCATGGCCCTTGTCATCACAATGCTCCAGAATTCCTGTCATCACAATGTTCCATGACCGTGTCATCACAATGCTCCATGGCCCTTCTCATCACAATGCTCCAGAATTCTTGTCATCACAATGTTCCATGACCGTGTCATCACAATGCTCCATGGCCCTTGTCATCACAATGCTCCAGAATTCTTGTCATCACAATGTTCCATGACCGTGTCATCACAATGCTCCATAATTCTTGTCATCACAATGTTCCATGACCGTGTCATCACAATGCTACATGACCCTGGTTATGACAGTTCTCCATGACCTTGGTCATCACAATGCTCTATATAGTTTTTCATGACAATTCTAAATGACCACTTTAATCATTTTGCTTGCTGACCATTTTCATCACATTTCTCTATTGTCATTACAATTCCCCATGTCCCCATTCTTCACAATGCTCCATGATGCCTGTCATCACAATGCTCAATGGCTTTTGTTATCACAATGCTCCAGGACCAGTTTCATCACAATACTCCATCCCCCTTGTCATCACGGTGCACAATGAAACCTCTCATTACAATGCTCCATGACACTTGTCATCACAATGCTCCATGGCCCTTGTCACCACAATGCTCCAGAATTCTTGTCATCACAATGTTCCATGACCGTGTCATCACAATGCTCCATGGCCCTAGTCATCACAATGCTCCAGAATTCTTGTCATCACAATGTTCCATGACCGTGTCATCAAAATGCTCCATAATTCTTTTCATCACAAAGTTCCATGACCGTGTCATCACAATGCTCCATAATTCTTGTCATCACAATGTTCCATGACGGTGTCATCACAATGCTCCATGGCCCTTGTCATCACAATGCTCCAAACTTCTTGTCATCACAATGTTCCATGACCGTGTCATCACAATGCTCCATGGCCCTTGTCATCACAATGCTCCAGAATTCTTGTCATCACAATGTTCCATGACCGTGTCATCACAATGCTCCATGGCCCTTGTCATCACAATGCTCCAGATTTCTTGTCATCACAATGTTCCATGACCGTGTCATCACAATGCTCCATAATTCTTGTCATCAAAATGTTCCATGACAGTGTCATCACAATGCTCCAGAATTCTTGTCATCACAATGTTCCATGACCGTGTCATCACAATGCTCCAGAATTCTTTTCATCACAATGTTCCAGAATTCTTGTCATCACAATGTTCCATGACCGTGTCATCACAATGCTCCATGGCCCTGGTCATCACAATGCTCCAGATTGCTTGTCATCACAAAGTTCCATGACCGTGTCATCACAATGCTCCATGGCCCTTGTCATCACAATGCTCCAGAATTCTTGTCATCACAATGTTCCATGACCGTGTCATCACAATGCTCCATAATTCTTGTCATCACAATGTTCCATGACCGTGTCATCACAATGCACCATGGCCCTTGTCACCACAATGCTCCAGAATTCTTGTCATCACAATATTCCATGACCGTGTCATCACAATGCTCCATGGCCCTTGTCATCACAATGCTCCAGAATTCTTGTCATCACAATGTTCCATGACCGTGTCATCACAATGCTCCATAATTCTTGTCATCACAAAGTTCCATGACCGTGTCATGACAATGCACCATGGCCCTTGTCATCACAATGCTCCAGAATTCTTGTCATCACAATGTTCCACGACTGTGTCATCACAATGCTCCATGGCCCTTGTCATCACAATGCTCCAGAATTCTTGTCATCACAATGTTCCATGACCGTGTCATCACAATGCTCCATGGCCCTTGCCATCACAATGCTCCAGAATCCTTGTCATCACAATGTGCCATGACCGTATCATCACAATGCTCCATGGCCCTTGTCATCACAATGCACCAGATTTCTTGTCATCAAAATGTTCCATGACCGTGTCATCACAATGCTCCAGAATTCTTGTCATCACAATGTTCCATGACCGTGTCATCACAATGCTCCAGAATTCTTCTCATCACAATGTTCCATGACCGTGACATCACAATGCTCCATGGCCCTTGTCATCACAATGCTCCAGAATTCTTGTCATCACAATGTTCCATGACCGTGTCATCACAATGCTCCATAATTCTTGTCATCACAATGTTCCATGACCGTGTCATCACAATGCTACATTACCCTAGTCATCACAGTTCTCCATGACCTTTGTCATCTCAATGCTCTATATAGTTTTACATGACAATTCTAAATGACCACTTTAATCATTTTGCTTGCTGACCATTTTCATCATATTTCTCTATTGTCATTACAATTTCCCATGTCCCCATTCTTCACAATGCTCCATGATGCCTGTCATCACAATGCTCAATGGCTTTTGTTATCACAATGCTCCAGGACCAGTTTCATCACAATACTCCATCCCCCTTGTCATCACGGTGCACAATGAAACCTCTCATTACAATGCTCCATGACACTTGTCATCACAATGCTCCATGGCCCTTGTCTTCACAATGCTCCAGAATTCTTGTCATCACCATGTTCCATGACCATGTCATCACAATACTCCATGGCCCTTGTCATCACAATGCTCCATGGCCCTTGTCATCACAATGCTCCAGAATTCTGGTCATCACAATGTTCCATGACCGTGTCATCACAATGCTCCATAATTCTTGTCATCTCAATGTTCCATGACCGTGTCATCACAATGCTACATGACCCTGGTCATCACAGTTCTCCATGACCTTTGTCATCACAATGCTCTATATAGTTTTTCATGACAATTCTAAAAGACCACTTTAATCACTTTGCTTGCTGACAATTTTCATCACATTTCTCTATCGTCATTATAATTCCCCATGACCACTTTCTTCACAATGCTCCAGAATTCTTGTCATCACAATGTTCCATGACCGTGTCATCACAATGCTCCATGGCCCTTGTCATCACAATGCTCCAGAATTCTTGTCATCACAATGTTCCATGACCGTGGCATCACAATGCTCCATGGCCCTTGTCATCACAATGCTTCAGAATTCTTGTCATTTGAATATTCATTGACCGTGTCTTCACAATGCTTCATGGCCCTTGTCATCACAATGCTCCAGAATTCTTGTCATCACAATGTTCGATGACCATGTCATCACAATGCTCCATGGCCCTTGTCATCACAATGCTCCAGAATTCTTGTCATCACATTGTTCCATGATCGTGTCATCACAATGCTCCATAATTCTTGTCATCACAATGTTCCATGACCGTGTCATCACAATGCTACATGACTCTGGTCATCACAGTTCTCCATGACCTTTGCCATCACAATGCTCTATATAGATTTTCATGACAATTCTAAATGACCACTTTAATCACTTTGCTTGCTGACCATTTTCATCACATTTCTCTATTGTCATTAAAATTTCCCATGACCCCTTTCCTCACAATGCTCCATGATGCCTGTCATCACAATGCTCAATTGCTTTTGTTATCACAAAGCTCCAGGACCAGTTTCATCACAATACTCCATCCCACTTGTCATCACGGTGCACAATGAAAAGTTACATTACAATGCTCCATGACACTTGTCATCACAAAGCTCCATGGCCCTTGTCATCACAATGCTCCAGAATTCTTGTCATCACAATGTTCCATGACCATGTCATCACAATGCTCCATGGCCCTTGTCATCACAATGCTCCAGAATTCTTGTCATCACAATGTTCCATGACCGTGTCATCACAATGCTCCAGAATTCTTGTCATCACAATGCTCCAGAATTCTTGTCATCACAATGTTCCATGACCGTGTCATCACAATACTCCATGGCCCTGGTCATCACAATGCTCCAGATTGCTTGTCATCACAAAGTTCCATGACCGTGTCATCACAATGCACCATGGCCCTTGTCATCACAATGCTCCAGAATTCTTGTCATCACAATGTTCCATGACCGTGTCATCACAATGCTCCATGGCCCTTGTCATCACAATGCTCTAGATTTCTTGTCATCACAATGTTCCATGATCGTGTCATCACAATGCTCCATAATACTTGTCATGAAAATGTTCCATGACCGTGTCATCACAATGCTCCAGAATTCTTGTCATCACAATGTTCCATGACCGTGTCATCACAATGCTCCAGAATTCTTGTCATCACAATGCTCCAGAATTCTTGTCATCACAATGTTCCATGACCGTGTCTTCACAATGCTCCATTGCCCTGGTCATCACAATGCTCCAGATTGCCTGTCATCACAAAGTTCCATGACCATGTCATCACAATGCACCATGGCCCTTGTCATCACAATGCTCCAGAATTCTTCTCATCACAATGTTCCATGACCGTGTCATCACAATGCTCCATGGCCCTTATCATCACAATGCTCCAGAATTCTTGTCATCACAAAGTTCCATGACCGTGTCATCACAATGCACCATGGCCCTTGTCATCACAATGCTCCAAACTTCTTGTCATCACAATGTTCCATGACCGTGTCATCACAATGCTCCATGGCCCTTGTCATCACAATGCTCCAGAATTCTTGTCATCACAATGTTCCATGACCGTGTCATCACAATGCTCCATGGCCCTTTTCATCACAATGCTCCAGATTTCTTTTCATCACAATATTCCATAACCGTGTCATCACAATGCTCCATGGCCCTTTTCATCACAATGCTCCAGATTGCTTGTCATCACAAAGTTCCATGACCGTGTCATCACAATGCACCATGGCCTTTGTCATCACCATGCTCCAGAATTCTTGTCATCACAATGTTCCATGACCGTGTCATCACAATGCTCCATGGCCCTTTTCATCACAATGCTCCAGATTGCTTGTCATCACATAGTTCCATGACCGTGTCATCACAATGCTCCATGGCCTTTGTCATCACAATGCTCCAGAATTCTTGTCATCACAAGGTTCCATGACCGTGTCATCACAATGCTCCATAATTCTTGTCATCAAAATGTTCCATGACCGTTTCATCACAATGCTCCAGAATTCTTGTCATCACAATGTTCCCTGACCATGTCATCACAATGCTCCAGAATTCTTGTCATCACAATGCTCCAGAATTCTTGTCATCACAATGTTCCATGACCGTGTCATCACAATGCTCCAGAATTCTTGTCATCACAATGCTCCAGAATTATTGTCATCACAATGTTCCATGACTGTGTCATCACAATGCTCCATGGCCCTGGTCATCACAATGCTCCAGATTGCTTGTCATCACAAAGTTCCATGACCGTGTCATGACAATGCACCATGGCCCTTGTCATCACGATGCTCCAGAATTCTTGTCATCACAATGTTCCATGACCGTGTCATCACAATGCTCCATGGCCCTTGTCATCACAATGCTCCATAATTCTTGTCATCACAATGTTCCATGACCGTGTCATCACAATGCTCCATAATTCTTGTCATCACAATGTTCCATGACCGTGTCATCACAATGCTCCTTGGCCCTTTTCATCACAATTCTCCAGAATTCTTGTCATCACAAAGTTCCATGACTGTGTCATCAAAATGCACCATGGCCCTTGTCATAACAATGCTCCAGAATTCTTGTCATCACAATGTTCCATGACCGTGTCATCACAATGCTCCATGGCCCTTGTCATCACAATGCTCCAGATTGCTTGTCATCACATAGTTCCATGACCGTGTCATCACAATGCTCCATGGCCCTTGTCATCACAATGCTCCAGAATTCTTGTCATCACAAGGTTCCATGACCGTGTCATCACAATGCTCCATAATTCTTGTCATCAAAATGTTCCATGACCGTTTCATCACAATGCTCCAGAATTCTTGTCATCACAATGTTCCCTGACCATGTCATCACAATGCTCCAGAATTCTTGTCATCACAATGCTCCAGAATTCTTGTCATCACAATGTTCCATGGCCGTGTCATCACAATGCTCCAGAATTCTTGTCATCACAATGCTCCAGAATTATTGTCATCACAATGTTCCATGACCGTGTCATCACAATGCTCCATGGCCCTGGTCATCACAATGCTCCAGATTGCTTGTCATCACAAAGTTCCATGACCGTGTCATGACAATGCACCATGGCCCTTGTCATCACGATGCTCCAGAATTCTTGTCATCACAATGTTCCATGACCGTGTCATCACAATGCTCCATGGCCCTTGTCATCACAATGCTCCATAATTCTTGTCATCACAATGTTCCATGACCGTGTCATCACAATGCTCCATAATTCTTGTCATCACAATGTTCCATGACCGTGTCATCACAATGCTCCATGGCACTTTTCATCACAATGCTCCAGAATTCTTGTCATCACAAAGTTCCATGACTGTGTCATCAAAATGCACCATGGCCCTTGTCATCACAATGCTCCAGAATTCTTGTCATCACAATGTTCCATGACCGTGTCATCACAATGCTCCATGGCCCTTGTCATCACAATGCTCCAGAATTCTTGTCAACACAATGTTCCATGACCGTGTCATCACAATGCTCCATGGCCCTTGTCATCACAATGCTCCAGAATTCTTGTCATCACAAAGTTCCATGACCGTGTCATCACAATGCACCATGGCCCTTGTCATCACAATGCTCCAAACTTCTTGTCATCACAATGTTCCATGACCGTGTCATCACAATGCTCCAAGGCCCTTGTCATCACAATGCTCCAGAACTCTTGTCATCACAATGTTCCATGACCGTGTCATCACAATGCTCCATGGCCCTTGTCATCACAATGCTCCAGATTTCTTGTCATCACAATGTTCCATGACCGTGTCATCACAATGCTCCATAATTCTTGTCATCAAAATGTTCCATGACCGTGTCATCACAATGCTCCAGAATTCTTGTCATCACAATGTTCCATGACCGTGTCATCACAATGCTCCAGAATTCTTTTCATCACAATGCTCCAGAATTCTTGTCATCACAATGTTCCATGACCGTGTCATCACAATGCTCCATGGCCCTGGTCATCACAATGCTCCATATTGCTTGTCATCACAAAGTTCCATGACCGTGTTATCACAATGCACCATGGCCCTTGTCATCAAAATGCTCCAGAATTCTTGTCATCACAATGTTCCATGACCGTGTCATCACAATGCTCCATGGCCCTTGTCATCACAATGCTCCAGAATTCTTGTCATCACAATGTTCCATGACCGTGTCATCACAATGCTCCATGGCCCTGGTCATCCCAATGCTCCAGATGGCTTGTCATCACAAAGTTCCATGACCGTGTCATCACAATGCACCATGGCCCTTGTCATCACAATGCTCCAGAATGCATGTCATCACAATGTTCCATGACCGTGTCATCACAATGCTCCATGGTCCTTGTCATCACAATGCTCCAGAATCCTTGTCATCACAATGTTCCATGACCGTGTCATCACAATGCTCCATGGCCCTGGTCATCACAATGCTCCAGATTGCTTGTCTTCACAAAGTTCCATGACCGTGTTATCACAATGCACCATGGCCCTTTTCATCACAATGCTCCAGAATTCTTGTCATCACAATGCTCCATGGTCCTTGTCATCACAATGCTCCAGAATTCTTGTCATCACAGTGTTCCATGACCGTGTCATCACAATGCTCCATGGCCCTTGTCATCACAATGCTCCAGAATTCTTGTCATCACAAGGTTCCATGACCGTGTCATCACAATGCTCCATAATTCTTGTCATCAAAATGTTCCATGACCGTGTCATCACAATGCTCCAGAATTCTTGTCATCACAATGTTCCCTGACCATGTCATCACAATGCTCCAGAATTCTTGTCATCACAATGCTCCAGAATTCTTGTCATCACAATGTTCCATGACCGTGTCATCACAATGCTCCAGAATTCTTGTCATCACAATGCTCCAGAATTCTTGTCATCACAATGTTCTATGACCGTGTCATCACAATGCTCCATGGCCCTGGTCATCACAATGCTCCAGATTGCTTGTCATCACAAAGTTCCATGACCGTGTCATGACAATGCACCATGGCCCTTGTCATCACGATGCTCCAGAATTCTTGTCATCACAATGTTCCATGACCGTGTCATCACAATGCTCCATGGCCCTTGTCATCACAATGCTCCATAATTCTTGTCATCACAATGTTCCATGACCGTGTCATCACAATGCTCCATAAGTCTTGTCATCACAATGTTCCATGACCGTGTCATCACAATGCTCCTTGGCCCTTTTCATCACAATTCTCCAGAATTCTTGTCATCACAAAGTTCCATGACTGTGTCATCAAAATGCACCATGGCCCTTGTCATCACAATGCTCCAGAATTCTTGTCATCACAATGTTCCATGACCGTGTCATCACAATGCTCCATGGCCCTTGTCATCACAATGCTCCAGAATTCTTGTCATCTCAATGTTCCATGACCGTGTCATCAAAATGCTCCATAATTCTTTTCATCACAATGTTCCATGACTGTGTCATCACAAAGCTCCATAATTCTTGTCATCACAATGTTCCACGACCGTGTCATCACAATGCTCCATGGCCCTTGTCATCACAATGCTCCAGAATTCTTGTCATCACATTGTTCCATGATCGTGTCGTCACAATGCTCCATAATTTTTGTCATCACAATGTTCCATGACCGTGTCATCACAATGCTACATGACTCTGGTCATCACAGTTCTCCATGACCTTTGCCATCACAATGCTCTATATAGATTTTCATGACAATTCTAAATGACCACTTTAATCACTTTGCTTGCTGAACATTTTCATCACATTTCTCTATTGTCATTAAAATTTCCCATGACCCCTTTCCTCACAATGCTCCATGATGCCTGTCATCACAATGCTCAATGGCTTTTGTTATCACAAAGCTCCAGGACCAGTTTCATCACAATACTCCATCCCCCTTGTCATCACGGTGCACAATGAAAAGTTACATTACAATGCTGCATGACACTTGTCATCACAAAGCTCCATGGCCCTTGTCATCACAATGCTCCAGAATTCTTGTCATCACAATGTTCCATGACCATGTCATCACAATGCTCCATGGCCCTTGTCATCACAATGCTCCAGAATTCTTGTCATCACAATGTTCCATGACCGTGTCATCACAATGCTCCAGAATTCTTGTCATCACAATGCTCCAGAATTCTTGTCATCACAATGTTCCATGACCGTGTCATCACAATGCTCCATGGCCCAGGTCATCACAATGCTCCAGATTGCTTGTCATCACAAAGTTCCATGACCGTGTCATCACAATGCACCATGGCCCTTGTCATCACAATGCTCCAGAATTCTTGTCATCACAATGTTCCATGACCGTGTCATCACAATGCTCCATGGCCCTTGTCATCACAATGCTCCAGAATTCTTGTCATCACAATGTTCCATGACCGTGTCATCACAATGCTCCATGGCCCTTGTCATCACAATGCTCCAGATTTCTTGTCATCACAATGTTCCATGATCATGTCATCACAATGCTCCATAATACTTGTCATCAAAATGTTCCATGACCGTGTCATCACAATGCTCCAGAATTCTTGTCATCACAATGTTCCATGACCGTGTCATCACAATGCTCCAGAATTCTTGTCATCACAATGCTCCAGAATTCTTGTCATCACAATGTTCCATGACCGTGTCTTCACAATGCTCCATTGCCCTGGTCATCACAATGCTCCACATTTCCTGTCATCACAAAGTTCCATGACCATGTCATCACAATGCACCATGGCCCTTGTCATCACAATGCTCCAGAATTCTTGTCATCACAATGTTCCATGACCGTGTCATCACAATGCTCCATGGCCCTTGTCAACACAATGCTCCAGAATTCTTGTCATCACAAAGTTCCATGATCGTGTCATCACAATGCAACATGGCCCTTGTCATCACAATGCTCCAAACTTCTTGTCATCACAATGTTCCATGACCGTGTCATCACAATGCTCCATGGCCCTTGTCATCACAATGCTCCAGAATTCTTGTCATCACAATGTTCCATGACCGTGTCATCACAATGCTCCATGGCCCTTGTCATCACAATGCTCCAGATTTCTTTTCATCACAATGTTCCATAACCGTGTCATCACAATGCTCCATAATTCTTGTCATCAAAATGTTCCATGACCGTGTCATCACAATGCTCCAGAATTCTTGTCATCACAATGTTCCATGACCGTGTCATCACAATGCTCCAGAATTCTTTTCATCACAATGCTCCAGAATTCTTGTCATCACAATGTTCCATGACCGTGTCATCACAATGCTCCATGGCCCTGGTCATCACAATGCTCCAGATTGCTTGTCTTCACAAAGTTCCATGAACGTGTTATCACAATGCACCATGGCCCTTTTCATCACAATGCTCCAGAATTCTTGTCATCACAATGTTCCATGACCGTGTCATCACAATGCTCCATGGCCCTTGTCATCACAATGCTCCAGAATTCTTGTCATCACAGTGTTCCATGATCGTGTCATCACAATGCTCCATGGCCCTTGTCATCACAATGCTCCAGAATTCTTGTCATCACAAGGTTCCATGACCGTGTCATCACAATGCTCCATAATTCTTGTCATCAGAATGTTCCATGACCGTGTCATCACAATGCTCCAGAATTCTTGTCATCACAATGTTCCCTGACCATGTCATCACAATGCTCCAGAATTCTTGTCATCACAATGCTCCAGAATACTTGTCATCACAATGTTCCATGACCGTGTCATCACAATGCTCCAGAATTCTTGTCATCACAATGTTCCATGACCGTGTCATCACAATGCTCCATAATTCTTGTCATCACAATGTTCCATGACCGTGTCATCACAATGCTCCATAATTCTTGTCATCACAATGTTCCATGACCGTGTCATCACAATGCTCCATGGCCCTTTTCATCACAATGCTCCAGAATTCTTGTCATCACAAAGTTCCATGACTGTGTTATCAAAATGCACAATGGCCCTTGTCATCACAATGCTCCAGAATTCTTGTCATCACAATGTTCCATGACCGTGTCATCACAATGCTCCATGGCCCTTGTCATCACAATGCTCCAGAATTCTTGTCATCACAATGTTCCATGACCGTGTCATCACAATGCTCCATGGCCCTTGTCATCACAATGCTCCAGAATTCTTGTCATCACAAAGTTCCATGACCGTGTTATCACAATGCACCATGGCCCTTGTCATCACAATGCTCCAAACTTCTTGTCATCACAATGTTCCATGACCGTGTCATCACAATGCTCCATGGCCCTTGTCATCACAATGCTCCAGAACTCTTGTCACCACAATGTTCCATGACCGTGTCATCACAATGCTCCATGGCCCTTGTCATCACAATGCTCCAGATTTCTTGTCATCACAATGTTCCATGACCGTGTCATCACAATGCTCCATAATTCTTGTCATCAAAATGTTCCATGACCGTGTCATCACAATGCTCCAGAATTCTTGTCATCACAAAGTTCCATGACCGTGTCATCACAATGCTCCATGGCACTTATCATCACAATGCTCCATAATTCTTGTCATCACAATGCTCCAGAATTCTTGTCATCACAATGTTCCATGACCCTGTCATCACAATGCTCCAGAATTCTTGTCATCACAATGTTCCATGACCGTGTCATCACAATGCTCCATGGCCCTGGTCATCACAATGCTCCAGATTGCTTGTCATCACAAAGTTCCATGACCGTGTCATGACAATGCACCATGGCCCTTGTCATCACGATGCTCCAGAATTCTTGTCATCACAATGTTCCATGACCGTGTCATCACAATGCTCCATGGCCCTTGTCATCACAATGCTCCATAATTCTTGTCATCACAATGTTCCATGACCGTGTCATCACAATGCTCCATAATTCTTGTCATCACAATGTTCCATGACCGTGTCATCACAATGCTCCATGGCCCTTTTCATCACAATGCTCCAGAATTCTTGTCATCACAAAGTTCCATGACTGTGTTATCAAAATGCACAATGGCCCTTGTCATCACAATGCTCCAGAATTCTTGTCATCACAATGTTCCATGACCGTGTCATCACAATGCTCCATGGCCCTTGTCATCACAATGCTCCAGAATTCTTGTCATCACAATGTTCCATGACCGTGTCATCACAATGCTCCATGGCCCTTGTCATCACAATGCTCCAGAATTCTTGTCATCACAAAGTTCCATGACCGTGTTATCACAATGCACCATGGCCCTTGTCATCACAATGCTCCAAACTTCTTGTCATCACAATGTTCCATGACCGTGTCATCACAATGCTCCATGGCCCTTGTCATCACAATGCTCCAGAACTCTTGTCATCACAATGTTCCATGACCGTGTCATCACAATGCTCCATGGCCCTTGTCATCACAATGCTCCAGATTTCTTGTCATCACAATGTTCCATGACCGTGTCATCACAATGCTCCATAATTCTTGTCATCAAAATGTTCCATGACCGTGTCATCACAATGCTCCAGAATTCTTGTCATCACAAAGTTCCATGACCGTGTCATCACAATGCTCCATGGCACTTGTCATCACAATGCTCCATAATTCTTGTCATCACAATGTTCCATGACCGTGTCATCACAATGCTCCAGAATTCTTGTCATCACAATGTTCCATGACCATGTCATCACAATGCACCATGGCCCTTGTCACCACAATGCTCCAGAATTCTTGTCATCACAATGTTCCATGACCGTGTCATCACAATGCTCCATGGCCCTTGTCATCACAATGCTCCAGAATTCTTGTCATCACAATGTTCCATGACCGTGTCATCAAAATGCTCCATAATTCTTTTCATCACAATGTTCCATGACTGTGTCATCACAATGCTCCATAATTCTTTTCATCACAATGTTCCACGACCGTGTCATCACAATGCTCCATGGCCCTTGTCATTACAATGCTCCAGAATTCTTGTCATCACATTGTTCCATGATCGTGTCATCACAATGCTCCATAATTTTTGTCATCACAATGTTCCATGACCGTGTCATCACAATGCTACATGACTCTGGTCATCACAGTTCTCCATGACCTTTGCCATCACAATGCTCTATATAGATTTTCATGACAATTCTAAATGACCACTTTAATCACTTTGCTTGCTGAACATTTTCATCACATTTCTCTATTGTCATTAAAATTTCCCATGACCCCTTTCCTCACAATGCTCCATGATGCCTGTCATCACAATGCTCAATGGCTTTTGTTATCACAAAGCTCCAGGACCAGTTTCATCACAATACTCCATCCCCCTTGTCATCACGGTGCACAATGAAAAGTTACATTACAATGCTCCATGACACTTGTCATCACAAAGCTCCATGGCCCTTGTCATCACAATGCTCCAGAATTCTTGTCATCACAATGTTCCATGACCATGTCATCACAATGCTCCATGGCCCTTGTCATCACAATGCTCCAGAATTCTTGTCATCACAATGTTCCATGACCGTGTCATCACAATGCTCCAGAATTCTTGTCATCACAATGCTCCAGAATTCTTGTCATCACAATGTTCCATGACCGTGTCATCACAATGCTCCATGGCCCAGGTCATCACAATGCTCCAGATTGCTTGTCATCACAAAGTTCCATGACCGTGTCATCACAATGCACCATGGCCCTTGTCATCACAATGCTCCAGAATTCTTGTCATCACAATGTTCCATGACCGTGTCATCACAATGCTCCATGGCCCTTGTCATCACAATGCTCCAGAATTCTTGTCATCACAATGTTCCATGACCGTGTCATCACAATGCTCCATGGCCCTTGTCATCACAATGCTCCAGATTTCTTGTCATCACAATGTTCCATGATCATGTCATCACAATGCTCCATAATACTTGTCATCAAAATGTTCCATGACCGTGTCATCACAATGCTCCAGAATTCTTGTCATCACAATGTTCCATGACCGTGTCATCACAATGCTCCAGAATTCTTGTCATCACAATGCTCCAGAATTCTTGTCATCACAATGTTCCATGACCGTGTCTTCACAATGCTCCATTGCCCTGGTCATCACAATGCTCCACATTGCCTGTCATCACAAAGTTCCATGACCATGTCATCACAATGCACCATGGCCCTTGTCATCACAATGCTCCAGAATTCTTGTCATCACAATGTTCCATGACCGTGTCATCACAATGCTCCATGGCCCTTGTCAACACAATGCTCCAGAATTCTTGTCATCACAAAGTTCCATGACCGTGTCATCACAATGCAACATGGCCCTTGTCATCACAATGCTCCAAACTTCTTGTCATCACAATGTTCCATGACCGTGTCATCACAATGCTCCATGGCCCTTGTCATCACAATGCTCCAGAATTCTTGTCATCACAATGTTCCATGACCGTGTCATCACAATGCTCCATGGCCCTTGTCATCACAATGCTCCAGATTTCTTTTCATCACAATGTTCCATAACCGTGTCATCACAATGCTCCATAATTCTTGTCATCAAAATGTTCCATGACCGTGTCATCACAATGCTCCAGAATTCTTGTCATCACAATGTTCCATGACCGTGTCATCACAATGCTCCAGAATTCTTTTCATCACAATGCTCCAGAATTCTTGTCATCACAATGTTCCATGACCGTGTCATCACAATGCTCCATGGCCCTGGTCATCACAATGCTCCAGATTGCTTGTCTTCACAAAGTTCCATGACCGTGTTATCACAATGCACCATGGCCCTTTTCATCACAATGCTCCAGAATTCTTGTCATCACAATGTTCCATGACCGTGTCATCACAATGCTCCATGGCCCTTGTCATCACAATGCTCCAGAATTCTTGTCATCACAGTGTTCCATGATCGTGTCATCACAATGCTCCATGGCCCTTGTCATCACAATGCTCCAGAATTCTTGTCATCACAAGGTTCCATTACCGTGTCATCACAATGCTCCATAATTCTTGTCATCAAAATGTTCCATGACCGTGTCATCACAATGCTCCAGAATTCTTGTCATCACAATGTTCCCTGACCATGTCATCACAATGCTCCAGAATTCTTGTCATCACAATGCTCCAGAATTCTTGTCATCACAATGTTCCATGACCGTGTCATCACAATGCTCCAGAATTCTTGTCATCACAATGTTCCATGACCGTGTCATCACAATGCTCCATGGCCCTGGTCATCACAATGCTCCAGATTGCTTGTCATCACAAAGTTCCATGACCGTGTCATGACAATGCACCATGGCCCTTGTCATCACGATGCTCCAGAATTCTTGTCATCACAATGTTCCATGACCGTGTCATCACAATGCTCCATGGCCCTTGTCATCACAATGCTCCATAATTCTTGTCATCACAATGTTCCATGACCGTGTCATCACAATGCTCCATAATTCTTGTCATCACAATGTTCCATGACCGTGTCATCACAATGCTCCATGGCCCTTTTCATCACAATGCTCCAGAATTCTTGTCATCACAAAGTTCCATGACTGTGTTATCAAAATGCACAATGGCCCTTGTCATCACAATGCTCCAGAATTCTTGTCATCACAATGTTCCATGACCGTGTCATCACAATGCTCCATGGCCCTTGTCATCACAATGCTCCAGAATTCTTGTCATCACAATGTTCCATGACCGTGTCATCACAATGCTCCATGGCCCTTGTCATCACAATGCTCCAGAATTCTTGTCATCACAAAGTTCCATGACCGTGTTATCACAATGCACCATGGCCCTTGTCATCACAATGCTCCAAACTTCTTGTCATCACAATGTTCCATGACCGTGTCATCACAATGCTCCATGGCCCTTGTCATCACAATGCTCCAGAACTCTTGTCATCACAATGTTCCATGACCGTGTCATCACAATGCTCCATGGCCCTTGTCATCACAATGCTCCAGATTTCTTGTCATCACAATGTTCCATGACCGTGTCATCACAATGCTCCATAATTCTTGTCATCAAAATGTTCCATGACCGTGTCATCACAATGCTCCAGAATTCTTGTCATCACAATGTTCCATGACCGTGTCATCACAATGCTCCAGAATTCTTTTCATCAAAATGCTCCAGAATTCTTGTCATCACAATGTTCCATGACCGTGTCATCACAATGCTCCATGGCCCTGGTCATCACAATGCTCCATATTGCTTGTCATCACAAAGTTCCATGACCGTCTTATCACAATGCACCATGGCCCTTATCATCACAATGCTCCAGAATTCTTGTCATCACAATGTTCCATGACCGTGTCATCACAATGCTCCATGGCCCTTGTCATCACAATGCTCCAGAATTCTTGTCATCACAATGTTCCATGACCGTGTCATCACAATGCTCCATGGCCCTGGTCATCCCAATGCTCCAGATGGCTTGTCATCACAAAGTTCCATGACCGTGTCATCACAATGCACCATGGACCTTGTCATCACAATGCTCCAGAATGCATGTCATCACAATGTTCCATGACCGTGTCATCACAATGCTCCATGGCCCTTGTCATCACAATGCTCCAGAATTCTTGTCATCACAATGTTCCATGACCGTGTCTTCACAATGCTCCATTGCATTGGTCATCACAATGCTCCAGATTGCCTGTCATCACAAAGTTCCATGACCATGTCATCACAATGCACCATGGCCCTTGTCATCACAATGCTCCAGAATTCTTGTCATCACAATGTTCCATGACCGTGTCATCACAATGCTCCATGGCCCTTGTCATCACAATGCTCCAGAATTCTTGTCATCACAATGTTCCATGACCGTGTCATCACAATGCTCCATGGCCCTTGTCATCACAATGCTCCAGATTTCTTTTCATCACAATGTTCCATAACCGTGTCATCACAATTCTCCATAATTCTTGTCATCAAAATGTTCCATGACCGTTTCATCACAATGCTCCAGAATTCTTGTCATCACAATGTTCCATGACCGTGTCATCACAATGCTCCAGAATTCTTGTCATCACAATGCTCCAGAATTCTTGTCATCACAATGTTCCATGACCGTGTCATCACAATGCTCCATGGCCCTGGTCATCACAATGCTCCAGATTGCTTTTCATCACAAAGTTCCATGACCGTGTCATGACAATGCACCATGGCCCTTGTCATCACGATGCTCCAGAATTCTTGTCATCACAATGTTCCATGACCGTGTCATCACAATGCTCCATGGCCCTTGTCATCACAATGCTCCATAATTCTTGTCATCACAGTGTTCCATGACCGTGTCATCACAATGCTCCATAATTCTTGTCATCACAATGTTCCATGACCGTGTCATCACAATGCTCCATGGCCCTTTTCATCACAATGCTCCAGAATTCTTGTCATCACAAAGTTCCATGACTGTGTCATCAAAATGCACCATGGCCCTTGTCATCACAATGCTCCAGAATTCTTGTCATCACAATGTTCCATGACCGTGTCATCACAATGCTCCATGGCCCTTGTCATCACAATGCTCCAGAATTCTTGTCATCACAATGTTCCATGACCGTGTCATCACAATGCTCCATGGTCCTTGTCATCACAATGCTCCAGAATTCTTGTCATCACAAAGTTCCATGACCGTGTCATCACAATGCACCATGGCCCTTGTCATCACAATGCTCCAAAATTCTTGTCATCACAATGTTCCATGACCGTGTCATCACAATGCTCCATGGCCCTTGTCATCACAATGCTCCAGAACTCTTGTCATCACAATGTTCCATGACCGTGTCATCACAATGCTCCATGGCCCTTGTCATCACAATGCTCCAGATTTCTTGTCATCACAATGTTCCATGACCGTGTCATCACAATGCTCCATAATTCTTGTCATCAAAATGTTCCATGACCGTGTCATCACAATGCTCCAGAATTCTTGTCATCACAATGTTCCATGACCGTGTCATCACAATGCTCCAGAATTCTTTTCATCACAATGCTCCAGAATTCTTGTCCTCACAATGTTCCATGACCGTGTCATCACAATGCTCCATGGCCCTGGTCATCACAATGCTCCATATTGCTTGTCATCACAAAGTTCCATGACCGTGTTATCACAATGCACCATGGCCCTTGTCATCACAATGCTCCAGAATTCTTGTCATCACAATGTTCCATGACCGTGTCATCACAATGCTCCATGGCCCTTGTCATCACAATGCTCCAGAATTCTTGTCATCACAATGTTCCATGACCGTGTCATCACAATGCTCCATGGCCCTGGTCATCCCAATGCTCCAGATGGCTTGTCATCACAAAGTTCCATGACCGTGTCATCACAATGCACCATGGCCCTTGTCATCACAATGCTCCAGAATGCATGTCATCACAATGTTCCATGACCGTGTCATCACAATGCTCCATGGTCCTTGTCATCACAATGCTCCAGAATCCTTGTCATCACAATGTTCCATGACCGTGTCATCACAATGCTCCATGGCCCTGGTCATCACAATGCTCCAGATTGCTTGTCTTCACAAAGTTCCATGACCGTGTTATCACAATGCACCATGGCCCTTTTCATCACAATGCTCCAGAATTCTTGTCATCACAATGCTCCATGGTCCTTGTCATCACAATGTTCCAGAATTCTTGTCATCACAGTGTTCCATGACCGTATCATCACAATGCTCCATGGCCCTTGTCATCACAATGCTCCAGAATTCTTGTCATCACAAGGTTCCATGACCGTGTCATCACAATGCTCCAGAATTCTTGTCATCACAATGTTCCCTGACCATGTCATCACAATGCTCCAGAATTCTTGTCATCACAATGCTCCAGAATTCTTGTCATCAAATGTTCCATGACCGTGTCATCACAATGCTCCATAATTCTTGTCATCACAATGTTCCATGGCCTTTGTCATCACAATGCTCCAGAATTCTTGTCATCACAATGTTCCATGACCGTGTCATCACAATGCTCCATAATTCTTGTCATCACAATGTTCCATGACCGTGTCATCACAATGCTCCTTGGCCCTTTTCATCACAATTCTCCAGAATTCTTGTCATCACAAAGTTCCATGACTGTGTCATCAAAATGCACCATGGCCCTTGTCATCACAATGCTCCAGAATTCTTGTCATCACAATGTTCCATGACCGTGTCATCACAATGCTCCATGGCCCTTGTCATCACAATGCTCCAGAATTCTTGTCATCACAATGTTCCATGACCGTGTCATCACAATGCTCCAGAATTCTTGTCATCACAATGCTCCAGAATTCTTGTCATCACAATGTTCCATGACCGTGTCATCACAATGCTCCATGGCCCTGGTCATCACAATGCTCCAGATTGCTTGTCATCACATAGTTCCATGACCGTGTCATCACAATGCACCATGGCCCTTGTCATCACAATGCTCCAGAATTCTTGTCATCACAATGTTCCATGACCGTGTCATCACAATGCTCCATGGCCCTTGTCATCACAATGCTCCAGAATTCTTGTCATCACAATGTTCCATGACCGTGTCATCACAATGCTCCATGGCCCTTGTCATCACAATACTCCAGATTTCTTGTCATCACAATGTTCCATGATCATGTCATCACAATGCTCCATAATACTTGTCATCAAAATGTTCCATGACCATGTCATCACAATGCTCCAGAATTCTTGTCATCACAATGTTCCATGACCGTGTCATCACAATGCTCCAGAATTCTTGTCATCACAATGCTCCAGAATTCTTGTCATCACAATGTTCCATGACCGTGTCTTCACAATTCTCCATTGCCCTGGTCATCACAATGCTCCAGATTGCCTGTCATCACAAAGTTCCATGACCATGTCATCACAATGCACCATGGCCCTTGTCATCACAATGCTCCAAACTTCTTGTCATCACAATGTTCCATGACCGTGTTATCACAATGCTCCATGGCCCTTGTCATCACAATGCTCCAGAATTCTTGTCATCACAATGTTCCATGACCGTGTCATCACAATGCTCCATGGCCCTTGTCATCACAATGCTCCAGATTTCTTTTCATCACAATGTTCCATAACCGTGTCATCACAATGCTCCATAATTCTTGTCATCAAAATGTTCCATGACCGTGTCATCACAATGCTCCAGAATTCTTGTCATCACAATGTTCCATGACCGTGTCATCACAATGCTCCAGAATTCTTTTCATCACAATGCTCCAGAATTCTTGTCATCACAATGTTCCATGACCGTGTCATCACAATGCTCCATGGCCCTGGTCATCACAATGCTCCAGATTGCTTGTCTTCACAAAGTTCCATGAACGTGTTATCACAATGCACCATGGCCCTTTTCATCACAATGCTCCAGAATTCTTGTCATCACAGTGTTCCATGATCGTGTCATCACAATGCTCCATGGCCCTTGTCATCACAATGCTCCAGAATTCTTGTCATCACAAGGTTCCATGACCGTGTCATCACAATGCTCCATAATTCTTGTCATCAAAATGTTCCATGACCGTGTCATCACAATGCTCCAGAATTCTTGTCATCACAATGTTCCCTGACCATGTCATCACAATGCTCCAGAATTCTTGTCATCACAATGCTCCAGAATTCTTGTCATCACAATGTTCCATGACCGTGTCATCACAATGCTCCAGAATTCTTGTCATCACAATGCTCCAGAATTCTTGTCATCACAATGTTCCATGACCGTGTCATCACAATGCTCCATGGCCCTGGTCATCAAAATGCTCCAGATTGCTTTTCATCACAAAGTTCCATGACCGTGTCATCACAATGCTCCATGGCCCTTGTCAACACAATGCTCCAGAATTCTTGTCATCACAAAGTTCCATGACCGTGTCATCACAATGCAACATGGCCCTTGTCATCACAATGCTCCAAACTTCTTGTCATCACAATGTTCCATGACCGTGTCATCACAATGCTCCATGGCCCTTGTCATCACAATGCTCCAGAATTCTTGTCATCACAATGTTCCATGACCGTGTCATCACAATGCTCCATGGCCCTTGTCAACACAATGCTCCACATTGCCTGTCATCACAAAGTTCCATGACCATGTCATCACAATGCACCATGGCCCTTGTCATCACAATGCTCCAGAATTCTTGTCATCACAATGTTCCATGACCGTGTCATCACAATGCTCCATGGCCCTTGTCAACACAATGCTCCAGAATTCTTGTCATCACAAAGTTCCATGACCGTGTCATCACAATGCAACATGGCCCTTGTCATCACAATGCTCCAAACTTCTTGTCATCACAATGTTCCATGACCGTGTCATCACAATGCTCCATGGCCCTTGTCATCACAATGCTCCAGAATTCTTGTCATCACAATGTTCCATGACCGTGTCATCACAATGCTCCATGGCCCTTGTCATCACAATGCTCCAGATTTCTTTTCATCACAATGTTCCATAACCGTGTCATCACAATGCTCCATAATTCTTGTCATCAAAATGTTCCATGACCGTGTCATCACAATGCTCCAGAATTCTTGTCATCACAATGTTCCATGACCGTGTCATCACAATGCTCCAGAATTCTTTTCATCACAATGCTCCAGAATTCTTGTCATCACAATGTTCCATGACCGTGTCATCACAATGCTCCATGGCCCTGGTCATCACAATGCTCCAGATTGCTTGTCTTCACAAAGTTCCATGACCGTGTTATCACAATGCACCATGGCCCTTTTCATCACAATGCTCCAGAATTCTTGTCATCACAATGTTCCATGACCGTGTCATCACAATGCTCCATGGCCCTTGTCATCACAATGCTCCAGAATTCTTGTCATCACAGTGTTCCATGATCGTGTCATCACAATGCTCCATGGCCCTTGTCATCACAATGCTCCAGAATTCTTGTCATCACAAGGTTCCATTACCGTGTCATCACAATGCTCCATAATTCTTGTCATCAAAATGTTCCATGACCGTGTCATCACAATGCTCCAGAATTCTTGTCATCACAATGTTCCCTGACCATGTCATCACAATGCTCCAGAATTCTTGTCATCACAATGCTCCAGAATTCTTGTCATCACAATGTTCCATGACCGTGTCATCACAATGCTCCAGAATTCTTGTCATCACAATGTTCCATGACCGTGTCATCACAATGCTCCATGGCCCTGGTCATCACAATGCTCCAGATTGCTTGTCATCACAAAGTTCCATGACCGTGTCATGACAATGCACCATGGCCCTTGTCATCACGATGCTCCAGAATTCTTGTCATCACAATGTTCCATGACCGTGTCATCACAATGCTCCATGGCCCTTGTCATCACAATGCTCCATAATTCTTGTCATCACAATGTTCCATGACCGTGTCATCACAATGCTCCATAATTCTTGTCATCACAATGTTCCATGACCGTGTCATCACAATGCTCCATGGCCCTTTTCATCACAATGCTCCAGAATTCTTGTCATCACAAAGTTCCATGACTGTGTTATCAAAATGCACAATGGCCCTTGTCATCACAATGCTCCAGAATTCTTGTCATCACAATGTTCCATGACCGTGTCATCACAATGCTCCATGGCCCTTGTCATCACAATGCTCCAGAATTCTTGTCATCACAATGTTCCATGACCGTGTCATCACAATGCTCCATGGCCCTTGTCATCACAATGCTCCAGAATTCTTGTCATCACAAAGTTCCATGACCGTGTTATCACAATGCACCATGGCCCTTGTCATCACAATGCTCCAAACTTCTTGTCATCACAATGTTCCATGACCGTGTCATCACAATGCTCCATGGCCCTTGTCATCACAATGCTCCAGAACTCTTGTCATCACAATGTTCCATGACCGTGTCATCACAATGCTCCATGGCCCTTGTCATCACAATGCTCCAGATTTCTTGTCATCACAATGTTCCATGACCGTGTCATCACAATGCTCCATAATTCTTGTCATCAAAATGTTCCATGACCGTGTCATCACAATGCTCCAGAATTCTTGTCATCACAATGTTCCATGACCGTGTCATCACAATGCTCCAGAATTCTTTTCATCAAAATGCTCCAGAATTCTTGTCATCACAATGTTCCATGACCGTGTCATCACAATGCTCCATGGCCCTGGTCATCACAATGCTCCATATTGCTTGTCATCACAAAGTTCCATGACCGTCTTATCACAATGCACCATGGCCCTTATCATCACAATGCTCCAGAATTCTTGTCATCACAATGTTCCATGACCGTGTCATCACAATGCTCCATGGCCCTTGTCATCACAATGCTCCAGAATTCTTGTCATCACAATGTTCCATGACCGTGTCATCACAATGCTCCATGGCCCTGGTCATCCCAATGCTCCAGATGGCTTGTCATCACAAAGTTCCATGACCGTGTCATCACAATGCACCATGGACCTTGTCATCACAATGCTCCAGAATGCATGTCATCACAATGTTCCATGACCGTGTCATCACAATGCTCCATGGCCCTTGTCATCACAATGCTCCAGAATTCTTGTCATCACAATGTTCCATGACCGTGTCTTCACAATGCTCCATTGCATTGGTCATCACAATGCTCCAGATTGCCTGTCATCACAAAGTTCCATGACCATGTCATCACAATGCACCATGGCCCTTGTCATCACAATGCTCCAGAATTCTTGTCATCACAATGTTCCATGACCGTGTCATCACAATGCTCCATGGCCCTTGTCATCACAATGCTCCAGAATTCTTGTCATCACAATGTTCCATGACCGTGTCATCACAATGCTCCATGGCCCTTGTCATCACAATGCTCCAGATTTCTTTTCATCACAATGTTCCATAACCGTGTCATCACAATTCTCCATAATTCTTGTCATCAAAATGTTCCATGACCGTTTCATCACAATGCTCCAGAATTCTTGTCATCACAATGTTCCATGACCGTGTCATCACAATGCTCCAGAATTCTTGTCATCACAATGCTCCAGAATTCTTGTCATCACAATGTTCCATGACCGTGTCATCACAATGCTCCATGGCCCTGGTCATCACAATGCTCCAGATTGCTTTTCATCACAAAGTTCCATGACCGTGTCATGACAATGCACCATGGCCCTTGTCATCACGATGCTCCAGAATTCTTGTCATCACAATGTTCCATGACCGTGTCATCACAATGCTCCATGGCCCTTGTCATCACAATGCTCCATAATTCTTGTCATCACAGTGTTCCATGACCGTGTCATCACAATGCTCCATAATTCTTGTCATCACAATGTTCCATGACCGTGTCATCACAATGCTCCATGGCCCTTTTCATCACAATGCTCCAGAATTCTTGTCATCACAAAGTTCCATGACTGTGTCATCAAAATGCACCATGGCCCTTGTCATCACAATGCTCCAGAATTCTTGTCATCACAATGTTCCATGACCGTGTCATCACAATGCTCCATGGCCCTTGTCATCACAATGCTCCAGAATTCTTGTCATCACAATGTTCCATGACCGTGTCATCACAATGCTCCATGGTCCTTGTCATCACAATGCTCCAGAATTCTTGTCATCACAAAGTTCCATGACCGTGTCATCACAATGCACCATGGCCCTTGTCATCACAATGCTCCAAAATTCTTGTCATCACAATGTTCCATGACCGTGTCATCACAATGCTCCATGGCCCTTGTCATCACAATGCTCCAGAACTCTTGTCATCACAATGTTCCATGACCGTGTCATCACAATGCTCCATGGCCCTTGTCATCACAATGCTCCAGATTTCTTGTCATCACAATGTTCCATGACCGTGTCATCACAATGCTCCATAATTCTTGTCATCAAAATGTTCCATGACCGTGTCATCACAATGCTCCAGAATTCTTGTCATCACAATGTTCCATGACCGTGTCATCACAATGCTCCAGAATTCTTTTCATCACAATGCTCCAGAATTCTTGTCCTCACAATGTTCCATGACCGTGTCATCACAATGCTCCATGGCCCTGGTCATCACAATGCTCCATATTGCTTGTCATCACAAAGTTCCATGACCGTGTTATCACAATGCACCATGGCCCTTGTCATCACAATGCTCCAGAATTCTTGTCATCACAATGTTCCATGACCGTGTCATCACAATGCTCCATGGCCCTTGTCATCACAATGCTCCAGAATTCTTGTCATCACAATGTTCCATGACCGTGTCATCACAATGCTCCATGGCCCTGGTCATCCCAATGCTCCAGATGGCTTGTCATCACAAAGTTCCATGACCGTGTCATCACAATGCACCATGGCCCTTGTCATCACAATGCTCCAGAATGCATGTCATCACAATGTTCCATGACCGTGTCATCACAATGCTCCATGGTCCTTGTCATCACAATGCTCCAGAATCCTTGTCATCACAATGTTCCATGACCGTGTCATCACAATGCTCCATGGCCCTGGTCATCACAATGCTCCAGATTGCTTGTCTTCACAAAGTTCCATGACCGTGTTATCACAATGCACCATGGCCCTTTTCATCACAATGCTCCAGAATTCTTGTCATCACAATGCTCCATGGTCCTTGTCATCACAATGTTCCAGAATTCTTGTCATCACAGTGTTCCATGACCGTATCATCACAATGCTCCATGGCCCTTGTCATCACAATGCTCCAGAATTCTTGTCATCACAAGGTTCCATGACCGTGTCATCACAATGCTCCAGAATTCTTGTCATCACAATGTTCCCTGACCATGTCATCACAATGCTCCAGAATTCTTGTCATCACAATGCTCCAGAATTCTTGTCATCAAATGTTCCATGACCGTGTCATCACAATGCTCCATAATTCTTGTCATCACAATGTTCCATGGCCTTTGTCATCACAATGCTCCAGAATTCTTGTCATCACAATGTTCCATGACCGTGTCATCACAATGCTCCATAATTCTTGTCATCACAATGTTCCATGACCGTGTCATCACAATGCTCCTTGGCCCTTTTCATCACAATTCTCCAGAATTCTTGTCATCACAAAGTTCCATGACTGTGTCATCAAAATGCACCATGGCCCTTGTCATCACAATGCTCCAGAATTCTTGTCATCACAATGTTCCATGACCGTGTCATCACAATGCTCCATGGCCCTTGTCATCACAATGCTCCAGAATTCTTGTCATCACAAAGTTCCATGACCGTGTCATCACAATGCTCCATGGCACTTGTCATCACAATGCTCCATAATTCTTGTCATCACAATGTTCCATGACCGTGTCATCACAATGCTCCAGAATTCTTGTCATCACAATGTTCCATGACCATGTCATCACAATGCACCATGGCCCTTGTCACCACAATGCTCCAGAATTCTTGTCATCACAATGTTCCATGACCGTGTCATCACAATGCTCCATGGCCCTTGTCATCACAATGCTCCAGAATTCTTGTCATCACAATGTTCCATGACCGTGTCATCAAAATGCTCCATAATTCTTTTCATCACAATGTTCCATGACTGTGTCATCACAATGCTCCATAATTCTTGTCATCACAATGTTCCACGACCGTGTCATCACAATGCTCCATGGCCCTTGTCATCACAATGCTCCAGAATTCTTGTCATCACATTGTTCCATGATCGTGTCATCACAATGCTCCATAATTCTTGTCATCACAATGTTCCATGACCGTGTCATCACAATGCTACATGACTCTGGTCATCACAGTTCTCCATGACCTTTGCCATCACAATGCTCTATATAGATTTTCATGACAATTCTAAATGACCACTTTAATCACTTTGCTTGCTGAACATTTTCATCACATTTCTCTATTGTCATTAAAATTTCCCATGACCCCTTTCCTCACAATGCTCCATGATGCCTGTCATCACAATGCTCAATGGCTTTTGTTATCACAAAGCTCCAGGACCAGTTTCATCACAATACTCCATCCCCCTTGTCATCACGGTGCACAATGAAAAGTTACATTACAATGCTCCATGACACTTGTCATCACAAAGCTCCATGGCCCTTGTCATCACAATGCTCCAGAATTCTTGTCATCACAATGTTCCATGACCATGTCATCACAATGCTCCATGGCCCTTGTCATCACAATGCTCCAGAATTCTTGTCATCACAATGTTCCATGACCGTGTCATCACAATGCTCCAGAATTCTTGTCATCACAATGCTCCAGAATTCTTGTCATCACAATGTTCCATGACCGTGTCATCACAATGCTCCATGGCCCTGGTCATCACAATGCTCCAGATTGCTTGTCATCACATAGTTCCATGACCGTGTCATCACAATGCACCATGGCCCTTGTCATCACAATGCTCCAGAATTCTTGTCATCACAATGTTCCATGACCGTGTCATCACAATGCTCCATGGCCCTTGTCATCACAATGCTCCAGAATTCTTGTCATCACAATGTTCCATGACCGTGTCATCACAATGCTCCATGGCCCTTGTCATCACAATACTCCAGATTTCTTGTCATCACAATGTTCCATGATCATGTCATCACAATGCTCCATAATACTTGTCATCAAAATGTTCCATGACCATGTCATCACAATGCTCCAGAATTCTTGTCATCACAATGTTCCATGACCGTGTCATCACAATGCTCCAGAATTCTTGTCATCACAATGCTCCAGAATTCTTGTCATCACAATGTTCCATGACCGTGTCTTCACAATTCTCCATTGCCCTGGTCATCACAATGCTCCAGATTGCCTGTCATCACAAAGTTCCATGACCATGTCATCACAATGCACCATGGCCCTTGTCATCACAATGCTCCAAACTTCTTGTCATCACAATGTTCCATGACCGTGTTATCACAATGCTCCATGGCCCTTGTCATCACAATGCTCCAGAATTCTTGTCATCACAATGTTCCATGACCGTGTCATCACAATGCTCCATGGCCCTTGTCATCACAATGCTCCAGATTTCTTTTCATCACAATGTTCCATAACCGTGTCATCACAATGCTCCATAATTCTTGTCATCAAAATGTTCCATGACCGTGTCATCACAATGCTCCAGAATTCTTGTCATCACAATGTTCCATGACCGTGTCATCACAATGCTCCAGAATTCTTTTCATCACAATGCTCCAGAATTCTTGTCATCACAATGTTCCATGACCGTGTCATCACAATGCTCCATGGCCCTGGTCATCACAATGCTCCAGATTGCTTGTCTTCACAAAGTTCCATGAACGTGTTATCACAATGCACCATGGCCCTTTTCATCACAATGCTCCAGAATTCTTGTCATCACAGTGTTCCATGATCGTGTCATCACAATGCTCCATGGCCCTTGTCATCACAATGCTCCAGAATTCTTGTCATCACAAGGTTCCATGACCGTGTCATCACAATGCTCCATAATTCTTGTCATCAAAATGTTCCATGACCGTGTCATCACAATGCTCCAGAATTCTTGTCATCACAATGTTCCCTGACCATGTCATCACAATGCTCCAGAATTCTTGTCATCACAATGCTCCAGAATTCTTGTCATCACAATGTTCCATGACCGTGTCATCACAATGCTCCAGAATTCTTGTCATCACAATGCTCCAGAATTCTTGTCATCACAATGTTCCATGACCGTGTCATCACAATGCTCCATGGCCCTGGTCATCACAATGCTCCAGATTGCTTTTCATCACAAAGTTCCATGACCGTGTCATGACAATGCACCATGGCCCTTGTCATCACGATGCTCCAGAATTCTTGTCATCACAATGTTCCATGATCGTGTCATCACAATGCTCCATGGCCCTTGTCATCACAATGCTCCATAATTCTTGTCATCACAGTGTTCCATGACCGTGTCATCACAATGCTCCATAATTCTTGTCATCACAATGTTCCATGACCGTGTCATCACAATGCTCCATGGCCCTTTTCATCACAATGCTCCAGAATTCTTGTCATCACAAAGTTCCATGACTGTGTCATCAAAATGCACCATGGCCCTTGTCATCACAATGCTCCAGAATTCTTGTCATCACAATGTTCCATGACCGTGTCATCACAATGCTCCATGGCCCTTGTCATCACAATGCTCCAGATTTCTTGTCATCACAATGTTCCATGACCGTGTCATCACAATGCTCCATAATTCTTGTCATCAAAATGTTCCATGACCGTGTCATCACAATGCTCCAGAATTCTTGTCATCACAATGTTCCATGACCGTGTCATCACAATGCTCCAGAATTCTTTTCATCACAATGCTCCAGAATTCTTATCATCACAATGTTCCATGACCGTGTCATCACAATGCTCCATGGCCCTGGTCATCACAATGCTCCATATTGCTTGTCATCACAAAGTTCCATGACCGTGTTATCACAATGCACCATGGCCCTTGTCATCACAGTGCTCCAGAATTCTTGTCATCACAATGTTCCATGACCGTGTCATCACAATGCTCCATGGCCCTTGTCATCACAATGCTCCAGAATTCTTGTCATCACAATGTTCCATGACCGTGTCATCACAATGCTCCATGGCCCTGGTCATCCCAATGCTCCAGATGGCTTGTCATCACAAAGTTCCATGACCGTGTCATCACAATGCACCATGGCCCTTGTCATCACAATGCTCCAGAATGCATGTCATCACAATGTTCCATGACCGTGTCATCACAATGCTCCATGGTCCTTGTCATCACAATGCTCCAGAATCCTTGTCATCACAATGTTCCATGACCGTGTCATCACAATGCTCCATGGCCCTGGTCATCACAATGCTCCAGATTGCTTGTCTTCACAAAGTTCCATGACCGTGTTATCACAATGCACCATGGCCCTTTTCATCACAATGCTCCAGAATTCTTGTCATCACAATGCTCCATGGTCCTTGTCATCACAATGCTCCAGAATTCTTGTCATCACAGTGTTCCATGACCGTGTCATCACAATGCTCCATGGCCCTTGTCATCACAATGCTCCAGAATTCTTGTCATCACAAGGTTCCATGACCGTGTCATCACAATGCTCCATAATTCTTGTCATCAAAATGTTCCATGACCGTGTCATCACAATGCTCCAGAATTCTGGTCATCACAATGTTCCCTGACCATGTCATCACAATGATCCAGAATTCTTGTCATCAAAATGCTCCAGAATTCTTGTCATCAAATGTTCCATGACCGTGTCATCACAATGCTCCAGAATTCTTGTCATCACAATGCTCCAGAATTCTTGTCATCACAATGTTCCATGACCGTGTCATTACAATGCTCCATGGCCCTGGTCATCACAATGCTCCAGATTGCTTGTCATCACAAAGTTCCATGACCGTGTCATGACAATGCACCATGGCCCTTGTCATCACGATGCTCCAGAATTCTTGTCATCACAATGTTCCATGACCGTGTCATCACAATGCTCCATGGCCCTTGTCATCACAATGCTCCATAATTCTTGTCATCACAATGTTCCATGACCGTGTCATCACAATGCTCCATAATTCTTGTCATCACAATGTTCCATGACCGTGTCATCACAATGCTCCTTGGCCCTTTTCATCACAATTCTCCAGAATTCTTGTCATCACAAAGTTCCATGACTGTGTCATCAAAATGCACCATGGCCCTTGTCATCACAATGCTCCAGAATTCTTGTCATCACAATGTTCCATGACCATGTCATCACAATGCTCCATGGCCCTTGTCATCACAATGCTCCAGAATTCTTGTCATCACAATGTTCCATGATCGTGTCATCACAATGCTCCATGGCCCTTGTCATCACAATGCTCCAGAATTCTTGTCATCACAAAGTTCCATGACCGTGTCATCACAATGCTCCATGGCACTTGTCATCACAATGCTCCATAATTCTTTTCATCACAATGTTCCATGACCGTGTCATCACAATGTTCCATGACCATGTCATCACAATGCACCATGGCCCTTGTCACCACAATGCTCCAGAATTCTTGTCATCACAATGTTCCATGACCGTGTCATCACAATGCTCCATGGCCCTTGTCATCACAATGCTCCAGAATTCTTGTCATCACAATGTTCCATGACCGTGTCATCAAAATGCTCCATAATTCTTTTCATCACAATGTTCCATGACTGTGTCATCACAATGCTCCATAATTCTTGTCATCACAATGTTCCACGACCGTGTCATCACAATGCTCCATGGCCCTTGTCATCACAATGCTCCAGAATTCTTGTCATCACATTGTTCCATGATCGTGTCATCACAATGCTCCATAATTCTTGTCATCACAATGTTCCATGACCGTGTCATCACAATGCTACATGACTCTGGTCATCACAGTTCTCCATGACCTTTGCCATCACAATGCTCTATATAGATTTTCATGACAATTCTAAATGACCACTTTAATCACTTTGCTTGCTGAACATTTTCATCACATTTCCCTATTGTCATTAAAATTTCCCATGACTCCTTTCCTCACAATGCTCCATGATGCCTGTCATCACAATGCTCAATGGCTTTTGTTATCACAAAGCTCCAGGACCAGTTTCATCACAATACTCCATCCCCCTTGTCATCACGGTGCACAATGAAAAGTTACATTACAATGCTCCATGACACTTGTCATCACAAAGCTCCATGGCCCTTGTCATCACAATGCTCCAGAATTCTTGTCATCACAATGTTCCATGACGATGTCATCACAATGCTCCATGGCCCTTGTCATCACAATGCTCCAGAATTCTTGTCATCACAATGTTCCATGACCGTGTCATCACAATGCTCCAGAATTCTTGTCATCACAATGCTCCAGAATTCTTGTCATCACAATGTTCCATGACCGTGTCATCACAATGCTCCAGGGCCCTGGTCATCACAATGCTCCAGATTGCTTGTCATCACAAAGTTCCATGACCGTGTCATCACAATGCACCATGGCCCTTGTCATCACAATGCTCCAGAATTCTTGTCATCACAATGTTCCATGACCGTGTCATCACAATGTTCCATGGCCCTTCTCATCACAATGCTCCAGAATTCTTGTCATCACAATGTTCCATGACCGTGTCATCACAAGGCTCCATGGCCCTTGTCATCACAATGCTCCAGATTTCTTGTCATCACAATGTTCCATGATCATGTCATCACAATGCTCCATAATACTTGTCATCAAAATGTTCCATGACCGTGTCATCACAATGCTCCAGAATTCTTGTCATCACAATGTTCCATGACCGTGTCATCACAATGCTCCAGAATTCTTGTCATCACAATGCTCCAGAATTCTTGTCATCACAATGTTCCATGACCGTGTCTTCACAATGCTCCATTGCCCTGGTCATCACAATGCTCCAGATTGCCTGTCATCACAAAGTTCCATGACAATGTCATCACAATGCACCATGGCCCTTGTCATCACAATGCTCCAGAATTCTTGTCATCACAATGTTCCATGACCGTGTCATCACAATGCTCCATGGCCCTTGTCAACACAATGCTCCAGAATTCTTGTCATCACAAAGTTCCATGACCGTGTCATCACAATGCAACATGGCCCTTGTCATCACAATGCTCCAAACTTCTTGTCATCACAATGTTCCATGACCGTGTCATCACAATGCTCCATGGCCCTTGTCATCACAATGCTCCAGAATTCTTGTCATCACAATGTTCCATGACCGTGTCATCACAATGCTCCATGGCCCTTGTCATCACAATGCTCCAGATTTCTTTTCATCACAATGTTCCATAACCGTGTCATCACAATGCTCCAGAATTCTTGTCATCACAATGTTCCCTGACCATGTCATCACAATGCTCCATGGCCCTTGTCATCACAATGCTCCAGAATTCTTGTCATCACAAGGTTCCATGACCGTGTCATCACAATGCTCCATAATTCTTGTCATCAAAATGTTCCATGACCGTGTCATCACAATGCTCCAGAATTCTTGTCATCACAATGTTCCCTGACCATGTCATCACAATGCTCCAGAATTCTTGTCATCACAATGCTCCAGAATTCTTGTCATCACAATGTTCCATGACCGTGTCATCACAATGCTCCAGAATTCTTGTCATCACAATGCTCCAGAATTCTTGTCATCACAATGTTCCATGACCGTGTCATCACAATGCTCCATGGCCCTGGTCATCACAATGCTCCAGATTGCTTGTCATCACAAAGTTCCATGACCGTGTCATGACAATGCACCATGGCCCTTGTCATCACGATGCTCCAGAATTCTTGTCATCACAATGTTCCATGACCGTGTCATCACAATGCTCCATGGCCCTTGTCATCACAATGCTCCATAATTCTTGTCATCACAATGTTCCATGACCGTGTCATCACAATGCTCCATAATTCTTGTCATCACAATGTTCCATGACCGTGTCATCACAATGCTCCATGGCCCTTTTCATCACAATGCTCCAGAATTCTTGTCATCACAAAGTTCCATGACTGTGTTATCAAAATGCACCATGGCCTTTGTCATCACAATGCTCCAGAATTCTTGTCATCACAATGTTCCATGACCGTGTCATCACAATGCTCCATGGCCCTTGTCATCACAATGCTCCAGAATTCTTGTCATCACAATGTTCCATGATCGTGTCATCACAATGCTCCATGGCCCTTGTCATCACAATGCTCCAGAATTCTTGTCATCACAAAGTTCCATGACCGTGTTATCACAATGCACCATGGCCCTTGTCATCACAATGCTCCAAACTTCTTGTCATCACAATGTTCCATGACCGTGTCATCACAATGCTCCATGGCCCTTGTCATCACAATGCTCCAGAACTCTTGTCATCACAATGTTCCATGACCGTGTCATCACAATGCTCCATGGCCCTTGTCATCACAATGCTCCAGATTTCTTGTCATCACAATGTTCCATGACCGTGTCATCACAATGCTCCATAATACTTGTCATCAAAATGTTCCATGACCGTGTCATCACAATGCTCCAGAATTCTTGTCATCACAATGTTCCATGACCGTGTTATCACAATGCTCCAGAATTCTTGTCATCACAATGCTCCAGAATTCTTGTCATCACAATGTTCCATGACCGTGTCTTCACAATGCTCCATTGCCCTGGTCATCACAATGCTCCAGATTGCCTGTCATCACAAAGTTCCATGACCATGTCATCACAATGCACCATGGCCCTTGTCATCACAATGCTCCAGAATTCTTGTCATCACAATGTTCCATGACCGTGTCATCACAATGCTCCATGGCCCTTGTCAACACAATGCTCCAGAATTCTTGTCATCACAAAGTTCCATGACCGTGTCATCACAATGCACCATGGCCCTTGTCATCACAATGCTCCAAACTTCTTGTCATCACAATGTTCCATGACCGTGTCATCACAATGCTCCATGGCCCTTGTCATCACAATGCTCCAGAATTCTTGTCATCACAATGTTCCATGACCGTGTCATCACAATGCTCCATGGCCCTTGTCATCACAATGCTCCAGATTTCTTTTCATCACAATGTTCCATAACCGTGTCATCACAATGCTCCATAATTCTTGTCATCAAAATGTTCCATGACCGTGTCATCACAATGCTCCAGAATTCTTGTCATCACAATGTTCCATGACCGTGTCATCACAATGCTCCAGAATTCTTTTCATCACAATGCTCCAGAATTCTTGTCATCACAAAGTTCCATTACCGTGTCATCACAATGCTCCATGGCCCTGGTCATCACAATGCTCCAGATTGCTTGTCTTCACAAAGTTCCATGACCGTGTTATCACAATGCACCATGGCCCTTTTCATCACAATGCTCCAGAATTCTTGTCATCACAATGTTCCATGACCGTGTCATCACAATGCTCCATGGCCCTTGTCATCACAATGCTCCAGAATTCTTGTCATCACAGTGTTCCATGATCGTGTCATCACAATGCTCCATGGCCCTTGTCATCACAATGCTCCAGAATTCTTGTCATCACAAGGTTCCATGACCGTGTCATCACAATGCTCCATAATTCTTGTCATCAAAATGTTCCATGACCGTGTCATCACAATGCTCCAGAATTCTTGTCATCACAATGTTCCCTGACCATGTCATCACAATGCTCCAGAATTCTTGTCATCACAATGCTCCAGAATTCTTGTCATCATAATGTTCCATGACCGTGTCATCACAATGCTCCAGAATTCTTGTCATCACAATGTTCCAGAATTCTTGTCATCACAATGTTCCATGACCGTGTCATCACAATGCTCCATGGCCCTGGTCATCACAATGCTCCAGATTGCTTGTCATCACAAAGTTCCATGACCGTGTCATGACAATGCACCATGGCCCTTGTCATCACGATGCTCCAGAATTCTTGTCATCACAATGTTCCATGACCGTGTCATCACAATGCTCCATGGCCCTTGTCATCACAATGCTCCATAATTCTTGTCATCACAATGTTCCATGACCGTGTCATCACAATGCTCCATAATTCTTGTCATCACAATGTTCCATGACCGTGTCATCACAATGCTCCATGGCCCTTTTCATCACAATGCTCCAGAATTCTTGTCATCACAAAGTTCCATGACTGTGTTATCAAAATGCACCATGGCCCTTGTCATCACAATGCTCCAGAATTCTTGTCATCACAATGTTCCATGACCGTGTCATCACAATGCTCCATGGCCATTGTCATCACAATGCTCCAGAATTCTTGTCATCACAATGTTCCATGACCGTGTCATCACAATGCTCCATGGCCCTTGTCATCACAATGCTCCAGAATTCTTGTCATCACAAAGTTCCATGACCGTGTTATCACAATGCACCATGGCCCTTGTCATCACAATGCTCCAAACTTCTTGTCATCACAATGTTCCATGACCGTGTCATCACAATGCTCCATGGCCCTTGTCATCACAATGCTCCAGAACTCTTGTCATCACAATGTTCCATGACCGTGTCATCACAATGCTCCATGGCCCTTGTCATCACAATGCTCCAGATTTCTGGTCATCACAATGTTCCATGACCGTGTCATCACAATGCTCCATAATTCTTGTCATCAAAATGTTCCATGACCGTGTCATCACAATGCTCCAGAATTCTTGTCATCACAATGTTCCATGACCATGTCATCACAATGCTCCATGGCCCTTGTCATCACAATGCTCCAGAATTCTTGTCATCACAATGTTCCATGACCGTGTCATCACAATGCTCCAGAATTCTTGTCATCACAATGCTCCAGAATTCTTGTCATCACAATGTTCCATGACCGTGTTATCACAATGCACCATGGCCCTTGTCATCACAATGCTCCAAACTTCTTGTCATCACAATGTTCCATGACCGTGTCATCACAATGCTCCATGGCCCTTGTCATCACAATGCTCCAGAACTCTTGTCATCACAATGTTCCATGACCGTGTCATCACAATGCTCCATGGCCCTTGTCATCACAATGCTCCAGATTTCTTGTCATCACAATGTTCCATGACCGTGTCATCACAATGCTCCATAATACTTGTCATCAAAATGTTCCATGACCGTGTCATCACAATGCTCCAGAATTCTTGTCATCACAATGTTCCATGACCGTGTTATCACAATGCTCCAGAATTCTTGTCATCACAATGTTCCAGAATTCTTGTCATCACAATGTTCCATGACCGTGTCTTCACAATGCTCCATTGCCCTGGTCATCACAATGCTCCAGATTGCCTGTCATCTCAAAGTTCCATGACCATGTCATCACAATGCACCATGGCCCTTGTCATCACAATGCTCCAGAATTCTTGTCATCACAATGTTCCATGACCGTGTCATCACAATGCTCCATGGCCCTTATCAACACAATGCTCCAGAATTCTTGTCATCACAAAGTTCCATGACCGTGTCATCACAATGCACCATGGCCCTTGTCATCACAATGCTCCAAACTTCTTGTCATCACAATGTTCCATGACCGTGTCATCACAATGCTCCATGGCCCTTGTCATCACAATGCTCCAGAATTCTTGTCATCACAATGTTCCATGACCGTGTCATCACAATGCTCCATGGCCCTTGTCATCACAATGCTCCAGATTTCTTTTCATCACAATGTTCCATAACCGTGTCATCACAATGCTCCATAATTCTTGTCATCAAAATGTTCCATGACCGTGTCATCACAATGCTCCAGAATTCTTGTCATCACAATGTTCCATGACCGTGTCATCACAATGCTCCAGAATTCTTTTCATCACAATGCTCCAGAATTCTTGTCATCACAAAGTTCCATTACCGTGTCATCACAATGCTCCATGGCCCTGGTCATCACAATGCTCCAGATTGCTTGTCTTCACAAAGTTCCATGACCGTGTTATCACAATGCACCATGGCCCTTTTCATCACAATGCTCCAGAATTCTTGTCATCACAATGTTCCATGACCGTGTCATCACAATGCTCCATGGCCCTTGTCATCACAATGCTCCAGAATTCTTGTCATCACAGTGTTCCATGATCGTGTCATCACAATGCTCCATGGCCCTTGTCATCACAATGCTCCAGAATTCTTGTCATCACAAGGTTCCATGACCGTGTCATCACAATGCTCCATAATTCTTGTCATCAAAATGTTCCATGACCGTGTCATCACAATGCTCCAGAATTCTTGTCATCACAATGTTCCCTGACCATGTCATCACAATGCTCCAGAATTCTTGTCATCACAATGCTCCAGAATTCTTGTCATCACAATGTTCCATGACCGTGTCATCACAATGCTCCAGAATTCTTGTCATCACAATGTTCCAGAATTCTTGTCATCACAATGTTCCATGACCGTGTCATCACAATGCTCCATGGCCCTGGTCATCACAATGCTCCAGATTGCTTGTCATCACAAAGTTCCATGACCGTGTCATGACAATGCACCATGGCCCTTGTCATCACGATGCTCCAGAATTCTTGTCATCACAATGTTCCATGACCGTGTCATCACAATGCTCCATGGCCCTTGTCATCACAATGCTCCATAATTCTTGTCATCACAATGTTCCATGACCGTGTCATCACAATGCTCCATAATTCTTGTCATCACAATGTTCCATGACCGTGTCATCACAATGCTCCATGGCCCTTTTCATCACAATGCTCCAGAATTCTTGTCATCACAAAGTTCCATGACTGTGTTATCAAAATGCACCATGGCCCTTGTCATCACAATGCTCCAGAATTCTTGTCATCACAATGTTCCATGACCGTGTCATCACAATGCTCCATGGCCATTGTCATCACAATGCTCCAGAATTCTTGTCATCACAATGTTCCATGACCGTGTCATCACAATGCTCCATGGCCCTTGTCATCACAATGCTCCAGAATTCTTGTCATCACAAAGTTCCATGACCGTGTTATCACAATGCACCATGGCCCTTGTCATCACAATGCTCCAAACTTCTTGTCATCACAATGTTCCATGACCGTGTCATCACAATGCTCCATGGCCCTTGTCATCACAATGCTCCAGAACTCTTGTCATCACAATGTTCCATGACCGTGTCATCACAATGCTCCATGGCCCTTGTCATCACAATGCTCCAGATTTCTGGTCATCACAATGTTCCATGACCGTGTCATCACAATGCTCCATAATTCTTGTCATCAAAATGTTCCATGACCGTGTCATCACAATGCTCCAGAATTCTTGTCATCACAATGTTCCATGACCATGTCATCACAATGCTCCATGGCCCTTGTCATCACAATGCTCCAGAATTCTTGTCATCACAATGTTCCATGACCGTGTCATCACAATGCTCCAGAATTCTTGTCATCACAATGCTCCAGAATTCTTGTCATCACAATGTTCCATGACCGTGTCATCACAATGCTCCATGGCCCTGGTCATCACAATGCTCCAGATTGCTTGTCATCACATAGTTCCATGACCGTGTCATCACAATGCACCATGGCCCTTGTCATCACAATGCTCCAGAATTCTTGTCATCACAATGTTCCATGACCGTGTCATCACAATGCTCCATGGCCCTTGTCATCACAATGCTCCAGAATTCTTGTCATCACAATGTTCCATGACCGTGTCATCACAATGCTCCATGGCCCTTGTCATCACAATGCTCCAGATTTCTTGTCATCACAATGTTCCATGATCATGTCATCACAATGCTCCATAATACTTGTCATCAAAATGTTCCATGACCATGTCATCACAATGCTCCAGAATTCTTGTCATCACAATGTTCCATGACCGTGTCATCACAATGCTCCAGAATTCTTGTCATCACAATGCTCCAGAATTCTTGTCATCACAATGTTCCATGACCGTGTCTTCACAATTCTCCATTGCCCTGGTCATCACAATGCTCCAGATTGCCTGTCATCACAAAGTTCCATGAACGTGTTATCACAATGCACCATGGCCCTTTTCATCACAATGCTCCAGAATTCTTGTCATCACAGTGTTCCATGATCGTGTCATCACAATGCTCCATGGCCCTTGTCATCACAATGCTCCAGAATTCTTGTCATCACAAGGTTCCATGACCGTGTCATCACAATGCTCCATAATTCTTGTCATCAAAATGTTCCATGACCGTGTCATCACAATGCTCCAGAATTCTTGTCATCACAATGTTCCCTGACCATGTCATCACAATGCTCCAGAATACTTGTCATCACAATGCTCCAGAATTCTTGTCATCACAATGTTCCATGACCGTGTCATCACAATGCTCCAGAATTCTTGTCATCACAATGCTCCAGAATTCTTGTCATCACAATGTTCCATGACCGTGTCATCACAATGCTCCATGGCCCTGGTCATCACAATGCTCCAGATTGCTTTTCATCACAAAGTTCCATGACCGTGTCATGACAATGCACCATGGCCCTTGTCATCACGATGCTCCAGAATTCTTGTCATCACAATGTTCCATGATCGTGTCATCACAATGCTCCATGGCCCTTGTCATCACAATGCTCCATAATTCTTGTCATCACAGTGTTCCATGACCGTGTCATCACAATGCTCCATAATTCTTGTCATCACAATGTTCCATGACCGTGTCATCACAATGCTCCATGGCCCTTTTCATCACAATGCTCCAGAATTCTTGTCATCACAAAGTTCCATGACTGTGTCATCAAAATGCACCATGGCCCTTGTCATCACAATGCTCCAGAATTCTTGTCATCACAATGTTCCATGACCGTGTCATCACAATGCTCCATGGCCCTTGTCATCACAATGCTCCAGAATTCTTGTCATCACAATGTTCCATGACCGTGTCATCACAATGCTCCATGGCCCTTGTCATCACAATGCTCCAGAATTCTTGTCATCACAAAGTTCCATGACCGTGTCATCACAATGCAACATGGCCCTTGTCATCACAATGCTCCAAACTTCTTGTCATCACAATGTTCCATGACCGTGTCATCACAATGCTCCATGGCCCTTGTCATCACAATGCTCCAGAATTCTTGTCATCACAATGTTCCATGACCGTGTCATCACAATGCTCCATGGCCCTTGTCATCACAATGCTCCAGATTTCTTTTCATCACAATGTTCCATAACCGTGTCATCACAATGCTCCAGAATTCTTGTCATCACAATGTTCCCTGACCATGTCATCACAATGCTCCATGGCCCTTGTCATCACAATGCTCCAGAATTCTTGTCATCACAAGGTTCCATGACCGTGTCATCACAATGCTCCATAATTCTTGTCATCAAAATGTTCCATAACCGTGTCATCACAATGCTCCAGAATTCTTGTCATCACAATGTTCCCTGACCATGTCATCACAATGCTCCAGAATTCTTGTCATCACAATGCTCCAGAATTCTTGTCATCACAATGTTCCATGACCGTGTCATCACAATGCTCCAGAATTCTTGTCATCACAATGCTCCAGAATTCTTGTCATCACAATGTTCCATGACCGTGTCATCACAATGCTCCATGGCCCTGGTCATCACAATGCTCCAGATTGCTTGTCATCACAAAGTTCCATGACCGTGTCATGACAATGCACCATGGCCCTTGTCATCACGATGCTCCAGAATTCTTGTCATCACAATGTTCCATGACCGTGTCATCACAATGCTCCATGGCCCTTGTCATCACAATGCTCCATAATTCTTGTCATCACAATGTTCCATGACCGTGTCATCACAATGCTCCATAATTCTTGTCATCACAATGTTCCATGACCGTGTCATCACAATGCTCCATGGCCCTTTTCATCACAATGCTCCAGAATTCTTGTCATCACAAAGTTCCATGACTGTGTTATCAAAATGCACCATGGCCTTTGTCATCACAATGCTCCAGAATTCTTGTCATCACAATGTTCCATGACCGTGTCATCACAATGCTCCATGGCCCTTGTCATCACAATGCTCCAGAATTCTTGTCATCACAATGTTCCATGACCGTGTCATCACAATGCTCCATGGCCCTTGTCATCACAATGCTCCAGAATTCTTGTCATCACAAAGTTCCATGACCGTGTTATCACAATGCACCATGGCCCTTGTCATCACAATGCTCCAAACTTCTTGTCATCACAATGTTCCATGACCGTGTCATCACAATGCTCCATGGCCCTTGTCATCACAATGCTCCAGAACTCTTGTCATCACAATGTTCCATGACCGTGTCATCACAATGCTCCATGGCCCTTGTCATCACAATGCTCCAGATTTCTTGTCATCACAATGTTCCATGACCGTGTCATCACAATGCTCCATAATACTTGTCATCAAAATGTTCCATGACCGTGTCATCACAATGCTCCAGAATTCTTGTCATCACAATGTTCCATGACCGTGTTATCACAATGCTCCAGAATTCTTGTCATCACAATGCTCCAGAATTCTTGTCATCACAATGTTCCATGACCGTGTCTTCACAATGCTCCATTGCCCTGGTCATCACAATGCTCCAGATTGCCTGTCATCACAAAGTTCCATGACCATGTCATCACAATGCACCATGGCCCTTGTCATCACAATGCTCCAGAATTCTTGTCATCACAATGTTCCATGACCGTGTCATCACAATGCTCCATGGCCCTTGTCAACACAATGCTCCAGAATTCTTGTCATCACAAAGTTCCATGACCGTGTCATCACAATGCACCATGGCCCTTGTCATCACAATGCTCCAAACTTCTTGTCATCACAATGTTCCATGACCGTGTCATCACAATGCTCCATGGCCCTTGTCATCACAATGCTCCAGAATTCTTGTCATCACAATGTTCCATGACCGTGTCATCACAATGCTCCATGGCCCTTGTCATCACAATGCTCCAGATTTCTTTTCATCACAATGTTCCATAACCGTGTCATCACAATGCTCCATAATTCTTGTCATCAAAATGTTCCATGACCGTGTCATCACAATGCTCCAGAATTCTTGTCATCACAATGTTCCATGACCGTGTCATCACAATGCTCCAGAATTCTTTTCATCACAATGCTCCAGAATTCTTGTCATCACAAAGTTCCATTACCGTGTCATCACAATGCTCCATGGCCCTGGTCATCACAATGCTCCAGATTGCTTGTCTTCACAAAGTTCCATGACCGTGTTATCACAATGCACCATGGCCCTTTTCATCACAATGCTCCAGAATTCTTGTCATCACAATGTTCCATGACCGTGTCATCACAATGCTCCATGGCCCTTGTCATCACAATGCTCCAGAATTCTTGTCATCACAGTGTTCCATGATCGTGTCATCACAATGCTCCATGGCCCTTGTCATCACAATGCTCCAGAATTCTTGTCATCACAAGGTTCCATGACCGTGTCATCACAATGCTCCATAATTCTTGTCATCAAAATGTTCCATAACCGTGTCATCACAATGCTCCAGAATTCTTGTCATCACAATGTTCCCTGACCATGTCATCACAATGCTCCAGAATTCTTGTCATCACAATGCTCCAGAATTCTTGTCATCACAATGTTCCATGACCGTGTCATCACAATGCTCCAGAATTCTTGTCATCACAATGCTCCAGAATTCTTGTCATCACAATGTTCCCTGACCATGTCATCACAATGCTCCAGAATACTTGTCATCACAATGCTCCAGAATTCTTGTCATCACAATGTTCCATGACCGTGTCATCACAATGCTCCAGAATTCTTGTCATCACAATGCTCCAGAATTCTTGTCATCACAATGTTCCATGACCGTGTCATCACAATGCTCCATGGCCCTGGTCATCACAATGCTCCAGATTGCTTTTCATCACAAAGTTCCATGACCGTGTCATGACAATGCACCATGGCCCTTGTCATCACGATGCTCCAGAATTCTTGTCATCACAATGTTCCATGATCGTGTCATCACAATGCTCCATGGCCCTTGTCATCACAATGCTCCATAATTCTTGTCATCACAGTGTTCCATGACCGTGTCATCACAATGCTCCATAATTCTTGTCATCACAATGTTCCATGACCGTGTCATCACAATGCTCCATGGCCCTTTTCATCACAATGCTCCAGAATTCTTGTCATCACAAAGTTCCATGACTGTGTCATCAAAATGCACCATGGCCCTTGTCATCACAATGCTCCAGAATTCTTGTCATCACAATGTTCCATGACCGTGTCATCACAATGCTCCATGGCCCTTGTCATCACAATGCTCCAGAATTCTTGTCATCACAATGTTCCATGACCGTGTCATCACAATGCTCCATGGCCCTTGTCATCACAATGCTCCAGAATTCTTGTCATCACAAAGTTCCATGACCGTGTCATCACAATGCAACATGGCCCTTGTCATCACAATGCTCCAAACTTCTTGTCATCACAATGTTCCATGACCGTGTCATCACAATGCTCCATGGCCCTTGTCATCACAATGCTCCAGAATTCTTGTCATCACAATGTTCCATGACCGTGTCATCACAATGCTCCATGGCCCTTGTCATCACAATGCTCCAGATTTCTTTTCATCACAATGTTCCATAACCGTGTCATCACAATGCTCCAGAATTCTTGTCATCACAATGTTCCCTGACCATGTCATCACAATGCTCCATGGCCCTTGTCATCACAATGCTCCAGAATTCTTGTCATCACAAGGTTCCATGACCGTGTCATCACAATGCTCCATAATTCTTGTCATCAAAATGTTCCATAACCGTGTCATCACAATGCTCCAGAATTCTTGTCATCACAATGTTCCCTGACCATGTCATCACAATGCTCCAGAATTCTTGTCATCACAATGCTCCAGAATTCTTGTCATCACAATGTTCCATGACCGTGTCATCACAATGCTCCAGAATTCTTGTCATCACAATGCTCCAGAATTCTTGTCATCACAATGTTCCATGACCGTGTCATCACAATGCTCCATGGCCCTGGTCATCACAATGCTCCAGATTGCTTGTCATCACAAAGTTCCATGACCGTGTCATGACAATGCACCATGGCCCTTGTCATCACGATGCTCCAGAATTCTTGTCATCACAATGTTCCATGACCGTGTCATCACAATGCTCCATGGCCCTTGTCATCACAATGCTCCATAATTCTTGTCATCACAATGTTCCATGACCGTGTCATCACAATGCTCCATAATTCTTGTCATCACAATGTTCCATGACCGTGTCATCACAATGCTCCATGGCCCTTTTCATCACAATGCTCCAGAATTCTTGTCATCACAAAGTTCCATGACTGTGTTATCAAAATGCACCATGGCCTTTGTCATCACAATGCTCCAGAATTCTTGTCATCACAATGTTCCATGACCGTGTCATCACAATGCTCCATGGCCCTTGTCATCACAATGCTCCAGAATTCTTGTCATCACAATGTTCCATGACCGTGTCATCACAATGCTCCATGGCCCTTGTCATCACAATGCTCCAGAATTCTTGTCATCACAAAGTTCCATGACCGTGTTATCACAATGCACCATGGCCCTTGTCATCACAATGCTCCAAACTTCTTGTCATCACAATGTTCCATGACCGTGTCATCACAATGCTCCATGGCCCTTGTCATCACAATGCTCCAGAACTCTTGTCATCACAATGTTCCATGACCGTGTCATCACAATGCTCCATGGCCCTTGTCATCACAATGCTCCAGATTTCTTGTCATCACAATGTTCCATGACCGTGTCATCACAATGCTCCATAATACTTGTCATCAAAATGTTCCATGACCGTGTCATCACAATGCTCCAGAATTCTTGTCATCACAATGTTCCATGACCGTGTTATCACAATGCTCCAGAATTCTTGTCATCACAATGCTCCAGAATTCTTGTCATCACAATGTTCCATGACCGTGTCTTCACAATGCTCCATTGCCCTGGTCATCACAATGCTCCAGATTGCCTGTCATCACAAAGTTCCATGACCATGTCATCACAATGCACCATGGCCCTTGTCATCACAATGCTCCAGAATTCTTGTCATCACAATGTTCCATGACCGTGTCATCACAATGCTCCATGGCCCTTGTCAACACAATGCTCCAGAATTCTTGTCATCACAAAGTTCCATGACCGTGTCATCACAATGCACCATGGCCCTTGTCATCACAATGCTCCAAACTTCTTGTCATCACAATGTTCCATGACCGTGTCATCACAATGCTCCATGGCCCTTGTCATCACAATGCTCCAGAATTCTTGTCATCACAATGTTCCATGACCGTGTCATCACAATGCTCCATGGCCCTTGTCATCACAATGCTCCAGATTTCTTTTCATCACAATGTTCCATAACCGTGTCATCACAATGCTCCATAATTCTTGTCATCAAAATGTTCCATGACCGTGTCATCACAATGCTCCAGAATTCTTGTCATCACAATGTTCCATGACCGTGTCATCACAATGCTCCAGAATTCTTTTCATCACAATGCTCCAGAATTCTTGTCATCACAAAGTTCCATTACCGTGTCATCACAATGCTCCATGGCCCTGGTCATCACAATGCTCCAGATTGCTTGTCTTCACAAAGTTCCATGACCGTGTTATCACAATGCACCATGGCCCTTTTCATCACAATGCTCCAGAATTCTTGTCATCACAATGTTCCATGACCGTGTCATCACAATGCTCCATGGCCCTTGTCATCACAATGCTCCAGAATTCTTGTCATCACAGTGTTCCATGATCGTGTCATCACAATGCTCCATGGCCCTTGTCATCACAATGCTCCAGAATTCTTGTCATCACAAGGTTCCATGACCGTGTCATCACAATGCTCCATAATTCTTGTCATCAAAATGTTCCATAACCGTGTCATCACAATGCTCCAGAATTCTTGTCATCACAATGTTCCCTGACCATGTCATCACAATGCTCCAGAATTCTTGTCATCACAATGCTCCAGAATTCTTGTCATCACAATGTTCCATGACCGTGTCATCACAATGCTCCAGAATTCTTGTCATCACAATGCTCCAGAATTCTTGTCATCACAATGTTCCATGACCGTGTCATCACAATGCTCCATGGCCCTGGTCATCACAATGCTCCAGATTGCTTGTCATCACAAAGTTCCATGACCGTGTCATGACAATGCACCATGGCCCTTGTCATCACGATGCTCCAGAATTCTTGTCATCACAATGTTCCATGACCGTGTCATCACAATGCTCCATGGCCCTTGTCATCACAATGCTCCATAATTCTTGTCATCACAATGTTCCATGACCGTGTCATCACAATGCTCCATAATTCTTGTCATCACAATGTTCCATGACCGTGTCATCACAATGCTCCATGGCCCTTTTCATCACAATGCTCCAGAATTCTTGTCATCACAAAGTTCCATGACTGTGTTATCAAAATGCACCATGGCCTTTGTCATCACAATGCTCCAGAATTCTTGTCATCACAATGTTCCATGACCGTGTCATCACAATGCTCCATGGCCCTTGTCATCACAATGCTCCAGAATTCTTGTCATCACAATGTTCCATGACCGTGTCATCACAATGCTCCATGGCCCTTGTCATCACAATGCTCCAGAATTCTTGTCATCACAAAGTTCCATGACCGTGTTATCACAATGCACCATGGCCCTTGTCATCACAATGCTCCAAACTTCTTGTCATCACAATGTTCCATGACCGTGTCATCACAATGCTCCATGGCCCTTGTCATCACAATGCTCCAGAACTCTTGTCATCACAATGTTCCATGACCGTGTCATCACAATGCTCCATGGCCCTTGTCATCACAATGCTCCAGATTTCTTGTCATCACAATGTTCCATGACCGTGTCATCACAATGCTCCATAATACTTGTCATCAAAATGTTCCATGACCGTGTCATCACAATGCTCCAGAATTCTTGTCATCACAATGTTCCATGACCGTGTTATCACAATGCTCCAGAATTCTTGTCATCACAATGCTCCAGAATTCTTGTCATCACAATGTTCCATGACCGTGTCTTCACAATGCTCCATTGCCCTGGTCATCACAATGATCCAGATTGCCTGTCATCACAAAGTTCCATGACCATGTCATCACAATGCACCATGGCCCTTGTCATCACAATGCTCCAGAATTCTTGTCATCACAATGTTCCATGACCGTGTCATCACAATGCTCCATGGCCCTTGTCAACACAATGCTCCAGAATTCTTGTCATCACAAAGTTCCATGACCGTGTCATCACAATGCACCATGGCCCTTGTCATCACAATGCTCCAAACTTCTTGTCATCACAATGTTCCATGACCGTGTCATCACAATGCTCCATGGCCCTTGTCATCACAATGCTCCAGAATTCTTGTCATCACAATGTTCCATGACCGTGTCATCACAATGCTCCATGGCCCTTGTCATCACAATGCTCCAGATTTCTTTTCATCACAATGTTCCATAACCGTGTCATCACAATGCTCCATAATTCTTGTCATCAAAATGTTCCATGACCGTGTCATCACAATGCTCCAGAATTCTTGTCATCACAATGTTCCATGACCGTGTCATCACAATGCTCCAGAATTCTTTTCATCACAATGCTCCAGAATTCTTGTCATCACAAAGTTCCATTACCGTGTCATCACAATGCTCCATGGCCCTGGTCATCACAATGCTCCAGATTGCTTGTCTTCACAAAGTTCCATGACCGTGTTATCACAATGCACCATGGCCCTTTTCATCACAATGCTCCAGAATTCTTGTCATCACAATGTTCCATGACCGTGTCATCACAATGCTCCATGGCCCTTGTCATCACAATGCTCCAGAATTCTTGTCATCACAGTGTTCCATGATCGTGTCATCACAATGCTCCATGGCCCTTGTCATCACAATGCTCCAGAATTCTTGTCATCACAAGGTTCCATGACCGTGTCATCACAATGCTCCATAATTCTTGTCATCAAAATGTTCCATGACCGTGTCATCACAATGCTCCAGAATTCTTGTCATCACAATGTTCCCTGACCATGTCATCACAATGCTCCAGAATTCTTGTCATCACAATGCTCCAGAATTCTTGTCATCACAATGTTCCATGACCGTGTCATCACAATGCTCCAGAATTCTTGTCATCACAATGTTCCAGAATTCTTGTCATCACAATGTTCCATGACCGTGTCATCACAATGCTCCATGGCCCTGGTCATCACAATGCTCCAGATTGCTTGTCATCACAAAGTTCCATGACCGTGTCATGACAATGCACCATGGCCCTTGTCATCACGATGCTCCAGAATTCTTATCATCACATTGTTCCATGACCGTGTCATCACAATGCTCCATGGCCCTTGTCATCACAATGCTCCAGAATTCTTGTCATCACAAGGTTCCATGACCGTGTCATCACAATGCTCCATAATTCTTGTCATCAAAATGTTCCATGACCGTGTCATCACAATGCTCCAGAATTCTTGTCATCACAATGTTCCCTGACCATGTCATCACAATGCTCCAGAATTCTTGTCATCACAATGCTCCAGAATTCTTGTCATCACAATGTTCCATGACCGTGTCATCACAATGCTCCAGAATTCTTGTCATCACAATGTTCCAGAATTCTTGTCATCACAATGTTCCATGACCGTGTCATCACAATGCTCCATGGCCCTGGTCATCACAATGCTCCAGATTGCTTGTCATCACAAAGTTCCATGACCGTGTCATGACAATGCACCATGGCCCTTGTCATCACGATGCTCCAGAATTCTTGTCATCACAATGTTCCATGACCGTGTCATCACAATGCTCCATGGCCCTTGTCATCACAATGCTCCATAATTCTTGTCATCACAATGTTCCATGACCGTGTCATCACAATGCTCCATAATTCTTGTCATCACAATGTTCCATGACCGTGTCATCACAATGCTCCATGGCCCTTTTCATCACAATGCTCCAGAATTCTTGTCATCACAAAGTTCCATGACTGTGTTATCAAAATGCACCATGGCCCTTGTCATCACAATGCTCCAGAATTCTTGTCATCACAATGTTCCATGACCGTGTCATCACAATGCTCCATGGCCATTGTCATCACAATGCTCCAGAATTCTTGTCATCACAATGTTCCATGACCGTGTCATCACAATGCTCCATGGCCCTTGTCATCACAATGCTCCAGAATTCTTGTCATCACAAAGTTCCATGACCGTGTTATCACAATGCACCATGGCCCTTGTCATCACAATGCTCCAAACTTCTTGTCATCACAATGTTCCATGACCGTGTCATCACAATGCTCCATGGCCCTTGTCATCACAATGCTCCAGAACTCTTGTCATCACAATGTTCCATGACCGTGTCATCACAATGCTCCATGGCCCTTGTCATCACAATGCTCCAGATTTCTGGTCATCACAATGTTCCATGACCGTGTCATCACAATGCTCCATAATTCTTGTCATCAAAATGTTCCATGACCGTGTCATCACAATGCTCCAGAATTCTTGTCATCACAATGTTCCATGACCATGTCATCACAATGCTCCATGGCCCTTGTCATCACAATGCTCCAGAATTCTTGTCATCACAATGTTCCATGACCGTGTCATCACAATGCTCCAGAATTCTTGTCATCACAATGCTCCAGAATTCTTGTCATCACAATGTTCCATGACCGTGTTATCACAATGCACCATGGCCCTTGTCATCACAATGCTCCAAACTTCTTGTCATCACAATGTTCCATGACCGTGTCATCACAATGCTCCATGGCCCTTGTCATCACAATGCTCCAGAACTCTTGTCATCACAATGTTCCATGACCGTGTCATCACAATGCTCCATGGCCCTTGTCATCACAATGCTCCAGATTTCTTGTCATCACAATGTTCCATGACCGTGTCATCACAATGCTCCATAATACTTGTCATCAAAATGTTCCATGACCGTGTCATCACAATGCTCCAGAATTCTTGTCATCACAATGTTCCATGACCGTGTTATCACAATGCTCCAGAATTCTTGTCATCACAATGTTCCAGAATTCTTGTCATCACAATGTTCCATGACCGTGTCTTCACAATGCTCCATTGCCCTGGTCATCACAATGCTCCAGATTGCCTGTCATCTCAAAGTTCCATGACCATGTCATCACAATGCACCATGGCCCTTGTCATCACAATGCTCCAGAATTCTTGTCATCACAATGTTCCATGACCGTGTCATCACAATGCTCCATGGCCCTTATCAACACAATGCTCCAGAATTCTTGTCATCACAAAGTTCCATGACCGTGTCATCACAATGCACCATGGCCCTTGTCATCACAATGCTCCAAACTTCTTGTCATCACAATGTTCCATGACCGTGTCATCACAATGCTCCATGGCCCTTGTCATCACAATGCTCCAGAATTCTTGTCATCACAATGTTCCATGACCGTGTCATCACAATGCTCCATGGCCCTTGTCATCACAATGCTCCAGATTTCTTTTCATCACAATGTTCCATAACCGTGTCATCACAATGCTCCATAATTCTTGTCATCAAAATGTTCCATGACCGTGTCATCACAATGCTCCAGAATTCTTGTCATCACAATGTTCCATGACCGTGTCATCACAATGCTCCAGAATTCTTTTCATCACAATGCTCCAGAATTCTTGTCATCACAAAGTTCCATTACCGTGTCATCACAATGCTCCATGGCCCTGGTCATCACAATGCTCCAGATTGCTTGTCTTCACAAAGTTCCATGACCGTGTTATCACAATGCACCATGGCCCTTTTCATCACAATGCTCCAGAATTCTTGTCATCACAATGTTCCATGACCGTGTCATCACAATGCTCCATGGCCCTTGTCATCACAATGCTCCAGAATTCTTGTCATCACAGTGTTCCATGATCGTGTCATCACAATGCTCCATGGCCCTTGTCATCACAATGCTCCAGAATTCTTGTCATCACAAGGTTCCATGACCGTGTCATCACAATGCTCCATAATTCTTGTCATCAAAATGTTCCATGACCGTGTCATCACAATGCTCCAGAATTCTTGTCATCACAATGTTCCCTGACCATGTCATCACAATGCTCCAGAATTCTTGTCATCACAATGCTCCAGAATTCTTGTCATCACAATGTTCCATGACCGTGTCATCACAATGCTCCAGAATTCTTGTCATCACAATGTTCCAGAATTCTTGTCATCACAATGTTCCATGACCGTGTCATCACAATGCTCCATGGCCCTGGTCATCACAATGCTCCAGATTGCTTGTCATCACAAAGTTCCATGACCGTGTCATGACAATGCACCATGGCCCTTGTCATCACGATGCTCCAGAATTCTTGTCATCACAATGTTCCATGACCGTGTCATCACAATGCTCCATGGCCCTTGTCATCACAATGCTCCATAATTCTTGTCATCACAATGTTCCATGACCGTGTCATCACAATGCTCCATAATTCTTGTCATCACAATGTTCCATGACCGTGTCATCACAATGCTCCATGGCCCTTTTCATCACAATGCTCCAGAATTCTTGTCATCACAAAGTTCCATGACTGTGTTATCAAAATGCACCATGGCCCTTGTCATCACAATGCTCCAGAATTCTTGTCATCACAATGTTCCATGACCGTGTCATCACAATGCTCCATGGCCATTGTCATCACAATGCTCCAGAATTCTTGTCATCACAATGTTCCATGACCGTGTCATCACAATGCTCCATGGCCCTTGTCATCACAATGCTCCAGAATTCTTGTCATCACAAAGTTCCATGACCGTGTTATCACAATGCACCATGGCCCTTGTCATCACAATGCTCCAAACTTCTTGTCATCACAATGTTCCATGACCGTGTCATCACAATGCTCCATGGCCCTTGTCATCACAATGCTCCAGAACTCTTGTCATCACAATGTTCCATGACCGTGTCATCACAATGCTCCATGGCCCTTGTCATCACAATGCTCCAGATTTCTGGTCATCACAATGTTCCATGACCGTGTCATCACAATGCTCCATAATTCTTGTCATCAAAATGTTCCATGACCGTGTCATCACAATGCTCCAGAATTCTTGTCATCACAATGTTCCATGACCATGTCATCACAATGCTCCATGGCCCTTGTCATCACAATGCTCCAGAATTCTTGTCATCACAATGTTCCATGACCGTGTCATCACAATGCTCCAGAATTCTTGTCATCACAATGCTCCAGAATTCTTGTCATCACAATGTTCCATGACCGTGTCATCACAATGCTCCATGGCCCTGGTCATCACAATGCTCCAGATTGCTTGTCATCACATAGTTCCATGACCGTGTCATCACAATGCACCATGGCCCTTGTCATCACAATGCTCCAGAATTCTTGTCATCACAATGTTCCATGACCGTGTCATCACAATGCTCCATGGCCCTTGTCATCACAATGCTCCAGAATTCTTGTCATCACAATGTTCCATGACCGTGTCATCACAATGCTCCATGGCCCTTGTCATCACAATGCTCCAGATTTCTTGTCATCACAATGTTCCATGATCATGTCATCACAATGCTCCATAATACTTGTCATCAAAATGTTCCATGACCATGTCATCACAATGCTCCAGAATTCTTGTCATCACAATGTTCCATGACCGTGTCATCACAATGCTCCAGAATTCTTGTCATCACAATGCTCCAGAATTCTTGTCATCACAATGTTCCATGACCGTGTCTTCACAATTCTCCATTGCCCTGGTCATCACAATGCTCCAGATTGCCTGTCATCACAAAGTTCCATGAACGTGTTATCACAATGCACCATGGCCCTTTTCATCACAATGCTCCAGAATTCTTGTCATCACAGTGTTCCATGATCGTGTCATCACAATGCTCCATGGCCCTTGTCATCACAATGCTCCAGAATTCTTGTCATCACAAGGTTCCATGACCGTGTCATCACAATGCTCCATAATTCTTGTCATCAAAATGTTCCATGACCGTGTCATCACAATGCTCCAGAATTCTTGTCATCACAATGTTCCCTGACCATGTCATCACAATGCTCCAGAATACTTGTCATCACAATGCTCCAGAATTCTTGTCATCACAATGTTCCATGACCGTGTCATCACAATGCTCCAGAATTCTTGTCATCACAATGCTCCAGAATTCTTGTCATCACAATGTTCCATGACCGTGTCATCACAATGCTCCATGGCCCTGGTCATCACAATGCTCCAGATTGCTTTTCATCACAAAGTTCCATGACCGTGTCATGACAATGCACCATGGCCCTTGTCATCACGATGCTCCAGAATTCTTGTCATCACAATGTTCCATGATCGTGTCATCACAATGCTCCATGGCCCTTGTCATCACAATGCTCCATAATTCTTGTCATCACAGTGTTCCATGACCGTGTCATCACAATGCTCCATAATTCTTGTCATCACAATGTTCCATGACCGTGTCATCACAATGCTCCATGGCCCTTTTCATCACAATGCTCCAGAATTCTTGTCATCACAAAGTTCCATGACTGTGTCATCAAAATGCACCATGGCCCTTGTCATCACAATGCTCCAGAATTCTTGTCATCACAATGTTCCATGACCGTGTCATCACAATGCTCCATGGCCCTTGTCATCACAATGCTCCAGAATTCTTGTCATCACAATGTTCCATGACCGTGTCATCACAATGCTCCATGGCCCTTGTCATCACAATGCTCCAGAATTCTTGTCATCACAAAGTTCCATGACCGTGTCATCACAATGCAACATGGCCCTTGTCATCACAATGCTCCAAACTTCTTGTCATCACAATGTTCCATGACCGTGTCATCACAATGCTCCATGGCCCTTGTCATCACAATGCTCCAGAATTCTTGTCATCACAATGTTCCATGACCGTGTCATCACAATGCTCCATGGCCCTTGTCATCACAATGCTCCAGATTTCTTTTCATCACAATGTTCCATAACCGTGTCATCACAATGCTCCAGAATTCTTGTCATCACAATGTTCCCTGACCATGTCATCACAATGCTCCATGGCCCTTGTCATCACAATGCTCCAGAATTCTTGTCATCACAAGGTTCCATGACCGTGTCATCACAATGCTCCATAATTCTTGTCATCAAAATGTTCCATAACCGTGTCATCACAATGCTCCAGAATTCTTGTCATCACAATGTTCCCTGACCATGTCATCACAATGCTCCAGAATTCTTGTCATCACAATGCTCCAGAATTCTTGTCATCACAATGTTCCATGACCGTGTCATCACAATGCTCCAGAATTCTTGTCATCACAATGCTCCAGAATTCTTGTCATCACAATGTTCCATGACCGTGTCATCACAATGCTCCATGGCCCTGGTCATCACAATGCTCCAGATTGCTTGTCATCACAAAGTTCCATGACCGTGTCATGACAATGCACCATGGCCCTTGTCATCACGATGCTCCAGAATTCTTGTCATCACAATGTTCCATGACCGTGTCATCACAATGCTCCATGGCCCTTGTCATCACAATGCTCCATAATTCTTGTCATCACAATGTTCCATGACCGTGTCATCACAATGCTCCATAATTCTTGTCATCACAATGTTCCATGACCGTGTCATCACAATGCTCCATGGCCCTTTTCATCACAATGCTCCAGAATTCTTGTCATCACAAAGTTCCATGACTGTGTTATCAAAATGCACCATGGCCTTTGTCATCACAATGCTCCAGAATTCTTGTCATCACAATGTTCCATGACCGTGTCATCACAATGCTCCATGGCCCTTGTCATCACAATGCTCCAGAATTCTTGTCATCACAATGTTCCATGACCGTGTCATCACAATGCTCCATGGCCCTTGTCATCACAATGCTCCAGAATTCTTGTCATCACAAAGTTCCATGACCGTGTTATCACAATGCACCATGGCCCTTGTCATCACAATGCTCCAAACTTCTTGTCATCACAATGTTCCATGACCGTGTCATCACAATGCTCCATGGCCCTTGTCATCACAATGCTCCAGAACTCTTGTCATCACAATGTTCCATGACCGTGTCATCACAATGCTCCATGGCCCTTGTCATCACAATGCTCCAGATTTCTTGTCATCACAATGTTCCATGACCGTGTCATCACAATGCTCCATAATACTTGTCATCAAAATGTTCCATGACCGTGTCATCACAATGCTCCAGAATTCTTGTCATCACAATGTTCCATGACCGTGTTATCACAATGCTCCAGAATTCTTGTCATCACAATGCTCCAGAATTCTTGTCATCACAATGTTCCATGACCGTGTCTTCACAATGCTCCATTGCCCTGGTCATCACAATGCTCCAGATTGCCTGTCATCACAAAGTTCCATGACCATGTCATCACAATGCACCATGGCCCTTGTCATCACAATGCTCCAGAATTCTTGTCATCACAATGTTCCATGACCGTGTCATCACAATGCTCCATGGCCCTTGTCAACACAATGCTCCAGAATTCTTGTCATCACAAAGTTCCATGACCGTGTCATCACAATGCACCATGGCCCTTGTCATCACAATGCTCCAAACTTCTTGTCATCACAATGTTCCATGACCGTGTCATCACAATGCTCCATGGCCCTTGTCATCACAATGCTCCAGAATTCTTGTCATCACAATGTTCCATGACCGTGTCATCACAATGCTCCATGGCCCTTGTCATCACAATGCTCCAGATTTCTTTTCATCACAATGTTCCATAACCGTGTCATCACAATGCTCCATAATTCTTGTCATCAAAATGTTCCATGACCGTGTCATCACAATGCTCCAGAATTCTTGTCATCACAATGTTCCATGACCGTGTCATCACAATGCTCCAGAATTCTTTTCATCACAATGCTCCAGAATTCTTGTCATCACAAAGTTCCATTACCGTGTCATCACAATGCTCCATGGCCCTGGTCATCACAATGCTCCAGATTGCTTGTCTTCACAAAGTTCCATGACCGTGTTATCACAATGCACCATGGCCCTTTTCATCACAATGCTCCAGAATTCTTGTCATCACAATGTTCCATGACCGTGTCATCACAATGCTCCATGGCCCTTGTCATCACAATGCTCCAGAATTCTTGTCATCACAGTGTTCCATGATCGTGTCATCACAATGCTCCATGGCCCTTGTCATCACAATGCTCCAGAATTCTTGTCATCACAAGGTTCCATGACCGTGTCATCACAATGCTCCATAATTCTTGTCATCAAAATGTTCCATAACCGTGTCATCACAATGCTCCAGAATTCTTGTCATCACAATGTTCCCTGACCATGTCATCACAATGCTCCAGAATTCTTGTCATCACAATGCTCCAGAATTCTTGTCATCACAATGTTCCATGACCGTGTCATCACAATGCTCCAGAATTCTTGTCATCACAATGCTCCAGAATTCTTGTCATCACAATGTTCCCTGACCATGTCATCACAATGCTCCAGAATACTTGTCATCACAATGCTCCAGAATTCTTGTCATCACAATGTTCCATGACCGTGTCATCACAATGCTCCAGAATTCTTGTCATCACAATGCTCCAGAATTCTTGTCATCACAATGTTCCATGACCGTGTCATCACAATGCTCCATGGCCCTGGTCATCACAATGCTCCAGATTGCTTTTCATCACAAAGTTCCATGACCGTGTCATGACAATGCACCATGGCCCTTGTCATCACGATGCTCCAGAATTCTTGTCATCACAATGTTCCATGATCGTGTCATCACAATGCTCCATGGCCCTTGTCATCACAATGCTCCATAATTCTTGTCATCACAGTGTTCCATGACCGTGTCATCACAATGCTCCATAATTCTTGTCATCACAATGTTCCATGACCGTGTCATCACAATGCTCCATGGCCCTTTTCATCACAATGCTCCAGAATTCTTGTCATCACAAAGTTCCATGACTGTGTCATCAAAATGCACCATGGCCCTTGTCATCACAATGCTCCAGAATTCTTGTCATCACAATGTTCCATGACCGTGTCATCACAATGCTCCATGGCCCTTGTCATCACAATGCTCCAGAATTCTTGTCATCACAATGTTCCATGACCGTGTCATCACAATGCTCCATGGCCCTTGTCATCACAATGCTCCAGAATTCTTGTCATCACAAAGTTCCATGACCGTGTCATCACAATGCAACATGGCCCTTGTCATCACAATGCTCCAAACTTCTTGTCATCACAATGTTCCATGACCGTGTCATCACAATGCTCCATGGCCCTTGTCATCACAATGCTCCAGAATTCTTGTCATCACAATGTTCCATGACCGTGTCATCACAATGCTCCATGGCCCTTGTCATCACAATGCTCCAGATTTCTTTTCATCACAATGTTCCATAACCGTGTCATCACAATGCTCCAGAATTCTTGTCATCACAATGTTCCCTGACCATGTCATCACAATGCTCCATGGCCCTTGTCATCACAATGCTCCAGAATTCTTGTCATCACAAGGTTCCATGACCGTGTCATCACAATGCTCCATAATTCTTGTCATCAAAATGTTCCATAACCGTGTCATCACAATGCTCCAGAATTCTTGTCATCACAATGTTCCCTGACCATGTCATCACAATGCTCCAGAATTCTTGTCATCACAATGCTCCAGAATTCTTGTCATCACAATGTTCCATGACCGTGTCATCACAATGCTCCAGAATTCTTGTCATCACAATGCTCCAGAATTCTTGTCATCACAATGTTCCATGACCGTGTCATCACAATGCTCCATGGCCCTGGTCATCACAATGCTCCAGATTGCTTGTCATCACAAAGTTCCATGACCGTGTCATGACAATGCACCATGGCCCTTGTCATCACGATGCTCCAGAATTCTTGTCATCACAATGTTCCATGACCGTGTCATCACAATGCTCCATGGCCCTTGTCATCACAATGCTCCATAATTCTTGTCATCACAATGTTCCATGACCGTGTCATCACAATGCTCCATAATTCTTGTCATCACAATGTTCCATGACCGTGTCATCACAATGCTCCATGGCCCTTTTCATCACAATGCTCCAGAATTCTTGTCATCACAAAGTTCCATGACTGTGTTATCAAAATGCACCATGGCCTTTGTCATCACAATGCTCCAGAATTCTTGTCATCACAATGTTCCATGACCGTGTCATCACAATGCTCCATGGCCCTTGTCATCACAATGCTCCAGAATTCTTGTCATCACAATGTTCCATGACCGTGTCATCACAATGCTCCATGGCCCTTGTCATCACAATGCTCCAGAATTCTTGTCATCACAAAGTTCCATGACCGTGTTATCACAATGCACCATGGCCCTTGTCATCACAATGCTCCAAACTTCTTGTCATCACAATGTTCCATGACCGTGTCATCACAATGCTCCATGGCCCTTGTCATCACAATGCTCCAGAACTCTTGTCATCACAATGTTCCATGACCGTGTCATCACAATGCTCCATGGCCCTTGTCATCACAATGCTCCAGATTTCTTGTCATCACAATGTTCCATGACCGTGTCATCACAATGCTCCATAATACTTGTCATCAAAATGTTCCATGACCGTGTCATCACAATGCTCCAGAATTCTTGTCATCACAATGTTCCATGACCGTGTTATCACAATGCTCCAGAATTCTTGTCATCACAATGCTCCAGAATTCTTGTCATCACAATGTTCCATGACCGTGTCTTCACAATGCTCCATTGCCCTGGTCATCACAATGCTCCAGATTGCCTGTCATCACAAAGTTCCATGACCATGTCATCACAATGCACCATGGCCCTTGTCATCACAATGCTCCAGAATTCTTGTCATCACAATGTTCCATGACCGTGTCATCACAATGCTCCATGGCCCTTGTCAACACAATGCTCCAGAATTCTTGTCATCACAAAGTTCCATGACCGTGTCATCACAATGCACCATGGCCCTTGTCATCACAATGCTCCAAACTTCTTGTCATCACAATGTTCCATGACCGTGTCATCACAATGCTCCATGGCCCTTGTCATCACAATGCTCCAGAATTCTTGTCATCACAATGTTCCATGACCGTGTCATCACAATGCTCCATGGCCCTTGTCATCACAATGCTCCAGATTTCTTTTCATCACAATGTTCCATAACCGTGTCATCACAATGCTCCATAATTCTTGTCATCAAAATGTTCCATGACCGTGTCATCACAATGCTCCAGAATTCTTGTCATCACAATGTTCCATGACCGTGTCATCACAATGCTCCAGAATTCTTTTCATCACAATGCTCCAGAATTCTTGTCATCACAAAGTTCCATTACCGTGTCATCACAATGCTCCATGGCCCTGGTCATCACAATGCTCCAGATTGCTTGTCTTCACAAAGTTCCATGACCGTGTTATCACAATGCACCATGGCCCTTTTCATCACAATGCTCCAGAATTCTTGTCATCACAATGTTCCATGACCGTGTCATCACAATGCTCCATGGCCCTTGTCATCACAATGCTCCAGAATTCTTGTCATCACAGTGTTCCATGATCGTGTCATCACAATGCTCCATGGCCCTTGTCATCACAATGCTCCAGAATTCTTGTCATCACAAGGTTCCATGACCGTGTCATCACAATGCTCCATAATTCTTGTCATCAAAATGTTCCATAACCGTGTCATCACAATGCTCCAGAATTCTTGTCATCACAATGTTCCCTGACCATGTCATCACAATGCTCCAGAATTCTTGTCATCACAATGCTCCAGAATTCTTGTCATCACAATGTTCCATGACCGTGTCATCACAATGCTCCAGAATTCTTGTCATCACAATGCTCCAGAATTCTTGTCATCACAATGTTCCATGACCGTGTCATCACAATGCTCCATGGCCCTGGTCATCACAATGCTCCAGATTGCTTGTCATCACAAAGTTCCATGACCGTGTCATGACAATGCACCATGGCCCTTGTCATCACGATGCTCCAGAATTCTTGTCATCACAATGTTCCATGACCGTGTCATCACAATGCTCCATGGCCCTTGTCATCACAATGCTCCATAATTCTTGTCATCACAATGTTCCATGACCGTGTCATCACAATGCTCCATAATTCTTGTCATCACAATGTTCCATGACCGTGTCATCACAATGCTCCATGGCCCTTTTCATCACAATGCTCCAGAATTCTTGTCATCACAAAGTTCCATGACTGTGTTATCAAAATGCACCATGGCCTTTGTCATCACAATGCTCCAGAATTCTTGTCATCACAATGTTCCATGACCGTGTCATCACAATGCTCCATGGCCCTTGTCATCACAATGCTCCAGAATTCTTGTCATCACAATGTTCCATGACCGTGTCATCACAATGCTCCATGGCCCTTGTCATCACAATGCTCCAGAATTCTTGTCATCACAAAGTTCCATGACCGTGTTATCACAATGCACCATGGCCCTTGTCATCACAATGCTCCAAACTTCTTGTCATCACAATGTTCCATGACCGTGTCATCACAATGCTCCATGGCCCTTGTCATCACAATGCTCCAGAACTCTTGTCATCACAATGTTCCATGACCGTGTCATCACAATGCTCCATGGCCCTTGTCATCACAATGCTCCAGATTTCTTGTCATCACAATGTTCCATGACCGTGTCATCACAATGCTCCATAATACTTGTCATCAAAATGTTCCATGACCGTGTCATCACAATGCTCCAGAATTCTTGTCATCACAATGTTCCATGACCGTGTTATCACAATGCTCCAGAATTCTTGTCATCACAATGCTCCAGAATTCTTGTCATCACAATGTTCCATGACCGTGTCTTCACAATGCTCCATTGCCCTGGTCATCACAATGATCCAGATTGCCTGTCATCACAAAGTTCCATGACCATGTCATCACAATGCACCATGGCCCTTGTCATCACAATGCTCCAGAATTCTTGTCATCACAATGTTCCATGACCGTGTCATCACAATGCTCCATGGCCCTTGTCAACACAATGCTCCAGAATTCTTGTCATCACAAAGTTCCATGACCGTGTCATCACAATGCACCATGGCCCTTGTCATCACAATGCTCCAAACTTCTTGTCATCACAATGTTCCATGACCGTGTCATCACAATGCTCCATGGCCCTTGTCATCACAATGCTCCAGAATTCTTGTCATCACAATGTTCCATGACCGTGTCATCACAATGCTCCATGGCCCTTGTCATCACAATGCTCCAGATTTCTTTTCATCACAATGTTCCATAACCGTGTCATCACAATGCTCCATAATTCTTGTCATCAAAATGTTCCATGACCGTGTCATCACAATGCTCCAGAATTCTTGTCATCACAATGTTCCATGACCGTGTCATCACAATGCTCCAGAATTCTTTTCATCACAATGCTCCAGAATTCTTGTCATCACAAAGTTCCATTACCGTGTCATCACAATGCTCCATGGCCCTGGTCATCACAATGCTCCAGATTGCTTGTCTTCACAAAGTTCCATGACCGTGTTATCACAATGCACCATGGCCCTTTTCATCACAATGCTCCAGAATTCTTGTCATCACAATGTTCCATGACCGTGTCATCACAATGCTCCATGGCCCTTGTCATCACAATGCTCCAGAATTCTTGTCATCACAGTGTTCCATGATCGTGTCATCACAATGCTCCATGGCCCTTGTCATCACAATGCTCCAGAATTCTTGTCATCACAAGGTTCCATGACCGTGTCATCACAATGCTCCATAATTCTTGTCATCAAAATGTTCCATGACCGTGTCATCACAATGCTCCAGAATTCTTGTCATCACAATGTTCCCTGACCATGTCATCACAATGCTCCAGAATTCTTGTCATCACAATGCTCCAGAATTCTTGTCATCACAATGTTCCATGACCGTGTCATCACAATGCTCCAGAATTCTTGTCATCACAATGTTCCAGAATTCTTGTCATCACAATGTTCCATGACCGTGTCATCACAATGCTCCATGGCCCTGGTCATCACAATGCTCCAGATTGCTTGTCATCACAAAGTTCCATGACCGTGTCATGACAATGCACCATGGCCCTTGTCATCACGATGCTCCAGAATTCTTGTCATCACAATGTTCCATGACCGTGTCATCACAATGCTCCATGGCCCTTGTCATCACAATGCTCCATAATTCTTGTCATCACAATGTTCCATGACCGTGTCATCACAATGCTCCATAATTCTTGTCATCACAATGTTCCATGACCGTGTCATCACAATGCTCCATGGCCCTTTTCATCACAATGCTCCAGAATTCTTGTCATCACAAAGTTCCATGACTGTGTTATCAAAATGCACCATGGCCCTTGTCATCACAATGCTCCAGAATTCTTGTCATCACAATGTTCCATGACCGTGTCATCACAATGCTCCATGGCCATTGTCATCACAATGCTCCAGAATTCTTGTCATCACAATGTTCCATGACCGTGTCATCACAATGCTCCATGGCCCTTGTCATCACAATGCTCCAGAATTCTTGTCATCACAAAGTTCCATGACCGTGTTATCACAATGCACCATGGCCCTTGTCATCACAATGCTCCAAACTTCTTGTCATCATAATGTTCCATGACCGTGTCATCACAATGCTCCATGGCCCTTGTCATCACAATGCTCCAGAACTCTTTTCATCACAATGTTCCATGACCGTGTCACCACAATGCTCCATGGCCCTTGTCATCACAATGCTCCAGATTTCTGGTCATCACAATGTTCCATGACCGTGTCATCACAATGCTCCAGAATTCTTGTCATCACAATGTTCCATGACCGTGTCATCACAATGCTCCAGAATTCTTTTCATCACAATGCTCCAGAATTCTTGTCATCACAATGTTCCATGACCGTGTCATCACAATGCTCCATGGCCCTGGTCATCACAATGCTCCAGATTGCTTGTCTTCACAAAGTTCCATGAACGTGTTATCACAATGCACCATGGCCCTTTTCATCACAATGCTCCAGAATTCTTGTCATCACAGTGTTCCATGATCGTGTCATCACAATGCTCCATGGCCCTTGTCATCACAATGCTCCAGAATTCTTGTCATCACAAGGTTCCATGACCGTGTCATCACAATGCTCCATAATTCTTGTCATCAAAATGTTCCATGACCGTGTCATCACAATGCTCCAGAATTCTTGTCATCACAATGTTCCCTGACCATGTCATCACAATGCTCCAGAATTCTTGTCATCACAATGCTCCAGAATTCTTGTCATCACAATGTTCCATGACCGTGTCATCACAATGCTCCAGAATTCTTGTCATCACAATGCTCCAGAATTCTTGTCATCACAATGTTCCATGACCGTGTCATCACAATGCTCCATGGCCCTGGTCATCACAATGCTCCAGATTGCTTTTCATCACAAAGTTCCATGACCGTGTCATGACAATGCACCATGGCCCTTGTCATCACGATGCTCCAGAATTCTTGTCATCACAATGTTCCATGATCGTGTCATCACAATGCTCCATGGCCCTTGTCATCACAATGCTCCATAATTCTTGTCATCACAGTGTTCCATGACCGTGTCATCACAATGCTCCATAATTCTTGTCATCACAATGTTCCATGACCGTGTCATCACAATGCTCCATGGCCCTTTTCATCACAATGCTCCAGAATTCTTGTCATCACAAAGTTCCATGACTGTGTCATCAAAATGCACCATGGCCCTTGTCATCACAATGCTCCAGAATTCTTGTCATCACAATGTTCCATGACCGTGTCATCACAATGCTCCATGGCCCTTGTCATCACAATGCTCCAGAATTCTTGTCATCACAATGTTCCATGACCGTGTCATCACAATGCTCCATGGCCCTTGTCATCACAATGCTCCAGAATTCTTGTCATCACAAAGTTCCATGACCGTGTCATCACAATGCACCATGGCCCTTGTTATCACAATGCTCCAAACTTCTTGTCATCACAATGTTCCATGACCGTGTCATCACAATGCTCCATGGCCCTTGTCATCACAATGCTCCAGAACTCTTGTCATCACAATGTTCCATGACCGTGTCATCACAATGCTCCATGGCCCTTGTCATCACAATGCTCCAGATTTCTTGTCATCACAATGTTCCATGACCGTGTCATCACAATGCTCCATAATTCTTGTCATCAAAATGTTCCATGACCGTGTCATCACAATGCTCCAGAATTCTTGTCATCACAATGTTCCATGACCGTGTCATCACAATGCTCCAGAATTCTTTTCATCACAATGCTCCAGAATTCTTATCATCACAATGTTCCATGACCGTGTCATCACAATGCTCCATGGCCCTGGTCATCACAATGCTCCATATTGCTTGTCATCACAAAGTTCCATGACCGTGTTATCACAATGCACCATGGCCCTTGTCATCACAATGCTCCAGAATTCTTGTCATCACAATGTTCCATGACCGTGTCATCACAATGCTCCATGGCCCTTGTCATCACAATGCTCCAGAATTCTTGTCATCACAATGTTCCATGACCGTGTCATCACAATGCTCCATGGCCCTGGTCATCACAATGCTCCAGATGGCTTTTCATCACAAAGTTCCATGACCGTGTCATCACAATGCACCATGGCCCTTGTCATCACAATGCTCCAGAATGCATGTCATCACAATGTTCCATGACCGTGTCATCACAATGCTCCATGGTCCTTGTCATCACAATGCTCCAGAATCCTTGTCATCACAATGTTCCATGACCGTGTCATCACAATGCTCCATGGCCCTGGTCATCACAATGCTCCAGATTGCTTGTCTTCACAAAGTTCCATGACCGTGTTATCACAATGCACCATGGCCCTTTTCATCACAATGCTCCAGAATTCTTGTCATCACAATGCTCCATGGTCCTTGTCATCACAATGCTCCAGAATTCTTGTCATCACAGTGTTCCATGACCGTGTCATCACAATGCTCCATGGCCCTTGTCATCACAATGCTCCAGAATTCTTGTCATCACAAGGTTCCATGACCGTGTCATCACAATGCTCCATAATTCTTGTCATCAAAATGTTCCATGACCGTGTCATCACAATGCTCCAGAATTCTTGTCATCACAATGTTCCCTGACCATGTCATCACAATGATCCAGAATTCTTGTCATCAAAATGCTCCAGAATTCTTGTCATCAAATGTTCCATGACCGTGTCATCACAATGCTCCAGAATTCTTGTCATCACAATGCTCCAGAATTCTTGTCATCACAATGTTCTATGACCGTGTCATCACAATGCTCCATGGCCCTGGTCATCACAATGCTCCAGATTGCTTGTCATCACAAAGTTCCATGACCGTGTCATGACAATGCACCATGGCCCTTGTCATCACGATGCTCCAGAATTCTTGTCATCACAATGTTCCATGACCGTGTCATCACAATGCTCCATGGCCCTTGTCATCACAATGCTCCATAATTCTTGTCATCACAATGTTCCATGACCGTGTCATCACAATGCTCCATAATTCTTGTCATCACAATGTTCCATGACCGTGTCATCACAATGCTCCTTGGCCCTTTTCATCACAATTCTCCAGAATTCTTGTCATCACAAAGTTCCATGACTGTGTCATCAAAATGCACCATGGCCCTTGTCATCACAATGCTCCAGAATTCTTGTCATCACAATGTTCCATGACCATGTCATCACAATGCTCCATGGCCCTTGTCATCACAATGCTCCAGAATTCTTGTCATCACAATGTTCCATGATCGTGTCATCACAATGCTCCATGGCCCTTGTCATCACAATGCTCCAGAATTCTTGTCATCACAAAGTTCCATGACCGTGTCATCACAATGCTCCATGGCACTTGTCATCACAATGCTCCATAATTCTTGTCATCACAATGTTCCATGACCGTGTCATCACAATGTTCCATGACCATGTCATCACAATGCACCATGGCCCTTGTCACCACAATGCTCCAGAATTCTTGTCATCACAATGTTCCATGACCGTGTCATCACAATGCTCCATGGCCCTTGTCATCACAATGCTCCAGAATTCTTGTCATCACAATGTTCCATGACCGTGTCATCAAAATGCTCCATAATTCTTTTCATCACAATGTTCCATGACTGTGTCATCACAATGCTCCATAATTCTTGTCATCACAATGTTCCACGACCGTGTCATCACAATGCTCCATGGCCCTTGTCATCACAATGCTCCAGAATTCTTGTCATCACATTGTTCCATGATCGTGTCATCACAATGCTCCATAATTCTTGTCATCACAATGTTCCATGACCGTGTCATCACAATGCTACATGACTCTGGTCATCACAGTTCTCCATGACCTTTGCCATCACAATGCTCTATATAGATTTTCATGACAATTCTAAATGACCACTTTAATCACTTTGCTTGCTGAACATTTTCATCACATTTCTCTATTGTCATTAAAATTTCCCATGACTCCTTTCCTCACAATGCTCCATGATGCCTGTCATCACAATGCTCAATGGCTTTTGTTATCACAAAGCTCCAGGACCAGTTTCATCACAATACTCCATCCCCCTTGTCATCACGGTGCACAATGAAAAGTTACATTACAATGCTCCATGACACTTGTCATCACAAAGCTCCATGGCCCTTGTCATCACAATGCTCCAGAATTCTTGTCATCACAATGCTCCAGAATTCTTGTCATCACAATGTTCCATGACCGTGTCATCACAATGCTCCATGGCCCTGGTCATCACAATGCTCCAGATTGCTTGTCATCCCAAAGTTCCATGACCGTGTCATCACAATGCACCATGGCCCTTGTCATCACAATGCTCCAGAATTCTTGTCATCACAATGTTCCATGACCGTGTCATCACAATGTTCCATGGCCCTTGTCATCACAATGCTCCAGAATTCTTGTCATCACAATGTTCCATGACCGTGTCATCACAATGCTCCATGGCCCTTGTCATCACAATGCTCCAGATTTCTTGTCATCACAATGTTCCATGATCATGTCATCACAATGCTCCATAATACTTGTCATCAAAATGTTCCATGACCGTGTCATCACAATGCTCCAGAATTCTTGTCATCACAATGTTCCATGACCGTGTCATCACAATGCTCCAGAATTCTTGTCATCACAATGCTCCAGAATTCTTGTCATCACAATGTTCCATGACCGTGTCTTCACAATGCTCCATTGCCCTGGTCATCACAATGCTCCAGATTGCCTGTCATCACAAAGTTCCATGACCATGTCATCACAATGCACCATGGCCCTTGTCATCACAATGCTCCAGAATTCTTGTCATCACAATGTTCCATGACCGTGTCATCACAATGCTCCATGGCCCTTGTCAACACAATGCTCCAGAATTCTTGTCATCACAAAGTTCCATGACCGTGTCATCACAATGCAACATGGCCCTTGTCATCACAATGCTCCAAACTTCTTGTCATCACAATGTTCCATGACCGTGTCATCACAATGCTCCATGGCCCTTGTCATCACAATGCTCCAGAATTCTTGTCATCACAATGTTCCATGACCGTGTCATCACAATGCCCCATGGCCCTTGTCATCACAATACTCCATCCCCCTTGTCATCACGGTGCACAATGAAACCTCTCATTACAATGCTCCATGACACTTGTCTTCACAATGCTCCATGGCCCTTATCTTCACAATGCTCCAGAATTCTTGTCATCACCATGTTCCATGACCATGTCTTCACAATTCTCCATGGCCCTTGTCATCACAATGCTCCATGGCCCTTGTCATCACAATGCTCCAGAATTCTTGTCATCACAATGTTCCATGACCGTGTCATCACAATGCTCCATGGCCCTTGTCATCACAATGCTCCATAATTCTTGTCATCACAATGTTCCATGACCGTGTCATCACAATGCTCCAGAATTCTTGTCATCACAATGTTCCATGACCATGTCATCACAATGCACCATGGCCCTTGTTACCACAATGCTCCAGAATTCTTGTCATCACAATGTTCCTTGACCATGTCATCACAATTCTCCATGGTTCTTGTCATCACAATGCTCCAGAATTCTTGTCATCACAATGTTCCATGACCATGTCATCACAATGCTCCATGGCCCTTGTCATCACAATGCTCCAGAATTCTTGTCATCACCATGTTCCATGACCGTGTCATCAAAATTCTCCATAATTCTTTTCATCACAATGTTCCATGACCGTGTCATCACAATGCTCCATAATTCTTGTCATCACAATGTTCCATGACCGTGTCATCACAATGTTCCATACCCGTGTCATCACAATGCTCCATAATTCTTGTCATCACAATGTTCCATGACCGTGTCATCACAATGCTCCATGGCCCTTGTCATCACAATGCTCCAGAATTCTTGTCATCACAATGTTCCATGACCATATCATCACAATTCTCCATGGCTCTTGTCATCAAAATGCTCCAGAATTCTTGTCATCACAATGTTCCATGACCGTGTCATCACAATGCTCCATGGCCCTTGTCAACACAATGCTCCAGAATTCTTGTCATCACCATGTTCCATGACCGTATCATCACAATGCTCCATGGCCCTGGTCATCACAATGCTCCAGATTGCTTGTCATCACAAAGTTCCATGACCGTGTCATCACAATGCACCATGGCCCTTGTCATCACAATGCTCCAGAATTCTAGTCATCACAATGTTCCATGACCGTGTCATCAAAATGCTCCATGGTCCTTGTCATCACAATGCTCCAGAATCCTTGTCATCACAATGTTCCATGACCGTGTCATCACAATGCTCCATGACCCTTGTCATCACAATGCACCAGATTTCTTGTCATCACTATGTTCCATGACCGTGTCATCACAATGCTCCATGGCCCTTGTCATCACAATGCTCCAGAATTCTTGTCATCACAATGTTCCATGACCGTGTCATCACAATGCTCCATGGCCCTTGTCATCACAATGCTCCATAATTCTTGTCATCACAATGTTCCATGACCGTGTCATCACAATGCTCCATAATTCTTGTCATCACAATGTTCCATGACCGTGTCATCACAATGCTCCATGGCCCTTTTCATCACAATGCTCCAGAATTCTTTTCATCACAAAGTTCCATGACTGTGTCATCAAAATGCACCATGGCCCTTGTCATCACAATGCTCCAGAATTCTTGTCATCACAATGTTCCATGACCGTGTCATCACAATGCTCCATGGCTCTTTTCATCACAATGCTCCAGAATTCTTGTCATCACAAAGTTCCATGACTGTGTCATCAAAATGCACCATGGCCCTTGTCATCACAATGCTCCAGAATTCTTGTCATCACAATGTTCCATGACCGTGTCATCACAATGCTACATGACCCTGGTCATCACAGTTCTCCATGACCTTTGTCATCACAATGCTCTATATAGTTTTTCATGACAATTCTAAATGACCACTTTAATCATTTTGCTTGCTGACCATTTTCATCACATTTCTCTATTGTCATTACAATTCCCCATGTCCCCATTCTTCACAATGCTCCATGATGCCTGTCATCACAATGCTCAATGGCTTTTGTTATCACAATGCTCCAGGACCAGTTTCATCACAATACTCCATCCCCCTTGTCATCACGGTGCACAATGAAACCTCTCATTACAATGCTCCATGACACTTGTCATCACAATGCTCCATGGCCCTTGTCTTCACAATGCTCCAGAATTCTTGTCATCACCATGTTCCATGACCATGTCATCACAATTCTCCATGGCCCTTGTCATCACAATGCTCCAGAATTCTTGTCATCACAATGTTCCATGACCGTGTCATCACAATGCTCCATGGCCCTTGTCATCACAATGCTCCATAATTCTTGTCATCACAATGTTCCATGACCGTGTCATCACAATGCTCCAGAATTCTTGTCATCACAATGTTCCATGACCATGTCATCACAATGCACCATGGCCCTTGTCACCACAATGCTCCAGAATTCTTGTCATCACAATGTTCCATGACCGTGTCATCACAATGCTCCATGGCCCTTGTCATCACAATGCTCCAGAATTCTTGTCATCACAATGTTCCATGACCGTGTCATCAAAATGCTCCATAATTCTTTTCATCACAATGTTCCATGACCGTGTCATCACAATGCTCCATAATTCTTGTCATCACAATGTTCCATGACCGTGTCATCACAATGCTCCATGGCCCTTGTCATCACAATGCTCCAGAATTCTTGTCATCACAGTGTTCCATGACCATGTCATCACAATTCTCCATGGCCCTTGTCATCACAATGCTCCAGAATTCTTGTCATCACAATGTTCCATGACCGTGTCATCAAAATGCTCCATGGCCCTTGTCATCACAATGCTCCAGAATTCTTGTCATCACAATGTTCCATGACCGTGTCATCACAATGCTCCATGGCCCTGGTCATCACAATGCTCCAGATTGCTTGTCATCACAATGTTCCATGACCTTTGTCATCACAATGCTCTATATACTTTTTCATGACAATTCTAAATGACCACCTTAATCACTTTGCTTGCTGACGATTTTCATCACATTTCTCTATTGTCATTACAATTCCCCATGACCCCTTTCTTCACAATGCTCCATGATGCCTGTCATCACAATGTCCAATGGCTTTTGTTATCACAATGCTCCAGGACCAGTTTCATCACAATACTCCATCCCCCTTGTCATCAAGGTGCACAATGAAACCTCTCATTACAATGCTCCATGACACTTGTCATCACAAAGCTCCATGGCCCTTGTCATCACAATGCTCCAGAATTCTTGTCATCACAATGTTCCATGACCGTGTCATCACAATGCTCCATGGCCCTTGTCATCACAATGCTCCAGAATTCTTGTCATCACAATGTTCCATGACCGTGTCATCACAATGCTCCATGGCCCTTGTCATCACAATGCTCCAGATTTCTTGTCATCACAATGTTCCATGATCGTGTCATCACAATGCTCCATAATACTTGTCATCAAAATGTTCCATGACCGTGTCATCACAATGCTCCAGAATTCTTGTCATCACAATGTTCCATGACCGTGTCATCACAATGCTCCATAATTCTTGTCATCACAATGTTCCATGACCGTGTCATCACAATGCTCCATGGCCCTGGTCATCACAATGCTCCAGAATTCTTGTCATCACAATGTTCCATGACCGTGTCTTCACAATGCTCCATTGCCCTGGTCATCACAATGCTCCAGATTGCCTGTCATCACAAAGTTCCATGACCATGTCATCACAATGCACCATGGCCCTTGTCATCACAATGCTCCAGAATTCTTGTCATCACAATGTTCCATGACCGTGTCATCACAATGCTCCATGGCCCTTGTCATCACAATGCTCCAGAATTCTTGTCATCTCAATGTTCCATGACCGTGTCATCACAATGCTCCATGGCCCTTGTCATCACAATGCTCCAGAATTCTTGTCATCACAATGTTCCATGACCGTGTCATCACAATGCTCCATGGCCCTTGTCATCACAATGCTCCATAATTCTTGTCATCACAATGCTCCATGACCGTGTCATCACAATGCTCCATAATTCTTGTCATCACAATGTTACATGACCGTGTCATCACAATGCTCCATGGCCCTTTTCATCACAATGCTCCAGAATTCTTGTCATCACAAAGTTCCATGACTGTGTCATCAAAATGCACCATGGCCCTTGTCATCACAATGCTCCAGAATTCTTGTCATCACAATGTTCCATGACCGTGTCATCACAATGCTCCATGGCCCTTGTCATCACAATGCTCCAGAATTCTTGTCATCACAATGTTCCATGACCGTGTCATCACAATGCTCCATGGCCCTTGTCATCACAATGCTCCAGAATTCTTGTCATCACAAAGTTCCATGACCGTGTCATCACAATGCACCATGGCCCTTGTCATCACAATGCTCCAAACTTCTTGTCATCACAATGTTCCATGACCGTGTCATCACAATGCTACATGACCTTGGTCATCACAGTTCTCCATGACCTTTGTCATCACAATGCTCTATATAGTTTTTCATGACAATTCTAAATGACCACTTTAATCATTTTGCTTGCTGACCATTTTCATCACATTTCTCTATTGTCATTACAATTCCCCATGTCCCCATTCTTCACAATGCTCCATGATGCCTGTCATCACAATGCTCAATGGCTTTTGTTATCACAATGCTCCAGGACCAGTTTCATCACAATACTCCATCCCCCTTGTCATCACGGTGCACAATGAAACCTCTCATTACAATGCTCCATGACACTTGTCATCACAATGCTCCATGGCCCTTGTCTTCACAATGCTCCAGAATTCTTGTCATCACCATGTTCCATGACCATGTCATCACAATACTCCATGGCCCTTGTCATCACAATGCTCCATGGCCCTTGTCATCACAATGCTCCAGAATTCTTGTCATCACAATGTTCCATGACCGTGTCATCACAATGCTCCATGGCCCTTGTCATCACAATGCTCCAGAATTCTGGTCATCACAATGTTCCATGACCGTGTCATCACAATGCTCCATAATTCTTGTCATCACAATGTTCCATGACCGTGTCATCACAATGCTACATGACCCTGGTCATCACAGTTCTCCATCACCTTTGTCATCACAATGCTCTATATAGTTTTTCATGACAATTCTAAAAGACCACTTTAATCACTTTGCTTGCTGACAATTTTCATCACATTTCTCTATCGTCATTATAATTCCCCATGACCACTTTCTTCACAATGCTCCAGAATTCTTGTCATCACAATGTTCCATGACCGTGTCATCACAATGCTCCATGGCCCTTGTCATCACAATGCTCCAGAATTCTTGTCATCACAAGGTTCCATGACCGTGTCATCACAATGCTCCATGGCCCTTGTCATCACAATGCTTCAGAATTCTTGTCATTTGAATATTCATTGACCGTGTCTTCACAATGCTCCATGGCCCTTGTCATCACAATGCTCCAGAATTCTTGTCATCACAATGTTCGATGACCATGTCATCACAATGCTCCATGGCCCTTGTCATCACAATGCTCCAGAATTCTTCTCACCACAATGTTCCATGACCGTGTCATCAGAATGCTACATGACCCTAGTCATCACAGTTCTTCATGACCTTTGTCATCACAATGCTCTATATACTTTTTCATGACAATTCTAAATGACCACCTTAATCACTTTGCTTGCTGACCATTTTCATCACATTTCTCTATTGTCATTACAATTCCCCATGACCCCTTTCTTCACAATGCTCCATGATGCCTGTCATCACAATGCCCAATGGCTTTTGTTATCACAATGCTCCAGGACCAGTTTCATCACAATACTCCATCCCCCTTGTCATCAAGGTGCACAATGAAACCTCTCATTACAATGCTCCATGACACTTGTCATCACAAAGCTCCATGGCCCTTGTCATCACAATGCTCCAGAATTCTTGTCATCACAATGTTCCATGACCGTGTCATCACAATGCTCCATGGCCCTGGTCATCACAATGCTCCAGATTGCTTGTCATCACAAAGTTCCATGACCATGTCATCACAATGCACCATGGCCCTTGTCATCACAATGCTCCAGAATTCTTGTTATCACAATGTTCCATGACCGTGTCATCACAATGCTCCATGGCCCTTGTCATCACAATGCTCCAGAATTCTTGTCATCACAATGTTCCATGACCCTGTCATCACAATGCTCCATGGCCCTTGTCATCACAATGCTCCAGATTTCTTGTCATCACAAAGTTCCATGATCGTGTCATCACAATGCTCCATAATACTTGTCATCAAAATGTTCCATGACCGTGTCATCACAATGCTCCAGAATTCTTGTCATCACAATGTTCCATGACCGTGTCATTACAATGCTCCAGAATTCTTGTCATCACAATGATCCAGAATTCTTGTCATCACAATGTTCCATGACCGTGTCATCACAATGCTCCATGGCCCTTGTCATCACAATGCTCCAGAATTCTTGTCATCACAATGTTCCATGACCGTGTCATCACAATGCTCCATGGCCCTTGTCATCACAATGCTCCAGAATTCTTGTCATCTCAATGTTCCATGACCGTGTCATCACAATGCTCCATGGCCCTTGTCATCACAATGCTCCAGAATTGTTGTCATCACAATGTTCCATGACCGTGTCATCACAATGCTCCATGGCCCTTGTCATCACAATGCTCCATAATTCTTGTCATCACAATGCTCCATGACCGTGTCATCACAATGCTCCATAATTCTTGTCATCACAATGTTCCATGACCGTGTCATCACAATGCTCCATGGCCCTTTTCATCACAATGCTCCAGAATTCTTGTCATCACAAAGTTCCATGATTGTGTCATCAAAATGCACCATGTCCCTTGTCATCACAATGCTCCAGAATTCTTGTCATCACAATGTTCCATGACCGTGTCATCACAATGCTCCATGGCCCTTGTCATCACAATGCTCCAGAATTCTTGTCATCACAATGTTCCATGACCGTGTCATCACAATGCTCCATGGCCCTTGTCATCACAATGCTCCAGAATTCTTGTCATCACAAAGTTCCATGACCGTGTCATCACAATGCACCATGGCCCTTGTCATCACAATGCTCCAAACTTCTTGTCATCACAATGTTCCATGACCGTGTCATCACAATGCTCCATGGCCCTTGTCATCACAATGCTCCAGATTTCTTGTCATCACAATGTTCCATGACCGTGTCATCACAATGCTCCATAATTCTTGTCATCACAATGTTCCATGACCGTGTCATCACAATGCTCCATGGCCCTTGTCATCACAATGCTCCATAATTCTTGTCATGACAATGTTCCATGACCGTGTCATCACAATGCTCCATAATTCTTGTCATCACAATGTTCCATGACCGTGTCATCACAATGCTCCATGGCCCTTTTCATCACAATGCTCCAGAATTCTTTTCATCACAAAGTTCCATGACTGTGTCATCAAAATGCACCATGGCCCTTGTCATCACAATGCTCCAGAATTCTTGTCATCACAATGTTCCATGACCGTGTCATCACAATGCTCCATGGCACTTTTCATCACAATGCTCCAGAATTCTTGTCATCACAAAGTTCCATGACTGTGTCATCAAAATGCACCATGACCCTTGTCATCACAATGCTCCAGAATTCTTGTCATCACAATGTTCCATGACCGTGTCATCACAATGCTACATGACCCTGGTCATCACAGTTCTCCATGACCTTTGTCATCACAATGCTCTATATAGTTTTTCATGACAATACTAAATGACCACTTTAATCATTTTGCTTGCTGACCATTTTCATCACATTTCTCTATTGTCATTACAATTCCCCATGTCCCCATTCTTCACAATGCTCCATGATGCCTGTCATCACAATGCTCAATGGCTTTTGTTATCACAATGCTCCAGAACCACTTTCATCACAATACTCCATCCCCCTTGTCATCACGGTGCACAATGAAACCTCTCATTACAATGCTCCATGACACTTGTCATCACAATGCTCCATGGCCCTTGTCTTCACAATGCTCCAGAATTCTTGTCATCACCATGTTCCATGACCATGTCATCACAATACTCCATGGCCCTTGTCATCACAATGCTCCATGGCCCTTGTCATCACAATGCTCCAGAATTCTGGTCATCACAATGTTCCATGACCGTGTCATCACAATGCTCCATAATTCTTGTCATCACAATGTTCCATGACCGTGTCATCACAATGCTACATGACCCTGGTCATCACAGTTCTCCATGACCTTTGTCATCACAATGCTCTATATAGTTTTTCATGACAATTCTAAAAGACCACTTTAATCACTTTGCTTGCTGACAATTTTCATCACATTTCTCTATCGTCATTATAATTCCCCATGACCACTTTCTTCACAATGCTCCAGAATTCTTGTCATCACAATGTTCCATGACCGTGTCATCACAATGCTCCATGGCCCTTGTCATCACAATGCTCCAGAATTCTTGTCATCACAATGTTCCATTACCGTGTCATCACAATGCTCCATGGCCCTTGTCATCACAATGCTTCAGAATTCTTGTCATTTGAATATTCATTGACCGTGTCTTCACAATGCTCCATGGCCCTTGTCATCACAATGCTCCAGAATTCTTGTCATCACAATGTTCGATGACCATGTCATCACAATGCTCCATGGCCCTTGTCATCACATTGCTCCAGAATTCTTGTCATCACATTGTTCCATGATCGTTTCATCACAATGCTCCATAATTCTTGTCATCACAATGTTCCATGACCGTGTCATCACAATGCTACATGACTCTGGTCATCACAGTTCTCCATGACCTTTGCCATCACAATGCTCTATATAGATTTTCATGACAATTCTAAATGACCACTTTAATCACTTGGCTTGCTGACCATTTTCATCACATTTCTCTATTGTCATTAAAATTTCCCATGACCCCTTTCCTCACAATGCTCCATGATGCCTGTCATCACAATGCTCAATGGCTTTTGTTATCACAAAGCTCCAGGACCAGTTTCATCACAATACTCCATCCCCCTTGTCATCACGGTGCACAATGAAAAGTTACATTACAATGCTCCATGACACATGTCATCACAATGCTCCAGAATTCTTCTCATCACAATGTTCCATGACCATGTCATCACAATGCTCCATGGCACTTGTCATCACAATGCTCCAGAATTCTTCTCACCACAATGTTCCATGACCGTGTCATCACAATGCTACATGACCCTGGTCATCACAGTTCTTCATGACCTTTGTCATCACAATGCTCTATATACTTTTTCATGACAATTCTAAATGACCACCTTAATCACTTTGCTTGCTGACCATTTTCATCACATTTCTCTATTGTCATTACAATTCCCCATGACCCCTTTCTTCACAATGCTCCATGATGCCTGTCATCACAATGCCCAATGTCTTTTGTTATCACAATGCTCCAGGACCAGTTTCATCACAATACTCCATCCCCCTTGTCATCAAGGTGCACAATGAAACCTCTCATTACAATGCTCCATGACACTTGTCATCACAAAGCTCCATGGCCCTTGTCATCACAATGCTCCAGAATTCTTGTCATCACAATGTTCCATGACCGTGTCATCACAATGCTCCATGGCCCTGGTCATCACAATGCTCCAGATTGCTTGTCATCACAAAGTTCCATGACCATGTCATCACAATGCACCATGGCCCTTGTCATCACAATGCTCCAGAATTCTTGTTATCACAATGTTCCATGACCGTGTCATCACAATGCTCCATGGCCCTTGTCATCACAATGCTCCAGAATTCTTGTCATCACAATGTTCCATGACCCTGTCATCACAATGCTCCATGGCCCTTGTCATCACAATGCTCCAGATTTCTTGTCATCACAAAGTTCCATGATCGTGTCATCACAATGCTCAATAATACTTGTCATCAAAATGTTCCATGACCGTGTCATCACAATTCTCCAGAATTCTTGTCATCACAATGTTCCATGACCGTGTCATTACAATGCTCCAGAATTCTTGTCATCACAATGCTCCAGAATTCTTGTCATCACAATGTTCCATGACCGTGTCATCACAATGCTCCATGGCCCTTGTCATCACAATGCTCCAGAATTCTTGTCATCACAATGTTCCATGACCGTGTCATCACAATGCTCCATGGCCCTTGTCATCACAATGCTCCAGAATTCTTGTCATTACAATGTTCCATGACCGTGTCATCACAATGCTCCTTGGCCCTTTTCATCACAATGCTCCAGATTTCTTGTCATCACAATGTTCCATGACCGTGTCATCACAATGCTCCATAATTCTTGTCATCACAATGTTCCATGACCGTGTCATCACAATGCTCCATGGCCCTTGTCATCACAATGCTCCATAATTCTTGTCATCACAATGTTCCATGACCGTGTCATCACAATGCTCCATAATTCTTGTCATCACAATGTTCCATGACCGTGTCATCACAATGCTCCATGGCCCTATTCATCACAATGCTCCAGAATTCTTTTCATCACAAAGTTCCATGACTGTGTCATCAAAATGCACCATGGCCCTTGTCATCACAATGCTCCAGAATTCTTGTCATCACAATGTTCCATGACCGTGTCATCACAATGCTCCATGGCACTTTTCATCACAATGCTCCAGAATTCTTGTCATCACAAAGTTCCATGACTGTGTCATCAAAATGCACCATGGCCCTTGTCATCACAATGCTCCAGAATTCTTGTCATCACAATGTTCCATGACCGTGTCATCACAATGCTACATGACCCTGGTCATCACAGTTCTCCATGACCTTTGTCATCACAATGCTCTATATAGTTTTTCATGACAATTCTAAATGACCACTTTAATCATTTTGCTTGCTGACCATTTTCATCACATTTCTCTATTGTCATTACAATTCCCCATGTCCCCATTCTTCACAATGCTCCATGATGCCTGTCATCACAATGCTCAATGGCTTTTGTTATCACAATGCTCCAGAACCAGTTTCATCACAATATTCCATCCCCCTTGTCATCACGGTGCACAATGAAACCTCTCATTACAATGCTCCATGACACTTGTCATCACAATGCTCCATGGCCCTTGTCTTCACAATGCTCCAGAATTCTTGTCATCACCATGTTCCATGACCATGTCATCACAATACTCCATGGACCTTGTCATCACAATGCTCCATGGCCCTTGTCATCACAATGCTCCAGAATTCTTGTCATCACAATGTTCCATGACCGTGTCATCACAATGCTCCATGGCCCTTGTCATCACAATGCTCCAGAATTCTGGTCATCACAATATTCCATGACCGTGTCATCACAATGCTCCATAATTCTTGTCATCACAATGTTCCATGACCGTGTCATCACAATGCTACATGACTCTCGTCATCACAGTTCTCCATGACCTTTGCCATCACAATGCTCTATATAGATTTTCATGACAATTCTAAAAGACCACTTTAATCACTTTGCTTGCTGACAATTTTCATCACATTTCTCTATCGTCATTATAATTCCCCATGACCACTTTCTTCACAATGCTCCAGAATTCTTGTCATCACAATGTTCCATGACCGTGTCATCACAATGCTCCATGGCCCTTGTCATCACAATGCTCCAGAATTCTTGTCATCACAATGTTCCATTACCGTGTCATCACAATGCTCCATGGCCCTTGTCATCACAATGCTTCAGAATTCTTGTCATTTGAATATTCATTGACCGTGTCTTCACAATGCTCCATGGCCCTTGTCATCACAATGCTCCAGAATTCTTGTCATCACAATGTTTGATGACCATGTCATCACAATGCTCCATGGCCCTTGTCATCACATTGCTCCAGAATTCTTGTCATCACATTGTTCCATGATCGTGTCATCACAATGCTCCATAATTCTTGTCATCACAATGTTCCATGACCGTGTCATCACAGTGCTACATGACTCTGGTCATCACAGTTCTCCATGACCTTTGCCATCACAATGCTCTATATAGATTTTCATGACAATTTTAAATGACCACTTTAATCACTTGGCTTGCTGACCATTTTCATCACATTTCTCTATTGTCATTAAAATTTCCCATGACCCCTTTCCTCACAATGCTCCATGATGCCTGTCATCACAATGCTCAATGGCTTTTGTTATCACAAAGCTCCAGGACCAGTTTCATCACAATACTCCATCCCCCTTGTCATCACGGTGCACAATGAAAAGTTACATTACAATGCTCCATGACACATGTCATCACAATGCTCCAGAATTCTTGTCATCACAATGTTCCATGACCATGTCATCACAATGCTCCATGGCACTTGTCATCACAATGCTCCAGAATTCTTCTCACCACAATGTTCCATGACCGTGTCATCACAATGCTACATGACCCTGGTCATCACAGTTCTTCATGACCTTTGTCATCACAATGCTCTATATACTTTTTCATGACAATTCTAAATGACCACCTTAATCACTTTGCTTGCTGACAATTTTCATCACATTTCTCTATTGTCATTACAATTCCCCATGACCCCTTTCTTCACAATGCTCCATGATGCCTGTCATCACAATGCCCAATGGCTTTTGTTATCACAATGCTCCAGGACCAGTTTCATCACAATACTCCATCCCCCTTGTCATCAAGGTGCACAATGAAACCTCTCATTACAATGCTCCATGACACTTGTCATCACAAAGCTCCATGGCCCTTGTCATCACAATGCTCCAGAATTCTTGTCATCACAATGTTCCATGACCATGTCATCACAATGCTCCATGGCCCTTGTCATCACAATGCTCCAGAATTCTTGTCATCACAATGTTCCATGACCGTGTCATCACAATGCTCCAGAATTCTTGTCATCACAATGCTCCAGAATTCTTGTCATCACAATGTTCCATGACCGTGTCATCACAATGCTCCAGAATTCTTGTCATCACAATGCTCCAGAATTCTTGTCATCACAATGTTCCATGACCGTGTCATCACAATGCTCCATGGCCCTGGTCATCACAATGCTCCAGATTGCTTGTCATCACAATGTTCCATGACTGTGTCATCACAATGCTCCATGACCGTGTCATCACAATGCTCCATAATTCTTGTCATCACAATGTTCCATGACCGTGTCATCACAATGCTCCATGGCCCTTTTCATCACAATGCTCCAGAATTCTTGTCATCACAAAGTTCCATGACTGTGTCATCAAAATGCACCATGGCCCTTGTCATCACAATGCTCCAGAATTCTTGTCATCACAATGTTCCATAACCGTGTCATCACAATGTTCCATGACCGTGTCATCACAATGCTCCATGGCCCTTGTCATCACAATGCTCCAGAATTCTTGTCATCACAAAGTTCCATGACCGTGTCATCACAATGCACCATGGCCCTTGTCATCACAATGCTCCAAACTTCTTGTCATCACAATGTTCCATGACCGTGTCATCACAATGCTCCATGGCCCTTGTCATCACAATGCTCCAGATTTCTTGTCATCACAATGTTCCATGACCGTGTCATCACAATGCTCCATAATTCTTGTCATCACAATGTTCCATGACCGTGTCATCACAATGCTCCATAATTCTTGTCATCACAATGTTCCATGACCGTGTCATCACAATGCTCCATGGCCCTTTTCATCACAATGCTCCAGAATTCTTTTCATCACAAAGTTCCATGACTGTGTCATCAAAAAGCACCATGGCCCTTGTCATCACAATGCTCCAGAATTCTTGTCATCACAATGTTCCATGACCGTGTCATCACAATGCTCCATGGCCCTTTTCATCACAATGCTCCAGAATTCTTGTCATCACAAAGTTCCATGACTGTGTCATCAAAATGCACCATGGCCCTTGTCATCACAATGCTCCAGAATTCTTGTCATCACAATGTTCCATGACCGTGTCATCACAATGCTACATGACCTTGTTCATCACAGTTCTCCATGACCTTTGTCATCACAATGCTCTATATAGTTTTTCATGACAATTCTAAATGACCACTTTAATCATTTTGCTTGCTGACCATTTTCATCACATTTCTCTATTGTCATTACAATTCCCCATGTCCCCATTCTTCACAATGCTCCATGATGCCTGTCATCACAGTGCTCAATGGCTTTTGTTATCACAATGCTCCAGGACCAGTTTCATCACAATACTCCATCCCCCTTGTCATCACGGAGCACAATGAAACCTCTCATTACAATGCTCCATGACACTTGTCATCACAATGCTCCATGGCCCTTGTCTTCACAATGCTCCAGAATTCTTGTCATCACCATGTTCCATGACCATGTCATCACAATACTCCATGGCCCTTGTCATCACAATGCTCCATGGCCCTTGTCATCACAATGCTCCAGAATTCTTGTCATCACAATGTTCCATGACCGTGTCATCACAATGCTCCATGGCCCTTGTCATCACAATGCTTCAGAATTCTGGTCATCACAATGTTCCATGACCGTGTCATCACAATGCTCCATAATTCTTGTCATCACAATGTTCCATGACCGTGTCATCACAATGCTACATGACCCTGGTCATCACAGTTCTCCATGACCTTTGTCATCACAATGCTCTATATAGTTTTTCATGACAATTCTAAAAGACCACTTTAATCACTTTGCTTGCTGACAATTTTCATCACATTTCTCTATCGTCATTATAATTCCCCATGACCACTTTCTTCACAATGCTCCAGAATTCTTGTCATCACAATGTTCCATGACCGTGTCATCACAATGCTCCATGGCCCTTGTCATCACAATGCTCCAGAATTCTTGTCATCACAATGTTCCATGACCGTGTCATCACAATGCTCCATAATTCTTGTCATCACAATGTTCCATGACCGTGTCATCACAATGCTACATGACCCTGGTCATCACAGTTCTCCATGACGTTTGTCATCACAATGCTCTATATAGATTTTCATGACAATTCTAAATGACCACTTTAATCATTTTGCTTGCTGACCATTTTCATCACATTTCTCTATTGTCATTACAATTCCCCATGTCCCCATTCTTCACAATGCTCCATGATGCCTGTCATCACAATGCTCAATGGCTTTTGTTATCACAATGCTCCAGGACCAGTTTCATCACAATACTTCATCCCCCTTGTCATCACGGTGCACAATGAAACCTCTCATTACAATGCTCCATGACACTTGTCATCACAATGCTCCATGGCCCTTGTCTTCACAATGCTCCAGAATTCTTGTCATCACCATGTTCCATGACCATGTCATCACAATTCTCCATGGCCCTTGTCATCACAATGCTCCATGGCCCTTGTCATCACAATGCTCCAGAATTCTTGTCATCACAATGTTCCATGACCGTGTCATCACAATGCTCCATGGCCCTTGTCATCACAATGCTCCATAATTCTTGTCATCACAATGTTCCATGACCGTGTCATCACAATGCTCCAGAATTCTTGTCATCACAATGTTCCATGACCATGTCATCACAATGCACCATGGCCCTTGTAACCACAATGCTCCAGAATTCTTGTCATCACAATGTTCCATGACCATGTCATCACAATTCTCCATGGCTCTTGTCATCACAATGCTCCAGAATTCTTGTCATCACAATGTTCCATGACCGTGTCATCACAATGCTCCATGGCCCTTGTCATCACAATGCTCCAGAATTCTTGTCATCACCATGTTCCATGACCGTGTCATCAAAATGCTCCATAATTCTTTTCATCACAATGTTCCATGACCGTGTCATCACAATGCTCCATAATTCTTGTCATCACAATGTTCCATGACCGTGTCATCACAATGCTCCATGGCCCTTGTCATCACAATGCTCCAGAATTCTTGTCATCACAATGTTCCATGACCATGTCATCACAATTCTCCATGGCTCTTGTCATCACAATGCTCCAGAATTCTTGTCATCACAATGTTCCATGACCGTGTCATCACAATGCTCCATGGCCCTTGTCATCACAATGCTCCAGAATTCTTGTCATCACCATGTTCCATGACCGTGTCATCACAATGCTCCATGGCCCTGGTCATCACAATGCTCCAGATTGCTTGTCATCACAAAGTTCCATGACCGTGTCATCACAATGCACCATGGCCCTTGTCATCACAATGCTCCAGAATTCTAGTCATCACAATGTTCCATGACCGTGTCATCAAAATGCTCCATGGTCCTTGTCATCACAATGCTCCAGAATCCTTGTCATCACAATGTTCCATGACCGTGTCATCACAATGCTCCATGGCCCTTGTCATCACAATGCACCAGATTTCTTGTCATCACAATGTTCCATGACCGTGTCATCACAATGCTCCATGGCCATTGTCATCACAATGCTCCAGAATTCTTGTCATCACAATATTCCATGACCGTGTCATCACAATGCTCCATGGCCCTTGTCATCACAATGCTCCATAATTCTTGTCATTACAATGTTCCATGACCGTGTCATCACAATGCTCCATAATGCTTGTCATCACAATGTTCCATGACCGTGTCATCACAATGCTCCATGGCCCTTTTCATCACAATGCTCCAGAATTCTTGTCATCACAAAGTTCCATGACTGTGTCATCAAAATGCACCATGGCCCTTGTCATCACAATGCTCCAGAATTCTTGTCATCACAATGTTCCATGACCGTGTCATCACAATGCTCCATGGCCCTTGTCATCACAATGCTCCAGAATTCTTGTCATCACAATGTTCCATGACCGTGTCATCACAATTCTCCATGGCCCTTGTCATCACAATGCTCCAGAATTCTTGTCATCACAATGTTCCATGACCGTGTCATCACAATGCTCCATGGCCCTGGTCATCACAATGCTCCAGATTGCTTGTCATCACAAAGTTCCATGACCGTGTTATCACAATGCACCATGGCCCTTGTCATCACAATGCTCCAGAATTCTTGTCATCACAATGTTCCATGACCGTGTCATCACAATGCTCCATGGCCCTTGTCATCACAATGCTCCAGAATTCTTGTCATCACAGTGTTCCATGACCGTGTCATCACAATGCTCCATGGCCATTGTCATCACAATGCTCCAGAATTCTTGTCATCACAAGGTTCCATGACCGTGTCATCACAATGCTCCATAATTCTTGTCATCAAAATGTTCCATGACCGTGTCATCACAATGCTCCAGAATTCTTGTCATCACAATGTTCCCTGACTATGTCATCACAATGCTCCATTGCCCTTGTCATCACAATGCTCCAGAATTCTTGTCATCACAATGTTCCATGACCGTGTCATCACAATGCTCCATGGCCCTTGTCATCACAATGCTCCAGAATTCTTGTCATCACAAAGTTCCATGACCGTGTCATCACAATGCACCATGGCCCTTGTCATCACAATGCTCCAAACTTCTTGTCATCACAATGTTCCATGACCGTTTCATCACAATGCTCCATGACCCTTGTCATCACAATGCTCCAGATTTCTTGTCATCACAATGTTCCATGACCGTGTCATCGCAATGCTCCATAATTCTTGTCATCAAAATGTTCCATGACCGTGTCATCACAATGCTCCAGAATTCTTGTCATCACAAAGTTCCATGACCGTGTCATCACAATGCTCCATGGCCCTTGTCATCACAATGCTCCAGATTTCTTGTCCTCACAATGTTCCATGACCGTGTCTTCACAATGCTCCATAATTCTTGTCATCAAAATGTTCCATGACCGTGTCATCACAATGCTCCAGAATTCTTGTCATCACAATGTTCCATGACCGTGTCATCACAATGCTCCAGAATTCTTTTCATCACAATGCTCCAGAATTCTTGTCATCACAATGTTCCATGACCGTGTCATCACAATGCTCCATGGCCCTGGTCATCACAATGCTCCAGATTGCTTGTCATCACAAAGTTCCATGACCGTGTTATCACAATGCACCATGGCCCTTTTCATCACAATGCTCCAGAATTCTTGTCATCACAATGTTCCATGACCGTGTCATCACAATGCTCCATGGCCCTTGTCATCACAATGCTCCAGAATTCTTGTCATCACAGTGTTCCATGACCGTGTCATCACAATGCTCCATGGCCCTTGTCATCACAATGCTCCAGAATTCTTGTCATCACAAGGTTCCATGACCGTGTCATCACAATGCTCCATAATTCTTGTCATCAAAATGTTCCATGACCGTGTCATCACAATGCTCCAGAATTCTTGTCATCACAATGTTCCCTGACCATGTCATCACAATGCTCCAGAATTCTTGTCATCACAATGCTCCAGAATTCTTGTCATCACAATGTTCCATGACCATGTCATCACAATGCTCCAGAATTCTTGTCATCACAATGCTCCAGAATTCTTGTCATCACAATGTTCCATGACCGTGTCATCACAATGCTCCATGGCCCTGGTCATCACAATGCTCCAGATTGCTTGTCATCACAAAGTTCCATGACCGTGTCATGACAATGCACCATGGCCCTTGTCATCACGATGCTCCAGAATTCTTGTCATCACAATGTTCCATGACCGTGTCATCACAATGCTCCATGGCCCTTGTCATCACAATGCTCCATAATTCTTGTCATCACAATGTTCCATGACCGTGTCATCACAATGCTCCATAATTCTTGTTATCACAATGTTCCATGACCGTGTCATCACAATGCTCCATGGCCCTTTTCATCACAATGCTCCAGAATTCTTGTCATCACAAAGTTCCATGACTGGGTCATCAAAATGCACCATGGCCCTTGTCATCACAATGCTCCAGAATTCTTGTCATCACAATGTTCCATGACCGTGTCATCACAATGCTCCATGGCCCTTGTCATCACAATGCTCCAGAATTCTTGTCATCACAGTGTTCCATGACCGTGTCATCACAATGCTCCATGGCCCTTGTCATCACAATGCTCCAGAATTCTTGTCATCACAAGGTTCCATGACCGTGTCATCACAATGCTCCATAATTCTTGTCATCAAAATGTTCCATGACCGTGTCATCACAATGCTCCAGAATTCTTGTCATCACAATGTTCCCTGACCATGTCATCACAATGCTCCAGAATTCTTGTCATCACAATGCTCCAGAATTCTTGTCATCACAATGTTCCATGACCGTGTCATCACAATGCTCCAGAATTCTTGTCATGACAATGCTCCAGAATTCTTGTCATCACAATGTTCCATGACCGTGTCATCACAATGCTCCATGGCCCTGGTCATCACAATGCTCCAGATTGCTTGTCATTACAAAGTTCCATGACCGTGTCATGACAATGCACCATGGCCCTTGTCATCACGATGCTCCAGAATTCTTGTCATCACAATGTTCCATGACCGTGTCATCACAATGCTCCATTGCCCTTGTCATCACAATGCTCCAGAATTCTTGTCATCACAATGTTCCATGACCGTGTCATCACAATGCTCCATAATTCTTGTCATCACAATGTTCCATGACCGTGTCATCACAATGCTACATGACCCTGGTCATCACAGTTCTCCATGACGTTTGTCATCACAATGCTCTATATAGATTTTCATGACAATTCTAAATGACCACTTTAATCATTTTGCTTGCTGACCATTTTCATCACATTTCTCTATTGTCATTACAATTCCCCATGTCCCCATTCTTCACAATGCTCCATGATGCCTGTCATCACAATGCTCAATGGCTTTTGTTATCACAATGCTCCAGGACCAGTTTCATCACAATACTCCATCCCCCTTGTCATCACGGTGCACAATGAAACCTCTCATTACAATGCTCCATGACACTTGTCATCACAATGCTCCATGGCCCTTGTCTTCACAATGCTCCAGAATTCTTGTCATCACCATGTTCCATGACCATGTCATCACAATTCTCCATGGCCCTTGTCATCACAATGCTCCATGGCCCTTGTCATCACAATGCTCCAGAATTCTTGTCATCACAATGTTCCATGACCGTGTCATCACAATGCTCCATGGCCCTTGTCATCACAATGCTCCATAATTCTTGTCATCACAATGTTCCATGACCGTGTCATCACAATGCTCCAGAATTCTTGTCATCACAATGTTCCATGACCATGTCATCACAATGCACCATGGCCCTTGTAACCACAATGCTCCAGAATTCTTGTCATCACAATGTTCCATGACCATGTCATCACAATTCTCCATGGCTCTTGTCATCACAATGCTCCAGAATTCTTGTCATCACAATGTTCCATGACCGTGTCATCACAATGCTCCATGGCCCTTGTCATCACAATACTCCAGAATTCTTGTCATCACCATGTTCCATGACCGTGTCATCAAAATGCTCCATAATTCTTTTCATCACAATGTTCCATGACCGTGTCATCACAATGCTCCATAATTCTTTTCATCACAATGTTCCATGACCGTGTCATCACAATGCTCCATGGCCCTTGTCATCACAATGCTCCAGAATTCTTGTCATCACAATGTTCCATGACCATGTCATCACAATTCTCCATGGCTCTTGTCATCACAATGCTCCAGAATTCTTGTCATCACAATCTTCCATGACCGTGTCATCACAATGCTCCATGGCCCTTGTCATCACAATGCTCCAGAATTCTTGTCATCACCATGTTCCATGACCGTGTCATCACAATGCTCCATGGCCCTGGTCATCACAATGCTCCAGATTGCTTGTCATCACAAAGTTCCATGACCGTGTCATCACAATGCACCATGGCCCTTGTCATCACAATGCTCCAGAATTCTAGTCATCACAATGTTCCATGACCGTGTCATCAAAATGCTCCATGGTCCTTGTCATCACAATGCTCCAGAATCCTTGTCATCACAATGTTCCATGACCGTGTCATCACAATGCTCCATGGCCCTTGTCATCACAATGCACCAGATTTCTTGTCATCACAATGTTCCATGACCGTGTCATCACAATGCTCCATGGCCATTGTCATCACAATGCTCCAGAATTCTTGTCATCACAATATTCCATGACCGTGTCATCACAATGCTCCATGGCCCTTGTCATCACAATGCTCCATAATTCTTGTCATTACAATGTTCCATGACCGTGTCATCACAATGCTCCATAATGCTTGTCATCACAATGTTCCATGACCGTGTCATCACAATGCTCCATGGCCCTTTTCATCACAATGCTCCAGAATTCTTGTCATCACAAAGTTCCATGACTGTGTCATCAAAATGCACCATGGCCCTTGTCATCACAATGCTCCAGAATTCTTGTCATCACAATGTTCCATGACCGTGTCATCACAATGCTCCATGGCCCTTGTCATCACAATGCTCCAGAATTCTTGTCATCACAATGTTCCATGACCGTGTCATCACAATTCTCCATGGCCCTTGTCATCACAATGCTCCAGAATTCTTGTCATCACAATGTTCCATGACCGTGTCATCACAATGCTCCATGGCCCTGGTCATCACAATGCTCCAGATTGCTTGTCATCACAAAGTTCCATGACCGTGTTATCACAATGCACCATGGCCCTTGTCATCACAATGCTCCAGAATTCTTGTCATCACAATGTTCCATGACCGTGTCATCACAATGCTCCATGGCCCTTGTCATCACAATGCTCCAGAATTCTTGTCATCACAGTGTTCCATGACCGTGTCATCACAATGCTCCATGGCCATTGTCATCACAATGCTCCAGAATTCTTGTCATCACAAGGTTCCATGACCGTGTCATCACAATGCTCCATAATTCTTGTCATCAAAATGTTCCATGACCGTGTCATCACAATGCTCCAGAATTCTTGTCATCACAATGTTCCCTGACTATGTCATCACAATGCTCCATTGCCCTTGTCATCACAATGCTCTAGAATTCTTGTCATCACAATGTTCCATGACCGTGTCATCACAATGCTCCATAATTCTTGTCATCACAATGTTCCATGACCGTGTCATCACAATGCTACATGACCCTGGTCATCACAGTTCTCCATGACGTTTGTCATCACAATGCTCTATATAGATTTTCATGACAATTCTAAATGACCACTTTAATCATTTTGCTTGCTGACCATTTTCATCACATTTCTCTATTGTCATTACAATTCCCCATGTCCCCATTCTTCACAATGCTCCATGATGCCTGTCATCACAATGCTCAATGGCTTTTGTTATCACAATGCTCCAGGACCAGTTTCATCACAATACTCCATCCCCCTTGTCATCACGGTGCACAATGAAACCTCTCATTACAATGCTCCATGACACTTGTCATCACAATGCTCCATGGCCCTTGTCTTCACAATGCTCCAGAATTCTTGTCATCACCATGTTCCATGACCATGTCATCACAATTCTCCATGGCCCTTGTCATCACAATGCTCCATGGCCCTTGTCATCACAATGCTCCAGAATTCTTGTCATCACAATGTTCCATGACCGTGTCATCACAATGCTCCATGGCCCTTGTCATCACAATGCTCCATAATTCTTGTCATCACAATGTTCCATGACCGTGTCATCACAATGCTCCAGAATTCTTGTCATCACAATGTTCCATGACCATGTCATCACAATGCACCATGGCCCTTGTAACCACAATGCTCCAGAATTCTTGTCATCACAATGTTCCATGACCATGTCATCACAATTCTCCATGGCTCTTGTCATCACAATGCTCCAGAATTCTTGTCATCACAATGTTCCATGACCGTGTCATCACAATGCTCCATGGCCCTTGTCATCACAATACTCCAGAATTCTTGTCATCACCATGTTCCATGACCGTGTCATCAAAATGCTCCATAATTCTTTTCATCACAATGTTCCATGACCGTGTCATCACAATGCTCCATAATTCTTTTCATCACAATGTTCCATGACCGTGTCATCACAATGCTCCATGGCCCTTGTCATCACAATGCTCCAGAATTCTTGTCATCACAATGTTCCATGACCATGTCATCACAATTCTCCATGGCTCTTGTCATCACAATGCTCCAGAATTCTTGTCATCACAATGTTCCATGACCGTGTCATCACAATGCTCCATGGCCCTTGTCATCACAATGCTCCAGAATTCTTGTCATCACCATGTTCCATGACCGTGTCATCACAATGCTCCATGGCCCTGGTCATCACAATGCTCCAGATTGCTTGTCATCACAAAGTTCCATGACCGTGTCATCACAATGCACCATGGCCCTTGTCATCACAATGCTCCAGAATTCTAGTCATCACAATGTTCCATGACCGTGTCATCAAAATGCTCCATGGTCCTTGTCATCACAATGCTCCAGAATCCTTGTCATCACAATGTTCCATGACCGTGTCATCACAATGCTCCATGGCCCTTGTCATCACAATGCACCAGATTTCTTGTCATCACAATGTTCCATGACCGTGTCATCACAATGCTCCATGGCCATTGTCATCACAATGCTCCAGAATTCTTGTCATCACAATATTCCATGACCGTGTCATCACAATGCTCCATGGCCCTTGTCATCACAATGCTCCATAATTCTTGTCATTACAATGTTCCATGACCGTGTCATCACAATGCTCCATAATGCTTGTCATCACAATGTTCCATGACCGTGTCATCACAATGCTCCATGGCCCTTTTCATCACAATGCTCCAGAATTCTTGTCATCACAAAGTTCCATGACTGTGTCATCAAAATGCACCATGGCCCTTGTCATCACAATGCTCCAGAATTCTTGTCATCACAATGTTCCATGACCGTGTCATCACAATGCTCCATGGCCCTTGTCATCACAATGCTCCAGAATTCTTGTCATCACAATGTTCCATGACCGTGTCATCACAATTCTCCATGGCCCTTGTCATCACAATGCTCCAGAATTCTTGTCATCACAATGTTCCATGACCGTGTCATCACAATGCTCCATGGCCCTGGTCATCACAATGCTCCAGATTGCTTGTCATCACAAAGTTCCATGACCGTGTTATCACAATGCACCATGGCCCTTGTCATCACAATGCTCCAGAATTCTTGTCATCACAATGTTCCATGACCGTGTCATCACAATGCTCCATGGCCCTTGTCATCACAATGCTCCAGAATTCTTGTCATCACAGTGTTCCATGACCGTGTCATCACAATGCTCCATGGCCATTGTCATCACAATGCTCCAGAATTCTTGTCATCACAAGGTTCCATGACCGTGTCATCACAATGCTCCATAATTCTTGTCATCAAAATGTTCCATGACCGTGTCATCACAATGCTCCAGAATTCTTGTCATCACAATGTTCCCTGACTATGTCATCACAATGCTCCATTGCCCTTGTCATCACAATGCTCTAGAATTCTTGTCATCACAATGTTCCATGACCGTGTCATCACAATGCTCCATAATTCTTGTCATCACAATGTTCCATGACCGTGTCATCACAATGCTACATGACCCTGGTCATCACAGTTCTCCATGACGTTTGTCATCACAATGCTCTATATAGATTTTCATGACAATTCTAAATGACCACTTTAATCATTTTGCTTGCTGACCATTTTCATCACATTTCTCTATTGTCATTACAATTCCCCATGTCCCCATTCTTCACAATGCTCCATGATGCCTGTCATCACAATGCTCAATGGCTTTTGTTATCACAATGCTCCAGGACCAGTTTCATCACAATACTCCATCCCCCTTGTCATCACGGTGCACAATGAAACCTCTCATTACAATGCTCCATGACACTTGTCATCACAATGCTCCATGGCCCTTGTCTTCACAATGCTCCAGAATTCTTGTCATCACCATGTTCCATGACCATGTCATCACAATTCTCCATGGCCCTTGTCATCACAATGCTCCATGGCCCTTGTCATCACAATGCTCCAGAATTCTTGTCATCACAATGTTCCATGACCGTGTCATCACAATGCTCCATGGCCCTTGTCATCACAATGCTCCATAATTCTTGTCATCACAATGTTCCATGACCGTGTCATCACAATGCTCCAGAATTCTTGTCATCACAATGTTCCATGACCATGTCATCACAATGCACCATGGCCCTTGTAACCACAATGCTCCAGAATTCTTGTCATCACAATGTTCCATGACCATGTCATCACAATTCTCCATGGCTCTTGTCATCACAATGCTCCAGAATTCTTGTCATCACAATGTTCCATGACCGTGTCATCACAATGCTCCATGGCCCTTGTCATCACAATGCTCCAGAATTCTTGTCATCACCATGTTCCATGACCGTGTCATCAAAATGCTCCATAATTCTTTTCATCACAATGTTCCATGACCGTGTCATCACAATGCTCAATAATTCTTGTCATCACAATGTTCCATGACCGTGTCATCACAATGCTCCATGGCCCTTGTCATCACAATGCTCCAGAATTCTTGTCATCACAATGTTCCATGACCATGTCATCACAATTCTCCATGGGTCTTGTCATCACAATGCTCCAGAATTCTTGTCATCACAATGTTCCATGACCGTGTCATCACAATGCTCCATGGCCCTTGTCATCACAATGCTCCAGAATTCTTGTCATCACCATGTTCCATGACCGTGTCATCACAATGCTCCATGGCCCTGGTCATCACAATGCTCCAGATTGCTTGTCATTACAAAGTTCCATGACCGTGTCATGACAATGCACCATGGCCCTTGTCATCACGATGCTCCAGAATTCTTGTCATCACAATGTTCCATGACCGTGTCATCACAATGCTCCATTGCCTTGTCATCACAATGCTCCAGAATTCTTGTCATCACAATGTTCCATGACCGTGTCATCACAATGCTCCATAATTCTTGTCATCACAATGTTCCATGACCGTGTCATCACAATGCTACATGACCCTGGTCATCACAGTTCTCCATGACGTTTGTCATCACAATGCTCTATATAGATTTTCATGACAATTCTAAATGACCACTTTAATCATTTTGCTTGCTGACCATTTTCATCACATTTCTCTATTGTCATTACAATTCCCCATGTCCCCATTCTTCACAATGCTCCATGATGCCTGTCATCACAATGCTCAGTGGCTTTTGTTATCACAATGCTCCAGGACCAGTTTCATCACAATACTCCATCCCCCTTGTCATCACGGTGCACAATGAAACCTCTCATTACAATGCTCCATGACACTTGTCATCACAATGCTCCATGGCCCTTGTCTTCACAATGCTCCAGAATTCTTGTCATCACCATGTTCCATGACCATGTCATCACAATTCTCCATGGCCCTTGTCATCACAATGCTCCATGGCCCTTGTCATCACAATGCTCCAGAATTCTTGTCATCACAATGTTCCATGACCGTGTCATCACAATGCTCCATGGCCCTTGTCATCACAATGCTCCATAATTCTTGTCATCACAATGTTCCATGACCGTGTCATCACAATGCTCCAGAATTCTTGTCATCACAATGTTCCATGACCATGTCATCACAATGCACCATGGCCCTTGTAACCACAATGCTCCAGAATTCTTGTCATCACAATGTTCCATGACCATGTCATCACAATTCTCCATGGCTCTTGTCATCACAATGCTCCAGAATTCTTGTCATCACAATGTTCCATGACCGTGTCATCACAATGCTCCATGGCCCTTGTCATCACAATACTCCAGAATTCTTGTCATCACCATGTTCCATGACCGTGTCATCAAAATGCTCCATAATTCTTTTCATCACAATGTTCCATGACCGTGTCATCACAATGCTCCATAATTCTTTTCATCACAATGTTCCATGACCGTGTCATCACAATGCTCCATGGTCCTTGTCATCACAATGCTCCAGAATTCTTGTCATCACAATGTTCCATGACCATGTCATCACAATTCTCCATGGCTCTTGTCATCACAATGCTCCAGAATTCTTGTCATCACAATGTTCCATGACCGTGTCATCACAATGCTCCATGGCCCTTGTCATCACAATGCTCCAGAATTCTTGTCATCACCATGTTCCATGACCGTGTCATCACAATGCTCCATGGCCCTGGTCATCACAATGCTCCAGATTGCTTGTCATCACAAAGTTCCATGACCGTGTCATCACAATGCACCATGGCCCTTGTCATCACAATGCTCCAGAATTCTAGTCATCACAATGTTCCATGACCGTGTCATCAAAATGCTCCATGGTCCTTGTCATCACAATGCTCCAGAATCCTTGTCATCACAATGTTCCATGACCGTGTCATCACAATGCTCCATGGCCCTTGTCATCACAATGCACCAGATTTCTTGTCATCACAATGTTCCATGACCGTGTCATCACAATGCTCCATGGCCATTGTCATCACAATGCTCCAGAATTCTTGTCATCACAATATTCCATGACCGTGTCATCACAATGCTCCATGGCCCTTGTCATCACAATGCTCCATAATTCTTGTCATTACAATGTTCCATGACCGTGTCATCACAATGCTCCATAATGCTTGTCATCACAATGTTCCATGACCGTGTCATCACAATGCTCCATGGCCCTTTTCATCACAATGCTCCAGAATTCTTGTCATCACAAAGTTCCATGACTGTGTCATCAAAATGCACCATGGCCCTTGTCATCACAATGCTCCAGAATTCTTGTCATCACAATGTTCCATGACCGTGTCATCACAATGCTCCATGGCCCTTGTCATCACAATGCTCCAGAATTCTTGTCATCACAATGTTCCATGACCGTGTCATCACAATTCTCCATGGCCCTTGTCATCACAATGCTCCAGAATTCTTGTCATCACAATGTTCCATGACCGTGTCATCACAATGCTCCATGGCCCTGGTCATCACAATGCTCCAGATTGCTTGTCATCACAAAGTTCCATGACCGTGTTATTACAATGCACCATGGCCCTTGTCATCACAATGCTCCAGAATTCTTGTCATCACAATGTTCCATGACCGTGTCATCACAATGCTCCATGGCCCTTGTCATCACAATGCTCCAGAATTCTTGTCATCACAGTGTTCCATGACCGTGTCATCACAATGCTCCATGGCCATTGTCATCACAATGCTCCAGAATTCTTGTCATCACAAGGTTCCATGACCGTGTCATCACAATGCTCCATAATTCTTGTCATCAAAATGTTCCATGACCGTGTCATCACAATGCTCCAGAATTCTTGTCATCACAATGTTCCCTGACTATGTCATCACAATGCTCCATTGCCCTTGTCATCACAATGCTCTAGAATTCTTGTCATCACAATGTTCCATGACCGTGTCATCACAATGCTCCATAATTCTTGTCATCACAATGTTCCATGACCGTGTCATCACAATGCTACATGACCCTGGTCATCACAGTTCTCCATGACGTTTGTCATCACAATGCTCTATATAGATTTTCATGACAATTCTAAATGACCACTTTAATCATTTTGCTTGCTGACCATTTTCATCACATTTCTCTATTGTCATTACAATTCCCCATGTCCCCATTCTTCACAATGCTCCATGATGCCTGTCATCACAATGCTCAATGGCTTTTGTTATCACAATGCTCCAGGACCAGTTTCATCACAATACTCCATCCCCCTTGTCATCACGGTGCACAATGAAACCTCTCATTACAATGCTCCATGACACTTGTCATCACAATGCTCCATGGCCCTTGTCTTCACAATGCTCCAGAATTCTTGTCATCACCATGTTCCATGACCATGTCATCACAATTCTCCATGGCCCTTGTCATCACAATGCTCCATGGCCCTTGTCATCACAATGCTCCAGAATTCTTGTCATCACAATGTTCCATGACCGTGTCATCACAATGCTCCATGGCCCTTGTCATCACAATGCTCCATAATTCTTGTCATCACAATGTTCCATGACCGTGTCATCACAATGCTCCAGAATTCTTGTCATCACAATGTTCCATGACCATGTCATCACAATGCACCATGGCCCTTGTAACCACAATGCTCCAGAATTCTTGTCATCACAATGTTCCATGACCATGTCATCACAATTCTCCATGGCTCTTGTCATCACAATGCTCCAGAATTCTTGTCATCACAATGTTCCATGACCGTGTCATCACAATGCTCCATGGCCCTTGTCATCACAATGCTCCAGAATTCTTGTCATCACCATGTTCCATGACCGTGTCATCAAAATGCTCCATAATTCTTTTCATCACAATGTTCCATGACCGTGTCATCACAATGCTCCATAATTCTTGTCATCACAATGTTCCATGACCGTGTCATCACAATGCTCCATGGCCCTTGTCATCACAATGCTCCAGAATTCTTGTCATCACAATGTTCCATGACCATGTCATCACAATTCTCCATGGGTCTTGTCATCACAATGCTCCAGAATTCTTGTCATCACAATGTTCCATGACCGTGTCATCACAATGCTCCATGGCCCTTGTCATCACAATGCTCCAGAATTCTTGTCATCACCATGTTCCATGACCGTGTCATCACAATGCTCCATGGCCCTGGTCATCACAATGCTCCAGATTGCTTGTCATCACAAAGTTCCATGACCGTGTCATCACAATGCACCATGGCCCTTGTCATCACAATGCTCCAGAATTCTAGTCATCACAATGTTCCATGACCGTGTCATCAAAATGCTCCATGGTCCTTGTCATCACAATGCTCCAGAATCCTTGTCATCACAATGTTCCATGACCGTGTCATCACAATGCTCCATGGCCCTTGTCATCACAATGCACCAGATTTCTTGTCATCACAATGTTCCATGACCGTGTCATCACAATGCTCCATGGCCATTGTCATCACAATGCTCCAGAATTCTTGTCATCACAATATTCCATGACCGTGTCATCACAATGCTCCATGGCCCTTGTCATCACAATGCTCCATAATTCTTGTCATTACAATGTTCCATGACCGTGTCATCACAATGCTCCATAATGCTTGTCATCACAATGTTCCATGACCGTGTCATCACAATGCTCCATGGCCCTTTTCATCACAATGCTCCAGAATTCTTGTCATAACAAAGTTCCATGACTGTGTCATCAAAATGCACCATGGCCCTTGTCATCACAATGCTCCAGAATTCTTGTCATCACAATGTTCCATGACCGTGTCATCACAATGCTCCATGGCCCTTGTCATCACAATGCTCCAGAATTCTTGTCATCACAATGTTCCATGACCGTGTCATCACAATTCTCCATGGCCCTTGTCATCACAATGCTCCAGAATTCTTGTCATCACAATGTTCCATGACCGTGTCATCACAATGCTCCATGGCCCTGGTCATCACAATGCTCCAGATTGCTTGTCATCACAAAGTTCCATGACCGTGTTATCACAATGCACCATGGCCCTTGTCATCACAATGCTCCAGAATTCTTGTCATCACAATGTTCCATGACCGTGTCATCACAATGCTCCATGGCCCTTGTCATCACAATGCTCCAGAATTCTTGTCATCACAGTGTTCCATGACCGTGTCATCACAATGCTCCATGGCCATTGTCATCACAATGCTCCAGAATTCTTGTCATCACAAGGTTCCATGACCGTGTCATCACAATGCTCCATAATTCTTGTCATCAAAATGTTCCATGACCGTGTCATCACAATGCTCCAGAATTCTTGTCATCACAATGTTCCCTGACTATGTCATCACAATGCTCCAGAATTCTTGTCATCACAATGCTCCAGAATTCTTGTCATCACAATGTTCCATGACCGTGTCATCACAATGCTCCAGAATTCTTGTCATGACAGTGCTCCAGAATTCTTGTCATCACAATGTTCCATGACCGTGTCATCACAATGCTCCATGGCCCTGGTCATCACAATGCTCCAGATTGCTTGTCATCACAAAGTTCCATGACCGTGTCATGACAATGCACCATGGCCCTTGTCATCACGATGCTCCACAATTCTTGTCATCACAATGTTCCGTGACCGTGTCATCACAATGCTCCATGGCCCTTGTCATCACAATGCTCCAGAATTCTTGTCATCACAATGTTCCATGACCGTGTCATCACAATGCTCCATAATTCTTGTCATCACAATGTTCCATGACCGTGTCATCACAATGCTACATGACCCTGGTCATCACAGTTCTCCATGACCTTTGTCATCAGAATGCTCTATATAGATTTTCATGACAATTCTAAATGACCACTTTAATCATTTTGCTTGCTGACCATTTTCATCACATTTCTCTATTGTCATTACAATTCCCCATGTCCCCATTCTTCACAATGCTCCATGATGCCTGTCATCACAATGCTCAATGGCTTTTGTTATCACAATGCTCCAGGACCAGTTTCATCACAATACTCCATCCCCCTTGTCATCACGGTGCACAATGAAACCTCTCATTACAATGCTCCATGACACTTGTCATCACAATGCTCCATGGCCCTTGTCTTCACAATGCTCCAGAATTCTTGTCATCACCATGTTCCATGACCATGTCATCACAATTCTCCATGGCCCTTGTCATCACAATGCTCCATGGCCCTTGTCATCACAATGCTCCAGAATTCTTGTCATCACAATGTTCCATGACCGTGTCATCACAATGCTCCAGAATTCTTGTCATCACAATATTCCATGACCATGTCATCACAATGCACCATGGCCCTTGTTACCACAATGATCCAGAATTCTTGTCATCACCATGTTCCATGACCGTGTCATCAAAATTCTCCATAATTCTTTTCATCACAATGTTCCATGACCGTGTCATCACAATGCTCCATAATTCTTGTCATCACAATGTTCCATGACCGTGTCATCACAATGCTCCATGGCCCTTGTCATCACAATGCTCCAGAATTCTTGTCATCACAATGTTCCATGACCATGTCATCACAATTCTCCATGGCTCTTGTCATCACAATGCTCCAGAATTCTGTCATCACAATGTTCCATGACCGTGTCATCACAATGCTCCATGGCCCTTGTCAACACAATACTCCAGAATTCTTGTCATCGCCATGTTCCATGACCGTATCATCACAATGCTCCATGGCCCTGGTCATCACAATGCTCCAGATTGCTTGTCATCACAAAGTTCCATGACCGTGTCATCACAATGCACCATGGCCCTTGTCATCACAATGCTCCAGAATTCTTGTCATCACAATGTTCCATGACCGTGTCATCACAATGCTCCATGGCCCTTGTCATCACAATGCTCCATAATTCTTGTCATCACAATGTTCCATGACCGTGTCATCACAATGCTCCATAATTCTTGTCATCACAATGTTCCATGACCGTGTCATCACAATGCTCCATGGCCCTTTTCATCACAATGCTCCAGAATTCTTTTCATCACAAAGTTCCATGACTGTGTCATCAAAATGCACCATGGCCCTTGTCATCACAATGCTCCAGAATTCTTGTCATCACAATGTTCCATGACCGTCTCATCACAATGCTCCATGGCCCTTTTCATCACAATGCTCCAGAATTCTTGTCATCACAAAGTTCCATGACTGTGTCATCAAAATGCACCATGGCCCTTGTCATCACAATGCTCCAGAATTCTTGTCATCACAAAGTTCCATGACCGTGTCATCACAATGCACCATGGCCCTTTTCATCACAATGCTCCAGATTTCTTGTCATCACAATGTTCCATGACCGTGTCATCACAATGCTCCATGGCCCTTGTCATCACAATGCTCCAGAATTCTGGTCATCACAATGTTCCATGACCGTGTCATCACAATGCTCCAGAATTCTTGTCATCACTATGTTCCATGACCGTGTCATCACAATGCTACATGACACTGGTCATCACAGTTCTCCATGACCTTTGTCATCACAATGCTCTATATAGTTTTTCATGACAATTCTAAATGACCACTTTAATCATTTTGCTTGCTGACCATTTTCATCACATTTCTCTATTGTCATTACAATTCCCCATGTCCCCATTCTTCACAATGCTCCATGATGCCTGTCATCACAATGCTCAATGGCTTTTGTTATCACAATGCTCCAGGACCAGTTTCATCACAATACTCCATCCCCCTTGTCATCACGGTGCACAATGAAACCTCTCATTACAATGCTCCATGACACTTGTCATCACAATGTTCCATGGCCCTTGTCTTCACAATGCTCCAGAATTCTTGTCATCACCATGTTCCATGACCATGTCATCACAATACTCCATGGCCCTTGTCATCACAATGCTCCATGGCCCTTGTCATCACAATGCTCCAGAATTCTTGTCATCACAATGTTCCATGACCGTGTCATCACAATGCTCCATGGCCCTTGTCATCACAATGCTCCAGAATTCTGGTCATCACAATGTTCCATGACCGTGTCATCACAATGCTCCATAATTCTTGTCATCACAATGTTCCATGACCGTGTCATCACAATGCTACATGACCCTGGTCATCACAGTTCTCCATGACCTTTGTCATCACAATGCTCTATATAGTTTTTCATGACAATTCTAAAAGACCACTTTAATCACTTTGCTTGCTGACAATTTTCATCACATTTCTCTATCGTCATTATAATTCCCCATGACCACTTTCTTCACAATGCTCCAGAATTCTTGTCATCACAATGTTCCATGACCGTGTCATCACAATGCTCCATGGCCCTTGTCATCACAATGCTCCAGAATTCTTGTCATCACAATGTTCCATGACCGTGTCATCACAATGCTCCATGGCCCTTGTCATCACAATGCTCCAGAATTCTTGTCATCACAATGTTCCATGACAGTGTCATCACAATGCTCCATGGCCCTTGTCATCACAATGCTCCAGAATTCTGGTCATCACAATGTTCCATGACCGTGTCATCACAATGCTCCATAATTCTTGTCATCACAATGTTCCATGACCGTGTCATCACAATGCTACATGACCCTGGTCATCACAGTTCTCCATGACCTTTGTCATCACAATGCTCTATATAGTTTTTCATGACAATTCTAAAAGACCACTTTAATCACTTTGCTTGCTGACAATTTTCATCACATTTCTCTATCGTCATTATAATTCCCCATGACCACTTTCTTCACAATGCTCCAGAATTCTTGTCATCACAATGTTCCATGACCGTGTCATCACAATGCTCCATGGCCCTTGTCATCACAATGCTTCAGAATTCTTGTCATTTGAATATTCATTGACCGTGTCTTCACAATGCTCCATGGCCCTTGTCATCACAATGCTCCAGAATTCTTGTCATCACAATGTTCGATGACCATGTCATCACAATGCTCCATGGCCCTTGTCATCACAATGCTCCAGAATTCTTGTCATCACATTGTTCCATGATCGTGTCATCACAATGCTCCATAATTCTTGTCATCACAATGTTCCATGACTGTGTCATCACATTGCTACATGACTCTGGTCATCACAGTTCTCCATGATCTTTGCCATCACAATGCTCTATATAGATTTTCATGACAATTCTAAATGACCACTTTAATCACTTTGCTTGCTGACCATTTTCATCACATTTCTCTATTGTCATTAAAATTTCCCATGACCCCTTTCCTCACAATGCTCCATGATGCCTGTCATCACAATGCTCAATGGCTTTTGTTATCACAAAGCTCCAGGACCAGTTTCATCACAATACTCCATCCCCCTTGTCATCACGGTGCACAATGAAAAGTTACATTACAATGCTCCATGACACATGTCATCACAATGCTCCAGAATTCTTGTCATCACAATGTTCCATGACCATGTCATCACAATGCTCCATGGCACTTGTCATCACAATGCTCCAGAATTCTTCTCACCACAATGTTCCATGACCGTGTCATCACAATGCTACATGACCCTGGTCATCACAGTTCTTCATGACCTTTGTCATCACAATGCTCTATATACTTTTTCATGACAATTCTAAATGACCACCTTAATCACTTTGCTTGCTGACCATTTTCATCACATTTCTCTATTGTCATTACAATTCCCCATGACCCCTTTCTTCACAATGCTCCATGATGCCTGTCATCACAATGCCCAATGGCTTTTGTTATCACAATGCTCCAGGACCAGTTTCATCACAATACTCCATCCCCCTTGTCATCAAGGTGCACAATGAAACCTCTCATTACAATGCTCCATGACACTTGTCATCACAAAGCTCCATGGCCCTTGTCATCACAATGCTCCAGAATTCTTGTCATCACAATGTTCCATGACCGTGTCATCACAATGCTCCATGGCCCTTGTCATCACAATGCTCCAGAATTCTTGTCATCACAATGTTCCATGACCGTGTCATCACAATGCTCCAGAATTCTTGTCATCACAATGCTCCAGAATTCTTGTCATCACAATGTTCCATGACCGTGTCATCACAATGCTCCATGGCCCTGGTCATCACAATGCTCCAGATTGCTTGTCATCACAAAGTTCCATGACCGTGTCATCACAATGCACCATGGCCCTTGTCATCACAATGCTCCAGAATTCTTGTCATCACAATGTTCCATGACCGTGTCATCACAATGCTCCATGGTCCTTGTCATCACAATGCTCCAGAATTCTTGTCATCACAATGTTCCATGACCGTGTCATCACAATGCTCCATGGCCCTTGTCATCACAATGCTCCAGATTTCTTGTCATCACAATGTTCCATGATCGTGTCATCACAATGCTCCATAATACTTGTCATCAAAATGTTCCATGACCGTGTCATCACAATGCTCCAGAATTCTTGTCATCACAATGTTCCATGACCGTGTCATCACAATGCTCCAGAATTCTTGTCATCACAATGCTCCAGAATTCTTGTCATCACAATGTTCCATGACCGTGTCATTACAATGCTCCATGGCCCTTGTCATCACAATGCTCCAGAATTCTTGTCATCACAATGTTCCATGACCGTGTCATCACAATGCTCCATGGCCCTTGTCATCACAATGCTCCATAATTCTTGTCATCTCAATGTTCCATGACCGTGTCATCACAATGCTCCATGGCCCTTGTCATCACAATGCTCCAGAATTCTTGTCATCACAATGTTCCATGACCGTGTCATCACAATGCTCCATGGCCCTTGTCATCACAATGCTCCATAATTCTTGTCATCACAATGCTCCATGACCGTGTCATCACAATGCTCCATAATTCTTGTCATCACAATGTTCCATGACCGTGTCATCACAATGCTCCATGGCCCTTGTCATCACAATGCTCCAGAATTCTTGTCATCTCAATGTTCCATGACCGTGTCATCACAATGCGCCATGGCCCTTGTCATCACAATGCTCCAGAATTCTTGTCATCACAATGTTCCATGACCGTGTCATCACAATGCTCCATGGCCCTTGTCATCACAATGCTCCAGAATTCTTGTCATCACAAAGTTCCATGACCGTGTCATCACAATGCACCATGGCCCTTGTCATCACAATGCTCCAAACTTCTTGTCATCACAATGTTCCATGACCGTGTCATCACAATGCTCCATGGCCCTTGTCATCACAATGCTCCAGATTTCTTGTCATCACAATGTTCCATGACCGTGTCATCACAATGCTCCATAATTCTTGTCATCACAATGTTCCATGACCGTGTCATCACAATGCTCCATGGCCCTTGTCATCACAATGCTCCATAATTCTTGTCATCACAATGTTCCATGACCGTGTCATCACAATGCTCCATAATTCTTGTCATCACAATGTTCCATGACCGTGTCATCACAATGCTCCATGGCCCTTTTCATCACAATGCTCCAGAATTCTTTTCATCACAAAGTTCCATGACTGTGTCATCAAAATGCACCATGGCCCTTGTCATCACAATGCTCCAGAATTCTTGTCATCACAATGTTCCATGACCGTGTCATCACAATGCTCCATGGCACTTTTCATCACAATGCTCCAGAATTCTTGTCATCACAAAGTTCCATGACTGTGTCATCAAAATGCACCATGGCCCTTGTCATCACAATGCTCCAGAATTCTTGTCATCACAATGTTCCATGACCGTGTCATCACAATGCTACATGACCCTGGTCATCACAGTTCTCCATGACCTTTGTCATCACATTGCTCTATATAGTTTTTCATGACAATTCTAAATGACCACTTTAATCATTTTGCTTGCTGACCATTTTCATCACATTTCTCTATTGTCATTACAATTCCCCATGTCCCCATTCTTCACAATGCTCCATGATGCCTGTCATCACAATGCTCAATGGCTTTTGTTATCACAATGCTCCAGGAACAGTTTCATCACAATACTCCATCCCCCTTGTCATCACGGTGCACAATGAAACCTCTCATTACAATGCTCCATGACACTTGTCATCACAATGCTCCATGGCCCTTGTCTTCACAATGCTCCAGAATTCTTGTCATCACCATTTTCCATGACCATGTCATCACAATACTCCATGGCCCTTGTCATCACAATGCTCCATGGCCCTTGTCATCACAATGCTCCAGAATTCTTGTCATCACAATGTTCCATGACCGTGTCATCACAATGCTCCATGGCCCTTGTCATCACAATGCTCCAGAATTCTGGTCATCACAATGTTCCATGACCGTGTCATCACAATGCTCCATAATTCTTGTCATCACAATGTTCCATGACCGTGTCATCACAATGCTACATGACCCTGGTCATTACAGTTCTCCATGACCTTTGTCATCACAATGCTCTATATAGTTTTTCATGACAATTCTAAAAGACCACTTTAATCACTTTGCTTGCTGATAATTTTCATCACATTTCTCTATCGTCATTATAATTCCCCATGACCACTTTCTTCACAATGCTCCAGAATTCTTGTCATCACAATGTTCCATGACCGTGTCATCACAATGCTCCATGGCCCGTGTCATCACAATGCTCCAGAATTCTTGTCATCACAATGTTCCATGACCGTGTCATCACAATGCTCCATGGCCCTTGTCATCACAATGCTTCAGAATTCTTGTCATTTGAATATTCATTGACCGTGTCTTCACAATGCTCCATGGCCCTTGTCATCACAATGCTCCAGAATTCTGGTCATCACAATGTTCCATGACCATGTCATCACAATGCTCCATGGCCCTTGTCATCACAATGCTCCAGAATTCTTGTCATCACATTGTTCCATGATCGTTTCATCACAATGCTCCATAATTCTTGTCATCACAATGTTCCATGACCGTGTCATCACAATGCTACATGACTCTGGTCATCACAGTTCTCCATGACCTTTGCCATCACAATGCTCTATATAGATTTTCATGACAATTCTAAATGACCACTTTAATCACTTTGCTTGCTGACCATTTTCATCACATTTCTCTATTGTCATTAAAATTTCCCATGACCCCTTTCCTCACAATGCTCCATGATGCCTGTCATCACAATGCTCAATGGCTTTTGTTATCACAAAGCTCCAGGACCAGTTTCATCACAATACTCCATCCCCCTTGTCATCACGGTGCACAATGAAAAGTTACATTACAATGCTCCATGACACATGTCATCACAATGCTCCAGAATTCTTGTCATCACAATGTTCCATGACCATGTCATCACAATGCTCCATGGCACTTGTCATCACAATGCTCCAGAATTCTTCTCACCACAATGTTCCATGACCGTGTCATCACAATGCTACATGACCCTGGTCATCACAGTTCTTCATGACCTTTGTCATCACAAAGCTCTATATACTTTTTCATGACAATTCTAAATGACCACCTTAATCACTTTGCTTGCTCACCATTTTCATCACATTTCTCTATTGTCATTACAATTCCCCATGACACCTTTCTTCACAATGCTCCATGATGCCTGTCATCACAATGCCCAATGGCTTTTGTTATCACAATACTCCAGGACCAGTTTCATCACAATACTCCATCCCCCTTGTCATCAAGGTGCACAATGAAACCTCTCATTACAATGCTCCATGACACTTGTCATCACAAAGCTCCATGGCCCTTGTCATCACAATGCTCCAGAATTCTTGTCATCACAATGTTCCATGACCGTGTCATCACAATGCTCCATGGCCCTTGTCATCACAATGCTCCAGAATTCTTGTCATCACAATGTTCCATGACCGTGTCATCACAATGCTCCAGAATTCTTGTCATCACCATGCTCCAGAATTCTTGTCATCACAATGTTCCATGACCGTGTCATCACAATGCTCCATGGCCCTGATAATCACAATGCTCCAGATTGCTTGTCATCACAAAGTTCCATGACCGTGTCATCACAATGCACCATGGCCCTTGTCATCACAATGCTCCAGAATTCTTGTCATCACAATGTTCCATGACCGTGTCATCACAATGCTCCATGGCCCTTGTCATCACAATGCTCCAGAATTCTTGTCATCTCAATGTTCCATGACCGTGTCATCACAATGCTCCATGGCCCTTGTCATCACAATGCTCCAGAATTCTTGTCATCACAATGTTCCATGACCGTGTCATCACAATGCTCCATAATTCTTGTCATCACAATGTTCCATGACCGTGTCATCACAATGCTCCATAATTTTTGTCATCACAATGTTCCATGACCGTGTCATCAAAATGCTCCAGAATTCTTGTCATCACAATGTTCCATGACCATGTCATCACAATGCTCCATGGCCCTTGTCATCACAATGCTCCAGAATTCTTGTCATCACAAAGTTCCATGACCGTGTCATCACAATGCACCATGGCCCTTGTCATCACAATGCTCCAAACTTCTTGTCATCACAATGTTCCATGACCGTGTCATCACAATGCTCCATGGCCCTTGTCATCACAATGCTCCAGATTTCTTGTCATCACAATGTTCCATGACCGTGTCTTCACAATGCTCCATAATTCTTGTCATCAAAATGTTCCATGACCGTGTCATCACAATGCTCCAGAATTCTTGTCATCACAATGTTCCATGACCGTGTCATCACAATGCTCCAGAATTCTTTTCATCACAATGCTCCAGAATTCTTGTCATCACAATGTTCCATGACCGTGTCATCACAATGCTCCATGGCCCTGGTCATCACAATGCTCCAGATTGCTTGTTATCACAAAGTTCCATGACCGTGTTATCACAATGCACCATGCCCCTTTTCATCACAATGCTCCAGAATTCTTGTCATCACAATGTTCCATGACCGTGTCATCACAATGCTCCATGGCCCTTGTCATCACAATGCTCCAGAATTCTTGTCATCACAGTGTTCCATGACCGTGTCATCACAATGCTCCATGGCCCTTGTCATCACAATGCTCCAGAATTCTTGTCATCACAAGGTTCCATGACCGTGTCATCACAATGCTCCATAATTCTTGTCATCAAAATGTTCCATGACCGTGTCATCTCAATACTCCAGAATTCTTGTCATCACAATGTTCCCTGACCATGTCATCACAATGCTCCAGAATTCTTGTCATCACAATGCTCCAGAATTCTTGTCATCACAATGTTCCATGACCGTGTCATCACAATGCTCCAGAATTCTTGTCATCACAAGGTTCCATGACCGTGTCATCACAATGCTCCATAATTCTTGTCATCAAAATGTTCCATGACCGTGTCATCACAATGCTCCAGAATTCTTGTCATCACAATGTTCCCTGACCATGTCATCACAATGCTCCAGAATTCTTGTCATCACAATGCTCCAGAATTCTTGTCATCACAATGTTCCATGACCATGTCATCACAATGCTCCAGAATTCTTGTCATCACAATGCTCCAGAATTCTTGTCATCACAATGTTCCATGACCGTGTCATCACAATGCTCCATGGCCCTGGTCATCACAATGCTCCAGATTGCTTGTCATCACAAAGTTCCATGACCGTGTCATGACAATGCACCATGGCCCTTGTCATCACGATGCTCCAGAATTCTTGTCATCACAATGTTCCATGACCGTGTCATCACAATGCTCCATGGCCCTTGTCATCACAATGCTCCATAATTCTTGTCATCACAATGTTCCATGACCGTGTCATCACAATGCTCCATAATTCTTGTTATCACAATGTTCCATGACCGTGTCATCACAATGCTCCTTGGCCCTTTTCATCACAATGCTCCAGAATTCTTGTCATCACAAAGTTCCATGACTGTGTCATCAAAATGCACCATGGCCCTTGTCATCACAATGCTCCAGAATTCTTGTCATCACAATGTTCCATGACCGTGTCATCACAATGCTCCATAATTCTTGTCATCACAATGTTCCATGACCGTGTCATCACAATGCTACATGATCCTGGTCATCACAGTTCTCCATGACCTTTGCCATCACAATGCTCTATATAGATTTTCATGACAATTCTAAATGACCACTTTAATCACTTTGCTTGCTGACCATTTTCATCACATTTCTCTATTGTCATTAAAATTTCCCATGACCCCTTTCCTCACAATGCTCCATGATGCCTGTCATCACAAGGCTCAATGGCTTTTGTTATCACAAAGCTCCAGGACCAGTTTCATCACAATACTCCATCCCCCTTGTCATCACGGTGCACAATGAAAAGTTACATTACAATGCTCCATGACACATGTCATCACAATGCTCCAGAATTCTTGTCATCACAATGTTCCATGACCATGTCATCACAATGCTCCATGGCACTTGTCATCACAATGCTCCAGAATTCTTCTCACCACAATGTTCCATGACCGTGTCATCACAATGCTACATGACCCTGGTCATCACAGTTCTTCATGACCTTTGTCATCACAATGCTCTATATACTTTTTCATGACAATTCTAAATGACCACCTTAATCACTTTGCTTGCTCACCATTTTCATCACATTTCTCTATTGTCATTACAATTCCCCATGACCCCTTTCTTCACAATGCTCCATGATGCCTGTCATCACAATGCCCAATGGCTTTTGTTATCACAATACTCCAGGACCAGTTTCATCACAATACTCCATCCCCCTTGTCATCAAGGTGCACAATGAAACCTCTCATTACAATGCTCCATGACACTTGTCATCACAAAGCTCCATGGCCCTTGTCATCACAATGCTCCAGAATTCTTGTCATCACAATGTTCCATGACCGTGTCATCACAATGCTCCATGGCCCTTGTCATCACAATGCTCCAGAATTCTTGTCATCACAATGTTCCATGACCGTGTCATCACAATGCTCCAGAATTCTTGTCATCACCATGCTCCAGAATTCTTGTCATCACAATGTTCCATGACCGTGTCATCACAATGCTCCATGGCCCTGATAATCACAATGCTCCAGATTGCTTGTCATCACAAAGTTCCATGACCGTGTCATCACAATGCACCATGGCCCTTGTCATCACAATGCTCCAGAATTCTTGTCATCACAATGTTCCATGACCGTGTCATCACAATGCTCCATGGCCCTTGTCATCACAATGCTCCAGAATTCTTGTCATCTCAATGTTCCATGACCGTGTCATCACAATGCTCCATGGCCCTTGTCATCACAATGCTCCAGAATTCTTGTCATCACAATGTTCCATGACCGTGTCATCACAATGCTCCATAATTCTTGTCATCACAATGTTCCATGACCGTGTCATCACAATGCTCCATAATTTTTGTCATCACAATGTTCCATGACCGTGTCATCAAAATGCTCCAGAATTCTTGTCATCACAATGTTCCATGACCATGTCATCACAATGCTCCATGGCCCTTGTCATCACAATGCTCCAGAATTCTTGTCATCACAATGTTCCATGACCGTGTCATCACAATGCTCCATGGCCCTTGTCATCACAATGCTCCAGAAATCTTGTCATCACAAAGTTCCATGACCGTGTCATCACAATGCACCATGGCCCTTGTCATCACAATGCTCCAAACTTCTTGTCATCACAATGTTCCATGACCGTGTCATCACAATGCTCCATGGCCCTTGTCATCACAATGCTCCAGATTTCTTGTCATCACAATGTTCCATGACCGTGTCATCACAATGCTCCATAATTCTTGTCATCAAAATGTTCCATGACCGTGTCATCACAATGCTCCAGAATTCTTGTCATCACAAAGTTCCATGACCGTGTCATCACAATGCACCATGGCCCTTGTCATCACAATGCTCCAAACTTCTTGTCATCACAATGTTCCATGACCGTGTCATCACAATGCTCCATGGCCCTTGTCATCACAATGCTCCAGATTTCTTGTCATCACAATGTTCCATGACCGTGTCATCACAATGCTCCAGAATTCTTGTCATCACAATGTTCCATGACCGTGTCATCACAATGCTCCAGAATTCTTTTCATCACAATGCTCCAGAATTCTTGTCATCACAATGTTCCATGACCGTGTCATCACAATGCTCCATGGCCCTGGTCATCACAATGCTCCAGATTGCTTGTTATCACAAAGTTCCATGACCGTGTTATCACAATGCACCATGCCCCTTTTCATCACAATGCTCCAGAATTCTTGTCATCACAATGTTCCATGACCGTGTCATCACAATGCTCCATGGCCCTTGTCATCACAATGCTCCAGAATTCTTGTCATCACAGTGTTCCATGACCGTGTCATCACAATGCTCCATGGCCCTTGTCATCACAATGCTCCAGAATTCTTGTCATCACAAGGTTCCATGACCGTGTCATCACAATGCTCCATAATTCTTGTCATCAAAATGTTCCATGACCGTGTCATCTCAATACTCCAGAATTCTTGTCATCACAATGTTCCCTGACCATGTCATCACAATGCTCCAGAATTCTTGTCATCACAATGCTCCAGAATTCTTGTCATCACAATGTTCCATGACCGTGTCATCACAATGCTCCAGAATTCTTGTCATCACAATGCTCCAGAATTCTTGTCATCACAATGTTCCATGACCGTGTCATCACAATGCTCCATGGCCCTGGTCATCACAATGCTCCAGATTGCTTGTCATCACAAAGTTCCATGACCGTGTCATGACAATGCACCATGGCCCTTGTCATCACGATGCTCCAGAATTCTTGTCATCACAATGTTCCATGACCGTGTCCTCACAATGCTCCATGGCCCTTGTCATCACAATGCTCCATAATTCTTGTCATCACAATGTTCCATGACCGTGTCATCACAATGCTCCATAATTCTTGTTATCACAATGTTCCATGACCGTGTCATCACAATGCTCCTTGGCCCTTTTCATCACAATGCTCCAGAATTCTTGTCATCACAAAGTTCCATGACTGTGTCATCAAAATGCACCATGGCCCTTGTCATCACAATGCTCCAGAATTCTTGTCATCACAATGTTCCATGACCGTGTCATCACAATGTTCCATGGCCCTTGTCATCACAATGCTCCAGAATTCTTGTCATCACAATGTTCCATGACCGTGTCATCACAATGCTCCATGGCCCTTTTCATCACAATGCTCCAGAATTCTTGTCATCACAAAGTTCCATGACTGTGTCATCAAAATGCACCATGGCCCTTGTCATCACAATGCTCCAGAATTCTTGTCATCACAAGGTTCCATGACCGTGTCATCACAATGCTCCATAATTCTTGTCATCAAAATGTTCCATGACCGTGTCATCACAATGCTCCAGAATTCTTGTCATCACAATGTTCCCTGACCATGTCATCACAATGCTCCAGAATTCTTGTCATCACAATGCTCCAGAATTCTTGTCATCACAATGTTCCATGACCGTGTCATCACAATGCTCCAGAATTCTTGTCATCACAATGCTCCAGAATTCTTGTCATCACAATGTTCCATGACCGTGTCATCACAATGCTCCATGGCCCTGGTCATCACCATGCTCCAGATTGCTTGTCATCACAAAGTTACATGACCGTGTCATGACAATGCACCATGGCCCTTGTCATCACGATGCTCCAGAATTCTTGTCATCACAATGTTCCATGACCGTGTCATCACAATGCTCCATGGCCCTTGTCATCACAATGCTCCATGACCGTGTCATCACAATGCTCCATGGCCCTTTTCATCACAATGCTCCAGAATTCTTGTCATCACAAAGTTCCATGACTGGGTCATCAAAATGCACCATGGCCCTTGTCATCACAATGCTCCAGAATTCTTGTCATCACAATGTTCCATGACCGTGTCATCACAATGCTCCATGGCCCTTGTCATCACAATGCTCCAGAATTCTTGTCATCACAGTGTTCCATGACCGTGTCATCACAATGCTCCATGGCCCTTGTCATCACAATGCTCCAGAATTCTTGTCATCACAAGGTTCCATGACCGTGTCATCACAATGCTCCATAATTCTTGTCATCAAAATGTTCCATGACCGTGTCATCACAATGCTCCAGAATTCTTGTCATCACAATGTTCCCTGACCATGTCATCACAATGCTCCAGAATTCTTGTCATCACAATGTTCCATGACCGTGTCATCACAATGCTCCAGAATTCTTGTCATGACAATGCTCCAGAATTCTTGTCATCACAATGTTCCATGACCGTGTCATCACAATGCTCCATGGCCCTGGTCATCACAATGCTCCAGATTGCTTGTCATTACAAAGTTCCATGACCGTGTCATGACAATGCACCATGGCCATTGTCATCACGATGCTCCAGAATTCTTGTCATCACAATGTTCCATGACCGTGTCATCACAATGCTCCATTGCCCTTGTCATCACAATGCTCCAGAATTCTTGTCATCACAATGTTCCATGACCGTGTCATCACAATGCTGCATAATTCTTGTCATCACAATGTTCCATGACCGTGTCATCACAATGCTCCATAATTCTTGTCATCACAATGTTCCATGACCGTGTCATCACAATGCTACATGACCCTGGTCATCACAGTTCTCCATGACGTTTGTCATCACAATGCTCTATATAGATTTTCATGACAATTCTAAATGACCACTTTAATCATTTTGCTTGCTGACCATTTTCATCACATTTCTCTATTGTCATTACAATTCCCCATGTCCCCATTCTTCACAATGCTCCATGATACCTGTCATCACAATGCTCAATGGCTTTTGTTATCACAATGCTCCAGGACCAGTTTCATCACAATACTCCATCCCCCTTGTCATCACGGTGCACAATGAAACCTCTCATTACAATGCTCCATGACACTTGTCATCACAATGCTCCATGGCCCTTGTCTTCACAATGCTCCAGAATTCTTGTCATCACCATGTTCCATGACCATGTCATCACAATTCTCCATGGCCCTTGTCATCACAATGCTCCATGGCCCTTGTCATCACAATGCTCCAGAATTCTTGTCATCACAATGTTCCATGACCGTGTCATCACAATGCTCCATGGCCCTTGTCATCACAATGCTCCATAATTCTTGTCATCACAATGTTCCATGACCGTGTCATCACAATGCTCCAGAATTCTTGTCATCACAATGTTCCATGACCATGTCATCACAATGCACCATGGCCCTTGTTACCACAATGCTCCAGAATTCTTGTCATCACAATGTTCCATGACCATGTCATCACAATTCTCCATGGCTCTTGTCATCACAATGCTCCAGAATTCTTGTCATCACAATGTTCCATGACCGTGTCATCACAATGCTCCATGGCCCTTGTCATCACAATGCTCCAGAATTCTTGTCATCACCATGTTCCATGACCGTGTCATCACAATGCTCCATAATTCTTGTTATCACAATGTTCCATGACCGTGTCATCACAATGCTCCTTGGCCCTTTTCATCACAATGCTCCAGAATTCTTGTCATCACAAAGTTCCATGACTGTGTCATCAAAATGCACCATGGCCCTTGTCATCACAATGCTCCAGAATTCTTGTCATCACAATGTTCCATGACCGTGTCATCACAATGCTCCATGGCCCTTGTCATCACAATGCTCCAGAATTCTTGTCATCACAATGTTCCATGACCGTGTCATCACAATGCTCCATGGCCCTTTTCATCACAATGCTCCAGAATTCTTGTCATCACAAAGTTCGATGACTGTGTCATCAAAATGCACCATGGCCCTTGTCATCACAATGCTCCAGAATTCTTGTCATCACAAGGTTCCATGACCGTGTCATCACAATGCTCCATAATTCTTGTCATCAAAATGTTCCATGACCGTGTCATCACAATGCTCCAGAATTCTTGTCATCACAATGTTCCCTGACCATGTCATCACAATGCTCCAGAATTCTTGTCATCACAATGCTCCAGAATTCTTGTCATCACAATGTTCCATGACCGTGTCATCACAATGCTCCAGAATTCTTGTCATCACAATGTTCCATGACCGTGTCATCACAATGCTCCATGGCCCTGGTCATCACAATGCTCCAGATTGCTTGTCATCACAAAGTTCCATGACCGTGTCATGACAATGCACCATGGCACTTGTCATCACGTTGCTCCAGAATTCTTGTCATCACAATGTTCCATGACCGTGTCATCACAATGCTCCATGGCCCTTGTCATCACAATGCTCCATAATTCATGTCATCACAATGTTCCATGACCGTGTCATCACAATGCTCCATAATTCTTGTTATCACAATGTTCCATGACCGTGTCATCACAATGCTCCATGGACCTTTTCATCACAATGCTCCAGAATTCTTGTCATCAGAAAGTTCCATGACTGGGTCATCAAAATGCACCATGGCCCTTGTCATCACAATGCTCCAGAATTCTTGTCATCACAATGTTCCATGACCGTGTCATCACAATGCTCCATGGCCCTTGTCATCACAATGCTCCAGAATTATTGTCATCACAGTGTTCCATGACCGTGTCATCACAATGCTCCATGGCCCTTGTCATCACAATGCTCCAGAATTCTTGTCATCACAAGGTTCCATGACCGTGTCATCACAGTGCTCCATAATTCTTGTCATCAAAATGTTCCATGACCGTGTCATCACAATGCTCCAGAATTCTTGTCATCACAATGTTCCCTGACCATTTCATCACAATGCTCCAGAATTCTTGTCATCACAATGCTCCAGAATTCTTGTCATCACAATGTTCCATGACCGTGTCATCACAATGCTCCAGAATTCTTGTCATGACAATGCTCCAGAATTCTTGTCATCACAATGTTCCATGACCGTGTCATCACAATGCTCCATGGCCCTGGTCATCACAATGCTCCAGATTGCTTGTCATTACAAAGTTCCATGACCGTGTCATGACAATGCACCATGGCCCTTGTCATCACGATGCTCCAGAATTCTTGTCATCACAATGTTCCATGACCGTGTCATCACAATGCTCCATGGCCCTTGTCATCACAATGCTCCAGAATTCTTGTCATCACCATGTTCCATGACCGTGTCATCACAATGCTCCATGGCCCTGGTCATCACAATGCTCCAGATTGCTTGTCATCACAATGTTCCATGACCGTGTCATCACAATGCACCATGGCCCTTGTCATCACAATGCTCCAGAATTCTAATCATCACAATGTTCCATGACCGTGTCATCAAAATGCTCCATGGTCCTTGTCATCACAATGCGCCAGAATCCTTGTCATCACAATGTTCCATGACCGTGTCATCACAATGCTCCATGGCCCTTGTCATCACAATGCACCAGATTTCTTGTCATCACAATGTTCCATGACCGTGTCATCACAATGCTCCATGGCCATTGTCATCACAATGCTCCAGAATTCTTGTCATCACAATGTTCCATGACCGTGTCATCACAATGCTCCATGGCCCTTGTCATCACAATGCTCCATAATTCTTGTCATCACAATGTTCCATGACCGTGTCATCACAATGCTCCATAATGCTTGTCATCACAATGTTCCATGACCGTGTCATCACAATGCTCCATGGCCCTTGTCATCACAATGCTCCAGAATTCTTGTCATCACAAAGTTCCATGACTGTGTCATCAAAATGCACCATGGCCCTTGTCATCACAATGCTCCAGAATTCTTGTCATCACAATGTTCCATGACCGTGTCATCACAATGCTCCATGGCCCTTGTCATCACAATGCTCCAGAATTCTTGTCATCACAATGTTCCTTGACCGTGTCATCACAATGCTCCATGGCCCTTGTCATCACAATGGTCCAGAATTCTTGTCATCACAAAGTTCCATGACCGTGTCATCATAATGCACCATGGCCCTTGTCATCACAATGCTCCAAACTTCTTGTCATCACAATGTTCCATGACCGTATCATCACAATGCTCCATGGCCCTTGTCATCACAATGCTCCAGAATTCTTTTCATCACAATGTTCCATGACCGTGTCATCACAATGCTCCAGAATTCTTGTCATCACAATGTTCCATGACCATGTCATCACAATGCACCATGGCCCTTGTTACCACAATGCTCCATAATTCTTGTCATCACCATGTTCCATGACCGTGTCATCAAAATTCTCCATAATTCTTTTCATCACAATGTTCCATGACCGTGTAATCACAATGCTCCATAATTCTTGTCATCACAAAGTTCCATGACCGTGTCATCACAATGCACCATGGCCCTTGTCATCACAATGCTCCAGAATTCTTGTCATCACAATGTTCCATGACCGTGTCATCACAATGCTCCATGGCCCTTGTCATCACAATGCTCCATAATTCTTGTCATCACAATGTTCCATGACCGTGTCATCACAATGCTCCATAATTCTTGTCATCACAATGTTCCATGACCGTGTCATCACAATGCTCCATGGCCCTTTTCATCACAATGCTCCAGAATTCTTTTCATCACAAAGTTCCATGACTGTGTCATCAAAATGCACCATGGCCCTTGTCATCAGAATGCTCCAGAATTCTTGTCATCACAATGTTCCATGACCGTGTCATCACAATGCTCCATGGCCCTTTTCATCACAATGCTCCAGAATTCTTGTCATCACAAAGTTCCATGACTGTGTCATCAAAATGCATCATGGCCCTTGTCATCACAATGCTCCAGAATTCTTGTCATCACAATGTTCCATGACCGTGTCATCACAATGCTACATGACCCTGGTCATCACAGTTCTCCATGACCTTTGTCATCACAATGCTCTGTATAGTTTTTCATGACAATTCTAAATGACCACTTTAATCATTTTGCTTGCTGACCATTTTCATCACATTTCTCTATTGTCATTACAATTCCCCATGTCCCCATTCTTCATAATGCTCCATGATACCTGTCATCACAATGCCCAATGGCTTTTGTTATCACAATGCTCCAGGACCAGTTTCATCACAATACTCCATCCCCCTTGTCATCACGGTGCACAATGAAACCTCTCATTACAATGCTCCATGACACTTGTCATCACAATGCTCCATGGCCCTTGTCTTCACAATGCTCCAGAATTCTTGTCATCACCATGTTCCATGACCATGTCATCACAATACTCCATGACCCTTGTCATCACAATGCTCCATGGCCCTTGTCATCACAATGCTCCAGAATTCTTGTCATCACAATGTTCCATGACCGTGTCATCACAATGCTCCATGGCCCTTGTCATCACAATGCTCCAGAATTCTGGTCATCACAATGTTCCATGACCGTGTCATCACAATGCTCCAGAATTCTTGTCATCACTATGTTCCATGACCGTGTCATCACAATGCTACATGACCCTGGTCATCACAGTTCTCCATGACCTTTGTCATCACAATGCTCTATATAGTTTTTCATGACAATTCTAAATGACCACTTTAATCATTTTGCTTGCTGACCATTTTCATCACATTTCTCTATTGTCATTACAATTCCCCATGTCCCCATTCTTCACAATGCTCCATGATGCCTGTCATCACAATGCTCAATGGCTTTTGTTATCACAATGCTCCAGGACCAGTTTCATCACAATACTCCATCCCCCTTGTCATCACGGTGCACAATGAAACCTCTCATTACAATGCTCCATGACACTTGTCATCACAATGCTCCATGGCCCTTGTCTTCACAATGCTCCAGAATTCTTGTCATCACCATGTTCCATGACCATGTCATCACAATACTCCATGGCCCTTGTCATCACAATGCTCCATGGCCCTTGTCATCACAATGTTCCAGAATTCTTGTCATCACAATGTTCCATGACCGTGTCATCACAATGCTCCATGGCCCTTGTCATCACAATGCTCCAGAATTCTGGTCATCACAATGTTCCATGACCGTGTCATCACAATGCTCCATAATTCTTCTCATCACAATGTTCCATGACCGTGTCATCACAATGCTACATGACCCTGGTCATCACAGTTCTCCATGACCTTTGTCATCACAATGCTCTATATAGTTTTTCATGACAATTCTAAAAGACCACTTTAATCACTTTGCTTGCTGACAATTTTCATCACATTTCTCTATCGTCATTATAATTCCCCATGACCACTTTCTTCACAATGCTCCAGAATTGTTGTCATCACAATGTTCCATGACCGTGTCATCACAATGCTCCATGGCCCTTGTCATCAAAATGCTCCAGAATTCTTGTCATCACAATGTTCCATGACCGTGTCATCACAATGCTCCATGGCCCTTGTCATCACAATGCTTCAGAATTCTTGTCATTTGAATATTCATTGACCGTGTCTTCACAATGCTCCACGGCCCTTGTCATCACAATGCTCCAGAATTCTTGTCATCACAATGTTCGATGACCATGTCATCACAATGCTCCATGGCCCTTGTCATCACAATGCTCCAGAATTCTTGTCATCACATTGTTCCATGATCGTGTCATCACAATGCTCCATAATTCTTGTCATCACAATGTTCCATGACCGTGTCATCACAATGCTCCAGAATTCTTGTCATCACAATGCTCCAGAATTCTTGTCATCACAATGTTCCATGACCGTGTCATCACAATGCTCCATGGCCCTGGTCATCACAATGCTCCAGATTGCTTGTCATCACAAAGTTCCATGACCGTGTCATGACAATGCACCATGGCCCTTGTCATCACGATGCTCCAGAATTCTTGTCATCACAATGTTCCATGACCGTGTCATCACAATGCTCCATGGCCCTTGTCATCACAATGCTCCATTATTCTTGTCATCACAATGTTCCATGACCGTGTCATCACAATGCTCCATAATTCTTGTTATCACAATGTTCCATGACCGTGTCATCACAATGCTCCTTGGCCCTTTTCATCACAATGCTCCAGAATTCTTGTCATCACAAAGTTCCATGACTGTGTCATCAAAATGCACCATGGCCCTTGTCATCACAATGCTCCAGAATTCTTGTCATCACAATGTTCCATGACCATGTCATCACAATGCTCCATAATTCTTGTCATCACAATGTTCCATGACCGTGTCATCACAATGCTACATGATCCTGGTCATCACAGTTCTCCATGACCTTTGCCATCACAATGCTCTATATAGATTTTCATGACAATTCTAAATGACCACTTTAATCACTTTGCTTGCTGACCATTTTCATCACATTTCTCTATTGTCATTAAAATTTCCCATGACCCCTTTCCTCACAATGCTCCATGATGCCTGTCATCACAATGCTCAATGGCTTTTGTTATCACAAAGCTCCAGGACCAGTTTCATCACAATACTCCATCCCCCTTGTCATCACGGTGCACAATGAAAAGTTACATTACAATGCTCCATGACACATGTCATCACAATGCTCCAGAATTCTTGTCATCACAATGTTCCATGACCATGTCATCACAATGCTCCATGGCACTTGTCATCACAATGCTCCAGAATTCTTCTCACCACAATGTTCCATGACCGTGTCATCACAATGCTACATGACCCTGGTCATCACAGTTCTTCATGACCTTTGTCATCACAATGCTCTATATACTTTTTCATGACAATTCTAAATGACCACCTTAATCACTTTGCTTGCTCACCATTTTCATCACATTTCTCTATTGTCATTACAATTCCCCATGACCCCTTTCTTCACAATGCTCCATGATGCCTGTCATCACAATGCCCAATGGCTTTTGTTATCACAATACTCCAGGACCAGTTTCATCACAATACTCCATCCCCCTTGTCATCAAGGTGCACAATGAAACCTCTCATTACAATGCTCCATGACACTTGTCATCACAAAGCTCCATGGCCCTTGTCATCACAATGCTCCAGAATTCTTGTCATCACAATGTTCCATGACCGTGTCATCACAATGCTCCATGGCCCTTGTCATCACAATGCTCCAGAATTCTTGTCATCACAATGTTCCATGACCGTGTCATCACAATGCTCCAGAATTCTTGTCATCACCATGCTCCAGAATTCTTGTCATCACAATGTTCCATGACCGTGTCATCACAATGCTCCATGGCCCTGATAATCACAATGCTCCAGATTGCTTGTCATCACAAAGTTCCATGACCGTGTCATCACAATGCACCATGGCCCTTGTCATCACAATGCTCCAGAATTCTTGTCATCACAATGTTCCATGACCGTGTCATCACAATGCTCCATGGCCCTTGTCATCACAATGCTCCAGAATTCTTGTCATCTCAATGTTCCATGACCGTGTCATCACAATGCTCCATGGCCCTTGTCATCACAATGCTCCAGAATTCTTGTCATCACAATGTTCCATGACCGTGTCATCACAATGCTCCATAATTCTTGTCATCACAATGTTCCATGACCGTGTCATCACAATGCTCCATAATTTTTGTCATCACAATGTTCCATGACCGTGTCATCAAAATGCTCCAGAACTCTTGTCATCACAATGTTCCATGACCATGTCATCACAATGCTCCATGGCCCTTGTCATCACAATGCTCCAGAATTCTTGTCATCACAATGTTCCATGACCGTGTCATCACAATGCTCCATGGCCCTTGTCATCACAATGCTCCAGAAATCTTGTCATCACAAAGTTCCATGACCGTGTCATCACAATGCACCATGGCCCTTGTCATCACAATGCTCCAAACTTCTTGTCATCACAATGTTCCATGACCGTGTCATCACAATGCTCCATGGCCCTTGTCATCACAATGCTCCAGATTTCTTGTCATCACAATGTTCCATGACCGTGTCATCACAATGCTCCATAATTCTTGTCATCAAAATGTTCCATGACCGTGTCATCACAATGCTCCAGAATTCTTGTCATCACAAAGTTCCATGACCGTGTCATCACAATGCACCATGGCCCTTGTCATCACAATGCTCCAAACTTCTTGTCATCACAATGTTCCATGACCGTGTCATCACAATGCTCCATGGCCCTTGTCATCACAATGCTCCAGATTTCTTGTCATCACAATGTTCCATGACCGTGTCATCACAATGCTCCAGAATTCTTGTCATCACAATGTTCCATGACCGTGTCATCACAATGCTCCAGAATTCTTTTCATCACAATGCTCCAGAATTCTTGTCATCACAATGTTCCATGACCGTGTCATCACAATGCTCCATGGCCCTGGTCATCACAATGCTCCAGATTGCTTGTTATCACAAAGTTCCATGACCGTGTTATCACAATGCACCATGCCCCTTTTCATCACAATGCTCCAGAATTCTTGTCATCACAATGTTCCATGACCGTGTCATCACAATGCTCCATGGCCCTTGTCATCACAATGCTCCAGAATTCTTGTCATCACAGTGTTCCATGACCGTGTCATCACAATGCTCCATGGCCCTTGTCATCACAATGCTCCAGAATTCTTGTCATCACAAGGTTCCATGACCGTGTCATCACAATGCTCCATAATTCTTGTCATCAAAATGTTCCATGACCGTGTCATCTCAATACTCCAGAATTCTTGTCATCACAATGTTCCCTGACCATGTCATCACAATGCTCCAGAATTCTTGTCATCACAATGCTCCAGAATTCTTGTCATCACAATGTTCCATGACCGTGTCATCACAATGCTCCAGAATTCTTGTCATCACAATGCTCCAGAATTCTTGTCATCACAATGTTCCATGACCGTGTCATCACAATGCTCCATGGCCCTGGTCATCACAATGCTCCAGATTGCTTGTCATCACAAAGTTCCATGACCGTGTCATGACAATGCACCATGGCCCTTGTCATCACGATGCTCCAGAATTCTTGTCATCACAATGTTCCATGACCGTGTCCTCACAATGCTCCATGGCCCTTGTCATCACAATGCTCCATAATTCTTGTCATCACAATGTTCCATGACCGTGTCATCACAATGCTCCATAATTCTTGTTATCACAATGTTCCATGACCGTGTCATCACAATGCTCCTTGGCCCTTTTCATCACAATGCTCCAGAATTCTTGTCATCACAAAGTTCCATGACTGTGTCATCAAAATGCACCATGGCCCTTGTCATCACAATGCTCCAGAATTCTTGTCATCACAATGTTCCATGACCGTGTCATCACAATGTTCCATGGCCCTTGTCATCACAATGCTCCAGAATTCTTGTCATCACAATGTTCCATGACCGTGTCATCACAATGCTCCATGGCCCTTTTCATCACAATGCTCCAGAATTCTTGTCATCACAAAGTTCCATGACTGTGTCATCAAAATGCACCATGGCCCTTGTCATCACAATGCTCCAGAATTCTTGTCATCACAAGGTTCCATGACCGTGTCATCACAATGCTCCATAATTCTTGTCATCAAAATGTTCCATGACCGTGTCATCACAATGCTCCAGAATTCTTGTCATCACAATGTTCCCTGACCATGTCATCACAATGCTCCAGAATTCTTGTCATCACAATGCTCCAGAATTCTTGTCATCACAATGTTCCATGACCGTGTCATCACAATGCTCCAGAATTCTTGTCATCACAATGCTCCAGAATTCTTGTCATCACAATGTTCCATGACCGTGTCATCACAATGCTCCATGGCCCTGGTCATCACCATGCTCCAGATTGCTTGTCATCACAAAGTTACATGACCGTGTCATGACAATGCACCATGGCCCTTGTCATCACGATGCTCCAGAATTCTTGTCATCACAATGTTCCATGACCGTGTCATCACAATGCTCCATGGCCCTTGTCATCACAATGCTCCATGACCGTGTCATCACAATGCTCCATGGCCCTTTTCATCACAATGCTCCAGAATTCTTGTCATCACAAAGTTCCATGACTGGGTCATCAAAATGCACCATGGCCCTTGTCATCACAATGCTCCAGAATTCTTGTCATCACAATGTTCCATGACCGTGTCATCACAATGCTCCATGGCCCTTGTCATCACAATGCTCCAGAATTCTTGTCATCACAGTGTTCCATGACCGTGTCATCACAATGCTCCATGGCCCTTGTCATCACAATGCTCCAGAATTCTTGTCATCACAAGGTTCCATGACCGTGTCATCACAATGCTCCATAATTCTTGTCATCAAAATGTTCCATGACCGTGTCATCACAATGCTCCAGAATTCTTGTCATCACAATGTTCCCTGACCATGTCATCACAATGCTCCAGAATTCTTGTCATCACAATGCTCCAGAATTCTTGTCATCACAATGTTCCATGACCGTGTCATCACAATGCTCCAGAATTCTTGTCATGACAATGCTCCAGAATTCTTGTCATCACAATGTTCCATGACCGTGTCATCACAATGCTCCATGGCCCTGGTCATCACAATGCTCCAGATTGCTTGTCATTACAAAGTTCCATGACCGTGTCATGACAATGCACCATGGCCATTGTCATCACGATGCTCCAGAATTCTTGTCATCACAATGTTCCATGACCGTGTCATCACAATGCTCCATTGCCCTTGTCATCACAATGCTCCAGAATTCTTGTCATCACAATGTTCCATGACCGTGTCATCACAATGCTGCATAATTCTTGTCATCACAATGTTCCATGACCGTGTCATCACAATGCTCCATAATTCTTGTCATCACAATGTTCCATGACCGTGTCATCACAATGCTACATGACCCTGGTCATCACAGTTCTCCATGACGTTTGTCATCACAATGCTCTATATAGATTTTCATGACAATTCTAAATGACCACTTTAATCATTTTGCTTGCTGACCATTTTCATCACATTTCTCTATTGTCATTACAATTCCCCATGTCCCCATTCTTCACAATGCTCCATGATACCTGTCATCACAATGCTCAATGGCTTTTGTTATCACAATGCTCCAGGACCAGTTTCATCACAATACTCCATCCCCCTTGTCATCACGGTGCACAATGAAACCTCTCATTACAATGCTCCATGACACTTGTCATCACAATGCTCCATGGCCCTTGTCTTCACAATGCTCCAGAATTCTTGTCATCACCATGTTCCATGACCATGTCATCACAATTCTCCATGGCCCTTGTCATCACAATGCTCCATGGCCCTTGTCATCACAATGCTCCAGAATTCTTGTCATCACAATGTTCCATGACCGTGTCATCACAATGCTCCATGGCCCTTGTCATCACAATGCTCCATAATTCTTGTCATCACAATGTTCCATGACCGTGTCATCACAATGCTCCAGAATTCTTGTCATCACAATGTTCCATGACCATGTCATCACAATGCACCATGGCCCTTGTTACCACAATGCTCCAGAATTCTTGTCATCACAATGTTCCATGACCATGTCATCACAATTCTCCATGGCTCTTGTCATCACAATGCTCCAGAATTCTTGTCATCACAATGTTCCATGACCGTGTCATCACAATGCTCCATGGCCCTTGTCATCACAATGCTCCAGAATTCTTGTCATCACCATGTTCCATGACCGTGTCATCACAATGCTCCATAATTCTTGTTATCACAATGTTCCATGACCGTGTCATCACAATGCTCCTTGGCCCTTTTCATCACAATGCTCCAGAATTCTTGTCATCACAAAGTTCCATGACTGTGTCATCAAAATGCACCATGGCCCTTGTCATCACAATGCTCCAGAATTCTTGTCATCACAATGTTCCATGACCGTGTCATCACAATGCTCCATGGCCCTTGTCATCACAATGCTCCAGAATTCTTGTCATCACAATGTTCCATGACCGTGTCATCACAATGCTCCATGGCCCTTTTCATCACAATGCTCCAGAATTCTTGTCATCACAAAGTTCGATGACTGTGTCATCAAAATGCACCATGGCCCTTGTCATCACAATGCTCCAGAATTCTTGTCATCACAAGGTTCCATGACCGTGTCATCACAATGCTCCATAATTCTTGTCATCAAAATGTTCCATGACCGTGTCATCACAATGCTCCAGAATTCTTGTCATCACAATGTTCCCTGACCATGTCATCACAATGCTCCAGAATTCTTGTCATCACAATGCTCCAGAATTCTTGTCATCACAATGTTCCATGACCGTGTCATCACAATGCTCCAGAATTCTTGTCATCACAATGCTCCAGAATTCTTGTCATCACAATGTTCCATGACCGTGTCATCACAATGCTCCATGGCCCTGGTCATCACAATGCTCCAGATTGCTTGTCATCACAAAGTTCCATGACCGTGTCATGACAATGCACCATGGCACTTGTCATCACGTTGCTCCAGAATTCTTGTCATCACAATGTTCCATGACCGTGTCATCACAATGCTCCATGGCCCTTGTCATCACAATGCTCCATAATTCATGTCATCACAATGTTCCATGACCGTGTCATCACAATGCTCCATAATTCTTGTTATCACAATGTTCCATGACCGTGTCATCACAATGCTCCATGGACCTTTTCATCACAATGCTCCAGAATTCTTGTCATCAGAAAGTTCCATGACTGGGTCATCAAAATGCACCATGGCCCTTGTCATCACAATGCTCCAGAATTCTTGTCATCACAATGTTCCATGACCGTGTCATCACAATGCTCCATGGCCCTTGTCATCACAATGCTCCAGAATTCTTGTCATCACAATGTTCCATGACCATGTCATCACAATTCTCCATGGCTCTTGTCATCACAATGCTCCAGAATTCTTGTCATCACAATGTTCCATGACCGTGTCATCACAATGCTCCATGGCCCTTGTCATCACAATGCTCCAGAATTCTTGTCATCACCATGTTCCATGACCGTGTCATCACAATGCTCCATAATTCTTGTTATCACAATGTTCCATGACCGTGTCATCACAATGCTCCTTGGCCCTTTTCATCACAATGCTCCAGAATTCTTGTCATCACAAAGTTCCATGACTGTGTCATCAAAATGCACCATGGCCCTTGTCATCACAATGCTCCAGAATTCTTGTCATCACAATGTTCCATGACCGTGTCATCACAATGTTCCATGGCCCTTGTCATCACAATGCTCCAGAATTCTTGTCATCACAATGTTCCATGACCGTGTCATCACAATGCTCCATGGCCCTTTTCATCACAATGCTCCAGAATTCTTGTCATCACAAAGTTCCATGACTGTGTCATCAAAATGCACCATGGCCCTTGTCATCACAATGCTCCAGAATTCTTGTCATCACAAGGTTCCATGACCGTGTCATCACAATGCTCCATAATTCTTGTCATCAAAATGTTCCATGACCGTGTCATCACAATGCTCCAGAATTCTTGTCATCACAATGTTCCCTGACCATGTCATCACAATGCTCCAGAATTCTTGTCATCACAATGCTCCAGAATTCTTGTCATCACAATGTTCCATGACCGTGTCATCACAATGCTCCAGAATTCTTGTCATCACAATGCTCCAGAATTCTTGTCATCACAATGTTCCATGACCGTGTCATCACAATGCTCCATGGCCCTGGTCATCACCATGCTCCAGATTGCTTGTCATCACAAAGTTACATGACCGTGTCATGACAATGCACCATGGCCCTTGTCATCACGATGCTCCAGAATTCTTGTCATCACAATGTTCCATGACCGTGTCATCACAATGCTCCATGGCCCTTGTCATCACAATGCTCCATGACCGTGTCATCACAATGCTCCATGGCCCTTTTCATCACAATGCTCCAGAATTCTTGTCATCACAAAGTTCCATGACTGGGTCATCAAAATGCACCATGGCCCTTGTCATCACAATGCTCCAGAATTCTTGTCATCACAATGTTCCATGACCGTGTCATCACAATGCTCCATGGCCCTTGTCATCACAATGCTCCAGAATTCTTGTCATCACAGTGTTCCATGACCGTGTCATCACAATGCTCCATGGCCCTTGTCATCACAATGCTCCAGAATTCTTGTCATCACAAGGTTCCATGACCGTGTCATCACAATGCTCCATAATTCTTGTCATCAAAATGTTCCATGACCGTGTCATCACAATGCTCCAGAATTCTTGTCATCACAATGTTCCCTGACCATGTCATCACAATGCTCCAGAATTCTTGTCATCACAATGCTCCAGAATTCTTGTCATCACAATGTTCCATGACCGTGTCATCACAATGCTCCAGAATTCTTGTCATGACAATGCTCCAGAATTCTTGTCATCACAATGTTCCATGACCGTGTCATCACAATGCTCCATGGCCCTGGTCATCACAATGCTCCAGATTGCTTGTCATTACAAAGTTCCATGACCGTGTCATGACAATGCACCATGGCCATTGTCATCACGATGCTCCAGAATTCTTGTCATCACAATGTTCCATGACCGTGTCATCACAATGCTCCATTGCCCTTGTCATCACAATGCTCCAGAATTCTTGTCATCACAATGTTCCATGACCGTGTCATCACAATGCTGCATAATTCTTGTCATCACAATGTTCCATGACCGTGTCATCACAATGCTCCATAATTCTTGTCATCACAATGTTCCATGACCGTGTCATCACAATGCTACATGACCCTGGTCATCACAGTTCTCCATGACGTTTGTCATCACAATGCTCTATATAGATTTTCATGACAATTCTAAATGACCACTTTAATCATTTTGCTTGCTGACCATTTTCATCACATTTCTCTATTGTCATTACAATTCCCCATGTCCCCATTCTTCACAATGCTCCATGATACCTGTCATCACAATGCTCAATGGCTTTTGTTATCACAATGCTCCAGGACCAGTTTCATCACAATACTCCATCCCCCTTGTCATCACGGTGCACAATGAAACCTCTCATTACAATGCTCCATGACACTTGTCATCACAATGCTCCATGGCCCTTGTCTTCACAATGCTCCAGAATTCTTGTCATCACCATGTTCCATGACCATGTCATCACAATTCTCCATGGCCCTTGTCATCACAATGCTCCATGGCCCTTGTCATCACAATGCTCCAGAATTCTTGTCATCACAATGTTCCATGACCGTGTCATCACAATGCTCCATGGCCCTTGTCATCACAATGCTCCATAATTCTTGTCATCACAATGTTCCATGACCGTGTCATCACAATGCTCCAGAATTCTTGTCATCACAATGTTCCATGACCATGTCATCACAATGCACCATGGCCCTTGTTACCACAATGCTCCAGAATTCTTGTCATCACAATGTTCCATGACCATGTCATCACAATTCTCCATGGCTCTTGTCATCACAATGCTCCAGAATTCTTGTCATCACAATGTTCCATGACCGTGTCATCACAATGCTCCATGGCCCTTGTCATCACAATGCTCCAGAATTCTTGTCATCACCATGTTCCATGACCGTGTCATCACAATGCTCCATAATTCTTGTTATCACAATGTTCCATGACCGTGTCATCACAATGCTCCTTGGCCCTTTTCATCACAATGCTCCAGAATTCTTGTCATCACAAAGTTCCATGACTGTGTCATCAAAATGCACCATGGCCCTTGTCATCACAATGCTCCAGAATTCTTGTCATCACAATGTTCCATGACCGTGTCATCACAATGCTCCATGGCCCTTGTCATCACAATGCTCCAGAATTCTTGTCATCACAATGTTCCATGACCGTGTCATCACAATGCTCCATGGCCCTTTTCATCACAATGCTCCAGAATTCTTGTCATCACAAAGTTCGATGACTGTGTCATCAAAATGCACCATGGCCCTTGTCATCACAATGCTCCAGAATTCTTGTCATCACAAGGTTCCATGACCGTGTCATCACAATGCTCCATAATTCTTGTCATCAAAATGTTCCATGACCGTGTCATCACAATGCTCCAGAATTCTTGTCATCACAATGTTCCCTGACCATGTCATCACAATGCTCCAGAATTCTTGTCATCACAATGCTCCAGAATTCTTGTCATCACAATGTTCCATGACCGTGTCATCACAATGCTCCAGAATTCTTGTCATCACAATGCTCCAGAATTCTTGTCATCACAATGTTCCATGACCGTGTCATCACAATGCTCCATGGCCCTGGTCATCACAATGCTCCAGATTGCTTGTCATCACAAAGTTCCATGACCGTGTCATGACAATGCACCATGGCACTTGTCATCACGTTGCTCCAGAATTCTTGTCATCACAATGTTCCATGACCGTGTCATCACAATGCTCCATGGCCCTTGTCATCACAATGCTCCATAATTCATGTCATCACAATGTTCCATGACCGTGTCATCACAATGCTCCATAATTCTTGTTATCACAATGTTCCATGACCGTGTCATCACAATGCTCCATGGACCTTTTCATCACAATGCTCCAGAATTCTTGTCATCAGAAAGTTCCATGACTGGGTCATCAAAATGCACCATGGCCCTTGTCATCACAATGCTCCAGAATTCTTGTCATCACAATGTTCCATGACCGTGTCATCACAATGCTCCATGGCCCTTGTCATCACAATGCTCCAGAATTCTTGTCATCACAATGTTCCATGACCATGTCATCACAATTCTCCATGGCTCTTGTCATCACAATGCTCCAGAATTCTTGTCATCACAATGTTCCATGACCGTGTCATCACAATGCTCCATGGCCCTTGTCATCACAATGCTCCAGAATTCTTGTCATCACCATGTTCCATGACCGTGTCATCACAATGCTCCATAATTCTTGTTATCACAATGTTCCATGACCGTGTCATCACAATGCTCCTTGGCCCTTTTCATCACAATGCTCCAGAATTCTTGTCATCACAAAGTTCCATGACTGTGTCATCAAAATGCACCATGGCCCTTGTCATCACAATGCTCCAGAATTCTTGTCATCACAATGTTCCATGACCGTGTCATCACAATGCTCCATGGCCCTTGTCATCACAATGCTCCAGAATTCTTGTCATCACAATGTTCCATGACCGTGTCATCACAATGCTCCATGGCCCTTTTCATCACAATGCTCCAGAATTCTTGTCATCACAAAGTTCGATGACTGTGTCATCAAAATGCACCATGGCCCTTGTCATCACAATGCTCCAGAATTCTTGTCATCACAAGGTTCCATGACCGTGTCATCACAATGCTCCATAATTCTTGTCATCAAAATGTTCCATGACCGTGTCATCACAATGCTCCAGAATTCTTGTCATCACAATGTTCCCTGACCATGTCATCACAATGCTCCAGAATTCTTGTCATCACAATGCTCCAGAATTCTTGTCATCACAATGTTCCATGACCGTGTCATCACAATGCTCCAGAATTCTTGTCATCACAATGCTCCAGAATTCTTGTCATCACAATGTTCCATGACCGTGTCATCACAATGCTCCATGGCCCTGGTCATCACAATGCTCCAGATTGCTTGTCATCACAAAGTTCCATGACCGTGTCATGACAATGCACCATGGCACTTGTCATCACGTTGCTCCAGAATTCTTGTCATCACAATGTTCCATGACCGTGTCATCACAATGCTCCATGGCCCTTGTCATCACAATGCTCCATAATTCATGTCATCACAATGTTCCATGACCGTGTCATCACAATGCTCCATAATTCTTGTTATCACAATGTTCCATGACCGTGTCATCACAATGCTCCATGGACCTTTTCATCACAATGCTCCAGAATTCTTGTCATCAGAAAGTTCCATGACTGGGTCATCAAAATGCACCATGGCCCTTGTCATCACAATGCTCCAGAATTCTTGTCATCACAATGTTCCATGACCGTGTCATCACAATGCTCCATGGCCCTTGTCATCACAATGCTCCAGAATTATTGTCATCACAGTGTTCCATGACCGTGTCATCACAATGCTCCATGGCCCTTGTCATCACAATGCTCCAGAATTCTTGTCATCACAAGGTTCCATGACCGTGTCATCACAGTGCTCCATAATTCTTGTCATCAAAATGTTCCATGACCGTGTCATCACAATGCTCCAGAATTCTTGTCATCACAATGTTCCCTGACCATTTCATCACAATGCTCCAGAATTCTTGTCATCACAATGCTCCAGAATTCTTGTCATCACAATGTTCCATGACCGTGTCATCACAATGCTCCAGAATTCTTGTCATGACAATGCTCCAGAATTCTTGTCATCACAATGTTCCATGACCGTGTCATCACAATGCTCCATGGCCCTGGTCATCACAATGCTCCAGATTGCTTGTCATTACAAAGTTCCATGACCGTGTCATGACAATGCACCATGGCCCTTGTCATCACGATGCTCCAGAATTCTTGTCATCACAATGTTCCATGACCGTGTCATCACAATGCTCCATGGCCCTTGTCATCACAATGCTCCAGAATTCTTGTCATCACCATGTTCCATGACCGTGTCATCACAATGCTCCATGGCCCTGGTCATCACAATGCTCCAGATTGCTTGTCATCACAATGTTCCATGACCGTGTCATCACAATGCACCATGGCCCTTGTCATCACAATGCTCCAGAATTCTAATCATCACAATGTTCCATGACCGTGTCATCAAAATGCTCCATGGTCCTTGTCATCACAATGCGCCAGAATCCTTGTCATCACAATGTTCCATGACCGTGTCATCACAATGCTCCATGGCCCTTGTCATCACAATGCACCAGATTTCTTGTCATCACAATGTTCCATGACCGTGTCATCACAATGCTCCATGGCCATTGTCATCACAATGCTCCAGAATTCTTGTCATCACAATGTTCCATGACCGTGTCATCACAATGCTCCATGGCCCTTGTCATCACAATGCTCCATAATTCTTGTCATCACAATGTTCCATGACCGTGTCATCACAATGCTCCATAATGCTTGTCATCACAATGTTCCATGACCGTGTCATCACAATGCTCCATGGCCCTTGTCATCACAATGCTCCAGAATTCTTGTCATCACAAAGTTCCATGACTGTGTCATCAAAATGCACCATGGCCCTTGTCATCACAATGCTCCAGAATTCTTGTCATCACAATGTTCCATGACCGTGTCATCACAATGCTCCATGGCCCTTGTCATCACAATGCTCCAGAATTCTTGTCATCACAATGTTCCTTGACCGTGTCATCACAATGCTCCATGGCCCTTGTCATCACAATGGTCCAGAATTCTTGTCATCACAAAGTTCCATGACCGTGTCATCATAATGCACCATGGCCCTTGTCATCACAATGCTCCAAACTTCTTGTCATCACAATGTTCCATGACCGTATCATCACAATGCTCCATGGCCCTTGTCATCACAATGCTCCAGAATTCTTTTCATCACAATGTTCCATGACCGTGTCATCACAATGCTCCAGAATTCTTGTCATCACAATGTTCCATGACCATGTCATCACAATGCACCATGGCCCTTGTTACCACAATGCTCCATAATTCTTGTCATCACCATGTTCCATGACCGTGTCATCAAAATTCTCCATAATTCTTTTCATCACAATGTTCCATGACCGTGTAATCACAATGCTCCATAATTCTTGTCATCACAAAGTTCCATGACCGTGTCATCACAATGCACCATGGCCCTTGTCATCACAATGCTCCAGAATTCTTGTCATCACAATGTTCCATGACCGTGTCATCACAATGCTCCATGGCCCTTGTCATCACAATGCTCCATAATTCTTGTCATCACAATGTTCCATGACCGTGTCATCACAATGCTCCATAATTCTTGTCATCACAATGTTCCATGACCGTGTCATCACAATGCTCCATGGCCCTTTTCATCACAATGCTCCAGAATTCTTTTCATCACAAAGTTCCATGACTGTGTCATCAAAATGCACCATGGCCCTTGTCATCAGAATGCTCCAGAATTCTTGTCATCACAATGTTCCATGACCGTGTCATCACAATGCTCCATGGCCCTTTTCATCACAATGCTCCAGAATTCTTGTCATCACAAAGTTCCATGACTGTGTCATCAAAATGCATCATGGCCCTTGTCATCACAATGCTCCAGAATTCTTGTCATCACAATGTTCCATGACCGTGTCATCACAATGCTACATGACCCTGGTCATCACAGTTCTCCATGACCTTTGTCATCACAATGCTCTGTATAGTTTTTCATGACAATTCTAAATGACCACTTTAATCATTTTGCTTGCTGACCATTTTCATCACATTTCTCTATTGTCATTACAATTCCCCATGTCCCCATTCTTCATAATGCTCCATGATACCTGTCATCACAATGCCCAATGGCTTTTGTTATCACAATGCTCCAGGACCAGTTTCATCACAATACTCCATCCCCCTTGTCATCACGGTGCACAATGAAACCTCTCATTACAATGCTCCATGACACTTGTCATCACAATGCTCCATGGCCCTTGTCTTCACAATGCTCCAGAATTCTTGTCATCACCATGTTCCATGACCATGTCATCACAATACTCCATGACCCTTGTCATCACAATGCTCCATGGCCCTTGTCATCACAATGCTCCAGAATTCTTCTCATCACAATGTTCCATGACCGTGTCATCACAATGCTCCATGGCCCTTGTCATCACAATGCTCCAGAATTCTGGTCATCACAATGTTCCATGACCGTGTCATCACAATGCTCCAGAATTCTTGTCATCACTATGTTCCATGACCGTGTCATCACAATGCTACATGACCCTGGTCATCACAGTTCTCCATGACCTTTGTCATCACAATGCTCTATATAGTTTTTCTTGACAATTCTAAATGACCACTTTAATCATTTTGCTTGCTGACCATTTTCATCACATTTCTCTATTGTCATTACAATTCCCCATGTCCCCATTCTTCACAATGCTCCATGATGCCTGTCATCACAATGCTCAATGGCTTTTGTTATCACAATGCTCCAGGACCAGTTTCATCACAATACTCCATCCCCCTTGTCATCACGGTGCACAATGAAACCTCTCATTACAATGCTCCATGACACTTGTCATCACAATGCTCCATGGCCCTTGTCTTCACAATGCTCCAGAATTCTTGTCATCACCATGTTCCATGACCATGTCATCACAATACTCCATGGCCCTTGTCATCACAATGCTCCATGGCCCTTGTCATCACAATGTTCCAGAATTCTTGTCATCACAATGTTCCATGACCGTGTCATCACAATGCTCCATGGCCCTTGTCATCACAATGCTCCAGAATTCTGGTCATCACAATGTTCCATGACCGTGTCATCACAATGCTCCATAATTCTTGTCATCACAATGTTCCATGACCGTGTCATCACAATGCTACATGACCCTGGTCATCACAGTTCTCCATGACCTTTGTCATCACAATGCTCTATATAGTTTTTCATGACAATTCTAAAAGACCACTTTAATCACTTTGCTTGCTGACAATTTTCATCACATTTCTCTATCGTCATTATAATTCCCCATGACCACTTTCTTCACAATGCTCCAGAATTGTTGTCATCACAATGTTCCATGACCGTGTCATCACAATGCTCCATGGCCCTTGTCATCAAAATGCTCCAGAATTCTTGTCATCACAATGTTCCATGACCGTGTCATCACAATGCTCCATGGCCCTTGTCATCACAATGCTTCAGAATTCTTGTCATTTGAATATTCATTGACCGTGTCTTCACAATGCTCCATGGCCCTTGTCATCACAATGCTCCAGAATTCTTGTCATCACATTGTTCCATGATCGTGTCATCACAATGCTCCATAATTCTTGTCATCACGATGTTCCATGACCGTGTCATCACAATGCTACATGACTCTGGTCATCACAGTTCTCCATGACCTTTGCCATCACAATGCTCTATATAGATTTTCATGACAATTCTAAATGACCACTTTAATCACTTTGCTTGCTGACCATTTTCATCACATTTCTCTATTGTCATTAAAATTTCCCATGACCCCTTTCCTCACAATGCTCCATGATGCCTGTCATCACAATGCTCAATGGCTTTTGTTATCACAAAGCTCCAGGACCAGTTTCATCACAATACTCCATCCCCCTTGTCATCACGGTGCACAATGAAAAGTTACATTACAATGCTCCATGACACATGTCATCACAATGCTCCAGAATTCTTGTCATCACAATGTTCCATGACCATGTCATCACAATGCTCCATGGCACTTGTCATCACAATGCTCCAGAATTCTTCTCACCACAATGTTCCATGACCGTGTCATCACAATGCTACATGACCCTGGTCATCACAGTTCTTCATGACCTTTGTCATCACAATGCTCTATATACTTTTTCATGACAATTATAAATGACCACCTTAATCACTTTGCTTGCTGATCATTTTCATCACATTTCTCTATTGTCATTACAATTCCCCATGACCCCTTTCTTCACAATGCTCCATGATGCCTGTCATCACAATGCCCAATGGCTTTTGTTATCACAATGCTCCAGGACCAGTTTCATCACAATACTCCATCCCCCTTGTCATCAAGGTGCACAATGAAACCTCTCATTACAATGCTCCATGACACTTGTCATCACAAAGCTCCATGGCCCTTGTCATCACAATGCTCCAGAATTCTTGTCATCACAATGTTCCATGACTGTGTCATCACAATGCTCCATGGCCCTTGTCATCACAATGCTCCAGAATTCTTGTCATCACAATGTTCCATGACCGTGTCATCACAATGCTCCAGAATTCTTGTCATCACAATGCTCCAGAATTCTTGTCATCACAATGTTCCATAACCGTGTCATCACAATGCTCCATGGCCCTGGTCATCACAATGCTCCAGATTGCTTGTCATCACAAAGTTCCATGACCGTGTCATCACAATGCACCATGGCCCTTGTCATCACAATGCTCCAGAATTCTTGTCATCACAATGTTCCATGACCGTGTCATCACAATGCTCCATGGTCCTTGTCATCACAATGCTCCAGAATTCTTGTCATCACAATGTTCCATGACCGTGTCATCACAATGCTCCATGGCCCTTGTCATCACAATGCTCCAGATTTCTTGTCATCACAATGTTCCATGATCGTGTCATCACAATGCTCCATAATACTTGTCATCAAAATGTTCCATGACCGTGTCATCACAATGCTCCAGAATTCTTGTCATCACAATGTTCCATGACCGTGTCATCACAATGCTCCAGAATTCTTGTCATCACAATGCTCCAGAATTCTTGTCATCACAATGATCCATGACCGTGTCATCACAATGCACCATGGCCCTTGTCATCACAATGCTCCAGAATTCTTGTCATCACAATGTTCCATGACCGTGTCATCACAATGCTCCATGGCCCTTGTCATCACAATGCTCCAGAATTCTTGTCATCTCAATGTTCCATGACCGTGTCATCACAATGCTCCATGGCCCTTGTCATCACAATGCTCCAGAATTCTTGTCATCACAATGTTCCATGACCGTGTCATCACAATGCTCCATGGCCCTTGTCATTACAATGCTCCATAATTCTTGTCATCACAATGCTCCATGACCGTGTCATCACAATGCTCCATAATTCTTGTCATCACAATGTTCCATGACCGTGTCATCACAATGCTCCATGGCCCTTTTCATCACAATGCTCCAGAATTCTTGTCATCACAAAGTTCCATGACTGTGTCATCAAAATGCACCATGGCCCTTGTCATCACAATGCTCCAGAATTCTTGTCATCACAATGTTCCATGACCGTGTCATCACAATGCTCCATGGCCCTTGTCATCACAATGCTCCAGAATTCTTGTCATCACAATGTTCCATGACCGTGTCATCACAATGCTCCATGGCCCTTGTCATCACAATGCTCCAGAATTCTTGTCATCACAGTGTTCCATGACCGTGTCATCACAATGCTCCATGGCCCTTGTCATCACAATGCTCCAGATTTCTTGTCATCACAATGTTCCATGACCGTGTCATCACAATGCTCCATAATTCTTGTCATCACAATGTTCCATGACCGTGTCATCACAATGCTCCATGGCCCTTTTCATCACAATGCTCCAGAATTCTTTTCATCACAAAGTTCCATGACTGTGTCATCAAAATGCACCATGGCCCTTGTCATCACAATGCTCCAGAATTCTTGTCATCACAATGTTCCATGACCGTGTCATCACAATGCTCCATGGCCCTTTTCATCACAATGCTCCAGAATTCTTGTCATCACAAAGTTCCATGACTGTGTCATCAAAATGCACCATGGCCCTTGTCATCACAATGCTCCAGAATTCTTGTCATCACAATGTTCCATGACCGTGTCATCACAATGCTACATGACCCTGGTCATCACAGTTCTCCATGACCTTTGTCATCACAATGCTCTATATAGTTTTTCATGACAATTCTAAATGACCACTTTAATCATTTTGCTTGCTGACCATTTTCATCACATTTCTCTATTGTCATTACAATTCGCCATGTCCCCATTCTTCACAATGCTCCATGATGCCTGTCATCACAATGCTCAATGGCTTTTGTTATCACAATGCTCCAGGACCAGGTTCATCACAATACTCCATCCCCCTTGTCATCACGGTGCACAATGAAACCTCTCATTACAATGCTCCATGACACTTGTCATCACAATGCTCCATGGCCCTTGTCTTCACAATGCTCCAGAATTCTTGTCATCACCATGTTCCATGACCATGTCATCACAATACTCCATGGCCCTTGTCATCACAATGCTCCATGGCCCTTGTCATCACAATGCTCCAGAATTCTTGTCATCACAATGTTCCATGACCGTGTCATCACAATGCTCCATGGCCCTTGTCATCACAATGCTCCAGAATTCTGGTCATCACAATGTTCCATGACCGTGTCATCACAATGCTCCATAATTCTTGTCATCACAATGTTCCATGCCCGTGTCATCACAATGCTACATGACCCTGGTCATCACAGTTCTCCATGACCTTTGTCATCACAATGCTCTATATAGTTTTTCATGACAATTCTAAAAGACCACTTTAATCACTTTGCTTGCTGACAATTTTCATCACATTTCTCTATCGTCATTATAATTCCCCATGACCACTTTCTTCACAATGCTCCAGAATTCTTGTCATCACAATGTTCCATGACCGTGTCATCACAATGCTCCATGGCCCGTGTCATCACAATGCTCCAGAATTCTTGTCATCACAATGTTCCATGACCGTGTCATCACAATGCTCCATGGCCCTTGTCATCACAATGCTTCAGAATTCTTGTCATTTGAATATTCATTGACCGTGTCTTCACAATGCTCCATGGCCCTTGTCATCACAGTGCTCCAGAATTCTTGTCATCACATTGTTCCATGATCGTTTCATCACAATGCTCCATAATTCTTGTCATCACAATGTTCCATGACCGTGTCATCACAATGCTACATGACTCTGGTCATCACAGTTCTCCATGACCTTTGCCATCACAATGCTCTATATAGATTTTCATGACAATTCTAAATGACCACTTTAATCACTTTGCTTGCTGACCATTTTCATCACATTTCTCTATTGTCATTACAATTCCCCATGACCCCATTCTTCACAATGCTCCATGATGCCTGTCATCACAATGCTCAATGGCTTTTGTTATCACAATGCTCCAGGACCAGTTTCATCACAATACTCCATCCCCCTTGTCATCACGGTGCACAATGAAACCTCTCATTACAATGCTCCATGACACTTGTCATCACAATGCTCCATGGCCCTTGTCTTCACAATGCTCCAGAATTCTTGTCATCACCATGTTCCATGACCATGTCATCACAATACTCCATGACCCTTGTCATCACAATGCTCCATGGCCCTTGTCATCACAATGCTCCAGAATTCTTGTCATCACAATGTTCCATGACCGTGTCATCACAATGCTCCATGGCCCTTGTCATCACAATGCTCCAGAATTCTGGTCATCACAATGTTCCATGACCGTGTCATCACAATGCTCCATAATTCTTGTCATCACAATGTTCCATGACCGTGTCATCACAATGCTACATGACCCTGGTCATCACAGTTCTCCATGACCTTTGTCATCACAATGCTCTATATAGTTTTTCATGACAATTCTAAATGACCACTTTAATCATTTTGCTTGCTGACCATTTTCATCACATTTCTCTATTGTCATTACAATTCCCCATGTCCCCATTCTTCACAATGCTCCATGATGCCTGTCATCACAATGCTCAATGGCTTTTGTTATCACAATGCTCCAGGACCAGTTTCATCACAATACTCCATCCCCCTTGTCATCACGGTGCACAATGAAACCTCTCATTACAATGCTCCATGACACTTGTCATCACAATGCTCCATGGCCCTTGTCTTCAAAATGCTCCAGAATTCTTGTCATCACCATGTTCCATGACCATGTCATCACAATACTCCATGGCCCTTGTCATCACAATGCTCCATGGCCCTTGTCATCACAATGCTCCAGAATTCTTGTCATCACAATGTTCCATGACCGTGTCATCACAATGCTCCATGGCCCTTGTCATCACAATGCTCCAGAATTCTGGTCATCACAATGTTCCATGACCGTGTCATCACAATGCTCCATAATTCTTGTCATCACAATGTTCCATGACCGTGTCATCACAATGCTCCATGGCCCTTGTCATCACAATGCTTCAGAATTCTTGTCATTTGAATATTCATTGACCGTGTCTTCACAATGCTCCATGGCCCTTGTCATCACAATGCTCCAGAATTCTTGTCATCACAATGTTCGATGACCATGTCATCACAATGCTCCATGGCCCTTGTCATCACAATGCTCCAGAATTCTTGTCATCACATTGTTCCATGATCGTGTCATCACAATGCTCCATAATTCTTGTCATCACAATGTTCCATGACCGTGTCATCACAATGCTACATGACTCTGGTCATCACAGTTCTCCATGACCTTTGCCATCACAATGCTCTATATAGATTTTCATGACAGTTCTAAATGACCACTTTAATCACTTTGTTTGCTGACAATTTTCATCACATTTCTCTATTGTCATTAAAATTTCCCATGACCCCTTTCCTCACAATGCTCCATGATGCCTGTCATCACAATGCTCAATGGCTTTTGTTATCACAAAGCTCCAGGACCAGTTTCATCACAATACTCCATCCCCCTTGTCATCACGGTGCACAATGAAAAGTTACATTACAATGCTCCATGACACATGTCATCACAATGCTCCAGAATTCTTGTCATCACAATGTTCCATGACCATGTCATCACAATGCTCCATGGCACTTGTCATCACAATGCTCCAGAATTCTTCTCACCACAATGTTCCATGACCGTGTCATCACAATGCTACATGACCCTGGTCATCACAGTTCTTCATGACCTTTGTCATCACAATGCTCTATATACTTTTTCATGACAATTCTAAATGACCACCTTAATCACTCTGCTTGCTGACCATTTTCATCACATTTCTCTATTGTCATTACAATTCCCCATGACCCCTTTCTTCACAATGCTCCCTGATGCCTGTCATCACAATGCCCAATGGCTTTTGTTATCACAATACTCCAGGACCAGTTTCATCACAATACTCCATCCCCCTTGTCATCAAGGTGCACAATGAAACCTCTCATTACAATGCTCCATGACACTTGTCATCACAAAGCTCCATGGCCCTTGTCATCACAATGCTCCAGAATTCTTGTCATCACAATGTTCCATGACCGTGTCATCACAATGCTCCATGGCCCTTGTCATCACAATGCTCCAGAATTCTTGTCATCACAATGTTCCATGACCGTGTCATCACAATGCTCCAGAATTCTTGTCATCACAATGCTCCAGAATTCTTGTCATCACAATGTTCCATGACCGTGTCGTCACAATGCTCCATGGCCCTGATAATCACAATGCTCCAGATTGCTTGTCATCACAAAGTTCCATGACCGTGTCATCACAATGCACCATGGCCCTTGTCATCACAATGCTCCAGAATTCTTGTCATCACAAAGTTCCATGACCGTGTCATCACAATGCTCCATGGCCCTTGTCATCCCAATGCTCCAGATTTCTTGTCATCACAATGTTCCATGACCGTGTCATCACAATGCTCCATAATTCTTGTCATCAAAATGTTCCATGACCGTGTCATCACAATGCTCCAGAATTCTTGTCATCACAAAGTTCCATGACCGTGTCATGACAATGCACCATGGCACTTGTCATCACGTTGCTCCAGAATTCTTGTCATCACAATGTTCCATGACCGTGTCATCACAATGCTCCATGGCCCTTGTCATCACAATGCTCCATAATTCATGTCATCACAATGTTCCATGACCGTGTCATCACAATGCTCCATAATTCTTGTTATCACAATGTTCCATGACCGTGTCATCACAATGCTCCATGGACCTTTTCATCACAATGCTCCAGAATTCTTGTCATCAGAAAGTTCCATGACTGGGTCATCAAAATGCACCATGGCCCTTGTCATCACAATGCTCCAGAATTCTTGTCATCACAATGTTCCATGACCGTGTCATCACAATGCTCCATGGCCCTTGTCATCACAATGCTCCAGAATTCTTGTCATCACAATGTTCCATGACCATGTCATCACAATTCTCCATGGCTCTTGTCATCACAATGCTCCAGAATTCTTGTCATCACAATGTTCCATGACCGTGTCATCACAATGCTCCATGGCCCTTGTCATCACAATGCTCCAGAATTCTTGTCATCACCATGTTCCATGACCGTGTCATCACAATGCTCCATAATTCTTGTTATCACAATGTTCCATGACCGTGTCATCACAATGCTCCTTGGCCCTTTTCATCACAATGCTCCAGAATTCTTGTCATCACAAAGTTCCATGACTGTGTCATCAAAATGCACCATGGCCCTTGTCATCACAATGCTCCAGAATTCTTGTCATCACAATGTTCCATGACCGTGTCATCACAATGCTCCATGGCCCTTGTCATCACAATGCTCCAGAATTCTTGTCATCACAATGTTCCATGACCGTGTCATCACAATGCTCCATGGCCCTTTTCATCACAATGCTCCAGAATTCTTGTCATCACAAAGTTCGATGACTGTGTCATCAAAATGCACCATGGCCCTTGTCATCACAATGCTCCAGAATTCTTGTCATCACAAGGTTCCATGACCGTGTCATCACAATGCTCCATAATTCTTGTCATCAAAATGTTCCATGACCGTGTCATCACAATGCTCCAGAATTCTTGTCATCACAATGTTCCCTGACCATGTCATCACAATGCTCCAGAATTCTTGTCATCACAATGCTCCAGAATTCTTGTCATCACAATGTTCCATGACCGTGTCATCACAATGCTCCAGAATTCTTGTCATCACAATGCTCCAGAATTCTTGTCATCACAATGTTCCATGACCGTGTCATCACAATGCTCCATGGCCCTGGTCATCACAATGCTCCAGATTGCTTGTCATCACAAAGTTCCATGACCGTGTCATGACAATGCACCATGGCACTTGTCATCACGTTGCTCCAGAATTCTTGTCATCACAATGTTCCATGACCGTGTCATCACAATGCTCCATGGCCCTTGTCATCACAATGCTCCATAATTCATGTCATCACAATGTTCCATGACCGTGTCATCACAATGCTCCATAATTCTTGTTATCACAATGTTCCATGACCGTGTCATCACAATGCTCCATGGACCTTTTCATCACAATGCTCCAGAATTCTTGTCATCAGAAAGTTCCATGACTGGGTCATCAAAATGCACCATGGCCCTTGTCATCACAATGCTCCAGAATTCTTGTCATCACAATGTTCCATGACCGTGTCATCACAATGCTCCATGGCCCTTGTCATCACAATGCTCCAGAATTATTGTCATCACAGTGTTCCATGACCGTGTCATCACAATGCTCCATGGCCCTTGTCATCACAATGCTCCAGAATTCTTGTCATCACAAGGTTCCATGACCGTGTCATCACAGTGCTCCATAATTCTTGTCATCAAAATGTTCCATGACCGTGTCATCACAATGCTCCAGAATTCTTGTCATCACAATGTTCCCTGACCATTTCATCACAATGCTCCAGAATTCTTGTCATCACAATGCTCCAGAATTCTTGTCATCACAATGTTCCATGACCGTGTCATCACAATGCTCCAGAATTCTTGTCATGACAATGCTCCAGAATTCTTGTCATCACAATGTTCCATGACCGTGTCATCACAATGCTCCATGGCCCTGGTCATCACAATGCTCCAGATTGCTTGTCATTACAAAGTTCCATGACCGTGTCATGACAATGCACCATGGCCCTTGTCATCACGATGCTCCAGAATTCTTGTCATCACAATGTTCCATGACCGTGTCATCACAATGCTCCATGGCCCTTGTCATCACAATGCTCCAGAATTCTTGTCATCACCATGTTCCATGACCGTGTCATCACAATGCTCCATGGCCCTGGTCATCACAATGCTCCAGATTGCTTGTCATCACAATGTTCCATGACCGTGTCATCACAATGCACCATGGCCCTTGTCATCACAATGCTCCAGAATTCTAATCATCACAATGTTCCATGACCGTGTCATCAAAATGCTCCATGGTCCTTGTCATCACAATGCGCCAGAATCCTTGTCATCACAATGTTCCATGACCGTGTCATCACAATGCTCCATGGCCCTTGTCATCACAATGCACCAGATTTCTTGTCATCACAATGTTCCATGACCGTGTCATCACAATGCTCCATGGCCATTGTCATCACAATGCTCCAGAATTCTTGTCATCACAATGTTCCATGACTGTGTCATCACAATGCTCCATGGCCCTTGTCATCACAATGCTCCATAATTCTTGTCATCACAATGTTCCATGACCGTGTCATCACAATGCTCCATAATGCTTGTCATCACAATGTTCCATGACCGTGTCATCACAATGCTCCATGGCCCTTGTCATCACAATGCTCCAGAATTCTTGTCATCACAAAGTTCCATGACTGTGTCATCAAAATGCACCATGGCCCTTGTCATCACAATGCTCCAGAATTCTTGTCATCACAATGTTCCATGACCGTGTCATCACAATGCTCCATGGCCCTTGTCATCACAATGCTCCAGAATTCTTGTCATCACAATGTTCCTTGACCGTGTCATCACAATGCTCCATGGCCCTTGTCATCACAATGGTCCAGAATTCTTGTCATCACAAAGTTCCATGACCGTGTCATCATAATGCACCATGGCCCTTGTCATCACAATGCTCCAAACTTCTTGTCATCACAATGTTCCATGACCGTATCATCACAATGCTCCATGGCCCTTGTCATCACAATGCTCCAGAATTCTTTTCATCACAATGTTCCATGACCGTGTCATCACAATGCTCCAGAATTCTTGTCATCACAATGTTCCATGACCATGTCATCACAATGCACCATGGCCCTTGTTACCACAATGCTCCATAATTCTTGTCATCACCATGTTCCATGACCGTGTCATCAAAATTCTCCATAATTCTTTTCATCACAATGTTCCATGACCGTGTAATCACAATGCTCCATAATTCTTGTCATCACAAAGTTCCATGACCGTGTCATCACAATGCACCATGGCCCTTGTCATCACAATGCTCCAGAATTCTTGTCATCACAATGTTCCATGACCGTGTCATCACAATGCTCCATGGCCCTTGTCATCACAATGCTCCATAATTCTTGTCATCACAATGTTCCATGACCGTGTCATCACAATGCTCCATAATTCTTGTCATCACAATGTTCCATGACCGTGTCATCACAATGCTCCATGGCCCTTTTCATCACAATGCTCCAGAATTCTTTTCATCACAAAGTTCCATGACTGTGTCATCAAAATGCACCATGGCCCTTGTCATCAGAATGCTCCAGAATTCTTGTCATCACAATGTTCCATGACCGTGTCATCACAATGCTCCATGGCCCTTTTCATCACAATGCTCCAGAATTCTTGTCATCACAAAGTTCCATGACTGTGTCATCAAAATGCATCATGGCCCTTGTCATCACAATGCTCCAGAATTCTTGTCATCACAATGTTCCATGACCGTGTCATCACAATGCTACATGACCCTGGTCATCACAGTTCTCCATGACCTTTGTCATCACAATGCTCTGTATAGTTTTTCATGACAATTCTAAATGACCACTTTAATCATTTTGCTTGCTGACCATTTTCATCACATTTCTCTATTGTCATTACAATTCCCCATGTCCCCATTCTTCATAATGCTCCATGATACCTGTCATCACAATGCCCAATGGCTTTTGTTATCACAATGCTCCAGGACCAGTTTCATCACAATACTCCATCCCCCTTGTCATCACGGTGCACAATGAAACCTCTCATTACAATGCTCCATGACACTTGTCATCACAATGCTCCATGGCCCTTGTCTTCACAATGCTCCAGAATTCTTGTCATCACCATGTTCCATGACCATGTCATCACAATACTCCATGACCCTTGTCATCACAATGCTCCATGGCCCTTGTCATCACAATGCTCCAGAATTCTTCTCATCACAATGTTCCATGACCGTGTCATCACAATGCTCCATGGCCCTTGTCATCACAATGCTCCAGAATTCTGGTCATCACAATGTTCCATGACCGTGTCATCACAATGCTCCAGAATTCTTGTCATCACTATGTTCCATGACCGTGTCATCACAATGCTACATGACCCTGGTCATCACAGTTCTCCATGACCTTTGTCATCACAATGCTCTATATAGTTTTTCATGACAATTCTAAATGACCACTTTAATCATTTTGCTTGCTGACCATTTTCATCACATTTCTCTATTGTCATTACAATTCCCCATGTCCCCATTCTTCACAATGCTCCATGATGCCTGTCATCACAATGCTCAATGGCTTTTGTTATCACAATGCTCCAGGACCAGTTTCATCACAATACTCCATCCCCCTTGTCATCACGGTGCACAATGAAACCTCTCATTACAATGCTCCATGACACTTGTCATCACAATGCTCCATGGCCCTTGTCTTCACAATGCTCCAGAATTCTTGTCATCACCATGTTCCATGACCATGTCATCACAATACTCCATGGCCCTTGTCATCACAATGCTCCATGGCCCTTGTCATCACAATGTTCCAGAATTCTTGTCATCACAATGTTCCATGACCGTGTCATCACAATGCTCCATGGCCCTTGTCATCACAATGCTCCAGAATTCTGGTCATCACAATGTTCCATGACCGTGTCATCACAATGCTCCATAATTCTTGTCATCACAATGTTCCATGACCGTGTCATCACAATGCTACATGACCCTGGTCATCACAGTTCTCCATGACCTTTGTCATCACAATGCTCTATATAGTTTTTCATGACAATTCTAAAAGACCACTTTAATCACTTTGCTTGCTGACAATTTTCATCACATTTCTCTATCGTCATTATAATTCCCCATGACCACTTTCTTCACAATGCTCCAGAATTGTTGTCATCACAATGTTCCATGACCGTGTCATCACAATGCTCCATGGCCCTTGTCATCAAAATGCTCCAGAATTCTTGTCATCACAATGTTCCATGACCGTGTCATCACAATGCTCCATGGCCCTTGTCATCACAATGCTTCAGAATTCTTGTCATTTGAATATTCATTGACCGTGTCTTCACAATGCTCCATGGCCCTTGTCATCACAATGCTCCAGAATTCTTGTCATCACAATGTTCGATGACCATGTCATCACAATGCTCCATGGCCCTTGTCATCACAATGCTCCAGAATTCTTGTCATCACATTGTTCCATGATCGTGTCATCACAATGCTCCATAATTCTTGTCATCACGATGTTCCATGACCGTGTCATCACAATGCTACATGACTCTGGTCATCACAGTTCTCCATGACCTTTGCCATCACAATGCTCTATATAGATTTTCATGACAATTCTAAATGACCACTTTAATCACTTTGCTTGCTGACCATTTTCATCACATTTCTCTATTGTCATTAAAATTTCCCATGACCCCTTTCCTCACAATGCTCCATGATGCCTGTCATCACAATGCTCAATGGCTTTTGTTATCACAAAGCTCCAGGACCAGTTTCATCACAATACTCCATCCCCCTTGTCATCACGGTGCACAATGAAAAGTTACATTACAATGCTCCATGACACATGTCATCACAATGCTCCAGAATTCTTGTCATCACAATGTTCCATGACCATGTCATCACAATGCTCCATGGCACTTGTCATCACAATGCTCCAGAATTCTTCTCACCACAATGTTCCATGACCGTGTCATCACAATGCTACATGACCCTGGTCATCACAGTTCTTCATGACCTTTGTCATCACAATGCTCTATATACTTTTTCATGACAATTATAAATGACCACCTTAATCACTTTGCTTGCTGACCATTTTCATCACATTTCTCTATTGTCATTACAATTCCCCATGACCCCTTTCTTCACAATGCTCCATGATGCCTGTCATCACAATGCCCAATGGCTTTTGTTATCACAATGCTCCAGGACCAGTTTCATCACAATACTCCATCCCCCTTGTCATCAAGGTGCACAATGAAACCTCTCATTACAATGCTCCATGACACTTGTCATCACAATGCTCCATGGCCCTTGTCTTCACAATGCTCCAGAATTCTTGTCATCACCATGTTCCATGACCATGTCATCACAATACTCCATGACCCTTGTCATCACAATGCTCCATGGCCCTTGTCATCACAATGCTCCAGAATTCTTGTCATCACAATGTTCCATGACCGTGTCATCACAATGCTCCATGGCCCTTGTCATCACAATGCTCCAGAATTCTGGTCATCACAATGTTCCATGACCGTGTCATCACAATGCTCCATAATTCTTGTCATCACAATGTTCCATGACCGTGTCATCACAATGCTACATGACCCTGGTCATCACAGTTCTCCATGACCTTTGTCATCACAATGCTCTATATAGTTTTTCATGACAATTCTAAATGACCACTTTAATCATTTTGCTTGCTGACCATTTTCATCACATTTCTCTATTGTCATTACAATTCCCCATGTCCCCATTCTTCACAATGCTCCATGATGCCTGTCATCACAATGCTCAATGGCTTTTGTTATCACAATGCTCCAGGACCAGTTTCATCACAATACTCCATCCCCCTTGTCATCACGGTGCACAATGAAACCTCTCATTACAATGCTCCATGACACTTGTCATCACAATGCTCCATGGCCCTTGTCTTCAAAATGCTCCAGAATTCTTGTCATCACCATGTTCCATGACCATGTCATCACAATACTCCATGGCCCTTGTCATCACAATGCTCCATGGCCCTTGTCATCACAATGCTCCAGAATTCTTGTCATCACAATGTTCCATGACCGTGTCATCACAATGCTCCATGGCCCTTGTCATCACAATGCTCCAGAATTCTGGTCATCACAATGTTCCATGACCGTGTCATCACAATGCTCCATAATTCTTGTCATCACAATGTTCCATGACCGTGTCATCACAATGCTCCATGGCCCTTGTCATCACAATGCTTCAGAATTCTTGTCATTTGAATATTCATTGACCGTGTCTTCACAATGCTCCATGGCCCTTGTCATCACAATGCTCCAGAATTCTTGTCATCACAATGTTCGATGACCATGTCATCACAATGCTCCATGGCCCTTGTCATCACAATGCTCCAGAATTCTTGTCATCACATTGTTCCATGATCGTGTCATCACAATGCTCCATAATTCTTGTCATCACAATGTTCCATGACCGTGTCATCACAATGCTACATGACTCTGGTCATCACAGTTCTCCATGACCTTTGCCATCACAATGCTCTATATAGATTTTCATGACAGTTCTAAATGACCACTTTAATCACTTTGTTTGCTGACAATTTTCATCACATTTCTCTATTGTCATTAAAATTTCCCATGACCCCTTTCCTCACAATGCTCCATGATGCCTGTCATCACAATGCTCAATGGCTTTTGTTATCACAAAGCTCCAGGACCAGTTTCATCACAATACTCCATCCCCCTTGTCATCACGGTGCACAATGAAAAGTTACATTACAATGCTCCATGACACATGTCATCACAATGCTCCAGAATTCTTGTCATCACAATGTTCCATGACCATGTCATCACAATGCTCCATGGCACTTGTCATCACAATGCTCCAGAATTCTTCTCACCACAATGTTCCATGACCGTGTCATCACAATGCTACATGACCCTGGTCATCACAGTTCTTCATGACCTTTGTCATCACAATGCTCTATATACTTTTTCATGACAATTCTAAATGACCACCTTAATCACTCTGCTTGCTGACCATTTTCATCACATTTCTCTATTGTCATTACAATTCCCCATGACCCCTTTCTTCACAATGCTCCCTGATGCCTGTCATCACAATGCCCAATGGCTTTTGTTATCACAATACTCCAGGACCAGTTTCATCACAATACTCCATCCCCCTTGTCATCAAGGTGCACAATGAAACCTCTCATTACAATGCTCCATGACACTTGTCATCACAAAGCTCCATGGCCCTTGTCATCACAATGCTCCAGAATTCTTGTCATCACAATGTTCCATGACCGTGTCATCACAATGCTCCATGGCCCTTGTCATCACAATGCTCCAGAATTCTTGTCATCACAATGTTCCATGACCGTGTCATCACAATGCTCCAGAATTCTTGTCATCACAATGCTCCAGAATTCTTGTCATCACAATGTTCCATGACCGTGTCGTCACAATGCTCCATGGCCCTGATAATCACAATGCTCCAGATTGCTTGTCATCAAAAAGTTCCATGACCGTGTCATCACAATGCACCATGGCCCTTGTCATCACAATGCTCCAGAATTCTTGTCATCACAAAGTTCCATGACCGTGTCATCACAATGCTCCATGGCCCTTGTCATCCCAATGCTCCAGATTTCTTGTCATCACAATGTTCCATGACCGTGTCATCACAATGCTCCATAATTCTTGTCATCAAAATGTTCCATGACCGTGTCATCACAATGCTCCAGAATTCTTGTCATCACAAAGTTCCATGACCGTGTCATCACAATGCACCATGGCCCTTGTCATCACAATGCTCCAAACTTCTTGTCATCACAATGTTCCATGACCGTGTCATCACAATGCTCCATGGCCCTTGTCATCACAATGCTCCAGATTTCTTGTCATCACAATGTTCCATGACCGTGTCTTCACAATGCTCCATAATTCTTGTCATCAAAATGTTCCATGACCGTGTCATCACAATGCTCCAGAATTCTTGTCATCACAATGTTCCATGACCGTGTCATCACAATGCTCCAGAATTCTTTTCATCACAATGCTCCAGAATTCTTGTCATCACAATGTTCCATGACCGTGTCATCACAATGCTCTATATAGTTTTTCATGACAATTCTAAAAGACCACTTTAATCACTTTGCTTGCTGACAATTTTCATCACATTTCTCTATTGTCATTAAAATTTCCCATGACCCCTTTCCTCACAATGCTCCATGATGCCTGTCATCACAATGCTCAATGGCTTTTGTTATCACAAAGCTCCAGGACCAGTTTCATCACAATACTCCATCCCCCTTGTCATCACGGTGCACAATGAAAAGTTACATTACAATGCTCCATGACACATGTCATCACAATGCTCCAGAATTCTTGTCATCACAATGTTCCATGACCATGTCATCACAATGCTCCATGGCACTTGTCATCACAATGCTCCAGAATTCTTCTCACCACAATGTTCCATGACCGTGTCATCACAATGCTACATGACCCTGGTCATCACAGTTCTTCATGACCTTTGTCATCACAATGCTCTATATACTTTTTCATGACAATTCTAAATGACCACCTTAATCACTCTGCTTGCTGACCATTTTCATCACATTTATCTATTGTCATTACAATTCCCCATGACCCCTTTCTTCACAATGCTCCCTGATGCCTGTCATCACAATGCCCAATGGCTTTTGTTATCACAATACTCCAGGACCAGTTTCATCACAATACTCCATCCCCCTTGTCATCAAGGTGCACAATGAAACCTCTCATTACAATGCTCCATGACACTTGTCATCACAAAGCTCCATGGCCCTTGTCATCACAATGCTCCAGAATTCTTGTCATCACAATGTTCCATGACCGTGTCATCACAATGCTCCATGGCCCTTGTCATCACAATGCTCCAGAATTCTTGTCATCACAATGTTCCATGACCGTGTCATCACAATGCTCCAGAATTCTTGTCATCACAATGCTCCAGAATTCTTGTCATCACAATGTTCCATGACCGTGTCGTCACAATGCTCCATGGCCCTGATAATCACAATGCTCCAGATTGCTTGTCATCACAAAGTTCCATGACCGTGTCATCACAATGCACCATGGCCCTTGTCATCACAATGCTCCAGAATTCTTGTCATCACAAAGTTCCATGACCGTGTCATCACAATGCTCCATGGCCCTTGTCATCCCAATGCTCCAGATTTCTTGTCATCACAATGTTCCATGACCGTGTCATCACAATGCTCCATAATTCTTGTCATCAAAATGTTCCATGACCGTGTCATCACAATGCTCCAGAATTCTTGTCATCACAAAGTTCCATGACCGTGTCATCACAATGCACCATGGCCCTTGTCATCACAATGCTCCAAACTTCTTGTCATCACAATGTTCCATGACCGTGTCATCACAATGCTCCATGGCCCTTGTCATCACAATGCTCCAGATTTCTTGTCATCACAATGTTCCATGACCGTGTCTTCACAATGCTCCATAATTCTTGTCATCAAAATGTTCCATGACCGTGTCATCACAATGCTCCAGAATTCTTGTCATCACAATGTTCCATGACCGTGTCATCACAATGCTCCAGAATTCTTTTCATCACAATGCTCCAGAATTCTTGTCATCACAATGTTCCATGACCGTGTCATCACAATGCTCCATGGCCCTTTTCATCACAATGCTCCAGAATTCTTTTCATCACAAAGTTCCATGACTGTGTCATCAAAATGCACCATGGCCCTTGTCATCACAATGCTCCAGAATTCTTGTCATCACAATGTTCCATGACCGTGTCATCACAATGCTCCATGGCCCTTTTCATCACAATGCTCCAGAATTCTTGTCATCACAAAGTTCCATGACTGTGTCATCAAAATGCACCATGGCCCTTGTCATCACAATGCTCCAGAATTCTTGTCATCACAATGTTCCATGACCGTGTCATCACAATGCTACATGACCCTGGTCATCACAGTTCTCCATGACCTTTGTCATCACAATGCTCTATATAGTTTTTCATGACAATTCTAAATGACCACTTTAATCATTTTGCTTGCTGACCATTTTCATCACATTTCTCTATTGTCATTACAATTCGCCATGTCCCCATTCTTCACAATGCTCCATGATGCCTGTCATCACAATGCTCAATGGCTTTTGTTATCACAATGCTCCAGGACCAGTTTCATCACAATACTCCATCCCCCTTGTCATCACGGTGCACAATGAAACCTCTCATTACAATGCTCCATGACACTTGTCATCACAATGCTCCATGGCCCTTGTCTTCACAATGCTCCAGAATTCTTGTCATCACAATGTTCCATGACCATGTCATCACAATACTCCATGGCCCTTGTCATCACAATGCTCCATGGCCCTTGTCATCACAATGCTCCAGAATTCTTGTCATCACAATGTTCCATGACCGTGTCATCACAATGCTCCATGGCCCTTGTCATCACAATGCTCCAGAATTCTGGTCATCACAATGTTCCATGACCGTGTCATCACAATGCTCCATAATTCTTGTCATCACAATGTTCCATGCCCGTGTCATCACAATGCTACATGACCCTGGTCATCACAGTTCTCCATGACCTTTGTCATCACAATGCTCTATATAGTTTTTCATGACAATTCTAAAAGACCACTTTAATCACTTTGCTTGCTGACAATTTTCATCACATTTCTCTATCGTCATTATAATTCCCCATGACCACTTTCTTCACAATGCTCCAGAATTCTTGTCATCACAATGTTCCATGACCGTGTCATCACAATGCTCCATGGCCCGTGTCATCACAATGCTCCAGAATTCTTGTCATCACAATGTTCCATGACCGTGTCATCACAATGCTACATGACCCTGGTCATCACAGTTCTCCATGACCTTTGTCATCACAATGCTCTATATAGTTTTTCATGACAATTCTAAATGACCACTTTAATCATTTTGCTTGCTGACCATTTTCATCACATTTCTCTATTGTCATTACAATTCGCCATGTCCCCATTCTTCACAATGCTCCATGATGCCTGTCATCACAATGCTCAATGGCTTTTGTTATCACAATGCTCCAGGACCAGTTTCATCACAATACTCCATCCCCCTTGTCATCACGGTGCACAATGAAACCTCTCATTACAATGCTCCATGACACTTGTCATCACAATGCTCCATGGCCCTTGTCTTCACAATGCTCCAGAATTCTTGTCATCACAATGTTCCATGACCATGTCATCACAATACTCCATGGCCCTTGTCATCACAATGCTCCATGGCCCTTGTCATCACAATGCTCCAGAATTCTTGTCATCACAATGTTCCATGACCGTGTCATCACAATGCTCCATGGCCCTTGTCATCACAATGCTCCAGAATTCTGGTCATCACAATGTTCCATGACCGTGTCATCACAATGCTCCATAATTCTTGTCATCACAATGTTCCATGCCCGTGTCATCACAATGCTACATGACCCTGGTCATCACAGTTCTCCATGACCTTTGTCATCACAATGCTCTATATAGTTTTTCATGACAATTCTAAAAGACCACTTTAATCACTTTGCTTGCTGACAATTTTCATCACATTTCTCTATCGTCATTATAATTCCCCATGACCACTTTCTTCACAATGCTCCAGAATTCTTGTCATCACAATGTTCCATGACCGTGTCATCACAATGCTCCATGGCCCGTGTCATCACAATGCTCCAGAATTCTTGTCATCACAATGTTCCATGACCGTGTCATCACAATGCTCCATGGCCCTTGTCATCACAATGCTTCAGAATTCTTGTCATTTGAATATTCATTGACCGTGTCTTCACAATGCTCCATGGCCCTTGTCATCACAGTGCTCCAGAATTCTTG